>NC_083340.1:75556617-76207134 GCF_019175385.1 Lycium barbarum | reverse complement strand
TGGAAAGCTCTATTGTTCCGGAGCCTAGACTTTTGGTACAGATCTTTCGATGTATATGTATATATGTTTATCCAGGGGTACGGTGGGGCCCGATCCCATCATATTTCACTATCGATACTCTTAGAGGTCTGTAGACATATGTGTGGGTTGTGTATAAGTTTTGTTGAGCTGTGTCTATACGATGTGCTATGGATATGTTCGTCTGTAGGGGCAG
This sequence comes from Lycium barbarum, assembly GCF_019175385.1. NCBI lineage: Eukaryota > Viridiplantae > Streptophyta > Magnoliopsida > Solanales > Solanaceae > Lycium > Lycium barbarum. Next base: position 76,206,920 of record NC_083340.1, on the reverse strand, counting down.
CCTTGTCGGCCTGCGTATGGTATTGATATGTAGTGGCAGCCTTGTCGGCTTGCGTATCATATTGACATGTAGTGGCAGCCTTGTCGGCTTGCGTATCATATTATGTTTTGATTAGTTGTGACTCCTCAGGAGATAGGTTATCGGGATATATATATATGACGACATTACGGACCCTTGGAGTTCTTTTGCATGTTTCCATATTGTTCTTAGGTCCAGTTTGACTATATCTAACAGGTACGTATACGAGTGTCCCGCTCGGGCACTAATCATGGCCCACGGGGCTGGGTCGTGACAGTTTTATTTTTTTCGATTCGTATTTGCACTTACCTCATTTAAAAAAGAAAGTGTCCCGGGGAAGTACGATTGTCAATCGTACCGGGAAAAATAAAAAAATATACTTTTACGTGGATGGTGCTCTAAATGGACTTTTGTAATGACCCATTTAGTCGTTATAGTGTTTTGACCCATTTATCCTTGTTGACCCTTTCCCCAAGTCCCGTTAGTATGATCTGTGACTTAATGAAGTCATTGGGTTGGTTTTCGTAAGGTTTGAGTGTAATTGAGTCGTTGATGGAGCAACTAGTTAAGTTGACAAGTTAGAGATGACCACGGTCAACGCTAGGTTAGGATGACCCCGTGCCAATATTTTAGAAGTTCCAACATGTTAATATGATGATTTTGAACTTGTCCACAAGTTTTGGTGAGGTTCCGAAGCGTTTCAGATGGGTTTGGGTTTGTTCGCGCTTGTATTCAGTGTTTTCGCCGGAGGTCTGTGGATAGAAACTGCTCCATATTGATAATCTGACATTTTTTTTTTGAGTGAGGTCCAAACCATTAGATCTGTATCTCAATTACGAAGCTATAGGAAAAAGAATCGACGCGTTTGGCCTCTATATGAGGGAGTTATGCCCGTTTTAGTACGGATTGTTCTGGTAGGTCCGCTATAGCGACCAAGAGGCTGCTATAGTGGGACAGCTGCAGCGGTCTCGAGACCACCACAGTGGCCAACGGGGCCAGAATGTCTATATTTTAAACCCCAACTTCAAACCCTTAACCCCAAGACCCCAAAGTCAGTTTTCAAGAGACAAAGAGGCAAAAATCATTCCATTCATTGGTGAAAACATCTTGGAGGGTAAGTCCCCATCTTTATTTGTTCCTTTTCCTTTCTTCTTTAAGTTCCATGATTAGTTTAAGTTCCATCAATGGTGAGTGAAAACCCTAAAACCCTAGAATTAGTATACCCTTAAATAATTGGTGGGTTGTTGATTTTATTGTCGATTAATCATTTAGAAGTATAGATTATCATTTTCTAGGAAAGGAATTTGATTTCTTATGGTTCAAAATTGCATGTTTAGACTTAGGGTTCTAATAAAAATGGAAGCTTTGTTCTATAAGTTGTTGGAAAGGGTAAAATTGATTAGAAACCCATGAATTAAAGGTTAATGATTGTAGAGATAGAAGTTATGATAAATTCACCATTAAAGGATGGTTTCATCCATTGAAAAGGGTAAAAGTAAGTGCGTGTTCTTCCCCAAATTGTTGTTCTTGTTTAAATACATGATTTGTTGCTTACTTAGTATCATATTGTTAGACTTTGACCGTTATGAGGTACTTCAGAAAAAGAAGGCTCGTGTGGAGTAGTTCGTGGCTTTTGTTCAGCATTCGAGGTAGGTTATGGCTTACTTTAGTTAGACTTTGATTAGCGAAACGTATGTATTGTGTAGAATTTATGGGAGAAAGCACGATTAGGTCTTAGGACATGTTGTTTTGGTTGGATATTAGCTAGGTTGGTATGACTTCTGATTCGTACTGTGACATTTCGGGATGGATTTCTATTGGGTTGATTCTTGTTGATGGTGGCTCGTTGCCCTGTTATTGTGATTAGACTTATTACCTAAATTATCATGTCGTACTCATTTCTCTCTTATTATGACATATATTATCGGAGAAAGGAAAGATAATGAGTTTAGGCTTGAATTGTGATATAAACTGATGACAGTACATAGATGAAAACTTGATGTATGATTTACCGTTGATGATAATATATAGAAAAATGTAGCATCTTGGTGATACAAGATTTAGTCATGAGGCGTACTTGCTATGTGTGGAAGTAATGAGGGACATAGACTCTTATGTTGGTTGAGACGGTTTGTATGATTCATTTCATGGTTAAGTTGATCTAAGTCTTGATATGACTTGTGGCTTGTGACTTATACCTTCGCTATTGCTTTATTAGTTCGCATTGATTTACCATGTTTACATTCATTTATGCATTCACACACTCATGCATAATGGAAATGGTTTGGAAGACTTGTGGCATGATGCCTTGTGTTTGACATTGATGTTGCTAATTGTTCATAGTCCTTACATACTAATGAACTGGAATACATTAAGATGCATTGTGATGTGAAATTAGTGAAGAAGTTAATATAATCTTCTTGTTGAACTTCTGATACTATTTGATACATGGTACTTGATGATTTGAGCATGGATAAAAGTGGAAGGAAATACCATTACGTACAGATATATGGAAAGGCACATATGTGACCTAGATTATGGCTCGTGGTCCGAGGTTCATTCCGGAAATGAGGGATACATTGATGTGGCCCGCGACCGAGGTTCTTTCTGAAGAGGAGGTTTATGCTCGGGTCCGAGGAGTGAGTCCAGAACGAGTGGTACATAGACACCATGGGTCCCCTGCAGGTCATGACTACTGAGCTATGACATCAGTAGTATGTGTGTACAGAGTGTATTTGGCCAGTGCATTGCATTACATTACATTGCATTCCACATCATCATATTTTGCATTCCACATCATTACATTTTATTCGGCATTATTATATGGCTCGTCTAGTTCTAATTTTGGTGTGTTTGCTGAAATGGCTGTTGTGGTATTGATATGATCATTGACTAAGTTAAATTGTGGATTAGTGACTCTACCTAGGGAAGGAACTTAGGCTTGTGATTATCAGGTGAGATTATTGAAACTTGACAGATTTGTGGGTTAGAAGCTTCATCTTAGGTTATGACTGTGTTATGGGATATTTTGTGACTTGGATTAGGTATTAAATGTCTATCTGTTTATCTTTTTGATTTTATGCTTATATTCGTGAACTAATCTTAGTCGGCCTATGATACTTACCGGTATGGTACATAGTGTTTGTACTGATAATACCTTGCTGCACCTTTTTTGAGTGCAGATTGTGTTCCAGAGATTTCTTCCAGATTACAGCTTGAAGCTAGTTTGCTCGATCAGATCCGAGGGTGAGCTTCTATCCATGCCATGCCACCTGAAGATCTCTCATTCTAGATGTCTACTTTTATTCCAGACATTAAGTGTTATTATATTTTAGATATACTTCAATCTTTAGACATTGTTAGTTAGAGTCCTTGTGCGATGACTTTCAGATTTTGGGGGTGTAATAGTTAGACTTCCGCACTTGTATCATTTATTAATTATGACTTGGTAGACTACATATTCATTTACATGTTCATTGATTGTTTTAGTATAAAAGATTAAAGAAGTTAAAATTGGCTAATAAGTAATGGGTAAGGGTTCACCTACTAGTGATAATAAGGCAGGTGCCTGCACGATCGGTAGTTAGGGTCGTGACAACTTTATTTTTAGAGTCGCCACGTAATTTTTAGGAAATTAGGAAAACCAGTTGAAAAGGGTTCATTCAAAACGGCTAAATTTTAAAAGAATCCTAATCTAACCAAAGTATGGGTAAGGGTTCTGATGATCCCCTGAGGAAGGTGTTGGGTACCCCGGTATTAAGGATCCGTAAAATACGGTTGATCTACGGGTTCTAATAGTATTCCTTATAAATATAAATTGTTTTTGATAAAAAAAATCTGCTTTTGTTTTAGATTCCCGCAATAAAAGGTTGGTCATTCATGCTATAATACAACACTTTGAAGAAATAAAAGTGGTAGAGTTTTTCTCAAAATTGGGCGTTTTGGGTTTCAGACTAGAACACTTAGTCTAATACCCGAAGGCTCTTAACCTAAGTAGGACTCAACGTAAGTCCACCCAAAATAGTTTTGAAAAAAATATTTTTTTAGTATAGAAAGTAGTTTTTTAGAAAAGTAGTTTTAGGCATACTATTATAGTCCGTATATTAATTGTATTTACATATATAGTCCATTTTATTCTACTTTTGTCAAGTTTTAGTCAAGTTATATTTTTTGTCTAAGTCTAAGTAGTCACAATCAATCCTACAATTTTTGAACATCGGTCCGAATCAATCCATATGTCAGAAGTCCATAGGTCTCATAAACATTCAATTTAGTCCTTAATTTCATAAAAATCAGCAGTTTTAGTCCTTCTGTCCAAATCAGCCCCAAGTTTGCGTTAATATCTCAAAATTAGTCTTAATTTTTGTAGCAAATTCAATTTTGGCGACATTAAAATACGGGATAATCTTATAAGGTCTCCAATTGACATAATAATTGCGCAAATAATAATTTAAAGTACATAATTAATTGAGATAGAGAGTTTGGGCCGACTAAGCCCAAAAGGAAAGTATTTATGCAATCGGGTTCACCTTAAATCCAACGTATGCTCCATTTTGCTTCAAGAGAAAGGTTGACTCCATCTAGATATGTTAGTGGGCCCCAATTTCGGGTGGACAAGGAATCTAGGGTATACATGATATTAGAATACATCCACAAGTAAACTAATATGATGAATTAAACTAGACATGGTTATTACATAGCCAATAATTTAGTTCCATAATATTTGGTCCTAGCCCGATATAAATATAACTCAAAACTGCTACCAATACTGCCAAAGAAATCCCAATAAAGACTAGGAAGCTACTAGAATCGAAAACACAAAAGCAGTTGGCCCAAGAGAGCCAAGTCACCAAAGGCCCAGAACTGGAAGCCCAAGGCTAGAACCTCGAAATTTCTCTAAGTGAGGAAGCCACTATATGGGCTGAATATACACTGATATACACATCCCTAGGAGAGCAAAACAATACTTTCATACCCTCCTATATATATATATTCAGTATACACCTCAACCTAACCCCTTTAATCCTCAGAACCAAAAGGTTAGATCAAGATCCCTAGAAACTTCATTTTTTACCAAAAACATGAGACTTCTAATTGGTTTTAAAAGCAGACAGGATCCTAGAATTTCTACTAAGGAAAAGAAGTGATATACTCAATATCAAAATGACCTCAAATGAACCATTAAACTCAACTGCAAACTCTAGAGCCATTTCCAGAAACAAACAGGGTTAGAAAAAAATTCAGCTAATGAAAGAATCAGACAAAACACTAGGCTGCAATTTTCAAGCAGTGACATAGCTTAAGCAAGAACAACATGTATGCTAAGAAGGCTAAGGGCAAATAATAGGATTTCGATAGTGAGGAGGTATAGGTAAAGGAAGGTCAACAAGGCACACAAGTGCACAAGTAATCAACAAGGACAATACTCAGTCTTAAACAACTTTCAACAAGATTAAAAAGCCAACAATCAATTCCATGGGGTTTAGTTTAGTGACTGGACTCATTTTAAGCGGACAAGAGTTAAATCAATCCTAGAAAGGTCATTTTGTTTAGCCATATTTCCTACTCAAACAAGTTACAGGATTAAACAACAATATTTTAAGCTATTTTAACTAACTTCAGCCTTAAGCAAGTTCAAATACTAAGTGAACAGGTCTGCAAATTTAACAAGTATTCCAGGTTTCAGATTTAGTCAAGGTCCAACATGATCATAGATTTTTAGCTAATCATAAGGATCATCTCATTCGTTTTTAAAAAAGTCCTAGGGCACTATAGGGTCTCAAAATGGTGATTTAATGCTAGGTTTAATCCTCAAGATTAAACAAATAGATCCAAGCACCAACATAAAGTCCAAACAAGATCACAACAAGTTACAACAAAAGGTGAAAAGGATCCTGATACTATCCTCGGTACAAGTGGATCATTTCAAGTTAAAACAAGTCATAAATAGGGGCAGTATCAAACAGGAGCCATAAAGGTTCACATAATCCAAATCTGGAACTAAGATGGTACATGACATTATCCTAGGTTTTAAATGGCATCTAGGAAACTGGAATATATAAGCAAAATCATCAAGTAATAGGAAAGGGAAAAGGACTAATGCAAAAGCAATTTATAATTATTGAACTTACAACTTCGTTTTTATCTTTTCTTAACTCATAAATATTCCAGGTTAAATAGAATTCTTAAAGATTTTCAGTAAAAGTTTGTCATACATAGAGCATGAGAGTGAGCCTTAAGATCACTTAGGAAGGGGAAGAAAGAGACAAGGTAGCAAACAAACATAACACTCAACTCCTAATCAAAATTACTCCCAGTTCTTCTTCTTTTTAAAATCATAGTGTCAAATGATCAGAACATCAACCAAAGAATCAAAATAGGCTAGTAGCATCTACACTAATATAGCCTCAACCATATTTTCAATGATAGATAGGATTCAAATTTCGAATGTCAAACCAGAATAACTTGGGGGTTGCAAGGAGGTGAGTAAACAAGTAAGCCAACTCCATTCTCAAGATTTAAAGCCAGTTCCAAGCAAAACATAGGTCCAATATATCTTCTTATACTATAACTTTCAAATCAGTTTTTAAGCATCCAAGTTAAGTAAGAACATGTAGCAAAGTTTTAGGTTCTTTTGAATCTAAGTGTCATATCAAATGGTTTTAGTTACAAAAAACGGTTCTCGAAGCTAAGTTTCACACCTTAAAAGAGATTCATCTAAGTAAAAGGTCAAGCAATTTAATCAAATAGACCAAATGAATCACACAGAGGACTTCAAGTACTTGTTTGTCCAATTTTAGAACTTAACATTTAATAGGAAATGTGATAAAAACAGCCCAGGGGTGAATTCCATGTGTTATAAATAATTTAAACTAATGCCAGATTCGTTTTAAGCTTCTAATTACTCAAATAAAGAGTCACAAAAGCAATCAAAGATATGAAAATCAGCTTTAGTCTAACCTTTAGTCTACAACATAATTTAAAGCAAATGAATGCAAGTTACAGTGTCCAATGCAATCACAGTTCATCAACTAAGTTGGAACAAGTTCCAAATTTCCAATTTTGCCAACCGGAGATTCATTTACTAGTGGAAGGATGTTTTCAGCAGTTTCAAATGCTATAGAGACACTAGTAGGGTCTCAAGTGATGTACATGTTACAGTTTATTATCAAAAATGCATTAATGGATTTAGCGGCATAAGTATAGATAGAGATTTGGTCACAACACGCTACACAGAGAGAGTTTCAATAAAAAATAATTACAACTTAGTTCAAAATGTTTACTGAAGTCAAAAGTGGTACATAACATCGTCCTTAGGTGTAGTGTAAGTCAATTTTTCACATAACAAGTCACAACTAAGAGGAGAATTATAAATAGGAGCCATGACAGCTCAAAATAATCAGGAAATGAAACTAAGGAGGGTGCATGATACTACCCTAAGACCACAGATGATATGTTAATGCTTAATGTGGTTCAAACAACAGACAGAGGTGGGATATGAAGTGTACAAGTCATTAATATCATTTCAAAAAAAGAGGGGAAAAGAAAATTACAAACAGATTGCATTCTTAATTTCAAACAACCTTCAAGCTTATTTTTATACTTTAATTTGAAATGTTGATGGTTCCTAAAACTATGATCAGGAAGTTTAACTTCAAAGAGCCCAGTTTTAAACCTTAAAATTTTCATATTTCTTTCTAAATAATCAAATTGCTAAATACACTCTAGAATAATAAACATTGATCAAATAAATGGGAGAAAAACCAACTACTTTTCAAAATTTAGGATCAGAATGTAACGACCCGACTAGGGGCCGTGACGGGTACCCGGGGCTAACCACCGAGCACCACTCATTTCCTTACTCGTTATAGTCATTATACACTTCTTTCCCATTCATATACACATAATCATAAGACAATCATTTTTCATTTTAAAAGATAATTAATTTTATATACATAAGCCCTTCGGCTATCAAAATAATAATATATACACAATCGTAGCATCGTGAGACCATACTACCCACACATGCGTATCTACGAGCCTCTACTAGAGTACTAGACATATCATGACTTAGCATCATTATACATTTATCATTAAGAACGTACACTAGAATTTGAAGGCAACTATAGCTATGTCGGGGTGACATAGGGTCGTGAACCCCCGATTATATTATGGAGTAATCATCAACATCATATCTCACCTTGAAGGAACTAACAACTTAAGGTGAGTGTACGCAAAGAGAAGCATCGATGAAACCATACTTAGAATTATTAGCTTCATGAACATCTTATATTACACTAGGATTCCTCATACTTATATTCATCATCATCATTATCATGCTCGTATCGTGTTTCCTTTCTTAATCAGGTGTATGTAGCTTTGTATATTCATGGACTCATAGTCTCCATTGTATAGGATGGTCATGGAGAATTAGGAAGATTCATGCCTTAGAAAGAAAGGATTATCCTTACATACCTTTTTCGTTTACTAATCTATCGCTTGCTTGTTCTCCTTCGATGCCCACGTTTCTACCTTCAAGAGAAGTCGCATGAACATTAGCTAATCGATTACTTAAACATGCTTACTAAAGCTAAAGAAAATTGGGCAGAATTTCCTTTGTTTATACAACTTTTCCTATATTCTATATCAACTCCCAAACATTCATAACAACATTCACAATATAATAAACAACAATCATTATTCATCTACATTATCCGCATTTCACAATTCCTCTTTAATTTCTCCATAATTGTGGTTATAGTTCACTATCGCGTTTTCTCATATATAATACTTATTCCATGGTCTAAATGTCATTCACAACATACTTAAAACCGCAACATACCAATATTCATAATTCAATCCAAACCTTCACCCAACAATGTCACTATTCCCACATTTATGACCCACTTTCTATATCTTTCTACAATCCATGTGTTTTTAACTTTCAACACCTTAAACAACCAAGAATGATCATAAAACTCACCTTAGATAATGGATGAATAAGCCTTGAGTGGGAATCCTCTTCTTGCAAAAAAACCCTAGCTCACTTCCTTTGGATTTCTTGACTTAGATGAACTTTGATATGTTTTCTACACTTGATTTTGTGGGTTTGATGTATTTGATCATAGATTTCTCTTGGTTTCTTATGGATGAATAATGGAGAGAGTTCTAGAGGTTTCTTGAAGTGTGGTGAGTGGAAAACGAAATGAAATAATGAGAGAGGGTCCTTATTTTTAACACTTAAAATCTGTCCCGACCGAGATATACGGACCAACATACGGTCCGTACATTTTATACGGGCCGTATGTTTGGTCCAGTGAGGTATGTTATTCTGGCCTAATTATACGGCCAGTATAATTTATACGGCCAGTATGTTGGGTCGTATAATGCCAGTTCATCCGAACTCTTTCTCGTTGACTCGTTTGATCTCCAATCCTTCTGGAACCTTCTTGACACTTGATTAACATCTCAATACCAATCTAAGGGACATTATCATTCTTCTCCGAGACATTATTATGCCATCATTAACTCGTCGCTCATAATTCTTACCCGACACGCAACATATCCTTTGCTTCCCTTGACAACCTTTTTCCCTTGCGTCAAATGTCTTTGAATCTCAATTAGGGTCATAAAATGCTATTTCATTCTTATCACAACATCGTATGTGTCGTGCCCTTCGCTAGCCTATTCACTGTACGTAAATGGGGAATTTTCCAAGGTGTAACACAGAACACCTTTCCAAATAAATTCTAAGACTTTGAATCATGTTAACTCAGCAAACAAACACACTACTATCTCTCAATCCTCACCACAAGTCTCTCAATCATTTAGTGATCTTTCAATTGCTTCAAATAGGATCAAATGCACAAAGTTGCCACAAGACAGTAGTAAACCCAAACAGAACCAATTACAATGCACTTAAACTTTAAATAACTAATCTTAACGGCGTCAATTCATCAAACTAATAAAACAATACCAAAATCCCAGAAAATAAATCAACTCTTTTCCTTATTCCAACAAACTTAAAAATCCAGAATCACTTAACACAACCTAAGCTTTGCTTTGAAGTCATTTGTCAGTTTTAATTCACATTAAGTCCATATAGTGTTTACTTATTCATCAAGAATAGGACTAAATCAACACAAGTACATTTCAAATTAACATAAGCACCTTATAAGTATATAATTCAGAATGAAATGAGATAAAACAGATCGAATAAGATATTACCTTTTTGAAGGGCAACCTAAAGATCAAAAGGAGGGGTTGAATGACAAACTTCAAACTCCAACACCCAAAAACCTTAAACAGTCCCTTGTTCTTGAATTTTACAAAGTAGTAATAGTATCTTTGGTATAATATTAGTACAGTAGTGTGATAATAGTAGATTTTTAGGCAATGTAGTAGTAGTATAACAGTAGGATAGGAAGATTAATGTAACAATCGAAACCTAGCTACTTTTAGAGAGAATTTTTGATAAAAATCAGACCCTTAAAAATGTCCTAATCCTATTCTATTTATAGCATGATCCTTTCAACCCTAGGGATAAAAATGACCCCCAAAAAAATTAGATTTCCCCCTAATACAATCAAAATTCGAATTTTAATCAAGGACAACAAGATTTTCAGCCAACTTATACTAATTCGTACCTCATCCAATAAGAAATTCACAAGTCATAAAATACAACAAAAATCTAACAGATTGTACCCTAAAAATTCAAATAAAATCCAATAAAAATATAAAATACTAGGATAATTTACCTTTTCACTAATAGGACAAATTTATTACATTCTAACTGTTCAAATAGTCCTAAAATCGTACCAAATAGGATAAAATCCCCAGAATCATACCCAACCGTGAATCTCTTCAGGAAATTCCCCCTTAGATTCTTTTATTGGGTGTTATGGGGCGCAAGATGGCAAAGAGCTCGTGGCTCTGCCCATGCAACCATAACATAAAAGAAACTAGGGTTACATCCTTAATAAGATTCAATTAGGTATAAAACAAATCTAATGAAATTAAACCTGGGAATCACGAGAACTCATGATAAGGAACAAAACCCCTGAAAAATCTGGCCAAAAATGGTTGTGGATAGCCATGGAGGTGGAACCCTAGAAATTGCCCCAAGTCACCTTAAAAATCGCCTAAGAGAAAGGAAGGGTCGGGCCAAGGAAATGAAAAATGGAGGGTGATAGTTTGTTTTTACAAACTTTGATTCCCCCCTTTTTTAAAACATTCAGCCCTTATGTTTTTTTTAAAGCTTAATTTGAACCCCAACCCCCCCCCCCCCCCCCCCCATTTTAAATCAAATAAAGATTAAGTATTATAAATACACATATAACTAAATAAAACAGTTATTTAGGCTAATTAATGTTTAGAACTCATTGAGCCGTAATTAATACGTCCTTAATTAACAATTTTTTCCAGTTAGACGGAGCATGATACATTTTTTCTTTTTGAATTATATTTATGAAAGTAAATAACTCATAATTTTCTTGCAATTGTCAATTTTTATAGAATAATAATTAAATGTCAATTTTTGCAATTTTCTCAGAATTTTTGAAATTTTAATTTTTTGAGGGTGCATCCTTGCTCTGTCTTTGACTCGGGAATTTGAAAATTAAAATACGCGTCTTATGAGGTGAAAATTAGGTGTCAACAGCGCATATTAGTGTCGTACCTACTGATTATAGCTTTGTGGTGTGTAATAATACAATATACAAATATATGTACATGCATGATGAACTCATAGAAACAATGCCTGGGCCTTTAGGAGTGACCTAAGATCGGTGACCTCGGAATATATTATGTGTTTATCCTCGTCAGTAAGAACTTCAATAGAACATGGACCACAATAAACAAAACAATCAAATAACATATTGAATCATGAAACATAAGAAGTGGGAAGAATTAGAATGGAGTAATCTCTTTATGGAACGTTCGTTAATAGGTATAGTTGGATTTGTGTCAAAAAATAACGAGAACGAAAACCTTAGATACCTTATAAGCCTTGTAGCGACTTTATTCTGTAGCTTGTCTAGCATTTCGACCTTATATGCAAAGAACTATTCTTCTTCCACCTTACTTCACTTCGAAGAAATCTCCGATTTGCTATCAACCAAAGGAAACCGACGTGGGCATAACCTCTATCTCGTTCTTTGCATTTTGCTTCAACGCATGAGGATATCTCCACCTCCACACGTTGCTGCTCATATTTTTCTTAAGAGGACTTTCCCTAATTTAAGTTGAGAAGAAGGAAAATATATAATTTCTCCACGGCATACCATTGTTGCTGGAACATTTGAGTAGTTCAAATGAATTCCCCAATGTAAACTATTGTTGCTAAGAACGTTTTTGGTTCTTCTTGCCAAATAAATTTCCCAAAGTGAAATGATGTTGTTGCACGTATTGTTTCTATCAAAATGTATTCCTCTAAGTTAAATGTGTGTTGCTGGTACATTTTATTCTTGAAATAATTATCCCCCAACATGATAAAAATGAGATCTGTAAGAATTGTCTCCCACTTAACTTTATTAAGGAGGTTGGAGCACATACCCTTGCCACCTATGTTTAATGTCAACATATATACACCTTTTGTATTTGTCCATGTATGTGGACAAGACAAATTTTTAGACTTATCCACTTAACCATAATTATTTCCGTACTCTTCCACTTTATTCCAACATTTAATCAATTGCCTATATAAGTAATTCCTTGATCTCAATTCACTTATTAGTAATACTTTTTAATACACTTCATACACTCATTGTCATGATTATGCGACATAGCACTAGTCCATATCCCCTTTTGGTACACACAAAATATTATTTCCAATCACCGTCATTCCAGATTCGAGTCTTAAATAATTTCGGGACTTCATCCTAACCACCTATAAGCTTGGGGGTAACCTCGTTTTCTCCTATTTATGTCTTTTAACTTGCAGGCTTTCTAACACACAAAAACATGGGATGTAACGTCCTCCCCTCCTTAGAAACATTCGTCCTCGAATGTAGAGGTGTATGGGGAGGGTTAACTTATTAGGAATCTTGCGAAAATTTTGACAGAGCCTTCCTTGTAATCGGGAACTACTAAAGACTTGCAAACAACCAAAACCCAACCTACGTGCTTCGCAGGGCCATACAAATATCATATATATACATGTCTCTGCACAGTCAGTATATATCAAATGTTAATATCGCAAGACCTTCTGTTTGAACATCTATCTATGGATGAAAGGTTTTACATAATGTGATCATTTAGGCAAGGACATATAACCTCTTGAGCCTCACTTCATGGCCTATCGATTGTCACACATGAAGACGTTTGCACATGCTATTCTAGGACCCTAAATTGGTACCTTCCAACTTGTACTCTAGTCGTCTGACATTCGTCTTACCCTATAGGAAGACTATGTTCATCTATTTCGATAAGATTCATATTTAGGGACGTTCTACAACCCAATAATGATAATTTGAATGCCACCAACACGTTTCACCTTAAGTCGAGAACTATAGATCCATAATCTCAAATTCATTAGCAAGACTATGGAACATATCCGTAAAACTAGATCGCAATCGAATCTAGCGACATGATTAGTTCTCCTTATATTCCATTTTTTTGTTAACAATCATGCCATCCATATAATTCATCTTAAGGGGAGGGGTTATGTTCCCATCTGAAGGCCATCCATATGATTTATTATCTTGACGTCATGGTACATCTCAGTTGATCCTGGGTGACTAGGATGATGAGAGTAATGTTTCCCTACCATGATTTAATGTTGTAGTCCCACTACATCAACAACATATAATTGGCTTGGCTTCTCAGAACCTCATATTTTTCTCCATCTCGGATGTTGTTACAATATCCATCATACTTCTTTCTTTAACATAAAAATCAAGGGAGGATCTCCTTATTGCCGCCCTCTCTTTAACAAATGATGGTGTCATATTTCTAAATGAAAAACCTTTCTATATTCTGATATCAGTAGCATATCTTCGATAACCTAAGTAGACTAGGCTGGTCATAGATTTGAGACTGACAGTATCAAGTACAATATTAGCCTGCTCGGACAACATAGGATGTCAATATTATAATTCTTTAATAACTCAAGCTACCTCCTCCCTGATTTACATTAGAAAGGCTTCCTTGGTCATGCTAACTTGCGAGCTTTCCGCAGCACCTCAGGTGAGTTAAACCACCTCTATTACCTCCAGCTGCTTTCCCCTTCTCCTTTATTCTAATAATGTTTCCTTAACCATAAACTTTAAATGCCTGCCTTGTATCTATCACTTACACTTCACTTATTCTACCCACCTCAACTAACTTTACCATCTTATCGTGTTCTGTAAAATCACAACAAGACGTCTGTTCATTTCTAGCTTCTATGCCCCTTAGTTATGCTTGTCCTTTGATTGTTTAATTCCTCTCTTTTACAGGTAGCACAAATCATACCGAGGCGAGTGCATATCCAATGAACAAAGATTCAACTATCTAGCCCCCTGCATTGCCTAATGCTTCAGTAGGCGTGCCTGACTATACCATCCTTAAACATGCTATGCATATACACCACCTAAGGAGGGACTATAAGCATGTTCCTCGGCAATACCATTCAATCCAACCATTGACCCCAATGCTAATGATTTCTATAGCCCGTACAAGATTCTGAAATACCATTCCTTGCCAAAGCTGCATTCGTTGAAGTCCAGAGGTCGTAACTAAAACGAGTACTTCTAACTATGCTCTTACCACTGTTGGTGTTACACCTCGAAAAATTCCCCATTAACGTAAAGTGAATAGAATAGAAAAAGGCACGATGTATACGTTGTTTCGGTAAGTAAGAAATAGCATTTGAGGACCTAATCGAGATTCAGAGACATTTGACGTAAGGGAAGAAGGTTTGCCGAGAAAAGGCAAGGCGATGTGTAACGGAAAGAAATTATGAGTAGATAGTTAATGATAATTAAAAGGTGCTTTGGATAGAGAGTTATAACGTCCCTTCGATTGTTAATGAAGTGATAAACAAGTGCTAAGAAGGTTCCCTAAGGATTGGAGGTCAAATAAAGTGACAAGAAAAAGATCAGTGAAAGGATGAGTTATAAGGTCGATTATACGGTCCGTATAATGGACCGTAGGATTGTCACAGAATGAAGTTGTGGAGGGGGGTGATTTCACGGTCACTTATATGGACCGTATAAATTTATACGAACCGTATAATGTGCCGTGAAATCGACATAGAATGGGATGACTACTGGGGCAGTTTCACGGTCACTTATACGGACCGTATAGGTGTCTGTAGAATCTCATCGGGACAGTTTTTAAAAGTTGATATAAGGACTTCAACACATTAATTTCATTTCATTCTTCTTCTACACAACTCAAGAATCCTCTAGAACCTTCCACACACTCAATATACACGAATTTTTGAGAAATTGATGATCAACTTCATCAAATCAACAAAACTAAGTGTGAGAATCACATCAAAGTCCATCCAAGTCAAGAAATTCCATGGAAAGTGAAACTAGGGTTTTGCTCAAGTGAAGTATTTCCACCCAAAGCTTATTCCTACACCATCTAAGGTAAGTTTTATGGTATTTACATGTTACTTAAGGTACTTGAAAATTTGAAACACATGGATTGTAGAAGAGATAGGAAATGGGTCATGAATGAGTGAATAGTGCCATTGTTGAGTAGTAATTTGGGATGAATTATGAATAGTGGTATGTTGTGATTGTAAGTATGTTACAAGCGACATTTAGAACATGGAATAAGTATTATATGTGAGAAAATGAAATAATTAACTATGACCATGATTATGGAGAAATTGGAGTGAAATGGTGAAATGTGGGTAATGTAGATGAATGAAGATTGTTGTTTGCGATATTGTGAATGTTGTCATTGATGTTGGTAGTTGATATATGATATGGGGAAAAGTTGTATAAACAAAGGAAATGCTGCCCAATTCTCTTTAGCTTTAGTAAGTACGTTTAAGTAATCGATTAGCTAATGTTCATGCGACTTCTCTTGAAGGTAGAAACGTGGGCATTGAAGGAGAACAAGCAAGCGATAGATTAGTTAAACGAAAAAGGTATGTAAGGCTAATCCTTTCCTTCTAAGGCATGAATCTTCTTAATTCTCCATGATCATTCTACACGATGGAGACTATGAGTCCATGAATATACAAAGCTACATACACACATGATTAAGAAAGGAAATACGATACGAGCATGATAGTGATGATGATGAATATAAGTATGAGTAATCCTTGTGTAAATTAAGATGTCGATGAAACTAATAATTCTAAGTATGGTTTCATTGATGCTTCTCTTTGCGTACACTCACCTTAAATTGTTAGTTCCTTCAAGGTGAGATATGATGTTGATAATTACTCCATAATATAATCGGGGGCTCACGACCTTATGTCACCCCAACATAGCCATAGTTACCTCTAAACTCTAGTGTATGTTCTTAATGATAAGTGTATAGTGATGCTAAATCATGATATTTCTATGAGATGATCAATAATGTAAGATTATAACCTACCTATGCTATGTATGAAAAGGTTGAGTTACGATGGGTATATGATGATATGATTACACCGTGCCTAGATGGCCGGACATGTCACCGCTAATGCGGGCTGCTTATGATTACACCGTGCCTAAATGGCCGGGCATGTCACTGTTAGGACGGGCTGTGATGGATACACCGTGCCTAGAAGGCCGGACATGATCACCACTAGTGGGTGGCATATGATGGTTACCCGGACGCGGGTTAACAATGAGGATTATGATGTGATGATATATGCACTGTGATGAAATATGTACTATGTTTATATAAATATACGATATATGTATGAGATGTATTCACCTATGAAACTCATGTAGGTTATACCTTCCTTTTAAGGCTCATGATTCTTCTAGTATGTTTACTTCGTTCTTGTCTTACATACTCAGTACAATGTTCGTACTAACGTCCATTTTCTTTGGACGCTGTGTTCATACCCACAGGTAGACAGGGAGGTGAGCTTGATCCAGACTCGTAGGAGTTGTTAGCTGACTTGAGAGCACTCCATTATTCCGGAGGTGCTACTTGGTTAATTCTTTTGTGTATATATATATATGTATGTGTATTTTGGGCACGACAAGGTCTTGTCCCGTCCATATATCTAGTACTCTAGTAGAGGCTCGTAGATACGCATGTGTAGGTAGTATGGTCTCACGATGCTACGATTGTGTATATATTATTATTTTGATAGCCGAAGGGCTTATGTATATAAAATTAATTATGTTTTCCGAATGAAAAATGGTTGTCTTATGAATATGAATATATGAATGGTAAAGAATTGTATAATGACTATGACGAGTAAGGAAATGAGTGGTGCTTGGTGGTTAGCCCCGGGTACCCATCACGGCCCCTAGTCGGGTCATGACAAAAGTGGTATCAGAGCAGTTCAGTCCTACGTAGTGTCTACGTGTTATATCCCGTATTTTTGAACGTCAGATTAATTGCTGAGGTGGGACCCACACATCGAGATTTTTTTGGGACATCTGAAAATTCATATGAATCACATGTGAGAAGTTAAACACAACTCAAGAAGGACCCTTGGGCCAAATCAAAGTGGAAGTCCTCCAAACGAATATTTTAAGAAAACGTTTTCGGGTGATCTGACTTCAAGGGGCAAAAACGGTATTATAAGTTTGGAATTTGGAAAAGTACCAAGAACTCGAAGTTGTAGATAATTGAATTAGCTTTCCAACCATAGGTCGTGGGTCCCCAGGTGACGTCGGTACAAGGAGATATGAACGTTTTAAGGTCGAAAGGTCAGTGGGCTAGGCCCAACTCGGGACCAAACCGAGTTGGCCCAAAAAAATCAAAACAATAATAAGGCCCATATTTGTGAGGCCCAACCGGCCATGGTTATGGCCCAAGCCCATATTACATAAAATTTGGTCAATAAATAAGATGACTAAGTCATCTTTATCACACAACCTCTAGAACATTCAAGAAGTTGAAGAACAAGAAAGAGAAGGAGAAAAGTTGAAGGCCATTTCGGCCAAGGGTAAATTTCCAAGGAAAAATTGACAAAAATTCTTCAAAAATCATTTTCTACCAAGTAAAGGGTGATTAACAAGGTGGAGTTGTTGTTGGAGCAAGAAAAATTCAAAATCATACAAGTTGTCAAGTTGTAGTCAAGTGAGAAGTTGAAGAAGAAAGGTGAGTTTTGATCTTGTTTTGTGTGTTATATATGGTTTATATGTGTTGTAGTATGCTAAAATGGATGAAATTCATGAAGGAGAGAAATATAGTACATGGCCGTGTGTATGTATATATGTGTAGGAATCATGCTTCAATTATTTTAATTAGTGTTTGGTTGTTATTGTTGTGAATGATATGTGGAAAATGGAAGTTGAATGAATTTTGAGAAGTTGTAGTGTGTATGTTGGTGTTAGCCGTGTGGTTATGGTGAAAAAAATGGAAGAGAATGAGTCCATTTTATTTAGTATTTTGTTTGTTGTTATGTTGTGGACTCTATGTTGCTAATGAATGTCTAGGAACCTTAGTGAAGTTGAAGTAGGTGGAGGTTTGTTTTAGAAGTTGTGTAAATTGAATGTAATGTTCTTGCACGCATGGAAGGTAATGTGGTTAGTATGATGTTGTTGGAATATAGATCATGAGGTTGTGATTGTTTTCATTAAAGTTAGAAAGTTTCTGGAAGAAGTAGTAAGTTGATTGAATATGGAAGTTGTTAGTATTGTTGTTGTTGGAATTGTGGTTGATATTTTGGCCGGGTTTGAATTCCCGGGATTGTTGTTGATTGAAATTAGCCAAGTTGAACTTGGTGGGATGGAGTATTTATAGGGGAAGTGCTGCCGAAATGTCGGTAGCCAAATGTTTCCTTAAGAATTCAACTCTAAGTACCCTAATAAGAGTTTTGGTAAACATGACCAATTTGCAGATTTTGACAAGATTGCGACGTGAATTTGGAATAGCAAAAGGAGCGGAAAGAGGTATGTAAGGCTTCACTCTTCTTTCTATGGCATGTCTTAGATGTAATAAGTCGGGTACGAGCCTCGGGGACCACCCTAGCCCCCGGAATCCGCATCCAAAGTTTTCCACTTTTTATTCAATAGAATTGAACTAGAAAGTGTGCAAATGATGGAAAGAACTCTTAAACCCTTAGAACTGGCATAAGTGGGACCCGATTACCCTAGGACCCTCACAAGTAATGACATGACACGTAATATATGTAAATCATATACGTCACCCCATCCGGCCCGAGGTGGGCCCGCTACTCTCGGATTTTTCCTTACAGTCTTGCTTGAATTACTTGAAGTGAATCCAAAGGGAACCTTTGATCCCGATTTCGTTACCAAATGATAAATACTATGACTCTTCTAACGAGGGCACTTCCATGACGATAATGATAACAATGATGTTAGATAAGAGAATATGCCTATGATACGTACTACCGGAACGACTCTATGACTAAGATGACTAAGCTAGGTATCTTATGTAAACATGAAAATGATAAACTAATTTTCGAATCTTATTTATATTTCCTAGCTATGCCTTTATTTTCTAAAAGATTTCAAAGTCTATGAATTGTCATCTATGATGCCCCGATTTCATTCTACGTTTACTTTAATGTTATTCCCCGTTGGTAGTCTCACCTTAAAATACTCGTTCCTTCAAGGTGAGACAAAGCGATCACGAGTATTCTATAATATAATTGGAGGTCACCGACCTTACGTCACTCCGATGACTACATGATTCTTCTTTGGGCTTTCCTGCGTGCCTATGAGACATATGTATATAGGATACGTAAATGCATATAAGACATGTAAATGTATGTAAGATATGTGTATATATTTTTAAAGCATGCACATGACGAAAGAGCTAGAGCGCTATAGACGCTGATACATGCACATGATACACGTATATGTATATGATAAAAGCACCAGAGCGCTATAGACGCTGATGTACCTACATGACACACGTATATGTATATGATAAAAGAGCTAGAGAGCTATAGACGTTGATATATGTACATGATATATGCATATGTATACGGGGGGAAATGGAGGTAAGGGCAGAGCGTTATGAATGCATATCCACCTGATCAGTTCGCATTACAAGATATGATATTGTCTCGGACGCGGGATGTGTATATTTATGGTTAAATGGATCGGCTGCCGACGCCTCGGCAATATGAGATGTCCTATTTTATATGTATATGTATATGAACAAGGAAAGATTCTTAAAGGAAAGCTAAGTACGCATAGCACCTGCCAAGGGTATATATATATACAGGTTATGTTTCTATCCCAGGACATGTGTTGTAACTCTCTTATGTCATTATACATGATTCATATTTTCTGTATATTACTATTCATGCCTTACATACTCGGTACACTATTCGTACTGACGTCCCTTCTTGTGGACGCTGCGTTTCATGCCGCGCAGGTCAGCAGATAGGCGGATTTGATCCTTAGGAGCTTTACCAGCAGTGTTGACAGCGCTCCAGTTGTTCCGGAGCCTCACTTCTGCGGTACTATTTTGTGTATGTATATTCGGGCACGGCAGCACCCGGCCCTTTCTATGTATAAGTGTACTACGTCTAGAGGCTCGTAGACAGTTATGTACAGTCAGTTAAGTACAGTTAGATATATGGTGTTTTGGCATGTTAATGTTGATCTATAAGTGATAACGAAGTTTATTAGTCTATGTTCAGAATGACGCCGCTAATGTTAATGTTCAAAAAAAATATGGCTCTGTTTACATGGTTTGCTAAGAGGTAAAGGTAAAACGATAGACAAGGGGTGCTCGGTACAAGTATCGGGTACTCGTCACGGCCCCTAGACGGGTCGTGACAGAAGTGGTATCAGAGCAGTTCAGTCCTAGGAGTTTGTCTACGAGCCGTGTCCAGTAGAGTCTTATTTATGGGTGTGTAGCGCGCCACACTTATAAACAGGAGGCTACAGGGCATTTAGGAAATATGACCTTCTTTGTACTCAAGATCGTGCGATAGAGCTATGCTATCAGGTTCCTATATTCCCTTCCTAATCCAATGCTATGGTTTCAGTACTGTCAATGAAGAGATCAGCTTCAGATGATGGGGGCACCGGTAAGGCCCCTAGAGTATCTCCAGAGCCGAGTAGGGGGAGCCTCGGCTATTCGATTGAGTCAGATCCGTCAGAGGACCCAGCCACAACTCCTCCAGATTTTCTGACCCCCAGAGCGGAGGATCCCGCGGAGGACAGCTATTATGTGGATCCGTCGGAGGATCCAGCGACAATTGCTCCAGAGATTCTGACCCCTAGAGTAGGGGATTCCCCAGACAGTGGCTATGATACAGATCCCTCAGAGGATTCGACGATGACTCCCCCAGAGCTTCTTACCTCCATGGAGGAGGATAGTCATGGCACAGATCCGTCAGAACACTCTTCTGGGACGACGGACGAGGAGGCTTCCGGGGGTACGCCAGTTACCCCCGTGATGGAGGACCGTGTGAGTCCGGCCACCTCAGAGAGTGCTACGGATTTCTCCTGTCCCTTGTTCCGGCCATCAGAGAACCAGGAATCATCGCTATTCTCTTCGGATTCGGACGCGAGAAATGACGAGGGTCGGGCGAGCGATGAGCATACAGACGAGAATGAAGAACATACTTCACATGGTAGTTCCCCGGGCCAGGCTCGAGATTGCTCGGCTACAGGTATATGATATTTTCTTTAAAACTTTCTATGTATACGTAATCTCTGCAGGAATACTGATTAATAACGGCAGGTAGAAATTCAAAAAGGGGTCAAAGGTTCAGCGGCTATAAGTAATGGTGACTGAGATGTCCCCGCCACCAGTGTGAGTTTAGAAACCCCGGTAAAAGATAGTTATATGTATGGATTGGAGTAAATGGCGAAGATTTAAGCAGAGGCAATATGGTAGTTGTATGGTTAGGAAAGTGAAGATAGGAGCGGGACACGCCGTGAGGACGTTTTGGGAGTTGTTAGAACCCCGACATACTTTAAATAATGTGACAAAGGCCATACGGGACAGTCGGAAAAATTACACCAGCGTTCGCGTATTAAAATGCACCAGAGTTTCAAGGTTAAGCGTGCTCAGGTGGGAGCAATTTCATGATGGGTGACCCCCTGGGAAATATGCTGAAATTTTCACAAATGTGGGAACAAGAGACGAATGTGAAGCTAGGTAGTCCAATGTAAATTAGAGTGTGTGGAGTGGTTACAAACCCTATAAGAGTCATGTAGGCTGAGACGGACAAGACTAACGGAAGAGGAGAAAGCGTGACAGAAAGGGGACTTATTAACGTAGGGCCAACGTTCGGATCTTACTCAATGGACTTACGACATAAAAGCGACCTAAGAGACATGTGAGATGTCTACGAAGGAGACCTCCCCGAAGTATTATGATACACTATGAGGCCAGTTTAACATTCGAGGACGAATGTTCAAAGGGGGGGAGAATGTTATATCTCGTATTTTTGAACGTCAGATTAATTGCTGAGGTGGGACCCACACATCGAGATTTTTTTGGGACATCTGAAAATTCATATGAATCACATATGAGAAGTTAAACACAACTCAAGAAGGACCCTTGGGCAAAATCAAAGTGGAAGTCCTCCAAACGAATATTTTAAGAAAATGTTTTCGGGTGATCTGACTTCAAGGGGCAAAAACGGTATTATAAGTTTGGAATTTGGAAAAGTACCAAGAACTAGAAGTTGTAGATAATTGAATTAGCTTTCCAACCATAGGTCGTGGGTCCCCAGGTGACGTCGGTACAAGGAGATATGAACGTTTTACGGTCGAAAGGTCAGTGGGCTAGGCCCAACTCGGGACAAAACCGAGTTGGCCCAAAAAATCAAAAAGAATAATAAGGCCCAAATTTGTGAGGCCCAACCGGCCATGGTTATGGCCCAAGCCCATATTACATAAAATTTGGTCAATAAATAAGATGACTAAGTCATCTTTATCACACAACCTCTAGAACATTCAAGAAGTTGAAGAACAAGAAAGAGAAGGAGAAAAGTTGAAGGCCATTTCGGCCAAGGGTAAATTTCCAAGGAACAATTGACAAAAATTCTTCAAAAATCATTTTCTACCAAGTAAAGGGTGATTAACAAGGTGGAGTTGTTGTTGGAGCAAGAAAAATTCAAAATCATACAAGTTGTCAAGTTGTAGTCAAGTGAGAAGTTGAAGAAGAAAGGTGAGTTTTGATCTTGTTTTGTGTGTTATATATGGTTTATATGTGTTGTAGTATGCTAAAATGGATGAAATTCATGAAGGAGAGAAATATAGTACATGGCCGTGTGTATGTATATATGTGTAGGAGTCATGCTTCAATTATTTTAATTAGTGTTTGGTTGTTATTATTGTGAATGATATGTGGAAAATGGAAGTTGAATGAATTTTGAGAAGTTGTAGTGTGTATGTTGGTGTTAGCCGTGTGGTTATGGTGAAAACAATGGAAAAGAATGAGTCCATTTTATTTAGTATTTTGTTTGTTGTTATGTTGTGGACTCTATGTTGCTAATGAATGTCTAGGAACCTTAGTGAAGTTGAAGTAGGTGGAGGTTTGTTTTAGAAGTTGTGTAAATTGAATGTAATGTTCTTGCATGCATGGAAGGTAATGTGGTTAGTATGATGTTGTTGGAATATAGATCATGAGGTTGTGATTGTTTTCATTAAAGTTAGAAAGTTTCTGGAAGAAGTAGTAAGTTGATTGAATATGGAAGTTGTTAGTATTGTTGTTGTTGGAATTGTGGTTGATATTTTGGCCGGGTTTGAATTCCCGGGATTGTTGTTGATTGAAATTAGCCAAGTTGAACTTGGTGGGATGGAATATTTATAGGGGAAGTGCTGCCGAAATGTCGGTAGCCAAATGTTTCCTTAAGAATTCAACTATAAGTACCCTAATAAGAGTTTTGGTAAACATGACCAATTTGCAGATTTTGACGAGATTGCGACGTGAATTTGGAATAGCAAAAGGAGCGGAAAGAGGTATGTAAGGCTTCACTCTTCTTTCTATGGCATGTCTTAGATGTAATAAGTCGGGTACGAGCCTCGGGGACCACCCTAGCCCCCGGAATCCGCATCCAAAGTTTTCCACTTTTTGTTCAATAGAATTGAACTAGAAAGTGTGCAAATGATGGAAAGACCTCTTAAACCCTTAGAATTGGCATAAGTGGGACCCGATTACCCTAGGACCCTCACAAGTAATGACATGACACGTAATATATGTAAATCATATACGTCACCCCATCCGGCCCGAGGTGGGCCCGCTACTCTCGGATTTTTCCTTACAGTCTTGCTTGACTTACTTGAAGTGAATCCAAAGGGAATCTTTGATCCCGATTTCGTTACCAAATGATAAATACTATGACTCCTCTAACGAGGGCACTTCCATGACGATAATGATAACAATGATGTTAGATAAGAGAATATGCCTATGATACGTACTACCGGAACGACTCTATGACTAAGATGACTAAGCTAGGTATCTTATGTAAACATGAAAATGATAAACTAATTTTCGAATCTTATTTATATTTCCTAGCTATGCCTTTATTTTCTAAAAGATTTCAAAGTCTATGAATTGTCATCTATGATGCCCCGATTTCATTCTACGTTTACTTTAATGTTATTCCCCGTTGGTAGTCTCACCTTAAAATACTCGTTCCTTCAAGGTGAGACAAAGCGATCACGAGTATTCTATAATATAATTGGAGGTCACCGACCTTACGTCACTCCGATGACTACATGATTCTTCTTTGGGCTTTCCTGCGTGCCTATGAGACATATGTATATAGGATACGTAAATGCATATAAGACATGTAAATGTATGTAAGATATGTGTATATATTTTTAAAGCATGCACATGACGAAAGAGCTAGAGCGCTATAGACGCTGATACATGCACATGATACACGTATATGTATATGATAAAAGCACCAGAGCGCTATAGACGCTGATGTACCTACATGACACACGTATATGTATATGATAAAAGAGCTAGAGAGCTATAGACGTTGATATATGTACATGATATATGCATATGTATACGGGGGGAAATGGAGGTAAGGGCAGAGCGTTATGAACGCATATGATAATAACGAGGTTAGGGAGATCCCAAATTTATAATTAAAATATAAGAAGTGCGGAAGCAAATATAGAAAAGAATCTAAAAACTAAAAAAATAAAAGATATGGGAAATTCGAAGGAACAATCCACGAATTTCCAAGAACGTTAGTTCTAAAGTCTTGACAAGATCCAAGTAACAACGTATAGATTTATAGGAAGAAATCTAACGCCTTTACTTGAGATAACTAATCAAAAACAGTAGATTAGGATCCTGACCGCTTTGTGAGTAACTTAAGACAACAATTAGTATTTAGAACTAACCGCCTTCGAAAGAATACCAAAAAGAAATCAAAGATATCAAGGAAGAAATTATCTTACTACCTTGAACTAGGAACTAGTTAGGTTGAAAGATAAATCCTAAAGTAATGCCACAAAGGTTCAAAAGAACTCTCAATATAATATATTCTTCAAAATCTGATTTACAATGGATGACAATCACCCCTATATATAGTTGTAAAGGAAGGAACTAGTCAAAATAGAAATAAATGGGAATTATCTTCCCTAGAAACATAGAAGACTTCCCACACTAGGACCAATGTAGTCAACATAGATTAAAACAACCTAGAAGACTACCCACACTTGGACCAATGCAAGTCAACATAGATTAAAACAACAATTAATTATTTATTCTAGAAACTAATTTGGGCCAATTTGGGCTGCTAGAAACTTCTTCTTTTGGGGCTGATTTGGGCCTCATTTCATCTCACTTTGGACTTTAATTTGGGCCTCCAAATAGGTGTAAGACTTGAGGAAAAAAATCTGAATAGGGCTGGAGGTCTTCTGCCATCACAAGACAATTTTTTTAATTGTTAATTGAAGCCCGTTGATCTTGACATAACATTTCCTTGTCCTTCAATGGAGTTGAGCTTCCATGGCTGCTATCATTCTCCCCCTCTTAAAGAAGATTCGTCTCGAATCTTGGTGGTGACCTTATTTTCTATTTAATGCATTTGAGCCTTCATGGTTGCTATCATTCTTCCTCTCTTAAAGATTATTCTTGTCCTTGAATCTTGATATTTTCCTGCAACCAACATGATAATCACAATAAGTAGAAAAACACAACAACCACTTGGTATGAGTAACACAAGGTAGTGACCATGCAACCATTTAACCCACTTATTATTTTTATGCACAAACACTCCTTTTAAAAGTCCAAGTATAACATCAGCTAACAGGAAAATGTAATCACCAACACAAGCACTAAAAACACAATTCATAAGCTCTTTAAATTGCAGAGGGTCATTAGCTAGACCAAAAGCGTATGAATACAAGGAAAACATACCATATTTTCTCTTGCTAAATAATTTAACCTCACCATTAGATATACCATAATCAAGATATGGACCAAAAGTAATTTCCTCAAGAAGTGGCTTGGAATAAACCTGCAAAAAAGGATCGACGAAACAAGATAAAGATATTGTGAAATTAGCAATGTGTGAGCACTTATCCTTTTCCACACTTGAGTGACTATATCCTGCATTTAGCTCAACTTCCTTAATATCTAAGACACCAAAAGCTTCATGTGTCTCATTATCTTCATTGGGAATTTCACCATCTTTTCTTCCTTCATTGGTATCCCAAAGTGGACAAAAATAAACTGCAAACTCATCTTTATTATCATCCCACAATGGGTTGTCACACAATTTAAAACCTTGACTAATGAGATTAGTCATATCCCCTTCCATTGCTACAACTAAAAGATTACTAGCATAGTGCACATTAGACATGAATGAGTTCTCATCAACAACTGCATCACTAGAGTCAAATAAAGAATGACCTAAACAAGTAGAATAACTCTCATCCATAGGTGATGAAACAACAGATTCAAAAATTGAATTATCATAACTCTTACCTACAATTCCTTCACATTCAATGGCTTTTAAAGCACATAAAGTATTAGGTTTAGCCATTTTACCACAAGTTGCTTCCTTAAAGGATCCTCTACCTTGGTCTACATGTGATGTAGCACTTGAAAATTTTGCGGAATCTTCT
This sequence comes from Lycium barbarum, assembly GCF_019175385.1. Taxonomy (NCBI): domain Eukaryota; kingdom Viridiplantae; phylum Streptophyta; class Magnoliopsida; order Solanales; family Solanaceae; genus Lycium; species Lycium barbarum. Next base: position 76,179,759 of record NC_083340.1, on the reverse strand, counting down.
TGGGAACATAAGGTCTTTATCTCTTTTCTTTGCTGTTCTAAAGACCGCATGGGCGCTTGTTCCGAAACCTGCAATGTAGATTCAAAAACACTAGAAAGACAAAGAGTAAGGAGGTTAGAAGATAAACAAGAACCATTCTCACTTAAGCTCTCTTTTGATTCTCTCAATTCTTGTAACAAAACACTTTTTGTTCTAACATCTCTGCCTTCACTCTCATTCTTTTCACTCTTGCTTTTGTTTTTATCTCCATTCTTTTCTTGTGACAACTCACTCGCTTTTCTCAACTGAAACTTTCCTTTTTCCTCTCTTGAGTTACCATTTTGCACTCCCTTACTCCATCCAATTTTGTATCTCTCTTCCTTATAATTTTCTTTTTCACTCAGTTCTTTTATTCTCTCATCTTCTCTTTTTTCTGGAGGTTTAGGAACTTCTGTTAGTGTAAGAGAAGTTACACATGATGAAGAGTCACTCTTTTGTTCACAACTTGACTCCTCCTCTTGGAAGATTACATACTTAACCATCTTATTTGAACGAATAGGAATTTTGGAGTTAGCTTCATCTTGGGATAGTGTTATAGAATGAATGCGCCTCAATTCCTCCTTTAAATCACTCCACGTCAAAAGTAGCCGATTAAATTTCACCCAATGAGGGTTACGATAATCATCGACTATCTTCCGTAATTTCAAGGACAATGCCCTTGTGGCAAACTCCAATTTTTCCATCTCCCAAAAATTGTTACAAGCAAATATATGCTCCATATAGTATTCCCATTGTAGGTAAGTTTCTTTACTAGCACACATGCACAATCTTGGTAGTACCACATGATTACTGCCGCACTTGGCCAATCCTTCATAATCATAGATTCTTGCAATTGTGAAAGACATAGTTATTTTAAAGAAAATGTATCACTCAGTTTTTTTTTTTTGGCTTTTTTCCTCAATTATTCTCACCCACTCTTGCCTTTTTCCCCTCAAATAACCTTTGGGAAAACACTTTGTGGATTTATAATTAAACCCCACTAGAATCAAGCCCTTAGTAGTAAAATAAAGAATTTTAGGGCACTAAAACAAAAGTGAAGAACCAATCCTAGAAAGAATTAGAATTTAGTTGAAACAAGACTCGAACAAAAAGGACTTTTTTTTTAAAGGAGCAAGAAAAAAATTGATTGGTTCTTAGCTTTAAAGATCTAGGATCCCCTCTTCTTGTTTTCTATCTTAATCTTTAGAAAACAAATAAATGGAAGAAATTTCTTGAAGAGCAAACACTAAACTTTTTTTTTTCTTTTTTTTTTTTCGTCACTGTTCACTGCTACAGTACTTTTTAATTTTTTTTTTTTTGCTCTTTTTTTTTTTCAAGAAATCCCCAAGATTATCAAGAACGGAATCTTGATAGAACCGCTCTGATACCACTTGATAATAACACGGTTAGCGGAAGACTTTAGAATTGAAAATTAGAAAGGGGGAAGGATTGATTCTTGAGAAAGAAGTTCACAAGTTCAAGTATTTGATACTTAAAACGTTGTTTAATAGTGAAAGAAGGAGTTGAATCAATTAAGAAGAAGATGAAATGGAGGGAGGGAACTCAAACAAGGAATCTTACCATCGAAGAATCCGAGTTGCGATTCAAAGTAGAACAAAAAGGGCATAACCCAAAAGAGAACCTCAAAGGTCTCCACAAGCACAAGGCTAATATTATTAATATTCAAACTTAGTTACAATGAAAAAGAAAACACCCCTTTATATAGGAGAAATGGTGGCTGCCACCCTAAAGAAAATAAAGACTTTAGACTTCAAAGTTGGTCAAACTAAATTAATTAAGGTGCAATTTCCAAGCTGCATAGAAGACCACCAATTCTTTGTGGTCATAAGCTTTGATACCACTTGATAATAACGAGGTTAGGGAGATCCCAAATTTATAATTAAAATATAAGAAGTGCGGAAGCAAATATAGAAAAGAATCTAAAAACTAAAAAAATAAAAGATATGGGAAATTCGAAGGAACAATCCACGAATTTCCAAGAACGTTAGTTCTAAAGTCTTGACAAGATCCAAGTAACAACGTATAGATTTATAGGAAGAAATCTAACGCCTTTACTTGAGATAACTAATCAAAAACAGTAGATTAGGATCCTGACCGCTTTGTGAGTAACTTAAGACAACAATTAGTATTTAGAACTAACCGCCTTCGAAAGAATACCAAAAAGAAATCAAAGATATCAAGGAAGAAATTATCTTACTACCTTGAACTAGGAACTAGTTAGGTTGAAAGATAAATCCTAAAGTAATGCCACAAAGGTTCAAAAGAACTCTCAATATAATATATTCTTCAAAATCTGATTTACAATGGATGACAATCACCCCTATATATAGTTGTAAAGGAAGGAACTAGTCAAAATAGAAATAAATGGGAATTATCTTCCCTAGAAACATAGAAGACTTCCCACACTAGGACCAATGTAGTCAACATAGATTAAAACAACCTAGAAGACTACCCACACTTGGACCAATGCAAGTCAACATAGATTAAAACAACAATTAATTATTTATTCTAGAAACTAATTTGGGCCAATTTGGGCTGCTAGAAACTTCTTCTTTTGGGGCTGATTTGGGCCTCATTTCATCTCACTTTGGACTTTAATTTGGGCCTCCAAATAGGTGTAAGACTTGAGGAAAAAAATCTGAATAGGGCTGGAGGTCTTCTGCCATCACAAGACAATTTTTTTAATTGTTAATTGAAGCCCGTTGATCTTGACATAACATTTCCTTGTCCTTCAATGGAGTTGAGCTTCCATGGCTGCTATCAGCATATCCACCTGATCATTTGGCATTACATGATATGATATCGTCCCGGACGCGGGATGTGTATATTTATGGTTAAATGGATCGGCTGCCGACGCCTCGGCAATATGAGATGTCCTATTTTATATGTATATGTATATGAACAAGGAAAGATTCTTAAAGGAAAGCTAAGTACGCATAGCACCTGCCAAGGGTATATATATATACAGGTTATGTTTCTATCCCAGGACATGTGTTGTAACTCTCTTATGTCATTATACATGATTCATATTTTCTGTATATTACTATTCATGCCTTACATACTCGGTACACTATTCGTACTGACGTCCCTTCTTGTGGACGCTACGTTTCATGCCGCGCAGGTCAGCAAATAGGCGGATTTGATCCTTAGGAGCCTTACAAGTAGTGTTGACAGCGCTCCAGTTGTTTCAGAGCCTCACTTCTGCGGTACTATTTTGTGTATGTATATTCGGGCACGGCAGCACCCGGCCCTTTCTATGTATAAGTGTACTACGTCTAGAGGCTCATAGACAGTTATGTACAGTCAGTTAAGTACAGTTAGATATATGGTGTTTTGGCATGTTAATGCTGATGTATAAGTGATAACGAAGTTTATTAGTCTATGTTCAGAATGACGCCGCTAATGTTAATGTTAAAAAAAAATGGCTATGTTTACATGGCTTGCTAAGAGGTAATGGTAAAACGATAGACAAGGGGTGCTCGGTACAAGTATCGGGTACTCGTCACGGCCCCTAGACGGGTCGTGACACTACGAGCCGTGTCTAGTAGAGTCTTTTTTATAGTGTGTTGCGCGCCACACTAATAAACAAGAGGCTACAGGGCATTTAGGAAAAATAATGGCCGTCTTTCATCTTAAAAGATCGTGCGATAAAGCCGTGTCATAAGATTTTCCCCTCTTAATAGTGTGTTATGATTTCAGAAATGCCGCCAAAGGGAAAAGCTACAGCCGCCCAGAAGGGCAAGACTATGATGAAAAGTCGGGTAGAGAGAGAGAGCCGCCAATGAATGTAGAAGAGGGCGAGTCACCAAATGAGGCTCCATCTAATACTTCCTCCACCCCGACCAATGTAGAAGAACAAGGAGGAGCTTTAGCTCCAGTTCCTCCACCGGTTGCTTCGGGTCAACAAGTGACCGAGGCCATTCATCTATTGACACAGTTGGTTGCCGCCCAGGCACAGTGGCAGAATGTGAGTTCAAGTGATCGGGCAGCTAGTACCAGAGCCTGTGACTTTATGAGTTTGAATCCTCCGGAGTTTTTCTCATCAAAGCCAGATGAAAACCTGCAAGGTTTTATTGATGAGATGCTGAGAACATTGAGGATTATTCATGCCTCCGAAACTGAATCTGTGGAGTTGGCATCTTATAGACTCCGAGATGTGGCGGTATTGTGGTACAATAATTGGCTAGCATCAAGGAAGGAAAATGTGCCTCCTCCCGTGTGGAAAGAATTTGTAGATGCTTTCATCCATCACTATTTGCCACCTGAGGTCCGCCAAGCTAGAGCGGATAGGTTCTTAAATCTAAAGCAAGGAAGTATGAGTGCCCGGGAATATAGCCTTCAATTTAATTCCTTGGCTAGATATGCTCCGACTATGGTGGCCGACATGGGAGATAGAGTGCATCGCTTTGTGAGTGGCTTGGGGCCACATTTGTTCAAGGATTATTTGACGGCTTCGGTACAAGAAGGGATGGATATTTCCCGAATACAAGCCCATGCCCAGAATTTAGAAGGACAACGACATCCGCAAAGGGGTGATCGCGACATTGATAGAAGGCAAAACAAGAGGGCCAGATCTATGGGGGCAGGTACCGATTATAGAGGGGGATCGAGGCAGACTTATTCCCAATATTCAGGATAGTCAGTGACTAGTGCACCTCCACGATTTGCAGATAGGAGATTTGATCGGTCCTTTCCTTCAGGACAGGGTCAGAGTTCGAGAGCTTCGGGTTCTCAGTTTGGGGGTGATTATAGTCAGAGGAGACCACCAGTTCCACGATGTAGCCAGTGCAGAAAATTACACTCGGGGACATGCCGCCAGGGCATAGATGCTTGCTATGTTTGTGAACAGACTAGGCACTTGATGCGAGATTGTCCCTCGAGGTATGGCAGAGGTGGGGCTCAGCCCACAGGATCAGTGGCTGGTTCATCTTCAGTGCGGTCGGTAGGGCAGACTCCCCAGATGTCAGTAGGTCGAGGTAGAGGCAAAGGGGGAGCATCCACTTCAGGTGCCACTCAGCCCCGTGTGTATGCTTTAGCCAGACGACAGGATCTTAAGTCCTCCCCGGATGTGGTTACAGGTACATTATCTATATTTTCCCATGATGTGTATGCATTGATAGATTCGGGTTCTACACTCTCTTATATTACTCCGTATGTTGCTAGTCGTATTGGGGTGAAACCCGAACCAATTAATCCTTATGAGGTATCTACTCCGGTTGGTGATCCCGTGATAGCTAGACATGTGTATAAAAATTGTGTACTTGTGATATGCAATCGCCAGTCCAAAGCTGATTTAATTATGATGGAAATGCTAGACTTCGATGTGATTATAGGTATGGATTGGTTGGCTTCATGTTATGCCAGTGTTGATTGTCGAATGAAAATAGTTCGATTTCAATTTTCGAGAGAGCCCGTGCTTGAATGGAAGGGTAATACAGAATCCCCAAAAGGTAGGTTTATTTCCTACCTTAAGGCAAGAAAGATGATAGCCAAGGGCTGCATTTATCACTTAGTCCGAGTACATGACACCGAAGCAAAGTCACCAACTTTCCAATCCGTTCCGATAGTGAACGAATTTCCAAATGTATTTCCAAATGAACTTCCAGGCCTTTCTCCAGAAAGAGAAATTGATTTCGCTATTGATGTGTTGCAGGACACCAAGCCTATTTCTATTCCTCCGTATCAAATGGCTCCGGTAGAATTGAAAGAGCTAAAGGCACAGTTGAAAGATTTGCTTGAAAATGGGTTTATTAGACCCAGTTCATCACCGTGGGGAGCACCAGTCTTGTTCGTGAGAAAGAAAGATGTCTCCCTCTGAATGTGCATTGATTATAGACAGTTGAATAAGGTGACAATAAAGAACAAATATCCTCTCCCAAGGATTGATGACCTGTTTTATCAACTACAAGGTGCCAGGTGGTTTTCTAAAATAGACTTGAGGTCAGGTTATCTTCAAGTGAGAGTTAGAGAAGAAGATTCCTAAAACAGCTTTCAGAACGAGACATGGCCACTATGAATTCTGGGTGATGTTGTTTGGATTAACCAATGCTCCGGCAGTGTTCATGAATTTGATGAATAATGTGTTCGGGCAACTCTTGGATTTATTCGTGATAGAATTCATTGATGATATTCTGGTATACTCTCGCACAGAATCAGAACATACAGATCATTTACGTATCGTTCTTGGAATTCTTCGAACCCGAGAATTATATGCAAAATTTTCAAAGTGCGAGTTTGGCTGAATTCTGTGACATTTCTGGGCCATGTTATTTCAGATGATGGTATTCGGGTTGACACTCAGAAAATTAAAGCTGTGAAGACTTGGCCAAGCCCTATGACGCCTACAGAAGTTCATAGTTTTCTAGGATTGGCGGGGTACTATAGAAGGTTCGTAGAAGGGTTTTCATCTATTTCGGTCCCATTGACGAAGCTAACCCAAAAGTCAGCTAAGTTTCAGTGGGATAATGCTTGTGAACGCAGCTTCAAAGAGTTGAAGGACAGATTGACCTCAGCTCCAATTTTAACACTTCCAGAAGGGCCAGATGGCTACGTTGTGTACTGTGATGCTTCCGGCGTTGGGTTAGGATGCGTGTTAATGCAGCACGTTAAAGTTATTGCATATGCTTCGAGACAGCTGCGGAAACATGAAAAGAACTATCCAACTCATGACCTCGAATTAGCTGTAGTTATTCATGCATTAAAGATGTGGAGACATTACTTGTATGGGGTGCATGTCAATATTTATACAGATCACAAGAGCCTTCAAAACATTTTCAAGCAGAAGGAGTTAAATCTGCAGCAGAGGCGGTGGTTAGAATTGTTGAAAGACTATGATGTGAGTATTTTATACCACCCTGGAAAAGCAAATGTAGTAGCTGATGCGCTTAGCCGCCGATCAATGTGAAACTTATGTGAAGTTCCTCCGGAAAAGAAAGAACTGATTCATAAGCTCCACCAACTAGCTAATCCTAGAGTACGTGTGATTGATTCGGGTAGTGCAGGGATTAGTATTAATGATCCCACAGTTTCGTCCCTGAATATGGAAGTAAAAGAGCGTCAGTATGAAAATCCTCAGTTGAGACATTATAGAGACGAAGTTCATGAAAAAGAGAAGTCTCCATTTGAAACTTTTATGGATAGAATTCTTAGATACCGAGGCAGGCTATGTGTGTCGAATTTTGCAGAATTGCGCCGATGAATTCTAGAAGAAGGCCATTATTCTCGGTATTCTATTCACCCAGGTGCAACAAAGATGTATCACGATCTCAAATTGATATATTGGTGGGATGACATGAAGAGAGGCGTAGCAGAATTTGTAGCCCAATGTCCAAATTGCCAACAAGTAAAGATCGAACATGAAAAGCCAAGAGGATTATTGCAAGCAATAGAAATTACTACTTGGAAATGGGAAGTGATCAACGTGGATTTTATTGTGGGGTTTCCTCGTTCCCGAGGCAAGTATAATTCCATATGACTGATTGTGGACAGACTCACGAAAACAACTCATTTTCTTCCGGTCAGGATCACATACTCAGCTGAAGATTATGCAAGGTTGTATCTCAAGGAAATTGTGCGACTCCATGGTATTCCACTATCCATTATCATAGATAGAGGAGCACAGTTTACAACCAAGTTATGGAAATCCTTTCAAGAAGGTCTAGGTACCCAAGTGAAGCTTAGTACGGCATTTCATCCGCAGACTGATGGACAAGCTGAACGTACTATTCAGACCTTGGAGGATATGCTAAGAGCACGAGTGCCGAGTTAGTAAGGGCTTAATGATGACTTGGAGAAGAGTGATAACATCCCTTGGATTGGTATTGAAGTGTTGAACAAGTGTTAAGAAGGTTCCATAAGGATTGGAGATCAAACGAGACGACGAAACGAACTTCGGGATCACTGGGGATTATACGGCCAAAGATACTGGCCGTATAATTTATACGCTCCGTATGTTTGGGACTGTATAATAAACCTAGATTGGAAAAACTCTCTCGACCAATTGTACGACCAAACATACGGCCCGTACAATTTATACAGACCGTATGTTTGGTCGGGACAGTTTTTGTCCAATAAATGTAAGGGACCAAGGTTATTTCATTTCATTTCTTCTTGAGACCCCTTATCTCTAAAACATCTCTCTACATATATTCCACAAGTTTTCAAGAGTTTTTTTAGTGATCAACAACACAAAATAAGTGAATCAAGTGTAAGCAAACCCATTAAAGATCATTCAAGTCAAGAAATCCAAATGGAGAAAAACTAGGGTTTTTGCGCAAGTGGAGTATTTCGACTAAGGCTTGTTCCTACAACATCTAAGGTAATATTTATGGTATTTATATGTTGTTTAAGGTATTTGGAAGTTGAAATTCTTGGATTTTAGAAGAGTATAGCAAAATGGGTCATGAAAGATGAATAGTGACGTTTTGAGAAATAGTTTGAATTGAATCATGATTGTTGTTGTGTTGTGACATGAATGGGTTATAAATGACGTTAAGATCATGAAATAGGCATTGTATGTGAATGGACGAAATCGTGTGTTATGGTCTTGAATATGGAAAATTGGAAGTGAATTGAGATTATGGATAATGTAGATGACTAAAGGCTATTGTTATGATATTGTAAATGTATTATTGAAGTTTGGGAGTTGAATTACGATATGGAGGAATGTTGTATAAATAAAGGAGATTCTTTCTGATTTCCCCTAGCTTTAGCCATTTATGCTAGTTGTCAATTCTAACGATAGTATGACCTTGACCAAGGTATAAACGCAAGCGTGGAAGGGAACGTGCAAGTGTTATATAGTCGAACGAAAAGGTATGTAAGGCTAACCCTTCTTTCATAAGGCATGGTTCTTTGGCCAAACGTCTAAATCCCCTATAAGACTATGATTCCCTTCAAACGATTTGATTCTCCGAGCTAGTAAGCTCCCGAAGCTTGATGTGCTACGATTACACTAAGTTCCTCGTATGACGAGTAAACCTATAGGGTAGATGTAACGATAATCCCATTCCACCAACATACAGACTTGAGATCATGATACATTTTTGTCGCTCTGGGGTGGACAGAATAACGGGAACAATGAGCTTTTCTTAATATTTGGCGGTGTAGCCCTGCCACATCGGGAACACATAATCTGTCTCGACATCGAAGGACTCCGTCTCATGAAATATCAAATGATGACTCCTCTTTCTGGGGGAGTGTATCTCTGTACTGCATTAGCATGGGATCTTCGTTTGCCGCTCTTTCACCTCCACGACTAGCGACGAAACTGTTGAATTCTGAATAGTAGTTCCCTTGTTACCTGAGTCCACTACTCGAACTCCTAGGCTAGCTAATTGCTGAAGCTCATGAGTCATTTCTCTCTTCTCTGGTCGTACATCACATAAACTTCCCATAGATCTGCGGCTAAGAGCATCAGCTACAACATTCGCCTTTCCGGGGTGATACAAGATATCAATATCATAATCTTTTAGCAACTCTAGCCATCGTTGTTGCTGCAAATTCAACTCTTTCTACCTGAAAATATACTGAAGGCTCGTATGATCGGCATAAATATCCACATGGACACCATATAAATAATGTCTCCATATCTTTAAAGCATGAACCACTGCGGCCAATTATAGATCGTGGGTAGGATAATTCTGCTCATGTTTCCGCAATTGCCTTGAAGCATACGAAATCACCTTGCCATGTTGCATCAACACACAGCCTAGCCCAACACCTGAAGCATCGCAATAAACGACATATCCTTCCAATCCCTCTGGAAGTGTCCAGACTGGTGCAGAAGTCAACCTATCTTTCAACTCTTGGAAACTACGTTCGCAAGCATCTGTCCACTGAAACTTTGCCGATTTCTGGGTCAATCTTGTAAGTGGTGCAGAAATAGAAGAAAAACCCTCAACGAATCTCCTGTAATAACCTGGTAAGCCTAGAAAGCTACGTACCTCCGTAGGAGTTGTGGGCCGTGGCCAAGTCTTCACAGCCTCAATCTTTTGGCTATCCACTCGAACACCATCGGCTACAACAATATGCCCTAGGAATGCCACTGAGTTCAACCAGAACTCGCATTTGGAAAACTTTGCAAACAACTCTCGAGTTCGAAGAACTCCAAGGACAATACGCAAATGATCCGCATGTTCTGCCTAGGATCTAGAATACACCAAGATATCGTCGATGAATACAATCACGAACAAATCCAGAAAGGGCCTGAACACATCGTTCATCAAGTCCATAAACACTGCCGGCGCATTGGTTAGCCCAAATGACATTACTCGGAACTCAAAATGGCTGTATCTCGTTCTAAAGGCTGTCTTAGGGATATCTTTCTCCCTAACTCTCACTTGGTGATACCCGGACCTCAAATCGATCTTTGAAAACCATTTGGCAACTTACAACTGATCAAATAAATCATCAATCCTCGGAAGAGGATATTTGTTCTTAATCGTCACTTTATTCAATTGCCGATAATCAATGCACATTCTCACCGAGCCATCTTTCTTTCGGACAAACAATACGGGTGCTCCCCACGGGAATGAACTAGGCCTAATGAAGCCTTTATCAAGCAAATCTTCCAATTGCTCCTTCAACTCTTTCAATTCTGCGGGAGCCATTCTATAGGGAGGAATAGATATAGGCTTAGTGTTTGGCAACACCTCAATAGCAAAATCAATCTCCTGCTCAGGAGGAAGGCCTGGAAGCTCTTCCGGGAACACATCCAGGAATTCATTCACCACTGGAACTGACTGTAGAGTTGCCGACTCAGCTTCTACATCTTTAACTCGTACTAGATGATAAACACACCCTTTTGTGATCATTTTCCTTGCCTTTAGATAGGAAATAAACCTACCTTTTGGTGATGCCGTATTTCCTTTCCATTCTAAAACTGGTTCTCCCAGAAACTGGAAACGAATCATTTTCATCCGGCAATCAACATTGGCATAACAAGAAGCTAACCAATCCATACCCATAACGACATCAAAATCTACCATCTTTAGTTCATGCAAGTCAACTATAGTATGGCGGTCATGTATCACAACTACACAATCTCTATATACTCTGCTAGCTATTACCGATTCACCCACGGGTGTAGACACCTCAAAAGGTTTGATCGACTCCGGCTCGATTTTAAATCGACCCGCTATGTAGGGAGTAACATATGACAATGTGGAGCCCGGATCAATCAAAGCATAGACATCATGAGAGAATACCGATAATAAACCTGTGACCACGTCAGGAGAAGACTCAAGATCTTGGCGTCCAGCCAAAGCATAAATACGGTGCTGAGGACCGCTAGAAGTGGGAGCTCTCCCTCTGCCTCTACCATGGCCGACTGGAGCATGTGAACCTGGCCCCGTAGGGCGTGCAGATGTTGAAGATCCGGATGCCGACCCTAATGGCTGGGTCCTACCTACACCATGTACTGACTGGCAATCACGCATGATATGGCCTGGTCGACCACATGAATAGCAACCACCTGAGCCCAATCGGCATCGACCCCAATGCAACATCCCACACTGGGAACATCGTGGTACAGGTGGCCTTGACTGGCCTTAATCATCTCTGAACTGAGGTCCTGAATAACTCGGACTCGGCCCTGAACGAGCAGATCTATCAAGGCTCTGGCCTGAAAACCGTAGAGATGCACTGGTCATAGAATAGCCTGAATGTATAGGGAACTACTGCCTGTGTCCGCCTCTGGACTCACTCATTGAGCCTGAAGATCTGGCCCTCTTGCTATGACCCCTATCCTGCTCGCGTTCACTTCTCCACTGCTGTAGGCTTTCTTCTAAGTTCTGAGCATGTGCCTGAATGCATGCAATATACATACCGTCCTGAAGTGACGCAGTCAAGCATCTATGCATCAAGTGTGGTCCTAAGCCCTTCACAAATCGGTGTACCCGGTCACCCATATCCGCTACCATGGCCGAAGCATACCTGGCCAAGGAATTGAAGCGGAGACTGTACTCTAGAGCATTCATGCTACCCTGCCTCAAATTTAAGAATTTACCGGCCCTAGCTCGCTGAACTTCTCGAGGAATATAATGATGGAGAAAGGCATCAACAAACTTTTGCCATACCGGGGGAGGTGCATTGGCTCCCCATGAAGCCATCCAAACTGTATACCACTGGATCGAGACATCTCTTAATCTATACGACGCTAACTCCATCGACTCGGTGTCTGAAGCATGTATCAATCGAAGCGTCCTCAACATACCATCAATAAAGTCCTGGGGGTCCTCCTCCGGCTTAGACCCAAAGAATTCCGGAGGGTTTAAAGTGATGAAGTCACGGGCCCTTGCACTAACAGCCCTGTCACCCTGCACTGTACTTTCCCGCTGAGTCTGAGCAGTAACCAACTGTGTAAGCAAATGTATGGCCTCTTTTACATCTTGGCCAGAAGCATCCGGTGGAGGAGCTGGAGCTGGGGCTGAGGCTCCCTCACGCTCCTCGGTAATAGGAACTGTCTGGGAGGACTGAGATTGAGCCGCACTCTGGGACTCATTTTCCTCTACTACCGGTGGCGGTGCCCTTTCATCCCACTTTTCTGCCACCGTCTTGCCCTTTTGGGCTGCTGTAGTCTTTCTCTTTACAGGCATTCTCTGAAATACACAACACACGATTAAGGAACAAGAATTTCTTACGTCGTAGCTCTATCGCACGATTCTTATGAAGAAAGAAGGTTATTTATTCCTAAAATGTCCGCAGCTTCCTGTATATAAGTGTGGCGCGCAACACACCCATAACCAAGACTATACTAGACACGGCTCGTAGACACACCCTAGGACTGAACTGCTCTGATACCACTTTTGTCACGACCCGAATAGGGCCGCGACGAGCACCCGGCGCAACCCCACCCGGGCACCCCTTTAACATACTTTCACATAATGTCTAGGTGAGCCATAAACCAAATCATGCATTCTAGCCATCAATCATACTAGTCCCAATTAGACGCCAACATTTCTTATATCATCACAGGCATCTATGCCACATCAATGTACATGGGCCAACAAGGCAAACAAAATGACATACAAAAATATAGGCCGACAAGGCCAAACACATCTAACCACATACTCATGTCTACGAGTCTCTAAGAAGGTTATAACATATCAAAAGAATAAGTACCCAAAAGCTATAGCTCTGAATGAAATGGAGCTCCGCTTTGTAGTCCCTGAAAATATAGCTATGGATCGAGCCTGTCTCCCTGTGCACCTGCGGGCATGACGCAGCGTCCACAAACAAAAGGACGTCAGTACGAAGAATGTACTGAGTATGTAAAGCATGATCAATATCAATATGAAAGCTTAAGAGTCAACATATGAGATAGCATAACATGGGAGATAATAATATCGTCGTCATAGCACTTACTTGCTTTCCACAAGGACATTCCATTTCTATTGCGTATCCGGGTACATACATCCATATCCGAATTTATTTACCTTCACATTCATTTTTATAACATATTCGTACTCATATTGATGTCAGACACACACACACACACACACACACACACACACACACACATATATATATATATATATATATATATATATATATATATATATATATATATATATATATATATATATATAGCTATAGCATGCCCGACCATAAAGGTTCGGTGTTTCATACATACTTGGCCAAACAAGGCTCAAGGTTATACATACCTGGCCCTACCAAGGCTTCAGGGTTATCCGTACCTTCTGCATAAGTGCGTGCGCGTTTCATAATCGTATACATACTCCATACATATTCATATACATATATTCTTACCCGGCGTCATAAGCTCGGGGTCTTATTATAGCCCTTCATAGGCACACATACATATAATAGCTCATAAGCATCTTTAGCATCATTTTATTCTCATCATTATTACTATCATTGTCATTATCGTTACATCTACCCTATAGGCTTACTCGTCATATGAGGAACTTAGTGCAATCGTAGCACATCGAGCATCGGGAGCTTACTAGCTCGGAGAATCAAATTGTTTGAAGGGAATCATAGTCTTATAGGGGATTTAGACGTTTGGCCAAAGAACCATGCCTTATGAAAGAAGGGTTAGCCTTACATACCTTTTCATTCGACTATATAACACTTGCACGTTCCCTTCCACGCTTGCGTTTATACCATCATCAAGGTCATACTATCATTAGAATTGACAACTAGCATAAATGGCTAAAGCTAGGGGAAATCAGACAGCATCTCCTTTATTTATACAACATTCCTCTATATCGTAATTCAACTCCCAAACGTCAATAATACATTTGCAATATCATAACAATAGCCTTTAGTCATCTACATTATCCATATTCTCAATTCACTTCCAATTTTCCATATTCAAGACCATAACACACGATTTCGTCCATTCACATACAATGCCTATTTCATGATCTTAACGTCATTTATAACCCATTCATGTCACAACACAACAACAATCATGATTCAATTCAAACTATTTCTCAAAACGTCACTATTCATCTTTCATGACCCATTTTGCTATATTCTTCTAAAATCCAAGCATTTCAACTTCCAAATACCTTAAACAACATATAAATACCATAAATATTACCTTAGATGTTGTAGGAACAAGCCTTAGTCGAAATACTCCACTTGAGCAAAAACCCTAGTTTTTCTTCATTTGGATTTCTTGACTTGAATGATCTTTAATGGGTTTTCTTACACTTGATTCACTTATTTTGTGTTGTTGATCACTAAAAAAACTCTTGAAAACTTGTGGAATATATGTAGAGAGATGTTTTAGAGAGAAGGGGTGTCAAGAATAAATGAAATGAAATAACCTTGGTCCCTTACATTTATTGGACAAAAACTGTCCCGACCAAACATACGGACCAACATACGGTCTGTATAAATTGTACGGGCTGTATGTTTGGTCGTAAAATTGGTCCAGAGAGTTTGGCCAATCTGGGTTGATTATACGTTCCCAAACATACGGACCGTATAAATTATACGGCCAGTATGTTTGGCCGTATAATCCCCAGTGATCCCGAAGTTCGTTTCGTTGTCTCGTTTGATCTACAATCCTTATGGAACCTTCTTAACACTTGTTCAACACTTCAATACCAATCCAAGGGATGTTATCACTCTTCTCCAAGTCATCATTAAGCCCTTACTAACTCGTCACTCGTGATTTCTTTCCGATGCTTATCAAATACTTTGCCTTCTCTTGGCAATCCTCTTCCCCCATCTCTTACATCTTTGAACTCTCACCTACAATCATCGAATGTCATCGCTCGCCCATGAAAACGTCGTATACTCATACTCCTCACTAGTTCATTCACTTGCGTACCAACGGAAGATTTTCCGAGGTGTAACATTCTCCCCCCCTTAAGAACATTCGTCCTCGAATGTTAAAGTCTTCGGGGATTCTACAAAAATTTCGCCAGAGTTTCCTCAGTAATATGGCACTACCATCCTGTCACAACAGCCCACAATAACAATACCTCACAGGGCAACAACATAATAGCAATAGAATTTGGCCACACACGACCCAAAAGCATAAAAGCAAAACATACTTACCTTATGATCTTGACGTCTCATCTTGGATCTCTTCCAAGGGCTGAAATAACTGCGGGTATCTGGATCGCATGATTTCTTCCGCTTCCCACGTCATTTCCTCTCGTTTACTGCTTCTCCATAGAACCTTAACTGAGGCCACCTCTTTGTTTCTAAGCCTCCGTACTTTCCTATGTAGTATGGCAATGGGTACTTCTTCATAGGTCAATTTCTCTGTCACTTGCATATCATTTACTGGGACGATCCTGGTAGGATCTCCAATACATTTCCGGAGCATCGAGACGTGGAAAACTGGATGAATTGACTCCAAATCGGGAGGTAGATCTAACTCATAGGCCACCTTGCCTATCTTGCGCACAATCTCATAAGGCCGAATATACCGGGGACTAAGCTTCCTCTTTTTGCCAAATCTCATAACGCCCTTCATTGGCGACACTTTCAAGATTACCCAGACCTTAACTTGGAACTCTAAGTCTATTCGACGATTATCTGCATAGGACTTCTGACGACTTTGAGCCGCTAACAACCGATCTTGTATGAGCTTGACTTTCTCAATGGCTTGCTGGACCAAGTCTGGCCCTATAACCTGAGCCTCTTCTATTTCAAACCACCCAATTGGGGATCTACATTTTCGCCCATATAATGCCTCATACGGTGCCATTTGAATGCTAGAATGATAACTATTATTGTAAGAAAATTCAATGAGTGGCAAATGATCATCCCAACTACCTCCAAAATATCATACATGCCCGTAACATATCTTCAAGAGTCTGGATAGTATGTTCGGCTTGTCCATCGGTCTGTGGATGAAATGCCGTGCTAAGGCTCACTTGGGTCCCTAAACCCGCTTGGAAAGACTCCCAAAATTTAGCTGTAAACTGAGTTCCTCTGTTTGAGATAATCGATACTGGAACACCATGGAGTCTCACTATCTCTTTAACATACAGTTTTGCATAATCTTCAGCCACATACGTCGTCCTGACTGGCAAGAAGTGAGCTGACTTTGTGAGTCTATCAACAATCACCCATATGGAATCATACTTAAGTCAAGAACGGGGTAAGCCTGTAATGAAATCCATGTTAATCACTTCCCACTTCCAAGTTGGGATTTCTATAGCTTGCAACAATCCGCCCGGCTTTTGGTGCTCGATTTTCACTTGTTGGCCTTAGTCGGGTCGTGACAACATTTGAGTGGTTCAAATGAATTCCCCAATGTAAACTATTGTTGCTGGGAACGTTTTTGGTTCTTCTTGCCAAAACAATTTCACAAAGTGAAATGATGTTGTTGCACGTATTGTTTCTATCAAAATGTATTCCTCTAAGTTAAAAGTGTGTTGCTGGTACATTTTATTCTTGAAATAATCATCGCCCAACATGAAAAAAATGAGATCTTTAAGAATTGTCTCCCACTTAACCTTATTGAGGAGGTTGGAGCACATACCCTTGCCACCTATGTTTAATTTCAACAAATATACACCTTTTGTATTTGTCCATATATGTGGACAAGACAAATTTTTAGACTTATCCACTTAACCATAATTATATCCGTACTTTTCCACTTTATTCCAACATTTAATCGATTCCCATATAATTAATTCCTTGATCTCAATTCACTTATTAGTAATTGTCACGACTTAACCCGCCATGACTGGCACCCATCTAAATCCTAGTGGGCGAACCAAGATCCAAGACACCTATCCATTCAATCCGGTTTTATATTAACCAAGCTAAACAATTATTACTCATTTAACATCAAAAGAAAAAAGTAAATCATGCCATAAATGCTGAAATAAGTGCGGAAGTTCTAACTATTACAACCTCCAAAATCCGAAAGTCATCGTACAGGACTCTAATCTAAAACATGCCTAAGAACTGAAGTCTAACAAATAAGTAATCCATAATGTCAAGAGTATGAAAAGACATCATAGCAAGAAGATCTTCGGGCGGCCTGGCATGGGAAGAAGCTCACCCCAAAATCTGTCAACAAATATCCTCCACGCTAGATGTGAGGACGAACAGCAGTCTCTATATCACAATCTGCACCAGAAGGCAACAAGGTAGTATCAGTACAAATACTATGTACCGGTAGATATCATAGGCCGACTAGGATTAGTATCATGCATATTTCATAAAATCAATAGAATGAAACAAGCCAGTCAACAGACATGAATATCAATAAAATCACAGCAAGTCAGCCAAGGACAATCATAATCAAATCACCAAGATGTCAAGTATCACAATCACGTAAGCCACAACGGAAATAAATTTACCATAATAACCTCACTCGCTGTACACACATGCTATCTGATGTCATAGCTCAGTAGTGATGACTTACAGGGGACCCATGGTGTCTATGAACTACTCGTTCCGGATCCACTCCTCGAACCCGAGCATAAACCTCCATTCCGGAGCGAATCTCGTACGTGGGACATATCAACGTACCTTTCATTTTCGGAACTATCCTCAGACCACGAGCCCATAATCTAGTTCACATATGTGCCTTTCCATACCTCTTATAGAACAGTGTTTCTTACCTTCCAGTATCAATACTCAACCCATCATTTCATGTCACAATAACATCGAAAAGATTATATTAGCTTCTCATCACAATACATCCACTGCAGATTCAATCACACAGGAATAATGGCAGGAAGCCTACACAAACACTCAATTTGCATTCACATAGGAGTTGTGACCATACAATATCATGCATGAAAACTAAACATGCTTTATCCTAAGGAAATCACAAAACATACAATCAACTAACCAAAGTCTAACTCAAGTAGACCGTAACCTACCACAAAGTAGAGCTAGAACACGCAGGTTACTCTGCTACTACCTTTCCTTTCCTTAACGCCTTAGTACATTCACGGTCTATAAATAGAAGGCTTAATGAGTCACATTGCTCAATTTAAAAACACCAAAGCAAGAATACCCTTCCCTTTCCCCAATCTAAGGGTGGATGATTTTCTAGGTGATAAATAATCTATCAAGGTCCCTAGTATTCATTTGCCATCAATTTATACAACATTCTATCAAATATTCCCATTACAAGAAGTTTCTATGGCAAAGACACCATTTTTATAGAACCCTAGTTCTCCAATAACTTAGTTTTTTATTCTAAATGTTCAATTTATGACAAATAGCGACTAAACAATACACTTAATTGATAACTAAGCGAAATAATGACCATAACCCATCAAGTTTAGAAGGTTTATTGACATCCTAGGGTTTCTACTTCAATTCCACCATTAAAGACCGACGAAGATGATTAGAATAATGAAGGAGAATGGAATGATAGCATGGAAAGCAATGGAACTTACCTCTCAAAGTTATCTTGCCCTAGTTTGAAAATTCTCTCTAGGTGCTTGTTGGAAAGTGTGTTGGTGTATTATGAATGAAAATATGAGACTAAGTCATTAAAACACGGTTTCTGCCTCCCCGTCGACCGCTGTAGCTGTCGTTTCGCCGTTGCAGTGGTGCCGCTATAGCGGGCAATCCACCGCTATAGCGGACCTAACATAAATTCGCTCACCGCTATAGCGGTCAATACCCACCTATAGCAGCATTGCCGTAGTGGGAAATCGCCCGCCACAACAGCCCCAAGAGAATATGGCTGGCAGCTGGAAGCGGTCAGCCTACCGCTATAGCGGTATAGCCGCAGCGGTAATCCTATCATCACAGCGGCTCGTTTTGGGTAGTGAGCTCGATTTTGTCTAGTTTTTCACCCTCTCACCCCACATTTAATCTAAGGCCTCAAAAACACAACACAAAATATGCACACATACAAAAAAAAGCCCTACGAATCGACCCGCGGCCTCAGAATTTCCAACGGAGTCCTAATTTCCCATAACGACTGGAAGGGTCGTTACACCAGATATGAATTAAAACATCGTTCGTCCCCGAAATGATAGGGTGAGAAAACTAGGGAGGAGTTACCTGACTCGGCAAAAAGCTGAGGGTATTTGCTACATATATCGGATTCTGTTTCCCAAGTAGCTTCTTCCACTGGGCGATTCTTCCACTGAACCTTCACAGAAGCTATTTCCTTGGACCTCAACTTGCGAACATCCCTTTCTAAGATGGCAATGGGCTCTTCCTCATACGACAAATTCTCATCTGGGAGAACTGAATCCCAACGGATGATGTACGAACCATCGCCGTGGTACCTCTTCAACATCGACACGTGAAACACCAGATGAACGCCTGATAGAAGCGGAGGTAAAGTCAACATGTAAGCCACCTCTCCCACACATTTGAAAATCTCAAATGGACTAATGTACCTTAGGCTAAGCTTTCCCTTCTTCCCAAACCTCATCACACCCTTCACGGGTGAGACTTTCAACAACACTTGCTCTCCTTCCTCAAACTCAAGATCTCGGACTTTGCGGTCCGCATACTCCTTCTGCCTACTCTGCGCTGCCAAAAGCTTGGCTTGAATCATCTTTACCTTTTCTAGGACTCCCTCAGAAGGTCAGTACCCCACAGCCTCACCTCGAACGCATCAAACTCTCTCTAGGTGCTTGTTGGAAAGTGTGTTGGTGTATTATGAATGAAAATATGAGACTAAGTCATTAAAACACGGTTTCTGCCTCCCCGTCGACCGCTATAGCTGTCGTTTCGCCGTTGCAGCGGTGCCGCTATAGCGGGCAATCCACCGCTATAGCGGACCTAACATAAATTCGCTCACCGCTATAGCGGTCAATACCCAGCTATAGCAGCATTGCCGTAGTGGGCAATCGCCCGCCACAGCAGCCCCAAGAGAATATGGCTGGCAGCTGGAAGCGGTCAGCCTACCGCTATAGCGGTATAGCCGCAGCGGTACTCCTATCATCACAGCGGCTCATTTTGGGTAGTGAGCTCGATTTTGTCTAGTTTTTCACCCTCTCACCCCACATTTAATCTAAGGCCTCAAAAACACAACACAAAATATGCACACATACAAAAAAAAAGCCCTACAAATCGACCCGCGGCCTCAGAATTTCCAACGGAGTCCTAATTTCCCATAACGACTGGAAGGGTCGTTACACCAGATATGAATTAAAACACCGTTCGTCCCCGAAATGATAGGGGTAAGAAAACTAGGGAGGGGTTACCTGACTCGGCAAAAAGCTGAGGGTATTTGCTACATATATCAGATTTCGTTTCCCAAGTAGCTTCTTCCACTGGGCGATTCTTCCACTGAACCTTCACAGAAGCTATTTCCTTGGACCTCAACTTGCGAACATCCCTTTCTAAGATGGCAATGGGCTCTTCCTCATACGACAAATTCTCATCTAGGAGAACTGAATCCCAACGGATGATGTAGGAACCATCGCCGTGGTACCTTTTCAACATCGACACGTGAAACACCAGATGAACGCCTGATAGAAGCGGAGGTAAAGTCAACATATAAGCCACCTCTCCCACACATTTGAAATCTCAAATGGACTAATGTACCTTAGGCTAAGCTTTCCCTTCTTCGCAAACCTCATCACACCCTTCACGGGTGAGACTTTCAACAACACTTGCTCTCCTTCCTCAAACTCAAGATCTCGGACTTTGCGGTCCGCATACTCCTTCTGCCTACTCTGCGCTGCCAAAAGCTTGGCTTGAATCATCTTTACCTTTTCTAGGACTCCCTCAGAAGGTCAGTACCCCATGGCCTCACCTCAAACGCATCAAACAATCCAAAAGGAGACCTATACCTTCTTTCATACAACGCCTTAAATGGGGCCATATCAATGCTCGAGTGATAGCTATTATTGTAAGAAAATTCGACTAAGGGAAAAAACTGATCCTAATGCCCACCGAAATCTATCACACACGCGCGAAGCATATCCTCAAGAACCTAAATAGTCCGCTCAGACTGCCCGTCAGTCTGAGGATGGAAGGTTGTGCTAAGATCTAACTTCGTACCCAAATCCTCATGCAAACACTGCCAAAACCTGGATGTAAAAATGGTACCCCGGTCGGACATAATGGAGATAGGAACCCCATGAAGTCTAAGTACCTCACGAATGTAGATTTTATCCAATTTCTCTGCATCATAGGTTACCTTCACCAGAATATAGTGTGAAGACTTATTCAACATGTCAACAATAACCCAGATAGAGTCAAACTTCCCTAGCATCTTCGGGAGACCCACTACGAAATCCATGGATAACCTTTCCCACTTCCACTTAGGAATGAGCATCCTCTGCAGTGTACCCCTAGGTTTCTGATATTCATACTTCACCTTTTCGCAATTCAGACACTGAGTAACGAACTCTACTATATTACGATTCATCCTACTCCACCAGTAATGTTGCCTCAAATCACGATACATCTTAGTGGCACCAGGATGGATAGAATACCTCGAACTATGAGCCTCTGTTAGAATGGTCTTAATCAAGTCGCCCAAACGTGACACACACACTCGCCCTTTGATTCGTCGCACGCCCTTCTCATCAATCACGACTTCTTTGGCCTCACCACGCAACACCTTATCACGTATTTTATAGAGCTTAACATCTTCAAACTGCTTAGCTTTAATCTGCCCTAAAAAGGATGACCGAGCCTCAACATAAGGCAACACCTTGCCTGTGTTAGAAATATGCAGTCTCATGAAACTGTTAGCCAGAGTCTGAACCTCTAAAGCCAACGGACGCTCAGAAGAAATCAAACGAGCCAGACTTCGCATACTAACCGACTTCCTGCACCATGCATCAGCTACCACATTTGCCTTACCAGGGTGATACAAGATGGTGATGTCATAGTATTTCAGCAGCTCCATCCATCTCTGCTATCTAGATTTTACATCCTTCTGAGTGAACACATGCTGCAAACTGCGATGGTCTTTGTACACCTCACAATGGACACCATACAAGTAGTGCCTCAAGATTTTCAACGCGAACACCACCGCTGCTAACTCTAGATCATGAGTAAGATAGTTCTTCTCATGCACCTTCAATTGCCGCGAAGCATAAGAAATCACCTTCTTTTCCTGCATCAAAATAGTACCCAAACCAGAACGTGAAACATCACAGTAAACAACAAAATCCTTGCCCTCCACGGGCAATGCTAGAATCGGTGTTGTGGTTAATAAGGTTTTGAGCTTTCGAAAGCTCTCCTCACACTCGTCAGACTATTGAAACGGTACCTCTTTCTAAGTCAAACGAGTCAAATGAGAAGTAATACAGGAAAACCCTTTCACAAACCGACAATAGTAGCTAGCTAGACCCACAAAACCGCAGATCTCGATCACTGATGTAGGCCTAGCCCATTCCCTGACTGCCTGAAATTTTTGAGGATCCACCATAATACCATCTTTCGTAATAACATGCCCCAAGAACGACACAGAAGATAACCAGAATTAACACTTGGAGAATTTAGCATACAAGTCCTTCTCCCTTAATACCCCAAGAGCAATCCTCAAATGTTTCTCATTTTCTTCCTTACTTCTAGAGTATACCAGGATATCATCAATGAACACTATTACGAATGAGTCTAAATAGGGCTTAAACACACTGTTCATCAAATCCATGAACGCAGCTGGGGCGTTTGTAAGCCCAAAAGACATAACTAAGAACTCATAGTGCCCATACCTGGTCCGAAAAGCGATTTTAGGAACATCCTCTTCCCGAACCTTTAACTAGTGGTACCCTGTCCTCAAATCGATCATAGAGAACACAGAAGCTTCCTGTAACTAATTAAACAAGTCATCAATACGGGGGATGAGATACTTATTGCGGATAGTTACCTTATTCAGCTGACCGTAATCAATACACATATGCATAGTCCCATCCTTCTTCTTAACAAATAGCACAAGAGTACCCCACAGAGAGGCACTCGGCCGAATAAACCCTTTACTCAGAAGATCTTGCAACTGCTATTTCAGTACCTTGAGTTCAGCTGGCGCCATCCTATATGGTGGAATAGAGACGGGATAAGTTCGTGGGTCTAAATCAATCCTGAAGTCAATGTCACGATCTGGTGGCATTCCAGGCAAGTCCGTAGGGAACACATCTGCAAACTTGCATACCATTGGGACCGAATCAAGGGATGGAGCATCTACACTGGTATCACGGATATGTGCCAGATAAGCTAAACAACCCTTCTCTACTAGCTTCTAGCACGAACAAA
The DNA here is from genome assembly GCF_019175385.1 of Lycium barbarum. Taxonomy (NCBI): domain Eukaryota; kingdom Viridiplantae; phylum Streptophyta; class Magnoliopsida; order Solanales; family Solanaceae; genus Lycium; species Lycium barbarum. The sequence goes on along the minus strand of NC_083340.1, from coordinate 76,156,083 downwards.
GGATATTACTTTTTTAGGGAAAGCACTAAGGTTACCCTTTCACATGAGTCTAGGCGCCCTAGGCATGGCTAATGTAACAATCTTAGCATGCCAATCAAGAATAGCATAATGCAGGGACAACCAAATCATAGCCAAAATAACATCGAAGTCTACCATGTCTAAGATCATCAAATCCGCCCAAGTACTATACCCTATGAAAGAAATCGCACACGAAGGGTAGACGCTATCTACCATCACAGAATCCCCAACAGGAGTAGATACATAAATAGGGGTGTCGAGGGTATCACACATCTAGCCAGACCCACTGCAAAATTGGTAGATACATGGGAAAAAGTAGAGCCCGGATCAAATAAAACAGAAGCCATACGGTCATAAATGGAGATTGTACTATCCCGTATTTTTATACATTGGAATATTTTTAAGCTAATCGAGATAAGTTTAAGGACAAGATTATTTATGGATATGAGACAAGGACTTTTAATCCCCAATTTTAATAAGTGCACGACTTGCTTGCAAATTTCTATTAGTATAGAAATATTAGTGGAAATTAAGGATTAATTAACCATGATTAGATTATTAAGTGGGGATTAGTGATTAATTATGATTAATTAACTTAATTAGACCACTAAGTGGGCCCCATAAAATGTGGCTGAATTTGATTGGTGCTTGGTTGAGTGGGACACGTGTCATTGTGGCTGGACATATGTCACCAATATGGGCAGCATATATATAGCAAATTGATGACCAAGCTTATCCATAATTCATCATTCACAATTAAATTGAACAAGAGAGAGAAGCTCTCATCTTCACCAAATAGAGAAAGAGAGTCACGGCTATGGCAGCAGCCCTTGAAGCTCACGGCCAGCCTTGTTTTTATACCAATAAGTTGCTAATCGTCACCTTGAATTGTAGAAGGAAGTATGACCAACCATGGTTGCCAAGCTCACGGCCATGGCAGCCCTTGATCAACCCATGTTTTGATGGTAAAAGAAGTAAATTCCTAAGCTGGTCTAAGTATTAAAAGGAGTAGCAAGGTTAGGGATTTAAATTGAAGAAGCTGAAGTGGTGCGAATTGTGCAAGCTATTGCAGGTCTGTCCAAATTAAATTTGAGGTAAGATTTCTTCCTTTGTCATGAAATTGGAGTTAATGATGTGATAATGGAAAGATTAAATTTTATTAAGTGGAATTGGAAGTAAGAAAATTGCATGATTAAGTGTTGATGTTGAAATGGACAGAATTGAAGTTGTTTAAATTAGAATAGGTTTGATTGTTGTTGTTGTTGTTGTTACTATTGTTATGAATTATGTGTTAAAAGTGAAGGAATTGTATATGTTAATGTTAATATTCCGTTGGGCCATGTTGGGGCTCTTCTAATAAAAAAATGGTGGATTAATTTCGATTAATGTTGTCGTTATTGTTGCCGTTGACTATATGATGAAAGTGAAGGAATTTGATATTGAAAGTAATAGTTGTATTGCATTCGAGAAATATTTGGTTCTGGTTGTGTTGTTGTTCTTGTTGGACTATTGTAAGGTTGTGGCGATGAAGTGTTGTGGCTATAGATTATTAAGAGTAACTTGAATATGTCGTAGTCGTTATGTTAAAGATTATGGAATGTCGTAATGTTTGGGCTGATCTGGAATGTTGTGCGGGCTGTCTCGGAACATTCTTGAATCTTGTTTTGGCTAATATTGATATAGTACTTGAACGTGTGGTAGTTGATGTCGTTATCGTGTTGTTGTTGTTACTGACGATGCAGTTGTTGTCGTGTAGGTGGTTGGTGGTTGATTGAGTTGTTTATGGGCTGGAATTTAAAGATTTGATATGATTATTTCTATTATCGTTGTTGTTGGTATTGTTGTGATAATCGGAGATTAACTGGAAGTTCGGGCTAGGCAAGTTATATAGAGGAAATGCTGCCCGATTTCCGTTAAGTTCTTAACTAATCAAACACTAATCAAGAAGTATGAATTAAGAAGTGATTCCCATAAGTGATTGGTTGTAGATTTATAAGTCTGGGAAGTCATAGTTTATTGACAATAGTGTTACTCTCATATTAAATAGGCTAAAGGAAGCGACGAAGCAAGCTTGGTTACGGTTGATCTACGACGGGTATGTAAAGCTATTCCTTCTTTCTTTTGGCATGTCTTATATATAAGTGACATATGATATGAGCTTTGGGGTAATTCTATTCATAAGTTTTGAGTGTGATTCATGGTCCTTATTCACTTCTTGATGTTAGAATTCTTAAGGTAATTGAGCTATTGCCTCTGAAGTCTTCTATACGTTGGATAGTAGTCGGTGTGTAAAAGCTCATATTCTTAGAGACTCTACGATGACTAATGTCCTTGACTTCCATAAGCTATTTCATATTACCTTGATACATGTCTATGATTCCTGAGGCTCTATTTGATATAGTCCATAGTGACATTCAAAGGGTACTTAACATGACTATCGCCTTTGATACTCGAGTGGTAGTTTATTCTACTTATTCTGTTGAGTCTCAGATGATGATTTAGTTGCGTATGGTTGCTTATGATATTCTACTCTTGCATGCTTTTATCGTGTCATTCATCGAGTCCCGGGCCGGGTATGTATTCGTGTACAGTTTCACTGCATTGTTCACCGAGTCCCTCACTAGAGGGCCGGGTACGGTATATGTATATGATGATACAATGATACGATGATATGATGATATGATGATATGATGATATGATTATGGCACCGAGTCCCATGATGGGCCGGGTATGGTATACGTGTACACGACTTTATTCGCCGAGTCCCATAATGGGCCGGGTATGGTATATGATAATGATATGCACGGTTTTGTTTCGTAAGGCACAAGTACTGTTATATCACGTATTTTTATACGTCGAATTATTCACAAGCTAATCGACATAAGTTAAGGACGGGATTATTTTTGGATATGAAATAGGAACTTTTAATTTTCAATTTTAATTAGTACACGAATTGCTTATAAATTTTATTTAGTGTAGAAATATTATTGGAGATTAAGGACTAATTAATTATGATTAGATTATTAAGTAGGGATTAGTGATTAATTAAAATTAATTAATTTAATTATGGTTGTGGGCCCCACCCGAAAATTAAAAAAAAATAATAATAATAAGTCAAGAAATCAAAATTGATGAGTCATAGGGGAGTAGCACGTGTCAATTTGAGGGACACCATATATATGTAAAGTTGGATGAACAACTTAGCAAACAAATTTCATTTCACCAAAGTTAAACTTAAAAAAAAGGAGGAACATTTCCATGGCTGCTCTCGGCCAGCCATGGATGGAGGAAAAAAAATTTTTTGTTGCTATTTTGGTTAAGTTTCAAGTGGTTTGCAAGTTCAAGAAGGTGATAGCAACATTGGATATTGAATTGAGGAAGAAGGAATAGTGAAATTGGAGCAAATAAGTGTAGAAATTCCTCCGAGTAAATTAAGGTAAGATTTTCTTATTTTATGGTATAATTGTATTAATGGTGTTTTAATGGAAGGATTAAAATTGGATTGGATGAAATTGGAAGTAAGAAATTGCATGAAATCGTTGATGTTAGGAGTTGTAGTTGTTATATGGAATTGTTGGGTTGAAAGGACTACAAGTATGATTTATGTTCATATGTTGTTGTTCGTGTTGTGGTCATGTTGTCGTTGATGTTGATTCTAAATTTTGAAGAAAGGAGTGTATAACGTATCGTATACAAAACGTATGTTGGTTTGTTTAGTGTATAATCTTAAATGTTAATGATTTAGATTGGAAAGGGATTAAGAAAGGTTGTTGAGTTGTTTATGGGTTGGATTGTAAGGATTCTATATGAATATTGCTATTGCTGTCATTATTGGTATTGCTGTGATAACAGGAGGCTAATTGGAAGTTCGGGTTAGGCGAGTTATACAGGGGAAATGCTGCCCGATTTCCGTTAAGTTCTTAACTAATAAAAATCCCAATCAAGAAAGTATGAATTGAAGAATTATTCCTATAGGTAATTGGTTGACGATTGATAAGCTAGAAAGTATAGTTTACTAACGATAGCGTTACTTTCATATTAAATAGGCTAAAGGGGTGACGAAGCGAACGTGATTACGATTAACCTTCAACAGGTATGTAAAGTTAACCCTTTCTTCTTTTTGGCATGATCTTTATGAAACGAACAGACGACGTGTATATGATTCCAAAGAAGTTCCTATTCTTAGAGCCACTAGGATGGCTAATGTTCTTGATTCCCAGCAACTATTTCATTATGTCTTAATACGTGTATATGATTCCAGAAGTTCTATTTTGACATAATCCATAGTGATATTCGGATGGTACTTGATATGACTATTGTCTTGATTTTCAAGAGATGGTTCATTTTGATTATTCTATTGAGTCTCAGATATGATTTAGTTTGCATATGGTTGCTCACTACTCTGCTCGTGCATGCCTCAATATGTGTTTCACTGAGTCCTGGGCAAGGATACGTTTTCGCGCACAGTTTCACTGCATTGTTCACCGAGTCCCTCACTAAAGGGACGGGATACGGTATATATATGATGGTGTTATGATGTGTTTATGGCGCCAAGGATGGTATGTGGCGACCTTATTCACCGAGTCCCATAATGGACCGGGTATGATATATGATATTGACATGCATGATTTATGTTTCAAAAGGCAAGTGTTTTGGTATTCTGGATGTTATACTTGTCTCCTGTACTCCCTACTTCAGTCTGATTCTCTTTACTATATTTTATGCTTTATACACTCAGTACATATTCCGTACTGACCCCCTTTCTTTGGGGGGTTGCGTTTCATGCCCGCAGGTACATATAGTTGGTTTGGTGGCCCTTCAGCATAAGGACTTCTACTCAGCTGTCTTGGAAAGCTCCGTTGTTCTGGAGCCTAGACTTTGGTTTAGATCTTATGATGTATACGTATATGTTTATCCAGGGGTATGTCGGGGCCCTGTCCCGTCATATTTCTCTATCGATACTCTTAGAGGTCTGTAGACATGTGTGTGGGTTGTGTATAAGTTCTGTTCAGCTGTGTCTATACGATGTGCTATGATATGATGTTCGTCTGTAGTGGCAGCCTTGTCGGCTTGCGTATCATTTTATGATTTGATTAGTTGTGACTCCTTAGGAGACAGTTTATCTGGATATATATATAAGTAACGACGTTATGAACCTTGGAGTTCCTCTGCAAGTTTCCATATTGTTCTTAGATTCAGTTTGACTATACCCAGCAGGTACGTACGAGTGTCCAGGTCGGGCACTAGTCATGGCCCACGGGGTTGGGTCGTGACAGGTACAGTGATTTCTTGATTATCGTACTTGTGTCCTGGAATCTCTACTTAAGTTATGATCTTCCTTAATGTATTTCATGCTTTATATACTCAGTACATATCTCGTACTGACCCCCTTTCTTCGGGGGGCTGCGTTTCATGCCCGCAGGTGCAGATACTCGCTTTGGAGATCCTCCAGCTTAGGACTTCTACTCAGCTGTCTTGGAGTGCTCCATTGTTCCGGAGCCTATAATTTTGGGTACAGATCCTTTTGATGTATAAATAAGTTTATCTAGGTGTACGGCGGGGCCTTGTCCCGTCATATGTCATTGTTTATACTCTTAGAGGTCTGTAGACATATGTGTGGGTTGTGTATAAGTTTGTTCAGTTGTGTCTATACGATGTGCTATGGATATTGATATGTTATAGCAGCCTTGTTGGCTTGCGTATGATATTGATATGTTGTGGCAGCCTTGTCGGCTTGCGTATGATATTGATATGTAGTGGCAGCCTTGTCGGCTTGCGTATCATATTATGTTTTGATTAGTTGTGACTCCTCAGGAGACAAGTTATCTGAGTATGTGTATATATGATGACGTTATGAACCTCTGGAGTTCCTTTGCAAGTTTCCATATTGATTTTAGGTTCAGTTTGACTATATATAACAGGTACGTATATGAGTGTCCAGGTCGGGCACTAGTCATGGCCCACGGGGTTGGGTCGTGACAAAAGTGGTATCGGAGTAGTTCATCCTCGGAGTGTCTACAGACCGTGTCTAGTAGAGTCTTGTTTATCGGTGGGTTGTGCACCACATCTATAAACAGGAAGCTACAGGACATTTAGGATGTTACCTTTCTTTCATATCTAAGATCGTGCGATAGAGCCAAGCCATAGGAAATGAGATTCCTTATACTAACCCTTGATTTCAGCAGATGAATGGCATCGACAAAAGAAAGTGACTGATGATATTGGAAGTTATAAAGTACGCAGGTAAGCAACGGTACGAAAGATGTATGTCGGGCAAGGTATTTGAAGTACGATTGAAATGTAAAGTTGAAGATTGAAAGGGAAAGTAAACAGGAAAGTGTAACAGGTGCAGTTTAAGTTGGACATACGAGGTAAGTTCATCATTTTCATACTGTTGTTGATATTGGGAGCCCTGTGTGGCTGTGATATGATATATATATATATATGTTGGCCCTGTGAGGCATTGTTGGTATTTCCTGCGTGCAGGTTTTGAGATAGTAAGAAATACAGAGGAAACTCTGCCAAAATTTTCCTAGAAATAAAAAGAGAATGAGATATAGGTTTGTAATATGTCCTGAATGGTCGTGTCGATAGTAATGATAGGATTTGACTAAGTTGCGAGTACGGATGACTTCGAGAAATAAATTAACTGCTGAATTGATGGTAATAGCAATTAGGAGGTCGATATCGATATGGAAAAAAAAGGGAATTTGAATTGGGAAAGGGCTTGTGATACTAAGAGATGATTTAGAAAAGGCTAGCAAATCTTGATAGAATGTTATATTAAGGTACCGACTGAATTAATAAGCAGGGATAAATTATGACGAGTTTATAGTTAAAAGAAGTAATAGTATGATTAAGATAAGAGTATAGAGGAAAAAGAATTATGACGGATGTGAATGTATTGGTAAGACAGCTTATGAGGTAAGACAGCTTGTGAGGTATTAATGGATAAGATTGACTAGGAAAGGTAAAAGGTTAAGTATGCTTACTCCATAGGGTGTAATTAACCCATAATAATAATCGTGAATAAGGTTAAGAAGTGTTACACTATGGGATAGAATACGACAGGATATAATGTGAATATAATGAGGATTGTTATGAAAATAAATAAAGCCTAGTGAGGAAGTGGCCAAAGATATGACGTGATCAATGTGACTAGAATATAAAGGTAAGTGTGAAATGGAAAAGCGAGCTATAGAACAAATAAGAAAGACTTAGCAAGTTTTGTAGGGAAAGCTTAGAGTAAAGGTTATATGATAACGGAAATGATAGCGAGTACAAGAAAAGAAGGAATAATTGAAAGAAGGAAATAAGAAAGAAGCGAGATAACAGTGTGGTAATAGGTCATGACATGTGTAGCCGAGGACACGAGTACTATAAGTGACGAAACTGTGAAAGACCAAGTTCTAGAAAAATTAGCAATGACGTAGAATGAGTGCCAGGAAATGACTGGTACGATAAGAATAAACAGGGATGAACAGAATACGTTTTGAAAATAAGAAGGGGGTTATGCACAAGTGATGTTTTCTGAAGGATACAGAGGTAGCATAAGATTCCTCGTGCACAGAATAAAAGATAGACATAGACGGGAGAAATGATAAGGGAATTCTAAAGGAAGTACCAAAGATAGACGTAATAAATGGAGTATGAGTGTAAAATAAAAGGGAAATATATAGCTACGGACTTAAAGGTGTAGTACGACGACAAGGTGATAAGATAAGACTATCATTAAGACGAACTTGACATGATTTTGAGTAAGTCAGAAGTCAGTACTGAGCACACAACAAGGGTAAAAGGGCATAAGGCATAAAAGAGTACTGCGTGTACACGACTTCGCCTCGGAAATAGTGGAATCCTTAAAGGACAAAGACGGTAGGCTTGAGGAGCAAATGATGTATTGTAAATTTATTAAAGGAAACAGATGATATTGGTTGGGATAAAGATAATATTACAAGAGAACTTTGGACACTTATCGTTGGAACATAAGTGCCACCTAATTGAGATTGGAACGACTACAAGTACTAATTAATTATTGATTGGAATAAGTGGAAGGTGGCCTTGGATGAGTTGCTACATTGGTCGCATTACTCGAGTACAGATTATCAGATGAGACCTTGTACTATTTATAGAAAGGTTCTCGCCGCTTCGTGATTTTGTTAAGGTTTCGTACGTAGATAATCAAAGTTATAGATTATAAGGAAAAAACATGGATATGGTACAGTACCAAGTGAGTTGGAAAAAGGATCGGATGCATTTGAGATTGGAAATAGGGAAGTGGAGCAGAATATAAATGGATAATGGTATAAGTACACCCTTAAGGGGGGAAGCGGGTAAGAGAAATGCAAGTATAAGATGGAAACAATTGATACTGCAATATATTTGATATGGATGTTTAAACTTCAGGTGAGATCCCTTGCTGAAACAGGTTAGTAAGATTTGAAAGCCAACAAAAAATGGATAGAAGTCAGGATGGTATTCGAGATAGCGCTGAGAATTATTTGTAGAGATCTTGAATGATATGACATTAGAGAGTGGGTTCTCATAAAAAGAAAGAGTACGACAAGAGAATGGAATCGAGTAATTTAAGAGATATTGTAAAAGGATAGTAATGTTGTGCTGGATTAGAGGCTAAGATGTTGGCAATAGAGTTGTTCGCTAATGACATTACGACCTAAAAGTAACAAAGGAGAAGGAATAGAAAATCTCCTATAGTAGGAAGTGAGAAAATCAAAGGGTGAATAAAGGAAGGGAAAGAAGTATGACAAGATAGGCTACGAGAAAATTTTAGTATGGAGGAGATATGTAAAGCAGAATGAACCAGGAGAAGGGAAGAGTATGACTAAGATTGAGTATACTTTATACAAGTGGTACAAGAATAGTTATGCAACCAACGAATATTTGTATACTAAGAATGAGACCAAGTGGGTACTTGATAAGAAGAGTAAGGATTTAGTAATAACAATGCAGTTGTGATAATTTAGGTACATCAAGGAAAGATGTAAAGATGGTTTAAGCTAAATGACCAAGATAGAATTAATACTAAGGGAAAATAGGACATGACCATAATTGAGTCGAAGGTTTATCCCGATATCGATTGTAAGATAAGAGAGGAGAAGGCAAGGTAAAGCATGAAGACTAATGAGACGACGCTAAGGTATTTATTGGGCTAATTTGAGCACCTACGCATATTCTTGTAAGGATTGCAATAGGGCGCGTGATAGGAGAACTACGAGCAAAATCTGAGTAAAGAGGCAATAGAAGAATTTGAATTAAAGATAAAGAAACGACACGAGATAATGTGCCTAAAGTGTTACAAATTGGGTTAGGGGAAATTATGAAATGGTAAGCGAGACGATCAGAACTAGCTGGTTACTAGAAGATAGTGAATTTATATGTCAAATCAGAAAAATTCTTTCAGAATTATACCAATTAATGATAGACAGAGCACAGAGCAGCTATGTAAAGTTATTATATAAGGGTAGTCCAGCGCTACTCGGTAGCCAATTCTAAGGGTTGAGATTAAGAGCTAAAAAGTAGCGTGACAGTTAAAGTCTTTTAAAGAAGTCGAGAAGTAATACACGAGGCTAAAGATTCCAGAATATAGATTTCATTACAGGCTTACCTCGCACCCCACGAAAGTATGATTCGATTCTAGATGGGTTATTGTAGATAGGATGACAAAATCAGCCCATTTTCTTCCAGTCAGGACTACTTATTCAGCTGAGGACTATGCGATGTTACATATCAAGGAGATAGTAAGACTTCATGAGGTTCCCACATCTATTAACTCAGGCAGAGGAACTCATTTTACAGCTAACTTCTAGAGATCATTCCAGAAGGGATTGGGGACAAAGGTGAGTCTTAGCACAGCATTTCACCCTCAGAGTGACGGACAGGCTGAGCGTACTATTCAGACGCTAGAAGATATGTTGCGGGCTTGTATTATTGATTTCAGAGGTAGCTGGGACGATCATTTGCCACTTATTGAGTTTGCTTATAATAATAGCTACCATTCTAGTATCCAGATGGCACCGTACGAAGCTTTGTATGGCAGGAAGTGCAGGTCACCTATTGGTTGGTTCGATGTTGGTGAGGCCATGTTAATCGGCCCAGATATGAGTCAGCAAGCTATTGACGAGGTGAAGCTTATTCAGGAAAGGTTATTAGCAGCCTAGAGTCGACAGAAGTCATATGCAGATAATTGATGTCGACACTTAGAGTTCCAGATTGGTGATTGGGTATTCCTGAAGGTGTCACCCATGAAGGGTGTAATGAGATTCGGCAAGAGAGGGAAGCTTAGCCCGAGGTACATTGGGCCTTATCAAATTATTCGTAGGGTAGGCAAGGTTGCTTATGAGTTGGACCTACCATCTGATTTGGAAGCAGTGTAACCAGTCTTTCACGTATCGATGCTTCGTAAATGTATTGGTGACACTTCTAGAGTATTATGTCCAGGTAACGGAGGAATTGTCTTACGAGGAAAACCCTATAGTTATACTTGATCGTCAAGTGAGAAAGTTGCGTACTAAGGATGTGGCTTCCGTTAAAGTATTGTGGAGAAATAATAACAGGGAAGAGATGACCTGGGAAGCCGAAAGGGAGATGAAGAATAAGTATCCTTACTTGTTCCCTATGATTACAGGCAATCTAAACTCCTAAATTGATTATGTTGATTGGTAGATGAGACTATATGTTATAGCAATAAAAGAGACTCCCCCGAACTCCTTATAGGACCTTGTGAGGCTAGTTAACATTCGAGGACGAATGTTCTAAAGGGGGGAAGGATGTTATATTCCGTATTTTTGTACATTGGAATATTTTTAAGCTAATTGAGATAAGTTTAAGGAAAAGATTATTTATGGATATGAGACAAGGATTTTTAATCCCCGATTTTAATAAGTGCATGACTTGCTTGCAAATTTCTATTAGTATAGAAATATTAGTGGAGATTAGGGATTAATTAACCATGATTAGATTATTAAGTGGGGATTAGTGATTAATTATGATTAATTAACTTAATTAGACCACTAAGTGGGCCCCATAAAATGTGGCTGAATTTGATTGGTGCTTGGTTGAGTGGGACACGTGTCATTGTGGCTGGACATATGTCACCAATATGGGCAGCATATATATAGCAAATTGATGACCAAGCTTATCCATAATTCATCAATCACAATTAAATTGAACAAGAAAGAGAAGCTCTCATCTTCACCAAATAGAGAAAGAAAGTCACGGCTATGGCAGCAGCCCTTGAAGCTCACGACCAGCCTTGTTTTTACACCAATAAGTTGTTAATCGTCACCTTGAATTGAAGAAGGAAGTATGACCAACCATGGTTGCCAAGCTCACGGCCATGGAAGCCCTTGATCAACCCATGTTTTGATGGTAAAAGAAGTAAATTCCTAAGCTATTCTATGTATTAAAAGGAGCAGCAAGGTTAGGGATTTAAATTGAAGAAGATGAAGTGGTGTGAATTGTGCAAGCTATGGTAGGTCTGTCCAAATTAAATTTGAGGTAAGATTTCTTCCTTTGTCATGAAATTGGAGTTAATGATGTGATAATGGAGAGATTAAATTGTATTAAGTGGAATTGGAAGTAAGAAAATTGCATGATTGAGTGTTGGTGTTGAAATGGACAAAATTGAAGTTGTTTAAATTAGAATTGGTTTGATTGTTGTTGTTGTTATTATTGTTATGAATTCTGTGTTAAAAGTGAAGGAATTGTATATGTTAATGTTAAGATTCCGTTGGGCCATGTTGGGGCTGTTCTAATAAAAAAAATGGTGGATTAATTTCGATTAATGTTGTCGTTACTGTTACCGTTGACTATATGATGAAAGTGAAGGAATTTTATATTGAAAGTAATAGTTGTATTGCATTCGAGAAGGATTTGGTTCTGGTTGTGTTGTTGTTCTTGTTGGAATATTGTTAGGTTGTGGCGATGAAGTGTTGTGGCTATAGATTATTAAGAGTAACTTGAATATGTCGTAGTCGTTATGTTAAAGATTATGGATTGTCGTAATGTGTGGGCTGATCTGGAATGTTGTGAGGGCTGTCTCGGAACATTCTTGAATCTTGTTTTGGCTAATCTTGATATAGTACTTGAACGTGTTGTAGTTGATGTCGTTGTCGTGTTGTTGTTGTTACTAACGATGTGGTTGTTGTCGTGTACGTTGTTGGTGGTTGATTGAGTTGTTTATGGGCTGGAATTTAAAGATTTGATATGATTATTTCTGTTATGGTTGTTGTTGGTATTGTTGTGATAATCGGAGATTAACTGGAAGTTCGGGTTAGGCAAGTTATATAGAGGAAATGCTGCCCGATTTCCGTTAAGTTCTTAACTAATCAAATGCTAATCAAGAAGTATGAATTAAGAAGTGATTCCCATAAGTGATTGGTTGTCGATTTATAAGTTTGGGAAGTCGTAGTTTATTGACAATAGTGTTACTCTCATATTAAAGGAAGCGACGAAGCAAGCTTGGTTACGGTTGATCTATGACGGGTATGTAAAGCTATTCCTTCTTTCTTTTGGCATGTCTTAGATATAAGTGACATATGATATGAGCTTTGGGGCAATTCTATTCATAAGTTTTGAATGTGATTTATGGTCCTTATTCACTTCTTGATGTTAGAATTCTTAAGGTAATTGAGCTATTGCCTCTGAAGTCTTCTATATGTTGGATGTCAGTGTGTAAAAGCTCCTATTCTTAGAGATTCTACGATGACTAATGTCCTTGACTTCCGTAAGCTATTTCATATTATCTTGATACATGTCTATGATTCCTGAGGCTCTATTTGATATAGTACATAGTTACATTCAAAGGGTACTTAACATGACTATCGCCTTTGATACTCGAGTGTTAGTTTATTCTACTTATTCTATTGAGTCTCAGATGATGATTTAGTTGCGTATGGTTGCTCATGATATTCTACTCGTGCATGCTGTTATCGTATCATTCACTGAGTCCCGGGCCGGGTATGTATTCGTGCACAGTTTCACTGCATTGTTCACTGAGTCCCTCATTAGAGGGCTGGGTATGGTATATATATATGATGATATGATGATACGATGTTACGATGATATGATGATATGATTATGGCACCGAGTCCCATGAGGGGCCGGGTATGGTATACGTGTACACGACTTTATTCACCGAGTCCCATAATGGGCCGGGTATGGTATATGATAATGATATGCATGATTTTATTTCGTAAGGCACAGGTACAATGATTTCTTGATTATCATACTCGAATCCTGGAATCTCTACTTCAGTTACGATCTTCCTTAATGTATTTGATGCTTTATATACTCAGTACATATCTCGTACTGACCCTCTTTCTTCGGGGGGCTGCGTTTTATGCCCGCAGGTGCAGATACTCGCTTTGGTGATCCTCCAGCTTAGGACTTCTACTCAGCTGTCTTGGAGTGCTCCATTGTTCCGGAGCCTAGACTTTTGGGTACAGAACCTTTTGATGTATATATAAGTTTATCCAGGGGTACGGCGGGGCCATGTCCCATCATATGTCATTGTTTATACTCTTAGAGGTCTGTAGACATATGTGTGGGTTGTGTATAAGTTTGTTCAGCTGTGCCTATACGATGTGCTATGGATATTGATATGGTGTGGCAGCCTTGTTGGCTTGCGTATGATATTGATATGTTGTGGCAGCCTTGTTGGCTTGCGTATGATATTGATATGTAGTGGCAGCCTTGTCAGCTTACGTATCATATTATGTTTTGATTACTTGTGACTCCTCAGGAGACAGGTTATCTGAGTATGTGTATATATGATGACGCATTGAACCTCTGGAGTTCCATTGCATGTTTTCATATTGACTTTAGCTTCAGTTTGACTATATAACAGGTACGTATATGAGTGTCCAAGTCGGGCACGAGTCATGGCCCACGGGGTTGGGTCGTGACAGAGATAGTACCTGTGATAACTGCATCGAAGGCCTCAGCCTCGAGTCTACCTGAAAAAGCGTACAAATTTCCGCTCTCTCCTGTAGTCTGTAAACCACCGCGATTACTATTACAAGTCTGAGCCCCGCCCTTGCCGGACTGCTGTCCGCCTCTACCTGCCTAAGGACTGCCTCGGTTAGTGATACAAGCCGAGTTGCCTCAAGGACACTTAAAGGACCGTCTCGTGGAGCCAAAGTTTGGATGATAGCATGGAGAGGACGGATGGGAGATGGAAGAATATTAAAGTGGCCAACGAGCAAGGGAGGCTAGCCAATTCAAGATTGGGAGGCTAGCCAATTCAAGATTTCCATCTCCACAAGACTAGCCAAACAAGACCCTTACTTCATTAAGGGTATAATTGTAATAATGTAGTGTCTTCTATTAGTTAGTTAGTATAAATAGCTAGTCTTTCATTTGATTAGGGACTTTTGACATTTGGAAGAAAAGATGAGTGATTTTTGAGAGAGTTGTCTCTAGAGAGAGAAACTTGTAGAGAGGCCATGGATGGCTCTTGTTGAACCTTTGATTGTGAGAGGATTGGTTGCTTGGGAATTCAATTCCCTTGAGGTCATCCTAAGAGGTTGGTGCTTGTTTATGCTAATTAATTGAGGTCTTTAGGTTTGATACACCTTTAGGTTGCTTTTAATTCCATTTTCTTGTGTCAATCTATCTATCATTTACTTTCCTTGTCATTTTATTGCTTCCGCGTATCCGTTATTGTATCAATTGGTATCAGAGCTTAGTTTAGATTTGTTCTACCAAATCTAATCTTGGGTTTTGATTCAACAAAAAAAAAAAAAAAAAACCGAAATTAAAAAAAAAAAAAAAAAAAAAATTCGAATTTTCTTGTTGATTTTGTTGAATCTAGTGTTAGATTAGAGTTTCCTAGTGTTTCTAGAGTCTAAATCTTCCATTTCAAGTCAATTTGGAGTTAGGGTTTGTGTTCCACCATTGTTGAGCTTCAAAGCTTCAAGAACTTAAAAGGGGGTCTTGTTGAAGAAGGTGAAGTTAAAGGTTGAACCCTATTGGGATTTGTTCTCCACATTAAAGAGAACTTAAATCCGAAATTTGAGCCAATTTGGAGTTGATTTGAGGGTAGTTGAATTTTGATTTGTTCTTGTGTTCTTGAAGACCTTCATATCTTCATAAGGAAGAAGACTCTCCAAAGGTCCATTTGATCCAAAAGTTGTGAAATAAAGTTGTGAAAAAGTGTTAGAGGGCCAAAAACAAAAAAAAAAAAATCAAAAAAAATCAGAAATACTTAGTTCATCAAAAGTGTTTGTGGATCTAAATTTCTGATTTTTGCAAAAAAAAAAAAAAAAAAAAAAAAAAAAAAAAAACAAAATCGCATTGGCCCATCTGCGACACTACATGCGAGTCGCATGTTGAACCTGCGAGTCGCAGGTTGTGTCGCACTTGACGACAGAGAGTTGGGATTTTGGTGGCAGCATGTGCGACTCGCATATTTCATCGCATGTTGAACATGCGAATCGCACATGGTGTCGCATCCTGTGACAGAGCGTTGACACCTTGGTTGCATCATCTGCGAAACGCACATCGCACTCGCATGTTGAACATGCGAGTCGCATGTTGAACATGCGAGTCGCATGCTATGCACAAGTGTCGCAGGTTGCACAAATTTAGTTTTTTTCTTTTTTTTTTCTTTTTTCTCTTTGATTCAACTTCTCAAAACGAAAAAAAATCTTGATC
Source organism: Lycium barbarum (assembly GCF_019175385.1). Taxonomy (NCBI): domain Eukaryota; kingdom Viridiplantae; phylum Streptophyta; class Magnoliopsida; order Solanales; family Solanaceae; genus Lycium; species Lycium barbarum. Next base: position 76,140,390 of record NC_083340.1, on the reverse strand, counting down.
CTTAGTTGATGGTTTTGTGTCCCTAATCCTTTGTTAGGGAACAAAAAAAAAAAAAAAAAAAAAAAAAAAAAAAGAGTATAGAAATTCAAAAAAATTCATTACTTCAAATTGATACCTTGGATCAATTGGGGCCTCCTGGTCGTGTTTTCAAGTTATCACCTACCCGGGCCCGAAATTTTAGTTATTTTCCCGATTTTTGCATTCAATTTTCTTGTGTCTCTTTACTAGTAGGCATGTAGTAGTTGTTCCTACTTGTGTTTGCTAGTTCTTGTGTTCGCATTTCTTTCGTGCCAATTCTTTCGTGCTTTTCTTCGTTTTTGCTTCGTTGTTAATTTCTTGGCTCAAGTGCGTTTGTTTGAATTGAGTCGTCCGTCTTTCTTCGAGTCTAACAAGAATCCATTCCGATCTCGAGTAGCAATTGTGCACTGTGCAACCAACTGAATCCAATAGAGAATCAACATCGGCTAATCCATTTGAGTGGTAAAAGGCAAGAGTGTGTGAGCTCATTCGAGTGGTGCTAGCAGAGCACAAAAGAGTGTAAACACGAGTGTGGTGAGGTTTCTTTACAACTAACGTGTTTGCTAAGTATTCTGTGCAGGTACTACTCCATGGATAGAAGATGTCACTCAATGCTTGTGAGGGTGTTGAAAGAGGAGAGGATTCGTCTTGAAATTGATGACTACTTTAGTGAATGTTATGTCACTCCTCGTCTTGTGGTTGGGTTGGGGTTATCTATAGTGAAAAGGGCAAAGCAAAAGGGAAGGTTAACTAATGTGGCATATGTACCTTTCTCTTATGGGGAATACCATGAGAAAGTGTGTTGCGAAATACTCCCTATGGACAATTGTGACATGTGCTTTGGGTTTGCTTGGTTTGAAGACCATGGGATTGCGGATGAACAAAATTGGCATAAGTATGTTGTGAATGAACGGGGGACACCTCTATTTCCAAACATACTTCATAGAACGAATCCAAGGATAAAAGTGCAAGAGCCCAATGTACGTTGGCCTACCCTATGTATGAGCGCTAGTGGTGAAGAGTTCTATGAATGGGAACTCATGATGGATGAAATCTTTGCTAGCTACAACTACTCACGACTAAGGAAGATGGACTTAGCCGTTCAAACTTTTGACTCAAAGCTTGTCAAATATTGGGAGTATGTGAAAAGTTGTGGGAGACAAGTGAGGAGTCCCATCAAAACTTGGGAGGACATGAAAAGGATATTGAGAAGCCAATATCCCAAGCCACGTGTGAGAAGAAATGAATCTTTGAGGGGTACCTCTTTTGAGAGAACCCCGTGCTTGAAGGCAAAGACGGCGACCACAACCATTCCTTCCATTGGTCAAAGGAGCTTGCATGAACACCAAGGTAAGATCACTTATCCTTATACTCCTACATCTTTGTGTGATTTTAATGTCAAGTCAAGCATGAAAGTCGGTTTGCCTTGTGTTAAGCCTAATGCTCCTTTGCCATGTATTGCTAATGCCATTGTCGAAAGTGTCCCCACACTAGTTGATCCTATTGATGACCGAATTGTTCCTTCTTGTAAGGTCGATTTGTGTCCACCTAGTGTTGACACTTGTGCTTTGAATGATAGTGCATTATCGAATGAAGGTGCTCAAACACTAGTTGATCCTTTAGATGACAAAATTGATTCTTCTTGCAAGATCGATTTGTGTCCACCTAGTGTTGACACTTGTGAATTGATTGGTAGTACAATGTCATGTGGTCATCATGTTAGTAATCCTTGCGAGTTTGACATACTACGAACTAGTGTTGATCAACTTGCTTCTAATGATAATTCACTACTTGAGGATCCTTGTGATGTGTTTAATGTACCTCTAGTTAGTGATAATGTTGATATAGTTGGTCAATTGAAAGAATGTGACATCTCACCCTTATTTGTTTCATGTCAAAATGGGTCTCTTGATCGTACTCTAGTGTCATGTGATAAGACTCCAAGTTGTAGTGGTGATGCGTGTCATGTAGATAGTCATGTGAGCAAAAATACATTGAAAGATAACATTGGTCCTTTTGAGAGTGAAATGACATGCTTTGACTCCTCATTGTTCATTGATTACTCTCTTGTAAAGGATAATGTTTTATTTGAGGATGACATGACTAGTGAGAGTGATGAACCTAGTGGGATGTTTGGTAATGTTGAACGTTTAGTTTCCTTTGGAGGCTATAATGTGATATGTAACCCACTATGGAATGAAGGCACTCTTTCCCATGATGGAGATCTTCCTTTGAGGAATTGTGATCCATTTGTGGGGAAGGAAAGTGTTACAAAGGAAGGTAATTCTTGTCTAGAAATTGCAAATTCTTCCTTTCATGTTCAACTTCATAGTAGCCCCTTGGATAATCTTGTCCTTGAACCGTATGGTGAGGTTACATTGGGGAGTGATATTGATGAGGAAGTTATTTTACGTGATACCTTTCTTTATTACTTATTTGCATATGATGACATTCATGTTATTGTTGAGAGTTCATTTGATGTTGGGCGGGGCCTTATTGAGGTGCTTAGTTGTTGCCTTGCCCGTGATATGTGGGTATCTTTTCCTTTTGACCCCGGTGAAATCTTCACTTTGTGTGAATGGTATCATTTTGCAATTGAGGATTATTTGTGTTTTATGCCAACTTGGTTTCTTGAAATCATTGGTTCTCTGAGAATATCCTCATTTCTTGATCTTTGGGATAGCCAAGTTCTTAGTACTCTACTTAAGAGCTTATTTTGCTTGAAAATGGTTGATACTTGGCTATATCAAAAATTTGTGCTTACTTGGCATGGTGGTAGGTTGGTCCACCTTAACACTAACCCTCATCCTTTGAGGACTTGGTTTTTGTTTGTCTCCTTTATGGTTTTGCAAGGTATAGATTCGAGGACGAATCCTTTTCAAGAAGGGGAGAATGATACAAGCCGAGTTGCCTCAAGGACACTTAAAGGACCGTCTCGTGGAGCCAAAGTTTGGATGATAGCATGGAGAGGACGGATGGGAGATGGAAGAATATTAAAGTGGCCAACGAGCAAGGGAGGCTAGCCAATTCAAGATTGGGAGGCTAGCCAATTCAAGATTTCCATCTCCACAAGACTAGCCAAACAAGACCCTTACTTCATTAAGGGTATAATTGTAATAATGTAGTGTCTTCTATTAGTTAGTTAGTATAAATAGCTAGTCTTTCATTTGATTAGGGACTTTTGACATTTGGAAGAAAAGATGAGTGATTTTTGAGAGAGTTGTCTCTAGAGAGAGAAACTTGTAGAGAGGCCATGGATGGCTCTTGTTGAACCTTTGATTGTGAGAGGATTGGTTGCTTGGGAATTCAATTCCCTTGAGGTCATCCTAAGAGGTTGGTGCTTGTTTATGCTAATTAATTGAGGTCTTTAGGTTTGATACACCTTTAGGTTGCTTTTAATTCCATTTTCTTGTGTCAATCTATCTATCATTTACTTTCCTTGTCATTTTATTGCTTCCGCGTATCCGTTATTGTATCAGTTAGGCTGGCCACCACCCCTACCGGTGGTGTGGACGCCCCGCCCTATCGGTGCGCGGTCCTTACCCCCTTGATCTTGTGCAAATGGAGCTCGGGGAGCCTGATACTGAGTCCTCTGCCCACTCTGTCTAAGTCTGGGGCAATACCTCTTGATATGCCGTATATCACCACACTCGAAGCAAGCACGGTCCAGTGTAGGCCGCTGAACAGAAGTTGATGAGGTAGTGTAGCGTCCATGCTGACCAAAAGCCTAATAATTCAACCCTGATGGGCCCCCAGCTGGCACCTGCATCGCAGACTGAACCGAACGCCATGAATATACCTGCGATCTCTGACCCCTCGAGAAGGAGTTACTGAACATCCCACCCTTACGGACCTTCTTCTCAACCTGCTTTCAATAACTCTCCTGCCTAATCCCCTAAACGATACATACATGGTCCACTATCTTCTGTAATGAAGCACCAGTGGCTACAAGCTAAAGAGCTGACAACTGAATTCCAGTATTGAACCCCTTCATGAACCGCCGTATCCTCTCCCCCTCAGTGGGCAGTAACTGAAGAGCATAACGGGAAACGCAGTGGAAACGACACTCATACACAGCAACTGACGAGTTTCTCTGATCAATGGTAGAGAACTCATCCTTCCTTCGATCCCTCAGAGTACGTGGAACGTACTTATCCAGAAACACATAGTAAAACTGAACCCAAGTCAACGGAGGAGACCCAGCTGGCCTAAACTCCACATAAGCCCTCCACCAAAGCTTGGCATTACCCAAGAACTGGAAGGTCACAAACTCTACCCCATACTTATCCACGGCCCCCATCTTATGGAGCCTCTCGTGACAGTCGATGATGAACTCATATGCGTCCTCCGACTAGTACCATAGAACACAGGAGGCTTCATTTTACTGAACCTACAAAACAGGTCATGTTCTTCACTAGTCATCACTGGCCCTGCAACTGGCCTCGGGAAGGCCTCAAAACCCAGAACCTAATCCAAGCGAGGTGCTACCACTGCTGCATGCTGAACCCCCGGAGCCTGTCCTCTATTCGGATCTGGTGTTGCTACTCCTGCGCCCCCACCTGCTAGATCCGCTAGTATAGCTCCGGCCTGTGCTAACCCATGCAAGCAATGAGGAACCTGTGCCATAGCATCTGGTATACCCTGAGCAGCTGCAGCTCCTGGTAGAGCAGGTACTGTTGCTGGCTGGGCTGGTGCGGCTGCATCTCATGCTGCCTTATTAGGGACCACTGGAGGCACGGGGTCAAGCACTGGGACGCCGCCTCCAGCTGGGGCCGCCTCTCTGCCAGCTCCTCTGCTTCAACCTCTACATCTAGCTGTTGCCATGCATGTTCTCGCCATCTGCGAGAGAATTTAGGATAGTTAGATACAAATTTGAATCAGCAGATATCAATTGGAATCAAATAGCATGAAAGAAAGAAAGAAAAAGAAGTTTTCCTAGTGTCCGACAGCCTCTCGAAGATAAGTACAGACGTCTCCATACCGATTCACAAGACTTTGTTAGACATGTCCTTGTACGATGAGATCGACGAACCTAAAGCTCTGATACCAACTCTATCACGATCCAACCCGCCATGACTGACACCCATCTAAATCCTAGTGGGCGAACCAATATACAAGACACCTATCCATTCAATCCGATTTTATATTAACCAAGCTAAATAATTATTACTCATTTAACATCAAAAGAACAAAGTAAATCATTCCATAAATGCTGAAATAAGTGTGAAAGTTCTAACTATTACAATTCTCAAAATTCGTAAGTCATTGTACAGGACTCTAATCTAAAACATGTCTAAGAAGTGAAGTCTAACAAATAAGTAATCCATAATGTCCAGAGTACGAAAAAACATCATAGCAAGAAGATCTTCGGGCGGCCTGGCATGGGAAGAAGCTTACCCGAAAATTGGTCACCAAATATCCTCCACGCTAGATGTGAGGACGAACAGTGGTCTCTGTATCACAATCTGCACTCAAAAGAATGCAGCAAAGTAGTATCAGTACAAACAATATGTACTGGTAGATATCATAAGCCGACTAAGATTAATATCATGCATATTTCATAAAATCAATACAATGAAGCAAGCCAGTCAATAAACATGAATATCAATAAAATCACAGCAAGTCAACCAAGGACAATCCCAATCAAATCACCAAGATGTCAAGCATCACAATCACGTAAGCCACAACGAAAATAAATTTACCACAATAACCTCACTCGCTGTACACACATGCTATCTGATGTCATTGCTCAGTAGTAATGACCTACAAGGGACCCATGGTGTCCATGTACCGCTCATTCCGAATCCACTCCTCGGACCCGAGCATAAACCTCCGCTCTAGAGTGATCCTCGGACACGGGACATATCAATGTACCTCTCATTTTCAGAACTATCCTCAGACCACAAGCCCATAATATAGGTCACATATGTGCATTTCCATTCCTCTTACAGAACATTGTTTCTTACCTTCCAGTATCAATACTCAACTCATCATTCAATGTCATAATACGATCGAGAAGATTATATTAGCTTCTCATCACAATACATCTACTGCAGATTCAATCACACAGGAATAATGGAACGAAGCTTACACAAAAACTCAATTCGCATTCACATAGTAGTTGCAAGCACACAATATCATGCATGAAAACTAAATATGCTGTCTCCTAAGGAAATTGCAAAACATACAATCAACTAACCAAAGTCTAACTCAAGTAGACCGTAACCTACCTCAAAGTAAAGCCGAAACACGCAGGTTACTCTGCTACAGCCATTCCTTTCCTTAACGCCTCAGTACGTTCACGGTCTAGAAATAAACGGCTTAATGAGTCACATTACTCAATTTACAAACACCAAAGCAAGAATACCCTTCCCTTTCCCCAATCCAAGGGTGGATGATTTCTAGATGTTAAAAATTCTATCAGGGCCCCTGGTATTCATTTACGATCAATTTATACAACATTCTATCAAATATTCCCATTACAAGCAGTTTCTATGGCAAAGACACCATTTTTATAGAACCCTGGGTCTCCAATCACTTAGTTTATGATTCTAAATTTTCAATTTATGAAAAATAAGGACTAAACAATACATTTAAATAATAACTAAGCGACAATGACCATAACCCATCAAGTTTAGAAGGTTGATTGACATCATAGGGTTTCTACTTCAATTCCTCCATTAAAGACCCATGACGATTATTAGAATAATGAAGGAGAATGGAATGATAGCATGGAAAGCAATGGAACTTACCTCTCAAAGTTATCTTGCCCTAGCTTGAAAATTCTCTCTAGGTGCTTGTTGGAAAGTGTGTTGGTGTATTATGAATGAAAATATTAGACTAAGTCATTAAAACACGGTTTTTGCCTCCCCGTCGACTGCGGTGGCGGTCATTTTGCCATTGCAGCGATCCCGCTATAACGGCCAATCCACGGCTATAACTGACCCAACATAAATCCGCTCACCTCTATAGCGGTCAATACCCCGCTATAGTGGTATCATCGTAGCGGGCAATCGCCCGCCACAGTGGCCCCAAGAGAACGTGGCTGACCGCTCACAGCGGTACCGCCGCGGCGGTACTCCGACCCCCATATCGGCTCATTTTGGGGAAGTGAGCTCGATTTTGTCCAGTGTTTTCTCCTATCACCCCACATTTCATCCAAGGCTTCAAAAATAAAACACAAAATATGCCCATACAAAAAAAGACGCCCTACGAATCCACCCGCAACCTCAAAATTCCCAACGGAGTCCTAATTTCCCATAACGACCGGAAGGGTCGTTACAGTACTTTTTAATACACTTCATATACTCATTGTCATGATTATGCGACATAGCACTCATCCATATCCCCTTTTGGTATACACAAAATATTATTTCGAATGACCGTCATTCCACTTTCGAGTCTTAAATAATTTCGGGACTTCATCCTCACCACCTATATGCTTGGGGGTAACCTCGTTTTCCCCTACTTATGTCTTTTAACTTGCAGGCTTTCTAACACACGAAAACACGGGTTGTAACATCCATGTAGGTACCAATCGATTAAAGATGGATGAAAATGAGATTGAAAACGTTTCCCTGGTCCATGAAGATGCCGAATAGGGTACGAAAGATCAATATGACACCATTCGGTTCATGTTTCTCGATTGCCAGCGCAGTTAATTTTAAAATTTGATAGAATAGAAACTCATACTCAAGAGGGGAATCAATATTAGCAAAGTGCTCGAATGACTGCCCGGATTCTATAAGCGCCTCTTTCACGACCCGACTAGGGGCCGTGACGAGTACCCGATACTTGTACCGAGCACCTCTTATCTATCATATTACCTTTACCTCATGGCAAGCCGTGTAAACAGAGCCATATTTGTTTTTCCTTTCTGAACATTAACATTAGCAACGTCACCATAAACATAAGTAGTAAGGTTTCCGCTATCGCGTTATACCGGGACGCGAACAATTCAAAAAAAACAACACATCTAACTGTACATAGCTGACTGTGCATATCTGTCTACGAGCCTCTAGACATAGTACACTTATACATAGTAAGGGCCGAGTACTGTCGTGCCCGAATGTACATACACAAAATAGTACCGCTGGAGTGAGGCTCCGAAACAGCTGGAGCGCTGTCAAGTGTGGCTGATAGAGCTTCTAAGGATCACGTCCACTTGTCTGCTGACCTGCGCGGCATGAAACGCAGCGTCCACAAGAAGGGACGTCAGTACGAATAGTGTACCGAGTATGTAAGGCATAAAAGATAATATAAACAGTAACATAGAGTACGATTAACAATATCATGGAGTCATAGGACATATACTGAGATAAGGAAGTAACCTGTACTTAGGGAGGCCCCTTTACTTTCAGAACACGGTGTCCTTTCTTCTCGTGTACGGAAAACAGTACAATTCAGTAAACGGTATCTTTTACTCACATTTATAGACGCTGAATACGTCGGCTCTCCCAACCCCCTTGCCCAACGGTATCCCAACACATCACATCATATATATCATACATCACATATATACAGACGCCGCGTACGGCTCCCCCATATCCCGCGTCCGGGCATCCCGCGTCCAGGATGAAATCCAGCTGAATCAGGTGGTGATATAACAATGGCCCTTCCCCTTTCCCCATATACATATACGTATACATCTACTTCTCTATTATATATATACATGTCTATACACATATCCCTGTATCATATAACCAGCATGCACGGGAGTCCACAGAAAGTTACGTCTATCGGAGTGACATAAAGTCGGTAACCTCCGATTACATTAGAGAATACTCGTGATCGCTTTGTCTCACCTTGAAGGAATGAGTATTTTAAGGTGAGACTATCAAAGGAGAATAATATTAAAGTAAACGTATAATGAAATCGTGGCCATCATAGATGACAGTTCATAGGCTTTGGGGTCTTTAGAAAGTAAAGTCATAGCTGGGAAATATAAATAGGATTCAAAAATTAGTTTATCATTTTCATGTTTACATAAGATACTTAGCTTAGTCATCTAAGTCATAGAGTCGTTCCGGTAGTACGTATCATGGGCATATCCTCTTATCTAACATCACTGTTATCATTATCGTCATGGAAGTGCCCTCGTTAGAGGAGTCATAGTACTTATCATTTGGTAACGAAATCGGGATCAAAAGATTCCCTTGGATTCAACCTCTAGTAAGTTCAACAAGACTATAAGGAAAATCCGAGAGCAACGGGCCCACCTCGGGCCGAATGAGGTAGCGTATACGATTTGCATGTGTTACATGTCATGGCGTTGCTTGTGAGGGTTTTAGGGTAGTCGGGTCCCATCTATGCAAGTTCTAGGGATTTAGAAGGTCTTTCCAACATTTTGCATATTTTCTAGTTCAATTCTACTAAAGGAAAAAGAGGAAACTTTAGGTGGGGATTCCGGGGAATAGGGTTGTCCCCGAGGCTCGTACCCGACTTATTACATCTAAGACATGCCATAGAAAGAAAGGTGAAGCCTTACATACCTCTTTCCGCTCCTTTGGCTATCCCGAATTCAACTCGCAAATCCGCCAAAATCTACAAATTGGTCAAGTTTACCAAACATGATTAGTGCCTTTAGAATTGAATTCTTAAAATGATACTTGGCTACCGAAATTTCGGCAGCACTTCCTCTGTAAATATACCATCCTCAACCTTCAACTTAGTCAAATTCCAATCAATCACAATCCGGGAATTCAAACCCGGCCAAACTATCAACATAAACTCAACAACCACACTAGCGATTCACATATTCAATTCAAGATATATCCCTACATTTCAAGTAGCATTCTACTTCCTTCAAGACTTTCTAATTCCAATAAAACAACAACAACCTTATAATATATATATTACAACAACATCAATACCAAAATCTTGACCACAAAATCAATAAGCCGTCTATATTCATTTCAAGGCAACTCAATTCAATGCAACTCAATTAAATTCATATGATACTCCAACAACTTAAGCAACATACTTCTTACCCAAAACCTTTTAACTTCAATGAAACAACAATAACACATACACTTAGCAATATTATCTCCACAATACAAAGACCATGCTAGCATTACACCAACTCTTCCCATAATCCACAACCAACACAAATTTCACTACTTAACCATTAAATCCTTATTTTACATCATAGAACTTACCATAACAACAACTACAATGCTAAGTAAAATTAATTTCACCACCCTACACCATTCGGCCAACACACCCCATACACCTATTTTCATGAATTTCATCCATTTTAGCATACTACAACACATATAAAACAAGATTAGAATTCACCTTTCTTCTTCAACTTCTCACTTGGCTACAACTTGGCAACTTGTATGTTTGTGAGTTTTTCTTGCTCCAACAACAACTCCACCTTGTTAAGCACCCTTTACTTGGTAGGAATTGATTTTTGAGAGAATTTTTATCAATTTTTCCTTGGAATTTTACTATGGCCGAAATGCCTTAGGGTTTTCTCCTTCTTTCTTTTGTTCTTGTTTTTCTTGAAATTTCTAGAGCTTGTTGTGATAAAGATGACTTAGTCATCTTTTTATTGACCAAATTTTTATTCAATATGGGCTTGACCCATATGCATGGCCGGTTGGGCCTCAAATTTCCTTAAAAAATATGTCAAGCCCACTTTATATTCTTAGCTAGTTCTTGTAATTTATGGAAACAATTTTTCCAACTTCCAAATTTGCCCTTCTTCGTTCTCCATATTTCCACTTCTAGACTCTTCATAAGCAACTCATGTGCCAAACAAAATAAAATATTGCTTTGCTTGTTGTTTTCCCGCATTTGTCTTGAATTATCCGATTGCATAAAATGCGGGATATAACATCCTCCCCCCCTTTAGAACATTCATCCTCGAATGTTAAACTTGCCTCATAGCGTAGTATAATATTTCGGGGAGGTCTCCTTTGTAAATACCTCCTGTCGCTTAGCATATTCATCTTAGAAGCTTAGGTTGCCCTTTTTACGATCTTTACGGTTGAAATTCCTTCTTCATGGCGTCCGCTGCATCTATCCCCTCACTAGACATGTTCCCGTATATCGTCATATCAGGGATTTCTTGCCTTAGCTAGTGTGGACTCAATATCGGTCTCACCCTGTGACAACTGTACTTTTCTCCGTCATCCTTAAAGCTTTCTGTTGTCATGGCTTCCCCCCCCCCCCCCCCCTTTGTTTTTTGTTAGTTTAGTCTGTCTCGGCCTATATGACTCGCACGGGGTTTTTAACCACTTTCCACACCCCAATTTACTCTGGGCTACCTACTTTTACACTCGTCTCTTATTTCCGTATTTACGAAATTTTCAGGATATTTCCCAGGGGGTCACCCATCATGGAATTCCTCCCACCTCAGCACGCTTAACCTTGAAACTTTAATGCACTTTAGTGTCTCAGTGTTAGTATTTTTACCTCCGCTTCCACGTACTACCTATATCACATAATATGGAGCAAATTGGGGTCTTACCAATGTTCTAAACGCCCTCGTAACGCATCTCTCTCTTCCAACGACTATTTTGGCGTTCGGGATCACTAATATTCACTTTCTACTCGTGTGTATGGTTGCTCTTGTCCTGGACTTTCCCAAATTCTTTATATGTTCCGTAATACCAAGGACGGTGCAAGATAAAGAAAAATCCAATTCAATTTAACATCCATATATTATAGAAAAGATGCTGGAAGTGTACCTGCGGCCGCGTCTGTGGAAGGCTCAGGGTCCTGTCGTCCTGTCAATGCATATAGGCGGTGCGGAGGACCGGCTGAACTAGGTGCCCCTCCTCTACCTCGGCCGCAGCCCGCTGGAGCCTGGGAAGTCTGTCCACGAGGGCGCACGGTCGACGATGAACCGATTGCTGATCCGGCTGGCTGAGTTCGGCCTCCTTCATCCTTTAGTGGGCAGTCACGTACAAAATGGTCAGTTCGACCACAGGCAAAACAACCACCGGTGTCTAGGTAGCACTGCCCAGAGTGGGGCCTGCCACACCGAGCACATCGTGGTGGGGGCAGCCCCGTCCTGCTAAAATCAGCTCTGTACTGGGATCCTGAAGCTCTAGTATCCTGATCTGGTCCCGAATAGGCGGAGCGGTCAAATCTTCCATCTGCAACTCGAGGTGGTGCACTGGCCACTGATTGGCCTGAATACCTAGACTGCTCTTGTGCTTGCCCCCCTCCATACTCGTTTCTAGCCCCAGAAGATCTGCCCCTTTTTCTGGGACCCCTGTCTGAATAACGCTCCTCTCTCCGTGACTGGTACTGTTCTTCCAGATTTTGGGCGTGGGCCTAGATGCGGGTAATAGTCATCCCGTCCTGGAGTGAAGCCGTCAAACATTCCTTAACCAAATGTGGCCCTAGCCCACTCACAAATCGGTGCACATGAACTCCCCTATCAGCTATCATGGATGGGGCATACCTGGCTAATGAGTTAAAACGGAGGTTGTATTCTCGAACGCTCATATTTCCCTGTCTCAGGTTCAAAAACATATCGGCTCGAGCCCGTCGAACCTCTGGCGGTAGGAAATGTCGCAGGAACGCCTCACTGAACTCCTGCCAAACCGGAGGGGGTGCATTTGCTCCCCTCGATGATATCCAGCTACTGTACCACAGAACTGCCACATCCCGCAGCCTGTATGAAGCCAACTCTACGGACTCCGTATCTGAAGCATGTATAATCCTCAGAGTCCTCAGCATCTCATCTATAAAGCTCTGCGGGTCTTCCTCTGGTTTTGACCCATAAAACTCTGGCGGCTTCAGGGTAATAAAGTCACGGGCTCTTGCACTTACCGCCCTGTCTCCCAAGTCTACATCTTGCCGCTGAGCCTGTGCGGCAACTAACTGGGTCAATAACTGGATGGCCTCTGCCATCTGCTGGCGGTGGGACTGGAGGTGCGGGGGCTGGAGCTGGAACTCTTTCCTGCTCTGCTGGTGCAGGGGGAGCAGAAAAAGTCTGAGGGGGAGCTTCATTATGAGATTCTCCTTCTTCTAGCTCCCGCTCGACTCTGTTGCCCGCCACCCTTTTGGCTTTCTCGGCCGTCGTAGCCTTTCTCTTCGGCGGCATTACTGAAACCATAGCATAGGATTAGGGAAGGAATGTGGAAGCCTGGTAGCATAGCTCTATCGCACGATCTTGGGACACAAAGAAGGTCATATTTCCTAAATGCCGTGTAGCCCCCTGTTTATAAGCGTGGCGCGCTACACACCCATAAACAAGACTCTACTGGACACGGCTCGTAGACAAACCCCTAGGACCGAACTGCTCTGATACCACTTCTGTCACGACCCGACTAGGGGCCGTGACGAGTACCCGATACTTGTACCGAGCACCCCTTATCTATCATATTACCTTTACCTCATGGCAAGCCGTGTAAACAGAGCCATATTTTTTTTTCCTTTCTGAACATTAACATTAGCAGCGTCACCATAAACATAAGTAGTAAGCTTTCCGCTATCGCGTTATACCGGGACGCGAACAATTCAAAAAAAACAACACATCTAACTGTACATAGCTGACTGTGCATATCTGTCTACGAGCCTCTAGACATAGTACACTTATACATAGTAAGGGCCGAGTACTGTCGTGCCCGAATGTACATACACAAAATAGTACCGCTGGAGTGAGGCTCCGAAACAACTGGAGCGCTGTCAAGTGTGGCTGATAGAGCTTCTAAGTATCACGTCCACCTGTCTGCTGACCTGCGCGGCATGAAACGCAGCGTCCACAAGAAGGGACGTCAGTACGAATAGTGTACCGAGTATGTAAGGCATAAAAGATAATATAAACAGTAACATAGAGTACGATTAACAATATCATGGAGTCATAGGACATATACTGAGATAAGGAAGTAACCTGTACTTAGGGAGGCCCCTTTACTTTCAGAACACGGTGTCCTTTCTTCTCGTGTACGGAAAACAGTACAATTCAGTAAACGGTATCTTTTACTCACATTTATAGACGCTGAATACGTCGGCTCTCTCAACCCCCCTCCCCAACGGTATCCCAACACATCACATCATATATATCATACATCACATATATACAGACGCCGCGTACGGCTCCCCCATATCCCGCGTCCGGGCATCCCGCGTCCAGGATGAAATCCAGCTGAATCAGGTGGTGATATAACAATGGCCCTTCCCCTTTCCCCATATACATATACGTATACATCTACTTCTCTATTATACATATACATGTCTATACACATATCCCTGTATCATATAACCAGCATGCACGGGAGTCCACAGAAAGTTACGTCTATCGGAGTGACATAAAGTCGGTAACCTCCGATTACATTAGAGAATACTCGTGATCGCTTTGTCTCACCTTGAAGGAACGAGTATTTTAAGGTGAGACTATCAAAGGAGAATAATATTAAAGTAAACGTAGAATGAAATCGTGGGCATCATAGATGACAGTTCATAGGCTTTGGGGTTTTTAGAAAGTAAAGTCATAGCTGGGAAATATAAATAGGATTCAAAAATTAGTTTATCATTTTCATGTTTACATAAGATACTTAGCTTAGTCATCTAAGTCATAGAGTCGTTCCGGTAGTACGTATCATGGGCATATCCTCTTATCTAACATCACTGTTATCATTATCGTCATGGAAGTGCCCTCATTAGAGGAGTCATAGTACTTATCATTTGGTAACGAAATCGGGATCAAAAGATTCCCTTGGATTCAACCTCTAGTAAGTTCAACAAGACTATAAGGAAAATTCGAGAGCAACGGGCCCACCTCGGGCCGAATGAGGTAGCGTATACGATTTGCATGTGTTACATGTCATGGCGTTGCTTGTGAGGGTTTTAGGGTAGTCGGGTCCCATCTATGCAAGTTCTAGGGATTTAGAAGGTCTTTCCAACATTTTGCATATTTTCTAGTTCAATTCTACTAAAGGAAAAAGAGGAAACTTTAGGTGCGGATTCCGGGGAATAGGGTTGTCCCCGAGGCTCGTACCCGACTTATTACATCTAAGACATGCCATAGAAAGAAGGGTGAAGCCTTACATACCTCTTTCCGCTCCTTTGGCTATCCCGAATTCAACTCGCAAATCCGCCAAAATCTACAAATTGGTCAAGTTTACCAAACATGATTAGTGCCTTTAGTATTGAATTCTTAAAATGATACTTGGCTACCGAAATTTCGGCAGCACTTCCTCTGTAAATATACCATCCTCAACCTTCAACTTAGTCAAATTCCAATCAATCACAATCCGGGAATTCAAACCCGGCCAAACTATCAACATAAACTCAACAACCACACTAGCGATTCACATATTCAATTCAAGATATATCCCTACATTTCAAGTAGCATTCTACTTCCTTCAAGACTTTCTAATTCCAATAAAACAACAAAAACCTTATAATATATATATTACAACAACATCAATACCAAAATCTTGACCACAAAATCAATAAGCCGTCTATATTCATTTCAAGGCAACTCAATTCAATGCAACTCAATTAAATTCATATGATACTCCAACAACTTAAGCAACATACTTCTTACCCAAAACCTTTTAACTTCAATGAAACAACAACAACACATACACTTAGCAATATTATCTCCACAATACAAAGACCATGCTAGCATTACACCAACTCTTCCCATAATCCACAACCAACACAAATTTCACTCCTTAACCATTAAATCCTTATTTTACATCATAGAACTTACCATAACAACAACTACAATGCTAAGTAAAATTAATTTCACCACCCTACACCATTCGGCCAACACACCCCATACACCTATTTTCATGAATTTCATCCATTTTAGCATACTACAACACATATAAACCATGTATAACACATAAAACAAGATTAGAATTCACCTTTCTTCTTCAACTTCTCACTTGGCTACAACTTGGCAACTTGTATGTTTGTGAGTTTTTCTTGCTCTAACAACAACTCCACCTTGTTAAGCACCCTTTACTTGGTAGGAATTGATTTTTGAGAGAATTTTTATCAATTTTTCCTTGGAATTTTACTATGGCCGAAATGCCTTAGGGTTTTCTCCTTCTTTCTTTTGTTCTTGTTTTTCTTGAAATTTCTAGAGCTTGTTGTGATAAAGATGACTTAGTCATCTTTTTATTGACCAAATTTTTATTCAATATGGGCTTGACCCATATGCATGGCCGGTTGGGCCTCAAATTTCCTTAAAAAATATGTCAAGCCCACTTTATATTCTTAGCTAGTTCTTGTAATTTATGGAAACAGTTTTTCCAACTTCCAAATTTGCCCTTTGTCGTTCTCCATATTTCCACTTCTAGACTCTTCATAAGCAACTCATGTGCCAAACAAAATAAAATATTGCTTTGCTTGTTGTTTTCCCGCATTTGTCTTGAATTATCCGATTGCATAAAATGCGGGATATAACAGCCTCATTAAATTGGTTGGAACTGCTTTGCCCCTGACCCATAGAAGGCTAACGAGGAATGGGTAAGGGAGTTTTGTGTGAACCTAAAGGGTGTGAAGTTGACAGAGCCTAATCCGGAGATTCAAATTCATGTTATGGTGGTAAGGTTCGGTGCTGAGGTGATAATTGCTCATTATGACTTGCCTAATCATCCGGTGAACGCTATGGGGGAAAAAGATGTCTGTGGGAATGGGCATTGGTTGTTGTCGAAGCTGATTCTAGAAATTCATAGTGACAAGATTACTTGGGTTCGCAAAAAATGGGAATAAAAAAACAACTAATTTATTGCAAAGGCGAAGAGACAACATAACATCATCAGCCTTAGGATATGTCCAGAAGTGTCACGACCCGATCGGTCGTTTTGAGAACCAGTGCTCTAATTTGCGTGTCGTCTATTCCAGAAACTCCGTTATAATTATTTTGACTTGCTAGTCAAATTTGAAGTCAAACGAATATGATTTGGTTCACTTTTGGGAGAAGGTTTCACTTTGTAAATTTTGATATTTAATTATTTGGATAAATTTTTAATTATGGAAAACGTGTTCTGATTGGCAATATGAAGATTTCATTAGATTGGGAATATTATTTACGACCTTTAAAAATTTATGTAACTAATTTATATTTTGGCTGGTTGGTTTTTGATGATTAAATCGGTTTTAATATTTAATATGCCTATATATGGTGAAAAGATGGTCACAAGAAAAAAAACGACCCGGATTCGAGATTTGTTGTTTCTGTTAGCTTTGTTTTGATTTTATGACTTGTGGGGACGGGATGAGAATCGAAGAAGAAAATCTATGTTTTGGAATTTTGCAGGCTTAAGTTTGAGAAGTTTGATCAAAAGTTGACTTTTGGGTAAACGTCCTCATTATCGAATTTCTAAAGTTCCTTTAGGTCTGGAATGTGATTCATGACTTGGTCGAGTCGGTGGTTTGATTCCCAAGGGGTTCAGGTGTGATTTAGGTGGTTAGTTGAGAGACTAGCTTTTGAGATGATTTGGAGTTGACCACGGTCAAAATTGGGTCAAGACTATTAGACCTCTCATTTATGTCGCAAGCGGTCTTTGACTTTTAAGTGGTTTATACCCTTAGTATGAAGATTCACACCCGAGTTTTGAGGCATTAAGTGCTTTACCTCGCGAGTACCAAAGTATGAATATATGTTATTCGCAATACGATAAGATTAAAGCTAAACAAATTTAATCATCATAGCTGAATGGTCTCAAGGAACTAGTAGAAAACCAGTCCTTTTTGACGGACCTTCGATGTGTCGACGGTGGCATCAATGTGCGCCATCGACACGCCGCCGTCTCTGATTCTCTGATGGTTGATCGACAGCGCGGGTCGACGGATCATCAATGTGTCGTCGGGCCGTCGACCCGCACGTCAAACCGCATATTTGGAACTTTCTAGTTCCATCTATATATAGTTGACCCTTACGTTTTATTTCCATTACTTTTACTCCCAAATCAGAGATGGGCCTAGAATACTCCTCTTAATATCTTCCATCATCATAGTGAAAATTTAGCAAGATTTGAGCCCCGTAAACCCGAGCTTGTGAAGAGAAAGTTGCTCCTAGGGTTTGTTTGAAGTTGATGAGCTTGGGAATTGGAGTTAGAGCTTGATTCTTGGTATCCTAGTTTCTTCAAGGTATGTACATGATTCTTACCTTTATGTTTGTTTTAACTTTCAAGAGTTTTAATGGTTTTAAGCAAAGAGAACTATAGTTATGAAAGTTGTAAGTTGAATAAGAGTAGAGTTGACCTTGAGGGTTATTTTGAGGAATGATTTGGAGTAGAATTGAGTATATTTGGATATTGTTATTGTTAATATTGTTGTTGATATCTTAGTTAAGTTGAAAGATTGAGGAATTAGTGAGTTATGAAGGGGATGTTGTCCGGACATCGTTACGTCCCCTTTTCACTTGAATTGGATAATAAGCATTATGAAGGGACTAATTGTGGTCTATGTTGTCTTGATTGTAGACTTACGAGTTCAAGAAGTAGATGTTGGACGATTATATACGCTTCAAGGTATGTTAAGGCTATCCTATTTATTTTTTTGGCATGATCCTTATTATCTGAACGAACAAAGTAAGCGAGCGAGTTCCAAAGACTCTACTCTTAGATGATAAGGATTCATCGTGTCGTTGAATTCCTATGTTCCATGTTTATGGTCGCAGAGATCTTATGTTACCCAGAGTAGTCCAGAGCATATCTTCCCTGAGTCTTTCATGCAATATATATATATATATATATATATATATATATATATATATATATATATATATATATATATATATATATATATATATATATATATATATATATGTATGTATGTATGTATGTATGCTCAGCTATTTTCCTACGCCGTGCCTACATGGACGGGCAG
Organism: Lycium barbarum; assembly: GCF_019175385.1. Lineage (NCBI taxonomy): Eukaryota > Viridiplantae > Streptophyta > Magnoliopsida > Solanales > Solanaceae > Lycium > Lycium barbarum. The sequence continues at coordinate 76,121,562 of NC_083340.1, read as the reverse complement.
CATAACACTGTGCCTACATGGCCGGACAGCATAACACCATGCCTACATGGCCGGATAGCATAACACCGTGCCTATATGGCCGGGGACCACCATTAGTGGGCGGCGTGAGATGACTATCGTCCCGGACGTGGGATAGTAATGATAATGATGATGATACTGTACCTATATGGACGGGCAGTTTACTCTATATACATGTATACATAGATGTACCTGATTCTTATAGAGTGCATGCACATCATACATTGCAGAGGTATCTTCAGTAATACAGATGCATTCATACAGTCAGTTTGTTTATGAGATTCGGATTCCTTTCATGATTCTTACATATATGTTACTCTTATGCCTTGCATACTCAGTACATTGTCCGTACTAACTCCCATAATCAGTACATTGTCTGTACCGACTCCCTTGTTGCTCGGGGGGCTGCGTTCATGCCCGCAGGTACTGGTAGACAGGCAGGCGGTCTAGCTCCATAGGATATTCATCCAGCAGTGGTCAGTGTGCTCCACTTGATCTGGAGCAGCAGTTCGTTTTGGTATGCTACTTCTAAGATATAGATATGCATATGGGTATGACGGGGTCCTATCCCGTCCTTTCTACAGGTTTTGTCCCATGAGAGGTCTGTAAACAGTTATGTGTAGATGACTTGTGACATAGCCTTTTCGGCTCCTATTCTTTTGTGTACAGGTCATGTTGTAGCCTAGTCGGCTTGCACTATTATCATCAGTGTATATATATATATACATATATATATATATATATACACACACACACATCTTCATAGTCTTTGATATTATCCTTTTATGAGTTAGCTTAGTCCAAGATGAGTCATTTGTGGGCCCATAGTATGCAATGTTATCCATATATGGACGTAGGGGTATTTGGTCACTAGAGATCAGACACTCATCGCGGCTCATCAGCTTGGGTCCTGACAGAATTGGTATCAGAGCAGTTCCGTCATAGAGTTGTCTACAGACCGTGTCTAGTAGAGTCTTATTTATGGGTGTGTCGTGCACTACACTTATAAACAGGATGCTATAGGACAATTAGGAAATTGCCATTCTTTCTCTCTTAGATTGTGCGATAGAGTCGTGTGTTAAAAGTTCGCTTCCTAGTAGTTTGTTCTGATTTCAGCAATGCCCCACAAGAAAGCTACAGTCGCCCAGAAGGGCAAGGGAGTGGCTGGTGAGGCCACCAGCAGTACTCAGCGGGCTACCAGGGCTCGGGGCGAGTCCCATAGTGAGAGCCTATCCCAAACATCGCATACACCGCCTCAAATACCTGCTCTAGTGCCCCTAGTTCCTCAGCTAGATGCACCGGGCTAGGATGTGCGGGATGCTATATAGCTATTGACCAGATTGGTAGCCGCCTAGGCGCAGCGTTAGGAAGTTGGTGTTGATCAGGCAGACCAAGCGGGCAGTGCGAGGGTTAAGACCCTTCTTGGGTTAGACCCTCTAGAGTTTTTTGTGTTGAATCAAAATATGGATCATCAGGATTTTATTGATAGTACGTAGCGGACTTTTAGGGTTATGCATACCGATCAGGTCAAATCGGTGGAGCTAGTATCTTATAGGCTCCGTGATATTGCAGTACAGTGGTATCAGGCATGAGAGCTGTCGGAGAGATGCTCCTCCAGCCGTTTAGCGAGAGTTTTTAGATGCTTGTATTCGTCACTATTTACCACCAGAAGACCGACGGGCTCGAGCAAATAGATTCTTGCATATTGAGCAGGGCAGTATGAGTGTTCAGGAGTATTGTGTGCACTTCGAATCCTTGGCTAGATATACCCCAGCCATGGTGGCTGAGATGGAGGACAGAGTTCATCTCTTCATGGCGGGTCTAGGGCTACATTTGATAGTTGAGTGTACGACAGCTGCATTACAGCCGGGCATGGATATTTCCTGCATACAGGCATATGCGCAGAATTTAGAGGATCAAAAGTGCCAGTAGAGTACAGAGGGTGAGCGTGACCGAGACCATGGTAAGAGGGCCAGATCCTTATATATTGCTGGTGAGTTTAGGGGAGGACAGAGACAGCAGCATTCCCGGTATTCATTTCATTCAGCAAGGAGTGCACCTCAGCGATTTTCAGGGCGTAGATTTGATCGGACTTCTTACTCAGGAGTGCGCTAGAGTTCTAGAGCATCAGGTTCCCAGCGTAGACCGGAGTCAAGCCAGATCAGACCAATTGCACCACAGTGTACCCAGTGTGGTAGATTATATTCTGGACATTGTTGATTTGGATCTGATGGTTGTTATGCTTGTGGTCGGCCAGGTCATGTGATGAGTGAGTGTCCATCGAGGGGTGGCACAGGCGTTGTTTAGCCCACCGGGTCCGTAGCTGGTTCTTCTTCGTTAGTACGCCTTTCAGGGCCAGTTCGTCAAACATCAGTGGGACATAGTATAGGAAGGAGTGGATCCTCTAGCTCGAGTAGGCCTCAGCACCGCGTTTATGCATTAGCCGGCAGACAGGATTGTAAGTCATCTCCTGATATGGCTGCAGGTATATTATCAGTTTCCTCTTATGATGTATACGCACTGATTGATCTAGGTTCCACCTTATCATATGTCACTCCATTTGTTGCTTGCAAGTTTGGAATAGAGCCTGAATTGATTGAGCCATTTGATGTGTCGACTCCAGTCGGTGATCCAGTTATAGCTAGACAAGTATATCGAGGCTGTGTTGTGATAGTTTGTAACCGCCATACCCTAGCAGACTTGATTGAGTTAGACATAATTGATTTTGACTTTATTATGGGCATGGATTGGTTGGCTTCTCGTTATGCTAATGTCGATTACAGAGCAAAGATAGTTCGATTTCAGTTTCCTGATGAGCCAGTCCTAGAATGGAAGGGTAATGCTGCTTCGCCGAGGGGTAGGTTTATTTCCTACCTTAAGGCAAGGAAGATGATCAGAAAAAGGTATATTTATCACCTAGTTCGAGTTCAGGATGTGCAAGCAGATTCACCGACCCTTCAGTCTGTCCCTGTGGTCAATGAGTTTCCAGAGGTATTTCCAAATGAGCTTCCAGGCATTCCACCAGAACAGGAGATTGGTTTTACTAGTTATCTATTGCCAGATACTCAGCCAATGTCTATTCCTCCTTATAGAAAGGCCCGTGCGTAGTTGAAAGAATTGAAGGAGCAATGGCGGGATTTACTCGAGAAAGGATTTATTAGGCCTAGTACATCACCGTGGGGAGCACCGACATTATTTGTAAGAAAGAAGGATGGCTCTCTGCGAATGTGTATTGATTATCTACAATTGAACAAAGTGACTGTACAGAATAAGTATCCGCTCCCAAGGATTGATGATTTATTTGATCAATTGCAAGGCGCCAAATATTTCTTGAAGATAGATTTGAGATTCGGATATCATCAGGTTAGGGTGAAGGAGGGAGACATTCCAAAGACGGCGTTCCGGACTAGATACGGGCAGTATGAGTTTCGTGTCATGTCATTCGGGCTAACTAATGTTCCAGCTGTATTCATGGACTTGATGAATCGTGTATTCAGACCCTTCCTAGATTTGTTTATGATCATGTTTATAGATGATATTCCGGTTTATTCACCGACAGAGGCTGACCATGCAGATCATCTACGTGCAGTGCTTAGAATTCTTTGAGATAGAGAATTATATGCGAAGTTTTCCAAATGTGAATTCTAGTTGAACTCTGTGGCTTTTCTTGGTCACATTATTTCAGATGAACGCATTAGAGTGGATATTCAAAATATTGAAGTTGTGAAGAATTGGCCATGACCCACGACACTAACGGAGATACGTAGCTTCTTCGGCCTAGCAGGATATTATATGTCACGACCCAACCAAAGGGCCATAACGAGCACCCGGAGTTAACACACTGAGCACCTCTAAACATACATCAAATAAACATTTCTGGGTGGACCATAAAAATAGCTCCTGGATATCATGATTTGTAAGGACATATATCATAATTAACGACACATCTCTATATAATCTTCAACAGTTATGTCCATTATCGCCAGCCGACAAGGCTACTAAAATGTTATACAATGATATGGATCGGTAGGGTTATGAAATTTCCAACTAAACACACATTTCTACGAGCCTCTACATAGAATAAAAGTAACCATGAAGGCCAATACTAATAGACTGCAGCTCCGAAGTAAGTGGAGTGATCCTGAGAATCCATTAATAAATCACCTACGGGTCAAATCCGTGTACATGTCTACCTGCAGGCATGAACGTAGCGTCTACAAGAAAGGACGTCAGTATGAATAGTGTACTGACTATGTAAGGCATGAATAACAACATAATAAGAAATATAGAACAAAACATGAGATAAGGATAACCTGTACGTCTGATTGCCTCTTAGGGAGAATATTATGCATGCTTAATCTTTTCATAAAAACCTTTCGTATACTTGTATAACATATTAGTGCTACGGAACGTGCAACCCGATCCATAAATATTTTATATTGCTGCGGAACGTGGAGCCCGATCCATACCCATAAATCCCGCGTCTGAGATGATGTCATAATATACCAACTGATCAGGTGGCTATGCGTGTATAACGCCTCACCCTTTTCCCATATCCCCTATATACATATATATATATACATCATATACATATAATATAAGTAGCATGCATGGGAGCCAAAATAAAAGCTACGACTCTATCGGAGTGACGTAAGGTCGGTAACCTCCGATTTATATTATGAAACAATCATCATCGCTATATCTCACCTTGAAGGAAAAATTATTATAAGGTGAGATCAACAACAATGAGTAAAATCGAGAAAATCATGAAATAAGCTCATAATTGCATTAAAATCATAAGCGTTGAAATTTCTAGAATTAAAATCATCATCATCATGTTCATCATAGAAAATATCTCATCTTTAGTATCATAAGAAGCTTTTAAGAATCATGAACTTCTAACTTTTGGAAGTAAGAAGTTTATGGAAACATATATGGAATAATCGCATAAAAATCATGTCTTCTGAAAGAAAGGGACTTGCCTTAACATACCTGAAAGTTCACTTCTCGACATTCCCACCTACTTCCGGTCTCGCAATCTACATATAAGGTCATTCATACTATGGTTAGGCCTATTGTCATATACTTATCCTAAGCCTTCAATTTAAATCCCTTTAAAAATCTGCCCAAATTCGGGCAGCATCTCCCCTGTTTATACACCTAGCCTGAAATCACAATACAGACAAAACAATGACAATAGCAATACTAATATCAACAACATCACCATCTACACCAATATACTCCATAAAACATCCCACACGATGTTTTTCCCAATTTCTCAACCAACCATAACAATATCCATAATACCATAATCAAAGAGTTATACTCAATTTAATCCAAAATCTCCTTTCAAATTCATTCCATAGTCACCATCTTCACTTTAATACTTTGCAACTTCTCTAATATGATTATCTTCTTTTATAGGACTTGCTAAACCTTCAAAATAACTTAATCATGAGAAATAGGATGGAAAACATACCCTACACTAGAAGAACTTCACCCCACTCAACTTTTTCCAAGACCAAATTCATCACAACATTAAGTAAAGACAAGAACAATCCTTCTCCATGACTTAGCTTGGGTTTTGGAGTTTAATACTCTTTTGTGATGGTATAGAATGTTTTGGAATGGTAGAGAGCCTTCAAGAATATTCTTATAGTGGAGAGAGAAGTGTGGAAAATTCTAGAGAGGTGTGGAGATGTTAGGAGAGTGCTAGAACAAAAATGACTAGAATGAAGTGTAGAGGCCCTTTTATAGGTGCCAAATTTGGATTGGGCCAGGTCAAAACATAAGTGGGCTTTTAAGTGGATTTTCCAGATTTCCGCCCAGGTTCGGGTCCTCTGACTGTCCGTTTTAAAATGCCCATAACTCCCTGCTCTGATGTCGCAATAATGAAAGGTTCGTTGGGTTGGAAACTAAACTCGACGAACTTCATTTTAGGATTTTGAAACACCTGAAAACTCCTAATATACCTGGAGATATACCCCTCCAAATTGACCTAAAATTCTGTCCAAAATTCTGCCAACTTTTTTCCAAATTTTTGACAAACTTATTTTCTTCGATTTGCTTGGTCCCTGAATCTTCCAAAACTCTCTATACATGATATTTATCATTAATCATACTTGATAATGGTCATGTCCGTGGGTTTTAAGGTTGTCCTTCCTGGTTACGACTTACGAGATCGTAATTCATCCTTTATTTCATTGTTACGAACTTCCCATGGCTTGTACCTTCCAAAACTTCATGGGACGTCTCCGATACTCCATTAATGAGTACGGAACCAAAATAACCCCAAAAAAAAGGGTATGAACCAAAATACCCCAGGAAAAAAAAGAGGTACAAAAGTACCTTTAACGCATGAAAATCATGCGTTAAAGGACTTAACGGAGACGGATCCGTTAAATCCTTTAACGCATGATTATTGGATGCTCTTTTTTCTTTCTTTCTTTCTTTCTTTTTTTCTTTCTTTTCTTTCTTTCTTTCTTTCTTTCTTTCTTTCTTTCTTTCTTTCACACTTTTTTACATACTTTGGCCATAGATTAATCATGCTTCGAGACTCCAAAATTTTAATATTTTATATAGAACCCTATTTATTTTTGTGCGATTAATAAGGTAGGCTCAACACATCAAGGATACACAAAACTTCGGATTATCGTTTTAGTGGTTGAAAAGTGCTCGAACTCCATTTTTGTTTGAAGACTTGTTGTCATTAGCTTTAAATTATTTATGTTTTAGGGTTTCGCGTTATTTTTATATTAATGCGTAACTTTATTATGACAATTTCACAAATAAATAAATTAAAAATAAATAAAAATTTTAAAAATTAATAATCCATAATAAATTAACAAAATATTAATTCATAATCAATTATTCTGTGTATTTTTTTTTTTTTTTTGCGTTATACCCTTCAACACCCAACTAATTGGAGTCCGCAACTTAAATAACTCCAAAAGTGGGTTTGGGTACCAAAATAATCCATTAACGAATAACGAAAAATAAGCTAAATCTCGACTAACAAAAAATAAACTAAATCCCAAATAACGAACGATAAACTAAATCCTAAATAACAAATGATAAGCTAAATCCTTAGTTTTGGGTTGAACATCATTAACATAATTTCCGAAAAGGATTAGTTAGTTAACATAATTTTTTGATGAAAGATTAGTGTCACGACCCAGCTACGGACCATGACGGGTTCCCGGGGCTGACCACCAAGCACCACTCATTCTATTACTCATCATACTCATCCTGCGTTCATTCGTTATTCTCATGCTTATAATCATAGCAAAACCATTTCCATTTGAAACATAACTACCTGTATGTACATAAGCTCTTCGGCTAACAAAATAATACATATTTATACAATGGGAAATCGCGAGACCATACTAGTCATACATACGTATCTACGAGCCTCTACTATAGTACTAGACATATGGACGGGACAGGACCCCGTCATGCCCAAAACATATATGTACACAAAATAATAAATCAATGGCACCTCCGGAACAATGGAGTGCCCTCAAAGTCTGCTAGTAGTTCCTATGAATCTGGGTCGCCTCCCTGTCTACCTGTGGGCATGAACACAGCGTCCAAAGAAAATGGACGTCAGTACGAGCAATGTACTACGTATATAAGGCGTGGATAATAACATGATAAGAGCATGAGGGATAACATAAGATAAAGAACCGTTCATTTCTCATAATACTTTTTAAACATTCGTCATACGTACTTACCCTTTTATTCTCCTAGAGATACACTTGTTACATCCACATGCATACATATGCAATAACTTACAATGCAGTACAACCACGTACCTGGCCATATAGGCTCGGTATCACCTGTACTCGGCCCTCCCGGGACTCGATAGTATCCGTACTTGGCCCTCCCGGGACTCGATGCCTATCCATACTCGGCCCTTCCGGGACTCGATGCTATCCGTACTCGGCCCTTCCGGGACTCGATGCTATACGTAACTGAGCAGTGGGAGTGCTATGCATACATACATGCATATACATAAAAATACATAAACGAAATCAACATCATCCTTATCATTACCATACATCTATAAAGCATACATTAGAACATTGAAGGAAACTATGGCTATGTCGGGGTGACATGAGGTCGTGGATCCCCGATTACATTATGGAGTGATCATAATCATCATATCTCACCTTGAAGGGACTAACGTTTTAATATGAGTGTACACAAGAAAAAGCATCAATGGAACCATACTTAGAATCATTAACTTCATGGGCATCATATCTCACTTTAGGATTCTTTAGACTTAAACTCATCATCATCATCCATTATCATACTCGTGTCTTATCTCTTTTCTCTATCTTATACGTGTAGCTCCTTATAGTCATAGACTCATAATTTCCGTTATGTAGGAAGATCATGGGAAAATGGGAAGATTCATGCCATAGGGGTCATGCCATAGAAGGAAAGGGTTAGCCTTACATACGTTTTCGTTTAGCTATTCTATCGTTTGATCGTTCTCCTTTGATGCTCGCGTTTCTACCTTCAAGAAAGTTCGTATTAACATTAGCTAATCGATTATAAGAATGTGCTTACTAAAGCTAGAGACAATTGGGCAGCATTTCCTTTATTTATACAACTTTCTTCATATTACATCTCAACTCCCAAACATCTATAATTAGATTCACAACATCATAAGGAACGATCTTCATACACCTACATTACCCACATTTCCCAATTTCACTTCAATTCATCCATAATCATGGTCATAGTACACTAGTACGTTTTCTCAAATATAATACATATCCCATGTCCTAAATGTCATTTATAACATACTTACAATCACAACATATCAATATTCATGACTCATTCCAAACTACTATTCAAAATCTCATTATTCTCATCTTTGTGACCCATTTTCTATCTCCTTCCATAATCTAAGTCATTCAACCTCTCATTACCTTGAACAACATGGAAAGATCATAAAACATACCTTAGATAGTGTAAGAATAATCCTTGAGTGGAAATACTCCTCTTGCACCAAAACCCTAGTTCACTTCCATTGGAACTCCTTGGCTTGGATGAACTTCAATGAGTTTCTAACACTTGATTTTGTTGGTTTGAAGAAGTTGATCACAAATCTCTCTTTGAGTTCTTGTGGATGAAGAGTGGAGAGCTCTCTAGAATGTTCTTGAAGTGTGGAGAGGAGAAATGAAATGAATTAAAAGGAATAGGGTCCTTATATAAATTTAAAAGCTGTCCCGACCAGATTCTACGGACCAACATACGGTCCGTAGAAATTATACCAACTGTATGTCTGGCCGTAGATTTGGTGCAGTGAGGTTGGCAATCTGGGCTGAATATACGACCAGACATACAACCAGTATATTTTATATGGCCAGTATGTTGGGCCGTATAATGCCCAGTTCTTCCGAACTCGCTCTCGTCGACTCGTTTAATCTCCAATCCTCATGGAACCTTCTTAACACTTGTTGATCACCTCATTAACAACCTAAGGGATGTTATAAATCTTCTCCAAAACATCATTAAGTCTTGATTAATTCGGTACTCGTAATTCGTCTTCCGATACATAGCATATACCTTGCCTTTCTCAGCAAACTTTTGTCTCTTACCTCGAATGTCTTTGAAATCTCATTTAGAATCATTAAATGCTATTTCTTACTTATCGAAACATCGTATACTTTGTCCCCTTCGTTATTCTATTCATTGTGCATGAACGAAAATTTTTCGAGGTGTAACAATTAGTTAGTTAATATAAAATTTTGTTCGTTATTACTTTAACTATATGAATTAAGTAAATTATAATCAACAATACAATATTATGGATTATTCAAAATAACTAACTAAATCCTCCACAACTTATCCTAGTTAAGTAAGTTCTAATTAGATATAAAATTTTGGTTAATTTCAAGAATAATGAATAATTCAGTAGTTACAAATGCGACACCTCCATGGATCTCCGTTAATTATTTGTTAATTATGGCATTGTTAATATTTGTTAATTATGTCATTGTTAATATATTTATTTTTGAAATTGTTTTTCCCATGTTAATTACTTGTTTATCCCATGTTAATCGTTAAATAAATTAGTTCATTTTTTACTAATAATATCTTCTCAACACTCCCGCCGAGGTTTGATCCCTGGTGGATGAGATAAAAAAAATCAAAAGCCAAAGGCTTTACCACCAAGCCAAGTTGGTTAAAGTAACAATGTAGACACTTTTTATTATTTTGTATGTTTACTAATGCTATCTAACTTATTTTCTTAAATTGAATTTGGAACCTTGAAATTGACATTGAAATCATCATTATCACGGAATTATGGAATTGAAATATATTTTTCGCTATTAGATTTAAAAAAGAAATAAATGAAAATTGCGCACGAATTTGGGGGAAAATTTAAATTGAACGAGATAACGAAAATTTTTGGAAAATTCGGGGCGGGCCAACAGCCTTGCAGCAATTCAGACGCGTAGATCTCGAAAAAATACCCAAAATCCAAAAAAAAAATAGCATCAAATGGACATCCGAGCGGAAAGTTATGACCATTTAAAATTTCACCAACTTATAAATAAATTAGTGCGCAAAAGTTTTTTTAATGGGTTATTTTGGTACCCAAATTCACTTTTTGGATTATTTAAGTTGCGGGCTCCAATTAGTTGGGGGTTGAAGGGTATAACGCAAAAAAAAAAATTACACATAAATAATTGATCATGAATTGATATTTTGTTAATTGATTATAAAAATAAAGTTATAATCACTAAAAATAAAGTTTCGCATTAATATAAACATAACGTGAAACCCTAAAACATAAATAACTTAAAATAAAAATGGACTTCGAGCACTTTTCAACCACTAAAACGACAATCCAAAGTTTTGTGTATCCTTGATGTGTTGAGGCTACCTTATTAATCGCACAAAAATAAATAGGGTTCTATACAAAATATTCACGTTTTGGAGTCTCGAAGCATGATTAATCTATGGCTGAAGTATGTAAAAAAGTGTGAAAGAAAGAAAGAAAGAAAGATAAGAAAGAAAGAAAGAAAGAAAGAAAGAAAAAAGGATCTAATAACGCATGAAAATCATGCGTTAAAGGACTTAACGGGTCCGTCTCTGTTAAGTCCTTTAACATATGATTTTCATGCGTTATTGGATGCTTTTGTACCTATTTTTTTTTCTTGGGGTATTTTGGTTCATACCCTTTTTTTTGGGGGTTATTTTGGTTCCGGACTCAACCAGTGAAGTACGTGGAATGCTCATGCTCTGAAAATGTGAGGTGTAACATCCTTCCTCCCTTAGGAACATTCGTCCTCGAATGTTGTAGCTTGCGAGCTTACGACCCTTTTATTAGTTTCTTGAAATGGTTGTCCTCCTTTAGTTCCTGATATCCACGCTCTTATACTATGGGCTCATTAGTCTTCTTTCATATCCTCCCAATTCTCTGTCAAACTCATTCATTAGTTCCATATCCTCATGTTCTTATCTATGTACTCAACAGTCAACTGATATCTATTTACTGTCCTGGGACCTGTTGCCAGTAAGATCGTCTTAACTCATGGTTGCTACGGCTCCCTGCCAATCTGTGAGCACTCTTAATTGTTGTACTCTTTTGCCTCGCTCCTTATTTCTCTACTAGTAGACAAATTCTCTTGTTCATATATGACACCCTTCCTTGTTTGCTTCTTTGGTGCTATTTTAGATTATCCCTTTTTGTACTAGTCGACCTTATATACATACCATATCATCTCCTATTAACTCTTTGGTCGGAATCTTTTATTCCATACAATATCATCCTATTCATTGTTGAACTTTTCCTACAATTTCCTCTCCTCAGTTTTAGAATAATTGAAATATAAACTCATAAATATAGAACTAAGATAAAATCCTACTTAATCATAACTTCCTTTTGATACGAGTACGCTTTCTTCTTCAGTCCTTGATTCTCTTGTATCGGTGATCATTTGAGACTTAAATTAGCCTATGTTCTTCTTTGACTCCCTATCGTTGTCCTTACACCATTTTGTCGGCCATTGCATCATGAAGATTGTCTATATGGTGCTATAACATATACTCTCACATTTGATATGACCGGTGACTTGTGATTCCACGACTTACGAGGTACTTTCTAATCTCAAGTAGCACTGTTGTCTTGCTATCCATAGGCACATTATCTCCCTTTCCTTTGGAGATCATTGAACTCCCTATAATTATTCCTCTTGTTAAAAATTCCATCCCTTCTAGTGCTAAGATTTCCCTTTTTGTAATCCAGATTGTCCTTTATACTTACTCCCTGGTCAGCTTACAGACCCTTCTTACTCCTTTCGTTAGCACTCGTAGTACGTTACTGCACACTTAAATGTAACCAAAATTTCTCTGTACGAGCTATTCGAACAATAGTCTGGAGACATAACATGTCGCATTGACGAAACTCATTCTCCTTTCTAGATTTGTCTCATGATATACCTGTATTTAATCCATTCTCACTTTTCTTTAGCACATTCTTGACCTATCGGTTCATCTAGAAATTTGACTCCTTCAATCCAATATATTTCCCACTCTTGAGCTACGGAATATTGTAGCTCATCTTAGAACTGAATTTGTTGTCATATACCATAACCTTTGAGTGTTAACCGTCTTTGATAGTCATCTAGCCGACCTTAGCGATCCTTCACCCCTTTATTCCATATAATGCCAGAGTTCTTTTCATCGTATTGTTTTTAACTTGTTTTTTCCTTTTTGCTAGTTGAGTTCTTATATCAAATAAAAATGCTTATATATCGGATACAATTCAAATGCCTTCTTTATTGTCTTTTCACTTCTACCTCTCATGACTAGTAGTCCCCTAGGTTAATGAATTAATAGGGACATCGGAATTCATTAGGCCTCTTATGGAGTGTCCGACTATACCACGCTCTTTTATCCCTAGTCTCTCTCCACGACTATCTTCTTAATATCCTTGAAACTCTCCTTGCTCTGGGTTCCCAATTCCGATTTATGTCTATACTATACCCTTAAAATTTTATATTCCATACCATCCATTCCCATGACTCGTCTTTTCATTAGCTTAGCTCATTTTATCCCGTAATTCTTCTTAACTACTCGTTTGCATTACAGCTATGCATCATAGTCCTTCTAGTGTTCTGATGGTTCTTGTTCTTATAGTGAAATCCTCACAAAGTACACCCTTTTCTTTCTTGTTTCGTCGAGTCTTCATCTTCCTTTATGGTACTACAACTTGTGCACACATATATAGATATATATCTCGAATTTTCTCGATTTTCTTCATGATCGCCTCTTTGTATCTTTCACTCAAACATTGTCTTATAATTTCAATTTGTTTTCCCTTGGGCAAGCCTACTGATTCACTAACCTTCTCCTTGTTGTCGGCGGCCACATAATTCCCTTTAACAGTTTCATTGACACCTCCTCCTTCCTTCAATCCTCATAGTTTCTTTTGTTTTCCTTTACTCGTAAAACGCCTATTTCCATTAGCCATCCTTTACTCTTAGATTAGGAAACTTTGGGGTATTTCGTTATGAGTGCGAATCCCTTTTGATGCTGAAAATCTCTTCTTGAGGTACTTTGTTCCCTTAAATATGTATACCAATCATGGGTTCACATCCATTCTTCTGGTTACCTCTCAGGAGTTTAAAATTTCCTCGTCGCTCTCATAAGATTCGTTTATTTCTTCTCAAGGATGCACCTTTATTCATTATTTACAACTTTTTTGGTTCTAGTTATGAAAACGTATAGGTTTGTTCCAGGGTCCTCACGTTCATCCCTTGTCACGTATAACATTACTCTGTCTCCTGTTGATTTATTTAAATTTGATCCCATCATTTGCTTTCATGCTTTTATCCTAATCTTTTCCTCAAATATATATTACTTGACCCTCAATGGGTATAGGTTTTCCTTGTCCGCATTTCTCTACCCTTCATGATACCATAACATTCTTTTTCCTAATGCTCCTTCTTACATTGTTGGTCGCGTTACCGCTATCCGACTTTAATTCTCGAGAAAACCCAATGTTGATTCTCTCTGTAGCGCCTGCTACCTCAATTTTGACATACATCACAATCATTATTTTTAACATGTCGTAACATCAATCATAAGGGTATACATAATACTCAATGTAGCAACTCGTGACTTATCTTTTTTATCGCTTTTCAATGCCTTTTTCTTGCGAGATATCCCATTACCATTTGATCTGATCCTGAATCTGTGGCTCTAATACATCTACTCTCTCTTTTTGTCCAGCTAGCCAGAGAATTCTAATTGTAAAGCTCATATGCTCCTAATTTCCCTCGAGCTATTCTGGTTTCTCTTATTCTTTTCCCATATGTCTAAATTTGTAAGCTTTCATAGCATACCTTCCTACGTCCTAGTTGTAACTCCTGGCGATATAACTTTACTTAAAATCTTTACTCATACTTGTACCCTTCCTATTTGTCTAAAATAATCAACCTCACTTCCTTTACTTTCTTGTAGCAACCGAATCGATCCTTGCATTATTTTATCTTCACTTGTACACCTACTCTCTTCTTTCGTTACACATAATCCGACATCGCACCTAATTTCTCTATCGTCAAATAACCTTCACAACAGCCGTCTAAAAAACTGAGGTGAATCCTTCTTATAAGGATTAGCTAGAAATACACCATATATTCCTAAGGTTTATACAATCTCTACTTCATTCGTTGGCCATGCAACATCACATTTAGAAGTTATATAAGCAATCTAGAAGATAATCATAATTACTGTTACGCCTCGGAAATTTTCCGTACTTGTGTGATGAGTAGAACGATGAAGGGCTTGAGTGTATGATGTTTTACTAAGTCGGGAATGGCTAATTATGCATTTTTGGAAATAAGGAAGTTGCGAAAAAAAAAATTCAGCCCAGTGGTCGTATATGGCACTATACGGCCCGTAAAGTGATTTACGGACCGTATAGTGCAATCGTATTCCATCGTTCCAAAAGAATCAACTTTCTGTCCAGCGTTAATATGGTTAAATACGACCCAGAATACGGCCCGTAAACTGGTTTACAGACCGTAAACCAGGTCGTAAACTACCATGTTCTTCAGCCAAAACTTTCTGTTTTTCATATGCTTAAAAAACGACCACAGTGGACGGACCGTAAATCAAAATACGGTCCGTAAATGGTGGTTTACGACCACTATTCATCCCGACAAGAATTCATTAAAGATCAAATTTTGTGATTTTTAAAAGAGACTTAAGCTCATTTCATTTCATTTATCATCAAGACAACTCAAGAGACTTCTAGAACTCTCCAAATATTTCCTCCACAAGAATTCAAGAGAATTAAAGGGAATATCAAGACCAACAACACTAATTTCATGGAATCAAGTGTAAGAACACAATAAAGGATCATCTAAGTGAAGAAATTCCAAAGAAGGTGGAACTAGGGTTTTGTCTAAGTGAAGCATTTCAACTCAAGATTGTTCAACCATCATTCAAGGTAAGTTCCACGACAAATTCATGTTATTGAGGCATTGAAAGGTTCACATACTTGAAATATAGAAGAACATAGAAATGGGTCATTATTGAGTAAATAGTGACATAAGTGTGTGATAGTGGAATTGAATCATGAAAGTTGAAGAGTTGTCATTATGAATACGTTATGAATGATGTTTATATCATGAAACAAGTGTTAAATGCGTGGAAACACAAAGATGAGCTAGAAGTAGAAATATAGGAAAATTGGAGGAAAATGGTGGATTTTACTAATTGTTCATGAATGATGATTGTTGTTTGTGATATTGTGAGTAGTATGGTGAATGTAGGGATTTCATATAAAACATGGGAAAAATAGTATAAACAAGAGAAGTACTGCCCAATTCTTCCTAGACTTGATGATGCGTTTGTAGACGATTAACTAATGTTAGTACGAATTCTCTCATGAAGGTAATGACGTGGTATTGAAGGAGAGAAAGTGAGCAATAGCCTAGCGGAACGACCAAGGTATGTGAGGTTTGTCCTTCTTTCCAATGGCATGAGTCTCTCAGCTTGAATCCCTATTCCTTTTATGCGCTCTCACATCCTAAGAAGTTAAAATCTTATGCCTATGAATGTCTACATGAGATAAGTTATACGATGTGAGGATGTTATTCCTTACCTACACTCACCTTATGTACTAGTTCTTTCAAGGTGAGGCAGAATGTCCATAAGGGCTCCATAATGTAATCAGGGGATAACGACCTTACGTCACCCCGATGGAGTAAAGTTGACCTTGAGCCTTAAACATATATTATGATAAGATAAGTATTTCATGATGAGCATATTATTATGAGTATTTTACATTGAGCATGTCATGAGCATTTCACACCGTGCCTAGTTGGCCGGACAGTCACCGCCAAGGCGGGCAGCTATACGGATATACCATGACCTTCGGGCATGGGCAGACACCACTAGTGGGCGGCATGAGATGGTACCCCCGGACGCGGGAGGCCTTGACGCGGGCTCATATTATTGATGATCACACCGTACCGACATGGACGGGTATCTTACATGTCATGCATTCATGATATCATGATAAATATGAGTAAGACAGCATGCATTTCTTCTCTCTTATGATTATTATTCAGATTCAGATGTTCCTATTGATAGTCTCACTATATTATTGTTATCCTTCTTCATTGTTTATGCCTCTCATACTCAGTACAACATTCGTACTGACATCCTTTCTCTTGGACGTTGTATTCATGCCCACAGGTAGACAGGGAGGCGAGCCTGATCCAGATACTTAGGAGCTGTCAGTTGTAGAGAGCACTCCATTGTTCGGAGGTGCTTAAGATTTCTCTTTTGGGTGCATATGTATATATATATATATATTTTGGGCATGACGGAGTCTTGTTCCGTCCATTGTATAGTATGTCAGTAAGGGCTCGTAGATGCGTAGTGTGGGTAGCATGGTCTCACAGCCTTCATGTATATGTGTACCCATTATTTTGATGTACTAAACCTTTCTATATACAAAAGTATTTATGTTTTCAAATAAATTATGATCTCTTCCACACTTTAAGCGAAATGTGATAATCAGGGCATTGACCGAGTAAAGGGAGCAATAGAGCGAGTGGTGCTTGGTGGTTAGCCCCGGGTACCCGTCGCGGCCCTTAGCTGGGTCGTGACAAAAGTGGTATCAGAGCAGTTCGTCCTAGGAAGTGTCTACGAGCCGTGTCTAGTAGAGTCTTGTTTATGGTGTGTTGCGCGCCACATCAATAAACAAGGGGCTACAGGGCATTTAGGAAAATGACCATCTTTCTTTTTACTAGATCGTGCGATAGAGCCATGCATAGGATTTTATCCTCCCCTAAAAGTGCTTTGTGATTTCAGAATGCCGCCGAAAGGAAAAGCTACAGCTGCCCAGAAAGGCAAAGCTACGACGAAGAAGCGGGCAGAAAGGGAGCCTCCGGCAAATGTAGAGGAAGGTGAATCACAGAATGAGGCCTCGCCTAATGAAGGAGAGCAGGGAGGAGCCTCAGTCCCAATTCCTCCGCCAGTTGCTTCGGGTCAACAGGTATCCGAGGCCATACATTTATTGACACAGTTGGTCACCGCTCAGGCACAACGACAGAATGCGGGCCCAAGTGATCGATCGGCCAGTACGAGAGCCCGTGATTTCTTGACTTTAAATCCTCCGGAATTTTTCGGGTCGAAGTCGGATGAGGACCCCCAAGGCTTTGTTGATGAGATGTCGAGGACGCTGAAACTTATGCATGCTTCTGAGACCGAATCGGTAGAGTTGGCCTCTTACAGACTCCGCGATGTGGCGATGCTATGGTACAAAAATTGGATGATATCAAGGGGAGAGAATGCACCACCTCCCGTTTGACAAGAATTTATGGATGCCTTTATTCGTCATTACTTGCCGCCTGAGGTCCGCCGAGCCAGAGCGGACAAGTTCTTGAATTTAAAGCAAGGAAGTATGAGTGCCCGAGAGTATAGTATGCAGTTTAATTCTCTGGCCAGGTATGCCCCGACTATGGTGGCTGATATGGGCGATCGGGTTCATAGATTTGTGAGTGGTTTTGGGCCACACCTATTTAGAGATTGCTTGACAGCCTCCTTGCAAGACAGGATGGATATTTCCCGAATACAGGCACATGCTCATAACCTGGAGGAACGACAACAGCAGCAAAGAAGTGATCGGGATAATGACCGAAGGCAAGGTAAGAGAGCTAGATATACGGGGGCAAGGAGTGAGTATAGAGGGGGATCGAGACAGATGCATTCTAGGCACTCAGGTCAGCCAGCGACCAGTGCGCCTCCCCTGTTCTCAGATAGGAGGGTTGACCGTTCTTTCAATCAGGGCAGGGCCAGAGCTCGAGGGCCTCAGATTTTAGTTTAAGGGAGATTTTAGCCAGAGGAGACCCCCAGTACCGCGGTGTAGTCAGTGCGGCAAATTACATTCCGGATAGTGTCGTCAGGGTACCGATGCTTGCTATGCCTGCGGGCAGGTTCGTCATATGATGAGAGATTGCCCTTCAGCGAGAGGTAGAGTTGGGACTCAGCCTACGGGGTCAGCAGTTGGGTCTTCTTCAATGCGCCCGGCAGCGTAGACTTCTCAGACTACAGCAGGTAGAGGCAGAGGCAGAGGGGGAGCATCTACTTCAGGAGCTGTTCAGCCCCGCGTATATGCTTTAGCTGGGCGACAGGATCTTGAGTCTTCCCCAGATTTTGTCACAGGTACTCTGACTATATTCTCCCGTGACGTATATGCTTTGATTGATCCAGGCTCTACTTTCTCTTATGTTACCCCATATGTTGCTGATTGTATTGGGGTGAAGCCTGAGCCAATTAAACCTTTCAAGGTGTTCACTCCGGTTGGTGATCCCGCAATAGCGAGGAAAATATATAAAAATTGTCTAGTTGTGATATGTGATCGCCAGACTCAAGCCGACTTGATCGAGCTGGAAATGATATACTTTGATGTAATAATGGGAATGGATTGGTTGGCCTCGTGCTATGCTAATGTCGATTGCAGGACAAAAATTGTTCGATTCCAGTTTCTGGGAGAGCCCGTACTTGAATTGAAGGGTAACACAACATCCCCTAAGGGTAGGTTTATTTCCTACCTCAAGGCGAGAAATATGATAGCCAAGGGATATATTTATCATCTAGTTCGGGTTCATGATACGGAGGCAAGGCCACCAGTTTTCCAATCTGTCCCGGTAGTAAATGAATTTCCAGACGAACTTCCAGGTCTTCCTCCGGAAAGGGAATTTGATTTCGCTATTGATGTATTGCCGGACACGGAGCCCATTTCTATTCCTCCTTATCGAATGGCTCCGGCAGAATTGAAGGAGCTAAAGGCACAGTTGAAAGACTTGCTCGAGAAGGGTTTCGTTAGGCCCAGTTCATCACCGTGGGGAGCGCCGGTCTTGTTTGCGAGAAAGAAAGATGGTCGCTACAGATGTGTATTGATTATAGACAGCTAAACAAGGTGATGGTAAAGAACAGATATCCCCTCTCCAGAATTGACGACTTGTTCGATCAATTGCAAGGTGCTAAGTGGTTTTCTAAGATAGACCTAAGATCGGGTTATCATGAAGTGAGAATCAGGGAAGAAGACATTCCCAAGACAGCCTTCAGAACGAGGTACGACCATTATGAGTTCCGAGTGATGTTGTTCGGGTTGACGAATGCCCCGGCAGTGTTCATGAATTTATTGAATAATGTGTTCAGGCCGTTCTTGGACCGTTTTGTGATAGTGTTCATCGACGATATTTTGGTGTACTCTCGCACAGAGGCAGAACATGCAGATCATCTAAGGATTGTTCTTGGCGTTCTTCGAGATCGAGAATTGTATGCAAAGTTTTCAAAGTGCGAGTTTTGGCTTAATTCTGTTGCATTCCTGGGTCATGTTATTTCAGATGATGGTATCCGAGTCGACACTCAGAAAATAGAAGCTGTGAAGACTTGGCCAAGGCCTACGACACCCACGGAAGTTCGTAGTTTCCTTGGGTTAGCAGGATACTATAGAAGAATTGTCGAGGGCTTCTCATCTATTTCAGCCCCATTGACAAAGTTAACCCAGAAGTCGGCTAAATTCCAGTGGAGTGATGCCTGTGAGCGTAGCTTCCAAGAGTTGAAAAACAGGTTGACCTCAGCGCCAGTGCTAACACTTCCAGAAGGATCAGATGGCTATGTAGTATATTGTGACGCCTCCGGTGTGGGATTATGATGTGTATTGATGCAGAATGGGAAAGTTATTGCATATGTTTCGAGACAGTTGCGGACACATGAAAAGAATTATCCAACTCACGATCTCGAATTGGCCGCGGTTTTTCATGCCTTGAAGATATGGAGACACTATTTGTATGGTGTACGTGTTGACATCTATACGGATCACAAAAGCCTTCAATATATTTTCAAACAGAAGGAGTTGAACCTGCGGCAAAGGCGATGGTTAGAATTACTAAAGGATTATGATGTGAATATCTTGAACCATCCGGGAAAAGAGAATGTGGTAGTCGACGCGCTTAGCCGTCGATCAATGGGTAGTTTATGTGGAGTTTCTTCAGAAAAGAAAGAAATGGTTCGTGAGCTCCGTCAATTAGCAAACCTTGGGGTACGTGTAATTGATTCGGGTAATGCAGGAATTAGTGTCAATAATCATACGGTCTCGCCTTTGAATGTGGAAATAAAAGAACGCTAGTGTGAGGATCCACAAATGTGTCGTCACAGGGATGTATCCCGTGGAAAAAAGAAGTCTCCTTTTGAAGTTTCCGTAGATCTCTTAGATACCCAGACAGATTGTGTGTACCGGATGTGGCAAGACTACGCCAGTGAATTTTAGAGGAAGCGCACCATTCTCGGTATTCCATTCATCCAGGAGAAACTAAGATGTATCATGACCTTAAGTTGCTATATTGGTGGGATGGCATGAAACGAGACATAGCAGCATTTGTGGCACAGTGCCCGAATTGCCAGCAAGTGAAAGCAGAACATCAGAAGTCAGGAGGCCTATTGCAAGCAATGGAAATTCCTACCTGGAAATGGGAAGAGATTAATATGGATTTTATTGTGGGATTACCTCGTTCCCGAGGCAAATATGACTCAATATGGGTGATCGTGGACAGACTCACAAAAGCAGCTCATTTCCTCCCAGTCAGAACCACGTATTCGGCAGAAGATTACGCGAAGCTGTATTCGAAGGAAATTGTGCGACTTCATGGAATTCCTTTGGCCATTATCACAGACAGGGAGGCCCAGTTTACGGCCAAGTTTTGGAAATCTTTTCAAGAAGGGCTAGGCACTCAGGTCAAATTTAGCACGGCATTTCACCCACAAACTGACGGGCAAGCCGAGCGTACCATTCAAACTTTAGAAGATCTGTTACGAGCTTGTGTACTAGACTTCGGTGGTGGTTGGGATGATCATTTGCCACTAATTGAGTTTGCCTACAACAACAGCTATCATTCCGGAATTCAAATGGCCCCGTATGAAGCATTATATGGAAGAAAATGTAGATCTCCAATTGGATGGTTTGAAACCGGAGAAATACCACTTGTGTCACGACCCAACCCCGTAGGCCGTGACTAGTGCCCGATCTGAGCACTCAAACGCATTCTAGTATATAGCAGAAGCCGACAAGGCTTTATTTCAAATTTAGATAATTTCCAGAAAAAAATTTCGGCAGAGTTTCCTTTGTTTTACGGACTACCCCATATACCCTTCACGCAGAAAATACCAACAAAGGCCACACAGGGCCAACAAAACAACATTTAAATATATGCGGACCGGCCGCCGCGGCGAATGGGATCGCCCAAACACATCATAAGCACACATCTGTACAGAAACACCCCAACCCACAAACATGTCCACAAACCTCTAAACAGACCGACAGAATCATATGATGGGACAGGGCCCCGCCGTACCCATGAACGAGAATATACATATATAGAAGTGGCAGACTGTACCAAAAGATGGCTCTGAATAATAGAGCGCTCCAAATGGCAGAAAAGATATCCTAGACGGACGGATCCGCAAACCTGTCGTCGGTACCTGCGCGGCATGAAAATGCAGCCCCCGAGGAAAGGGGGTCAGTACGAAATATGTACTGAATATGTAAAGCCTGAGTTGCAGAAAAAAAATCATAACTGGTATAGAACGTACAGAAAGTAAACAGAAAATACAAAGTATCAGATATATATTTTCAAAACATGCGGAGTGTGTACAGAAACATATGTCATATCAAATCCGGCCCCTTCCAAGGGACTCGACAGACAGAACGTGGCCACCCTCCCGACGCTGGTGCCACAACACAGAAGAATCAGAAAAGGGGCATAACCCCGTATCATAATATGTCATATCAGATGGCCATAGTAAATCATATCAGCACAAGCGTACATGGCACAACATACTCCACAAATCCATGTACGCGTATACCTGCCCCCTCACATCGAGGCACGGCGAACAATGCAAAGGATCACGCTTGACAACATATCCTGGCCCGGGCTCAGTGTGGGAAACATTGGGGCATCCACGAATGGAATAGTGAGAGACTAATGCAATTTAAAATATCATAAATGTTTTAATAAACTCGATGAGGCATATCAAAGACAAACCGATCCAATGAAGTCGAACGGGAACATAATAAATGAGTTCCGGATATCATAATGAATTACGGAAGTATAACCTTTCTGAAATCGTTCCGAGTGTCAAAACAATTTATTGGACTCAATGGAATATTCAAAACAATATTTGTTAGGTAATTAGAATAGTAGTCAAAGCGTTTCTTTTAAGAACTATTCGAAAAGAAGGCTTAAGTACATTAAGGGCAAAACCAGGAATAGCGGGCCCACCTCAGGACAAACAAGGCGGCGGGCTCAAATTATGCCCTTTTTAGCTTATGGGGTCACCTAAAAAGGTTCTACAGACATTCTATAGCTTCCCAAGTAATTTAGAGAAAGTTTGCATAATTTCAGGGAAAGCACACCAAATGGGCTCAATCTTACTGAAGGAAAAAGCGAGATTTTCAATTGCGGATTCCGAGGGGAAGAAAGTCTTCCGAGGCCCGAATCCGATTCTACTACACTTAGGCATGCCAAAAGAAGGATCGGGTTAGCTTTACATACCTTTTGAGCTTTTAAAGTCTATCCAAGCTCACTTCCCGTTTCGTCAAAAATCTGCAAATGGTCACATTTACCAGTTGTGAGTTATGGATGCCATGATTTCAACTTAATGCATGTTTGTCTACCGAAATTTCGGCAGCACCTCCCCTATACATATAGCACCCCCGAGAATTTAACTCGGCTCAAAATCATTAACAACAACCCAAACAACAACATTAACATCAACAACGAACATTAGAACCACAATATGGCACAACTAGTTCTACTTGCCGACAATTGCCATAACCTTCATTCCAACCCAAACTTTCAAACTAATATCCATGATTTCACATTCATTAACAATCAAGATCATCACAATATAGTTTTAGAAACATTTCATATCGTTTTCCTTAAGTTATACACTCGATATACATAATATACAACTTTCCGTCAAAGTCATAACTTGTGCAAAACATCAAACCTTTGGCATACAACTTCATAACATGCTTCCAACTTCTAAACTCATCAATGATCATCACAATTACACACTAAACAACTTAATTCATTTCTATCCCAAGCCAAACACACCCTACGGCCATATGCCTATTTTATCAATATCAATGAAATTCATCCAACTCTCAATTCCCATATGCATTTCATCACAATCACAACTAGAATATAACATGAACTCAACACATTATAACCACACCATACACACATGCCCACGGCTACAAGCCATATTCCAAACCCACTTTGCAAACTTCCATTTTTCCATACAATCAACACATTTCTATATACTACAACACAAACAAGCCTTCATAACACAAAGATAAGGGAGAAATTCTTACCTTTTCCTCAAGTCTTCTTCACTTGGAGGTATGATCACTTTGATGATTCTAATGCTTCTCCCTCCAAACTAACTATACCAAGTTACAAAGGGACCTTCAATTATTGGAAATCCAACAAGAGAAAATTTTAGAACAATATTTTTGGTAGCCAATTTTTTCCTCCCAACCCGAGACCTTCTTTCTCTTCTTCTATTTTTGCTCTTGTTTATCTTGTTTCATACTTATCATAAGTCTTCTAATGTATATATTATAAAGACTTGGTCACATGACCAAGCACATGACCAAGAAATGGGCTTGGACCAAGGCCATTATAGCCGGCCAAGCAACCCTCTTTGGGCCTCAATTCATTTCAATTTGTTGAGCCCAATAACTTGTAAATCACATTTTGTAAATCCCGAAACTAATTTCCAAAATTCCAAAATTTACCCTTAGCCTTATCCACACTTTCACAACAATATTTTTTTTATGCACAACTCCTATGTCAAATAAAAATTAATTATAACCTTATTTCTTACAAGCAAAGAATATTTCCAAATTTTTCCAACGTGTTAAAACACGGGATATACCATCTTCCCCCCCTTTAGAACATTCGTCCTCGAATGTTAAATTTAATCTTATAGGTTTTGAAATGGCTTCGTGGGAGTTTCTGTTTATAGACCGCACATATGGTACACATTCATTATTGAAATGGAATTAAGCAAAGATTCGAAATTACCTGAGGGCACTGGGAACAAATGAGGATATTTCTTCTTCATCTCCTCTTCGGCCTCCCAGGTCATTTCCTCCCAATTATTGTTACGCCACAGCACCTTAACAGAGGCTACATCTTTGTTTCGGAGCTTTCTTACCTGGCGGTCCAAAATAGCTACGGGCTGCTCCTCATAAGATAACTGCTCCGTCACCTGAATATCATCCGCAGGAAATATTCTGGAGGGATCACCAATGCATTTGCGGAGCATAGACACATGGAATACCGGATGTACCGCTTCCAAATCAGGTGGCAGATCTAACTCATAGGCGACATTTTCAATTTTCCGCACAATCAAATAAGGCCCAATATAACGTGGACTAAGCTTACCCTTTCTGCCGAACCGCATTACGCCTTTCATAGGCGATACCTTCAGAAATACCCAATCACCGACCTGGAATTCCAAAGGACGACGCCGTTTATATGCGTATGACTTCTGTCGACTCTAGGCTGCTAACAGTCGCTCACGGATAAGTTTCACCTTATCAACGGCCTGCTGGATCATATCTGGGCCAATTAACTCTGTCTCGCCAATATCAAACCAACCAATAGGTGACCTGCATTTCCTGCCATACAAAGCCTCGTACGGAGCCATCTGGATGCTGGAATGATAGCTGTTATTATAAGCAAATTCAATCAATGGCAAGTGATCCTCCCAGCTACCTCTGAAATCAATAACACAGGCCCGCAACATATCTTCAAGCGTCTGGATAGTGCGCTCGGCCTGTCCGTCACTCTGAGGATGGAAAGCTGTGCTCAAGCTCAGCTGAGTCCCTAATCCCTCCTGAAAAGACCTCCAGAAGTTCGCCGTGAACTGGACACCTCTGTCAGTGATAATAGATATAGGAACTCCATGAAGTCGCATAATTTCTTTAATATAAAGCCTGGCATAATCCTCAGCGGAATAAGTAGTTCTGACGGGGAGAAAATGGGCTGATTTTGTCAGCCTATCAACAATAACCCAGATGGAATCATACTTCCGTGGAGTGCGAGGCAAACCTGTAATGAAGTCCATATTAATGATCTCCCACTTCCACGTCGGAATTTCCATTTCTTGCAACAGCCCACCCGGTTTCTGATGTTCAATCTTGACCTGCTGACAATTGGGACACTGGGCGACGAACTCTGCGATATCCCGTTTCATGCCATCCCACCAGTATAGGCATCTAAAATCATGGTACATCTTCGTAGACCCAGGATGGACAGAATAGCGAGCATAGTGTGCCTCGCCCATAACCTGCTGCCCTAGCCCTGCAATATCAGGCACACACAACCTACCTTTGTATAGTAAGGTTCCGTCTGGTGTAAACTCGAACGGAGTCTTCTCCTTATCATAGGCTGTGTCTCTGTACCGAGCTAAAACAGGATCTTCATATTGACGCCGCTTGATATCTTCCTTAATAGATGATTCAGAAACCCCTCGGACAGAAATCCGTGTACCTCCAGAATCGGCCAGACGAACCCCAAGATTAGCCAACTGATGAATGTCACGCACTATCTCTCTCCTGTCTGGCTGTAAATCTGCCAAGCTGCCCATAGATTTCTGGCTAAGCGCATCTGCAACAACATTAGCCTTGCCCGGATGATACAGAATATCCACATCATAGTCTTTCAGGAGCTCCAGCCACCTCCGCTGCCGCAAATTAAGCTCTTTCTGCTTGAAAATATACTGGAGACTCTTATGATCTGTATAGATATCAACATGAACGCATATAAATAATGTCTCCATATCTTCAGGGCATGGATCACCGCTGCAAGCTCCAGATCGTGAGTAGGATAATTCTTTTCATGCTTTTTCAATTGCCGAGAAGCATAAGCTATAACTCTGCCGTGCTGCATCAATACACAGCCCAATCCCACGCCAGAAGCGTCACAATAAATAACATATCCATCGGGTCCTTCTGGAAGAGTCAGAACTGGGGCTGTAGTCAGCTTCTCTTTCAGCAACTGGAAGCTTCGTTCACAAGCATCAGTCCACTGGAACTTGGATCCCTTCTGAGTCAGCCTTGTCAAAGGCGCTGAAATCGAATCAAACTTTTCCACAAATCTTCTGTAATAGCCTGCTAACCCCAG
The DNA here is from genome assembly GCF_019175385.1 of Lycium barbarum. Lineage (NCBI taxonomy): Eukaryota > Viridiplantae > Streptophyta > Magnoliopsida > Solanales > Solanaceae > Lycium > Lycium barbarum. Next base: position 76,094,800 of record NC_083340.1, on the reverse strand, counting down.
GAAACTACGTACCTCTGTGGGCGTCGTGGGTCTGGGCCAATTTTTCACGGCCTCAATATTCTATTTATCCACCCGGACACCATCAGCTGCAATAATATGCCCCAGGAATGCCACTGAAGCCAGTCAGAATTCACATTTAGAAAATTTTGCATATAATTTCCGATGCCGAAGTACCCCAAGTACCGCTCTCAGATGATCTGCGTGCTCTGCCTCGGACTGAGAATAAACCAGGATATCATCGATAAATACAATTACGAACATGTCTAAGAACGGCCTGAATACCCGGTTCATTAAATCCATGAATACCGCAGGAGCATTAGTCAGCCCAAAAGACATAACTCTGAATTCATAATGCCCATATCTGGTCCGGAATGCTGTCTTAGGAATATCAGCCTCTCGTACCCGTACCTGATGATAGCCTGACCGAAGATCTATCTTCGAAAAATATTTGGCGCCCTGCAACTGATCAAACAAGTCATCAATTCTGGGGGGGGGGGTATTTATTCTTTATAGTTACCTTATTCAGCTGCCGATAATCAATACACATACGCAGCGACCCGTCTTTCTTACGCACAAATAATACCGGGGCTCCCCAAGGCGAAGTACTGGGCCTGATGAAGCCTTTTTCTAATAGATCCTTCAACTGCTCTTTCAGTTCTTTCAATTCTGCCGGTGCCATTCTGTACGGGGGAATAGATATCGGCTGAGTATCTGGAAGCAAATCAATAGTAAAATCTATCTCCCGCTCTGGAGGAAGGCCTGGAAGCTCATCTGGGAATACATCCGGAAATTCATTAACCACGGGAACTGACTGAAGAGTCGGCGTTTCTGCTGTCAAGTCTTGTACCCGAACTAGATGATAAAAATAACCCTTTCTAATCATTTTCTTCGCCTTAAGGTATGAAATAAACTTACCTTTCGGCGATGCTGTATTACCGGCCCATTCTATAACTGGCTCCACGGGAAACTGGAAACGAACTACCTTATTTTGGCAGTCAACATTAGCATAACAAGAGGCTAGCCAGTCCATTCCCATAATAACATCGAACTCGACCATATCTAACTCCACCAGATCTGCCTTAGTGTCACGGCCACATACAATTACAGAACAGTTTTTATATACCTGTTTTGCTACAATAAAGTCCCCAATCGGTGTGGCTACCTCAAACGGCTCTATAGGTTCAGACGTTATACCAATTGTACTAGCAACAAGGGGCGAAATATATGACAAAGTCGAACCTGGATCAATCAATGCATACACAGACCGAGAGAAGACCAATAATGTACCTGTGACGACATTAGGCGATGCCTCCTGGTCCTGGCGGTTGGACAAAGCATAAATGCGGTTCGAAGGACCGCTAGTACCAGAAGCTCCACCACGGCCTCTGCCGCGACCCGCTGGTGCTGAAGTACCTGGCCCCGTAGGGCGCATAGCCACTGATGAAGATGAAGACCTGGCGGCTGATCCGGTAGGCTGCGCTGCCCCACCCGAACTACCCTTATACGGGCAATCTCTCACAGAATGGCCCTGACGGCCACAAGAAAAACATGCACCGGTGGCTCTGTAGCATTCTCCCGGATGGTATCTGCCGCAATAAGAACACTGAGGCCTAGGTGGCCTCGTCTGACCAGAACCCCTATCTGTCCGCGAACCTGAAGCCCTGGAGCTCTGACCTGCTCCTGAATACCCTGGGCTATCAAACCTGCGACCTGTAGGCTGTGGAGGTGCACTCTGTGCCGGCTGGGATAGATGTCTGCTAGGCTGCTGAGGCTGTCTGCCCCAAAAATCTCCAGAATACCCAGATGATCTGGCCCTCTTGGGCTGTCTCCGATCCTGACTCCTATCAGGCTGACGCTCCCTATGCCGGTCCTCCATGCCCTGGGCGTGCGCCTGAATCCGGGTAATATCTATGCCGGGCTGAGCAGCCAATACCAAACAGCTGTCGACAAAATAACGGTCCAGCCCCATAATGTACCTGTGCATCCTGTCAGCCATAGTAGCTACCACAGCAGGTGCGTATCAGGCCAATGAGTCGAACTCCATACTGTACTCTCGAACACTGCGACCCCTCTGTCTCAGCAATAAGAATCTGTCAGCCTTGGCCCGCCGTAACTCCGGAGGCAGAAAATGGCTAACAAAAGCCTGAGAAAAATCATCCCAAACTGCTGGGGGAGCACCGTCACCTCTGGATAACTCCCATGACTCGTACCAATTAGCCGCTACATCATACAACCGGTACGAAGCCAACGTGACTGACTCTGTCGCGAAAGCATTAATCAACTGTAAGGTGCGCCGCATCTTCCTGATAAACTCCTCAGGATCCTCCTCGGGCTTTGTCCCGAAGAACTCTGGAGGGCCACAAGTCAAGAACTCACGGGCTCTCAAACTGTCACGCCTGTAAGCCCGATCACCTCCCAGTCCGTGCCCCTGAACCTGTCTTGCCACAAGTCTGGTCAATAGCTGGACTGCCTCTCTCATAGTCTGATCCTCAGTCCCTGGCTGTGGAGCTGGATGCTCAGGTACTGGAATCTCGGGAGCTGGCGGTGGAGCCGCCCCTCGACCTGCAGCAGCTGTTGCTCCAACCTCCTCTACGTGTGGCGGTGTGGAAGAGCCCTCTGCCGGGGGCAAAATAGCAGGAGCAATATGTGCATGGGCCCTGGTAACCCTCTGGGCCCGACTAGTCTCTCCCACAGCTGCTGCCTTGGCCTTTTGGGCCGCTGTCGTCTTTTTTGGAGGCATAACTGCAAATGTAACAATTCGTTAGGGAGGAGTCATCCTGATAACACAGCTCTATCGCACGATCTAAGACAGAAAGAAGGGTAGTATCCTAAATGCCCTGTAGCCTCCTGTTTATAGGTGCGGTGCACAACACACCGATAAACAAGACTCTACTAGACACAGTCTGTAGACATTCCGAGGACGAACCGCTCTGATACCACTTTTGTCACGACCCAACCCCGTAGGCCGTGACTAGTGCCCGATCTGAGCACTCAAACACATTCTAGTATATAGCAGAAGCCGACAAGGCTTTATTTCAAATTTAGATAATTTCCAGAAAAAAATTTCGGCAGAGTTTCCTTTGTTTTACGGACTATCCCATATACCCTGCACGCAAAAAATACCAACAAAGGCCACACAGGGCCAACAAAGCAACATTTAAATATATACGGACCGGCCGCCGCGGCGAATGGGATCGCCCAAACACATCATAAGCACACATCTGTACAGAAAGACCCCAACCCACAAATATGTCCACAGACCTCTAAACAAACCGACAGAATCATATGACGGGACAGGGCCCCGCCGTACCCATGAACGAGAATATACATATATGGAAGTGGCAGACTGTACCAAAAGATGGCTCTGAATAATAGAGCGCTCCAAATGGCAGAAAAGATATCCTCGACGGACGGATCCGCAAACCTGTCGTCGGTACCTGCGCGGCATGAAAACGCAACCCCCGAGGAAAGGGGGTCAGTACGAAATATGTACTGAATATGTAAAGCCTGAGTTGCAGAAACAAAATCATAACTGGTATAGAACGTACAAAAAGTAAATAGAAAATACAAAGTATCAGATATATATTTTCAAAACATGCGGAGTGTGTACAGAAACATATGTCATATCAAATCCAGCCCCTGCCAAGGGACTCGGCAGACAGAAAGTGGCCACCCTCCCGACGCTGGTGCCATAACACAGAAGAATCAGAAAAGGGGCATAACCCCGTATCATAATATGTCATATCAGATGGCCATAGTAAATCATATCAGCACAAGCGTACATGGCACAGCATACTCCACAAATCCAAGTACGCGTATACCTGCCCCCTCACATCGAGGCACGGCGAACAATGCAAAGGATCACGCTTGACAACATATCCTGGCCCGGGCTCAGTGTGGGAAACATTGGGGCATCCACGAATGGAATAGTGAGAGACTAATGCAATTTAAAATATCATAAATGTTTTAATAAACTCGATGAGGCATATCAAAGACAAACCGATCCAATGAAGTCGAACGGGAACATAATAAACGAGTTTCGGATATCATAATGAATTACGAAAGTATAACCTTTCTGAAATCGTTCCGAGTGTCAAAACAATTTATTGGACTCAATGGAATATTTAAAACAATGTTTGTTAGGTAATTAGAATAGTAGTCAAAGCGTTTCTTTTAAGAACTATTCGAAAAGAAGGCTTAAGTACATTAAGGGCAAAACCAGGAATAGCGGGCCCACCTCGGGACAAACAAGGCGGCGGGCTCAAATTATGCCCTTTTAAGCTTATGGGGTCACCTAAAAAGGTTCTACGGACATTCTATAGCTTCCCAAGTAATTTAGAGAAAGTTTGCATAATTTCATGGAAAGCACACCAAATGGGCTCAATCTTACTGAAGGAAAAAGCGAGATTTTCAATTGCGGATTCCGAGGGGCAGAAAGTCTTCCGAGGCCCGAATCCGATTCTACTACACTTAGGCATGCCAAAAGAAGGATCGGGTTAGCTTTACATACCTTTTGAGCTTTTTAAGTCTATCCAAGCTCACTTCCCGTTTCGTAAAAAATCTGCAAATGGTCACATTTACCAGTTGTGAGTTATGGATGCCATGATTTCAACTTAATGCATGTTTGTCTACCGAAATTTCGGCAGCACCTCCCCTATACATATAGCACCCCTGAGAATTTAACTCGGCTCAAAATCATTAATAACAACCCAAACAACAACATTAACATCAACAACGAACATTAGAACCACAATATGGCACAACTAGTTCTACTTGCCGACAATTGCCATAACCTTCATTCCAACCCAAACTTTCAAACTAATATCCATGATTTCACATTCATTAACAATCAAGATCATCACAATATAGTGTTAGAAACATTTCATATCGTTTTCCTTAAGTTATACACTCGATATACATAATATACAACTTTCCGTCAAAGTCATAACTTGTGCAAAACATCAAACCTTTGGCATACAACTTCATAACATGCTTCCAACTTCTAAACTCATCAATGATCATCACAATTACACACTAAACAACTTAATTCATTTCTATCCCAAGCCAAACACACCCTACGGCCATATGCCTATTTTATCAATATCAATTAAATTCATCCAACTCTCAATTCCCATATGCATTTCATCACAATCACAACTAGAATATAACATGAATTCAACACATTATAACCACACCATACACACATGCCCACGGCTACAAGCCATATTCCAAACCCACTTTGCAAACTTCCATTTTTCCATACAATCCACACATTTCTATATACTACAACACAAACAAGCCTTCATAACACAAAGATAAGGGAGAAATTCTTACCTTTTCCTCAAGTCTTCTTCACTTGGAGGTATGATCACTTTGATGATTCTAATGCTTCTCCCTCCAACCCAACTATACCAAGTTACAAAGGGACCTTGAATTAGTGAAAATCCAACAAGAGAAAAATTTTTAGAACAATATTTTTGGTAGCCAATTTTTTTCCTCCCAACCCGAGACCTTCTTTCTCTTCTTCTATTTTTGCTCTTGTTTATCTTGTTTCATACTTATAATAAGTCTTCTAATGTATATATTATAAAGACTTGGTCACATGACCAAGCACATGACCAAGAAATGGGCTTGGACCAAGGCCATTATAGCCGGCCAAGCAACCCTCTTTGGGCCTCAATTCATTTCAATTTGTTGAGCCCAATAACTTGTAAATCACATTTTGTAATTCCCGAAACTAATTTCCAAAATTCCAAAATTTACCCTTAGCCTTATCCCACACTTTCACAACAATATTTTTTTCATGCACAACTCCTATGTCAAATAAAAATTAATTATAACCTTATTTCTTACAAGCCAAGAATATTTCCAAATTTTTCCAACGTGTTAAAACACGGGATATAACAAATTGATAGGCCCCGATTTGTTCCAACAAGCAGTTGAAAAGGTTATAGTGATTCGAGACCGACTGTTAACAGCTCAAAGTCGCCAAAAGTCTTATGCAGATAATCGCCGACGAGACTTAGAATCTCAAGTGGGCGATTGGGTGTTCCTGAAGGTATCGCCAATGAAAGGGGTGATGAGATTTGGCAAAAAGGGAAAGTTGAGTCCAAGATACATCGGACCTTATAAAATTGTCCGTAAGGTGGGACAGGTAGCATATGAATTGGATTTACCTTCGGAGCTTGAATCAGTTCACCCGGTATTCCATGTTTCGATGCTCCGCAAGTGTATTGGGGATCCTACAAGAATAGTCCCGGTTGACGATGTGCAGGTGACAGAGAAGCTGACGTATGAAGAAATACCTATTGCTATTTTAGATAGACAAGTGCGGAGACTTCGGAATAAAGAAGTCGCTTCAGTCAAAGTTCGATGGCGAAACAACAACAGGGAAGAGATGACTTGGGAAGCGGAAGAGAAGATGAAAGCCAAGTACCCCCATTTGTTCCAATCCCCAGAAGAGATTCAAGATGAGACGTCGACGATATAAGGTATGTATGCTTTAGTTTTATGCTTTTGGTCGTGTGTGGCCATAGATCTGTTGATATTGTGATATGGCCCTGTGAGGCGAAAATATGGTAGGTTGTTGTAATGGGAAGGTAGTGCCCAAATTATAAAGGAAACTCTGGCAAAATTTTCTAGAATCCCCGAGTGTCGAACATTCGAGGACGAATGTTCCAAAGGGGGGAGAATGGTACGCCTCGGAAATTTTTCGTACTAGTGTGATGAGTAGAACGATGAAGGGCTTGAGTGTATGATGTTTTACTAAGTCGGGAATGGCTAATTATGCATTTTTGGTAATAAGGAAGTTGCGGAAAAAACAATTCAGCCCAGTGGTCGTATATGGCACTATACGGCCCGTAAAGTGATTTATGGACCGTATAGTGCAATCGTATTCCATCATTCCAAAAGAATCAACTTTCTGTCCAGCGTTAATATGGTTAAATACGACCCAGAATACGGCCCGTAAACCAGGTCGTAAACTACCATGTTCTTCAGCCAAAACTTTTTGTTTTTCATATGCTTAAAAAACGACCACAGTGGACGGACCGTAAATCAAAATACGGTCCGTAAATGGTGGTTTACGACCACTGTTCATCCCGACAAGAATTCATTAAAGATCAAATTTTGTGATTTATAAAAGGGACTTAAGCTCATTTCATTTCATTTTTCATCAAGACAACTCAAGAGACTTCTAGAACTCTCCAAATATTTCCTCCACAAGAATTCAAGAGAATTAAAGGGAATATCAAGACCAACAACACTAATTTCATGGAATCAAGTGTAAGAACACAATAAAGGATCATCTAAGTGAAGAAATTCCAAAGAAGGTGGAACTAGGGTTTTGTCTAAGTGAAGCATTTCAACTCAAGATTGTTCAACCATCATTCAAGGTAAGTTCCACGACAAATTCATGTTGTTGAGGCATTGAAAGGTTCACATACTTGAAATATAGAAGAACATAGAAATGGGTCATTATTGAGTAAATAGGGACATAAGTGTGTGATAGTGGAATTGAATTATGAAAGTTGAAGAGTTGTCATTACGAATACGTTATGAATGATGTTTATAAGATGAAACAAGTGTTAAATGCGTGGAAACACTAAGATGAGCTAGAAGTAGAAATATAGGAAAATTGGAGGAAAATGGTGGATTTTACTAATTGTGCATGAATGATGATTGTTGATTGTGATATTGTGAGTAGTATGGTGAATGTAGGGAGTTCATATAAAACATGGGAAAAATAGTATAAACAAGAGAAGTACTGCCCAATTCTTCCTAGACTTGACGATGCGTTTGTAGATGATTAACTAATGTTAGTACGAATTCTCTCATGAAGGTAACGACGTGGTATTGAAGGAGAGCAAGTGAGGGCGATAGCCTAGCGGAACGACCAAGGTATGTGAGGCTAGTCCTTCTTTCCAATGGCATGAGTCTCTCAGCTTGAATCCCTATTCCTTTCATGCGCTCTCACATCCTAAGAAGTTAAAAACTTATGCCTATGAATGTCTACATGAGATACGTTATACGATGTGAGGATGTTATTCTTTGCCTACACTCACCTTATGTACTAGTCCTTTTAAGGTAAGGCAGAATGTCCATAAGGGCTCCATAATGTAATCGGGGGATCACGACCTTACGTCACCCCGATGGAGTAAAGTTGACCTTGAGCCATACACATATATTATGATAAGATAAGTATTTCATGATGAGCATATTATTATGAGTATTTTGCATTGAGCATGTCATGAGCATTTCACGCCGTGCCTAGTTGGCCGGGCAGTCACCGCCAAGGCGGGCAGCTATACGGATACACCATGACCTTCGGGCATGGGCAGACACCACTAGTGGGCGGCATGAGATGGTACCCCCAGACGCGGGAGGCTTGGACGCGGGCTCATATTATTGATGATCACACTGTACCGACATGGACGGGCAGCTTGCATGTCATGCATTCATGATATCATAATAAGTATGAGTAATACAACATGCATTTCTTCTCTCTTATGATTATTATTCGGATTCAGATGTTCCTATTGATACTCTCACTATATTATTGTTATCCTTCTTCATTGTTTATGCCTCTCATACTCAGTACAACATTCGTAATGACGTCCTTTCTCTTGGACGCTGTGTTCATGACCACAGGTAGACAGGTAGGCGAGCTTGATCCAGATACTTAGGAGCTGCCAGCTGTAGAGAGCACTCCATTGTTCGGAGGTGCTTATGATTTCTCTTTTAGGTGCATATGTATATATATATATATATATATATATATATATATATATATATATATATTTTGGGCATGACGGAGTCTTGTTCCGTCCATTGTATAGTATGTCAGTAGGGGCTCGTAGATGCGTAGTGTGGGTAGCATGGTCTCACAGCCCTCATGTATATGTGCACCCATTATTTTGATGTACTAAACCTTTCTATATACAAAAGTATTTATGTTTTCACATAAATTATGATCTTTTCCACGCTTTAAGCGAAATGTGATAATCAGGGCATTGACCGAGTAAAGGGAGTAATAGAGCGAGTGGTGCTCGGTGGTTAGCCCCGGGTACCCGTCGCGGCCCCTAGCTGGATCGTGACAATTACATTCCAACTTACCTGTCCATTTCTCATTCTTGAGTTCAAGGTCATCATTAATACCCGAAGTAACTTGTCCATAATGATTCTGAGAATAGTACAAACTATCAAATACTCGGAAACCCCCTTGAAGTCGATTGACTGGTGACTTCTGAATCCCAATGTAAACTTACATCATATAGGAAAGTCCGATAAAATGAGTCTGTGCGCCTGTCATCAACCCGTCCTGGTCGTATGTATGTATAAACTTCTAGGGTAAAACTTTCCCCTACTCGTTAACTTCCTTTCCCATATTAATATCTTTTCGTTATCTCTTACTCACCAATCTATAAATCATAATACTGCATTTGAATTCTTAATGTCAACTTTCCCTGTATCTTCAATAAATCTCAATTCTACGAAATCTCGAATGCACTCATTCCAACTCCCTTAATTACAAATCATTTTTCCCCTCCAGGGTTCTTCCCTTACATAAAAATCATTCTAAAACTTTTCTTTGAAAGCGTCTCATAATGGTTCATTCAATCATGACTTACCAAACATCCGATTGTTACGTTTTCCCTTCATCCTTTCTCTATAGCCTAGACATTCAAACAATTAAATTTTTAAAAATATCTCGGCAGAGTTTCCTCTATATTTCTTGCTGCCTCATTCCTGCACACAACCTAGAAAATACATCCAATGCCTCACAGGGAGATCACAATACCCGTAACATTTAGCTCAGGTTCTCATATAAAAGTCTATCAATATCAATAAGACAGGAAACATACCTTCCGGAGTAACAACTTCAATTCTCATCAATTACCTCATAGCAGCATAATCAACTGCTTATCCATAATCAAAACATTTAGGGTTAGAATTAGAGACATCACATCCTATAATTTAGCTCTACGGCACGATCTAAGATGAGAAAGAAAGGTCAATCATTCCTAAATACCCTGCAACCTCTTGTTTATAAGTGTGGCGTGCTTCACACCCATAAATAAGACTCTACTAGACACGGCTCGTAGACACACCCTAGGACGAACTGCTTTGATAAAATTGTCACGACCCAACCAGAGGGCCATGACGGGGCACCGGGAGATAACACACTGAGCACCTCTAAACATATATCAAATAAACATTTATGGGTGGACCATAAAGATAGCTCCTGGATATCATGATCTGTAAGGACATATATAACAATATAATGGCATATCTCCATATAATCTTCAACAGTTATGTCCATCATCGCCAACCGACAAGGCTACTAAAATGTTATACAATGATATAGACCGGTAGGGTTATGAAATGTCTAATTAAACACACATGTCTACGAGCCTCTACATAGAATACAAGTGACCATGAAGACTAATACCAATAGACTGCAGCTCCGAAGTAACTGGAGTGCTCCTAAGAATCCGCAGATAAATCACCTACGCGTCAAATCCGTGTACCTGTCTACCTGCGGGCATGAACGCAACGTCCACAAGAAAGGACGTCAGTACGAATAGTGTACTGACTATGTAAGGCATAAATAACAACTTAATAAGAAATATAGAAAAAAACATGAGATGAGGATAACATGTATGTCTGATTGCCTCTTAGGGCGAATATCATGCATGCTTAGTCTTTTCATAAAAACCTTTCTCATACTTATATAAGATAATAATATTGCGGAACGTGCAGCCTGATCCATAAATATTTTATATTGTTGCGGAACGTGTAGCCCGATCCACACACACACACACACACACACACACATATATTTATATATATATATATTGCTGCGGAACGTCCAGCCCGATCCATACCCATATATCCAGTGTCCGGGCATCCCGCGTCCGGGACGATGTCATAATATACCAACCGATCAGGTGGCTATGCGTATATAACGCCTCGCCCTTTTCCCATATCCCCCATATACATATATAATATAAGTATCATGCATGGGAGTCCAAATAAAAGCAACGACTCTATCAGAGTGACGTAAGGTCGGTAACCTTCGATTTATATTATGGAACAATCATCATCGCGCTATATCTCACCTTGAAGGAAATATTATTATAATTTTAGATCAACAACAATGAGTAAAATCGAGAAAATCATGAAATAATCTCAATAATCTCATAATTGCATTAAAATCACAAGCGTTGAAATTTCTAAAATTAAAATCATCATCATCATGTTCATCATAGAAAATATCTCATCTTTAGTGTCATAAGAAGCTTTTAAGAATCATGAACTTCTAACTTTTTGTAGTAAGAAGGTTATGGAAACATATATGAAATCATAGCATAAGAATCATGCTTTTTGAAAGAAAGCGACTAGCCTTAACATACCTGGAAGTTCACTTCTCGACATTCCCACCTACATCCGGTCTTGCAATCTACATATAAGACCATTCATACTGTGGTTAATCCTATTTTCATACACTTATCCTAAGCCTTCAATATAAATACCCTTAAAAATCTACTGAAATTCGGGCAGAGCCCGAAATCACAATACCGACAAAACAACGACAATAGCAATACTAATATCAACAACATCATCATCCACACCAATATACTCCATTAAACATCCCACACGATGTTTTTCCCAATTTCTCAACCAACCATAACAATATCCACAATATCATAATCAAAGAATTATACTCAATTTAATCTCAAATTAATCAAAAATCTCCTTTCAAATTCATTCCATAGTCATCATCTTCCCTTTAATACTTTCCAACTTCTCTAATATGATTCTCTTCTTTTATAGGACTTGCTAAACCATCAAATCAACTTAATAATGAGAAATAGGATCGAAAACATACCCTACACTAGAAGAACTTCACCTCACTCAACTTCTTCCAAGACCAAATTCATCACAACATTAAGTAGAGACAAGACTAATCCTTCTCCATGACTTAGCTTGGGGTTTTGGAGTTTAATCCTCTTTTGTGACGGTATAGAATGTTTTGGAATGGTGGAGAGCCTTCAAGAATATTCTTATAGTGGAGAGAGAAGTGTGGAAAATTCTAGAGAGGTCTGGAGATGTTAGAAGAGTGCTAGAGGTTTGTGGAGTTGAAGAAAAATGACTAGAATGAAGTGTAGAGGCCTTTTTATAGGTGCCAAATTTGGATAGCTCCGGGTCAAAACATTAGTGGGCTTTTAAGTGGATTTTTCGGATTTCTGCCCAGGTTCAGGTCCCTCTGACTGTCCGTTTTAAAACGCCCATAACTTCCTACTCCGATGTCGCATTGACGAACAATTTGTTGCATTGGAAACTACACTCGACGTAATTCATTTTAGGCTTTTGAAACACCTTAAAACTATGAATATAATTAGAGATATACCCCTCCAAATTGACCCAAAATTCTGTCTAAAATTCTGCCATCTTTTTTCCAAATTTTCGACAAACTTATTTTCTTCGATTTGCTTGGTCCCGGAATCTTTCGAAACTCTCCATACATGATGTGTATCATTAATCATACTTTATAATGGTCATGTCCTTTGGTTTTAAGGTTTTCCTTCCCGGTTACGACTTACGATATCGTAATTCATCCTTTACTTCATTGTTATGAACTTCCCATGGCTTGTACCTTCCAAAACTTCATGGGACCTCTCCGATAATCCATTAATACGGTGAAGTATGTGGAATGCTCATGCTCTGAAAAGGCGAGGTGCAACATTATAGAAGGTTTGTGAAAGGATTTTCTTCTCTTTCAGCCCCATTGACCAAGTTGACTCAGAAGTCAGATAAGTTCCAGTGGACGGATGCATGTGAACGGAGTTTTCAGCTATTGAAAGACAAGTTGACCTCAACACCCATCTTGACTCTTTCAGAAGGAACAGAGGGCTATGTAATTTATTGTGATGCTTCAGGTATTGGTTTGGGTTATGTATTAATGCAGCATGGCAAGGTTGTTGGTTATGCTTCTAGACAGCTGAAGCAGCATGAGAAGAATTATCCAACTCATGATCTAGCGCTAGCTGCGGTGATTCATGTCTTGAAAATATGGACGCATTATCTATACTGTGTCCATGTTCATAGCTATACCGATCATAAGAGCCTCCAATATATATTTAAGCAGAAGGACTTGAATTTATGTCAAAGGCGATGGCTAGAGTTACTGAAAGATTATGACGTGGATGTTCTGTACCATCATGGGAAGGCTAATACAGTGGCTGATGCTCTTAGTCGTAAATCTATGGGTAGCCTGTCATATGTACAACTGGAGAAGAGGGAGATAGTCCGCGAAGTTCGTCAACTAGCCAGCCTTAGAGTTTGGCTGTTAGATTCAGGTGATGCAGGAATTACGATCCAGGATACAGCGATGTCATCTTTGGTAGCGGAGGTAAAGGAACGTCAGTACGCAGATCCTATTCTAGCCCATTACCGAGATACGACTCATTAGAAAGAAAAGACACCCTTTGTGATTATAGGAGATGGAGTACTCAGGTATCAAAGTAGATTATGTGTTTCTAATGTTGCAGGACTTCGTCAGCAGGTTATGGGAGAAGCTCATTATTCTCGGTATTCTATCCACCCTGGCACAACAAGATGTATCATGATCTCAAGAAAGTTTATTGGTGGGATGGACTGAAAAGAGACATAGCAGAATTTGTCGCTCAGTGTCTGAATTGCCAACAAGTAAAGATAGAGCACTAGAAGCCCGGAGGTTTATTGCAGGCTATGGAGATTCCAACATGGAAATTGGAGTTAATAAATATGGATTTTATTACAGATTTTCCCCACACTCCGCGGAAGTATGATTCTATATGGGTCAGAGTTGATAGGCTTACAAAGTCAGCCCATTTCCTCCCTGTCAAAACTAGTTATTCAGCTGAAGATTATGCGAAGCTTTATCTTAAGGAGCTTGTACGACTTCATGGTATTCCTACAGCCATTAGTTCAGATAGAGGGGCGCAGTTCACAACTAATTTCTGGAAGTCTTTTCAGAATGGATTGAGGACTCAGGTGAGTCTTAGTACTGCATTTCATCCACAGACAGATGGACAAGCAGGGCGAACTATACAGACACTAGAGGACATGCTAAGAGCGTGTGTGATTGACTTCCGAGGTAGTTGGGATGATCATTTTCCTCTCATTGAATTTGCATATAATAACACTTACCATTCTAGTATTCAGATTGCTCTTTATGAAGCTTTGTATGGGCGGAGATGTACATCACCTATAGGATGGTTTGATGTTGGGGAAAATCAGTTAGCAGGCCCAGACTTAATATAGCGAGCAGTTGACAAGGTGAAGGTAATTCAAGAAAGGTTACTAGCGGCGCAGAGTCTACAGAAATCCTATGCAGATAATCGGCGGCGCAAGCTAGAGTTTGAGGTAGGATATTGGGCCTTCCTAAAGATTTCACCTATGAAAGGAGTAATGAGATTTTGCAAGAAAGGTAAGTTGAGCCCTCGATACATTAGGCCATACAGAATTGTTCGAACAGTGGGCAAAGTTGCATATGAGTTAGAGCTACCCTCTAATCTAGAGTTCGTGCATCCAGTATTCCATGTATACATGCTTCGTAAATGTATAGGAGATCCTTTCAGAATTGTTCCGCTAGGTGATATCCAAGTAAGCGAGAAATTATCATACGAAGAGATTCCTATGGCTATATTGGATAGACAAGTTCGTCGATTGCGAACTAAGGATGTGGCTTCCGTTAAAGTCCTTTGGAGGAATAATAATACTGAAGAAATGACTTAGGAAGCTGATCAGGAAATGAAAGCTAAGTACCCGTATTTGTTTCGAGGATGAATGTTTTAAAGGGGGGAAAAATGTTACACCTCTCATTTTTTCGCAAGCGGTCCTTGGCTTATGAGTGGTTTATACCCTTAGTATTAAGATTCGCAACCAAGTTTTGAGGCATTAAGTGCTTTACCTCGCGGGTACCAAAGTATGAATATAAGTTCTTCGCAATACGATAGGATTAAACCTAAACAAATTAAATCATCGCAGCGGAATGGCCTCAGGGAACTGGCAGAAAACCAGCCCCTTTTGACGGACCGTCGACATTTCGATGCACACTGTCAACGCGCTGCTATCTCTGATTCTCTGATGGTTGATCGACGGAGCAAGTTGATGGACCGTCGACCCAAACGTTAAACCGCATCTCTGGAACTTTCTAGTTCCATCTATATATAGTTGAACCTCACATTTTATTTCCATTATTTGCACTACCAAATCAAAAAAGGTCCTAGAATACTCCTCTTAATAGCTTCCATCATCATAGTGAAGATTTAGCAAGATTTGAGCTCGGTAAACTCGAGCTTGTGAAGAGAAAGTTTCTCCTAGGGTTTCTTTGAAGTTGATGAGCTTGGGAATTCGAGTTAGAGCTTGATTCTTGGTATCCTAGTTTCTTCAAGGTATGTACATCATTCTTACCTTTATGTTTGAGTTAATTATCAAGATTTTTAATGGTTTTAAGCAAAGAGAATTATAGTTATGAAAGTTGTAAGTTGAATAAGAGTAGAGTTGGACTTGAGGGTTATTTTGAGGGATGATTTGGAGTAGAATTGAGTATATTCTAATATGGTTATTGTTAGTATTGTTGTTGATATCTTAGTTAAATTGGAAGATTGAAGAATTAGTTAGTTATGAAGGGGATGTTGTTCGGACATCGTTAAATCCCCTTTTCACTTGAATTGGATAGCAAGCATTATGAAGGGACTAATTGTGGTCTATGTTGTCTTAACTATATACTTACGAGTTCTAGAAGTAGACATTGGATGATTAGATACACTTCAAGGTATGTTAAGGTAGTCCCTATTATTCTTTTGGCATGATCCTTAGTATCTGAATGAACAAAGTAAGCGAGCAAGTTGCAAAGACTCTACTGTTAGATGATAACGGATTCATCGTGTCCTTGAATTCCTATGTTCCATGTTTATGGTCCCAGAGATCTTATATTACCCAGAGTAGTCCAAAGCATATCTTGTATGAGTCTTTCATGCATTATATATACATGGCCGGGCATCATACCACCGTGACTACATGGCTGGATAGCATAACACCATGCCTATATGGTCGGGCAACGCCACTAGTGTGCCGCATGAGATGACTATCGTCATGACGGCACCGTACCTATATGGACGGGAAATTTACTATATATATATATGTATATATTGGTATATATCTATGTATACACATATGTGTATGATTCTTACAGAGTGCATGCATATCATACATTGTAGAGGTATCTTCGGTAATACAGATGCATTCATACAGTCAGTTTGTTTATGAGATTCGCATTCCTTTCGTGATTCTTACATAGATGTTGATTTTATGCCTTGCATACTCAGTACATTGTCCGTACTGACTCCCCTGTTGCTCGGGGGGCTGCGTTCATGCCCGCAGGTATAGGTAGATAGACAGGATGTCCGGCTCCATAGGATATTTGTCACACCCCAATATCCCTAGGGTGTGATGGGCACCCGACCCTTACTTAGGGCCGAGCGAACCCTCACACTTTTGCTGCACATAAAATCACGTCAAACTTTTTAAATCAAATAAGATAAAATACATCGTAATTTTTTTTTTCCAGAAATGTTCTCTCTCGTAGCTTCCAAGCCGAACAAATCTGTGATCATAAAAGATTCGGTACATAACAAAGACCGACATATCGGCTGACGGAACCGCTTACAGACTGATAACCAATACCCACGATGCTGTCTGCAAAGTCTCTAACGTAATCCAGAAAGCATAACATACAAACCCTGACTCGGCAGCACTCCGGGAACAAATGGAGCTTGCCGTCTGCACTGGAACATCTTCTATACTGTCTTCAACTCACCTGGGAGTACCTGCGCGGCATGAAACGCAGCCCCCGAAGAAGAGGGGGTCAGTACGAAAAATGTACTGAGTATGTAAAGCGGATATATAACAAATATAATCATAGTCCGAACCAGAAGTGCAGAGATATAGCGGACAGAATCACCATACGGATCGGGGCACAGAATATGAATGACATAATCGTAATCAGAGTTAGAGGTACCGAAGTGTAACAGACTGAATCACGGTCTGAATCAGGTTTCCGGAAGTGTAACAGACGGAGTCATAATCCAGATCAGGCATACAGAAGCGTAACAGACAGAATCATGCATGCAGAGTCATAAGCATATACAGATTACAAGTAGCATATATATCAGATCCCGAAAGACAAATACGACAATCAGAATGCCAAACTGCTTTGCTTTCTTTTAAAAAAGCATTTCCGTCTCATACACATAGAAAATCAAACACACAAATGCCGCGGCCAAAAGTCCAGCGGTCACTATCACACATACTGCGACCAAGTATCCAACGGTTAACGTCACAAATGCGGCATACCGCGGTCAGGAATCCAGCGATCAATGTCGCACACACCGCGGTCAAGAATCCAGCGGTCAACATCACAAATGCGACATACCGCGGACAAGAATCCAGCGGTCAATGTCGCACACACTGATACAAGCCTAGTTGCCTCAAAGACATTTCGAGGACCGTCCCGTGGAGTCAAAGTTTGGATAATAGCATGGAGAGGACGGATGGGAGATGGAAGAGCATTAAGTGGCAACCGAGCAGGGAAGGCTATGTTTACGAGAGACCACATTCGGAAATTCAAGATTTCCATCTCCACAAGACAAGCCAAACAAGGCCCTTGCCTCATTAATGGCATTTATGTAATAATAGGGTCTTCTATTATTTAGTTAGTATAAATAGTTAGTCTTTCATTTCATTTAGGGACTTTTGACATTTGGATGAATTATGAAAATAGATGAGTGAGTTTGAGAGTTGTCTCTAGAGAGAGAAACTTATGAGAGAGGCCATGGATGGCTCTTGTTGAATCTTTGATTGTGAGAGGATTGGTTGCTTGGGAATTCAATTCCCTTGAGGTCATCCTAAGAGGTTGGTGCTTGTTTATGTTAATTAATTGAGGTCTTTAGGTTTGATACACCTTTAGGTTTCTTTTAATTCCATTTTCTTGTGTCAATCTATCTATCATTTACTTTCCTTGTCATTTTATTGCTTCCGCGTATCCGTTATTGTATCAATTGGTATCAGAGCTTAGTTTAGATTTGTTCTACCAAATCTAATCTTGGGTTTTGATTCAACAAAAAAAAAAAACCGAAATTAAAAAAAAAAAAAAAAAAAAAAAAATCGAATTTTCTTGTTGATTTTGTTGAATCTAGTGTTAGATTAGAGTTTCCTAGTGTTTCTAGAGTCTAAATCTTCCATTTCAAGTCAATTTGGAGTTAGGGTTTGTGTTCCACCATTGTTGAGCTTCAAAGCTTCAAGAACTTGAAAGTGGGTCTTGTTGAAGAAGGTGAAGTTGAAGGTTGAAACCTATTGGGCTTTGTTCTCTACATTAAAGAGAACTTAAATCCGAAATTTGAGCCAATTAGGAGTTGATTTGAGGGTAGTTGAATTTTTGAAGTGTTCTTGTGTTCTTGAAGACCTTCAAATCTTCATAAGGAAGAAGGCTCTCCAAAGGGCCATTTGATCCAAAAGTTGTCAAATATTTCTGATTTTTGCGAAAAAAAAAATCGAGTTGGCCCACATGCGACACAACATGCGAATCGCATGTTGAACCTGCGAGTCGCAGGTTATGTCGCATCTTGTGACAGAAAGTTGAAATTTGGCTGCCTCATATGCGAGACGCATCTCACCATCGCATGTAGCACATGCGAGTCGCACATGGTGTCGCATCTTGTGACAGAGAGTTGATACCTTGGTTGCATCATCTGCGAACCGCACATCGCCATCGCATGTTTCACATGCGAGTCGCATGTGATGCACAGCCGTCGCATATGGCGCATTTCAGGTTTTTTTTATTTCCAACTTTAATTCTCTTTGATTTCAATTCTCAAAACAAAAATTTCTTGATCCTTAGTTGATGATATTGTGTCCCTAATCCTTTGGTAGGAAAAAACAAAAAAAAACAAAAAAAAAACAAAAAAAAAAAAAAAACAAAAAAAAAAAAGAGTATAGAAATTTAAAAAATTTCATTATTTCAAATTGATACCTTGGATCAATTGGGGCTTCCTGGT
Source organism: Lycium barbarum (assembly GCF_019175385.1). Taxonomy (NCBI): domain Eukaryota; kingdom Viridiplantae; phylum Streptophyta; class Magnoliopsida; order Solanales; family Solanaceae; genus Lycium; species Lycium barbarum. Next base: position 76,075,697 of record NC_083340.1, on the reverse strand, counting down.
CGTGTTTTCAAGTTATCACCTACCCGGGCCCGAAATTTAGTTATTTTCCCGATTTTTGCATTCCAATTTTCTTGTGTCTCTCAACTAGTAGCCATTTAGTAGTTGTTCCTACTTGTGTCCGCATTTCTTTCGTGCTTTTCTTCGTTTTACTTCGTTGTTAATTTCTTGGCTCAAGTGCGTTTGTTTTTGTTGAGTCGTCCACGTTCTTCTTGAGTCTACAAGAATCCATTCCGATCTCGAGTAGCAATTGTGCACCTTGCAACCAACCGAATCCAATCGAGAATCAACCTCGGCTAATCCAATTGAGTGGTAAAAGGCAAGAGTGTGTGAGCTCATTCGAGTGGTGCTAGCCAAGCACAAAAGAGTGTAAACACGAGTGTGGTGAGGTTTCTTTACTACTAACGTGTTTGCTAAGTATTCTTTGCAGGTACTACTCCATGGAGAGAAGATGTCACTCAATGCTAGTGAGGGTGTTGAAAGAGGAGAGGATTCGTCTTGAAATTGATGACTACTTTAGTGAATGTTATGTCACTCCTCGTCTTGTGGTTGGGTTGGGGTTATCTATAGCGAAAAGGGCAAAGCAAAAGGGAAGGTTAACTAATGTGGCATATGTACCTTTCTCTTATGGGGAATACCATGAGAAAGTGTGTTGCGAAATACTCCCTATGGACAATTGTGACATGTGCTTTGGGTTTGCTTGGTTTGAAGACCATGGGATTGCGGATGAACAAAATTGGCATAAGTATGTTGTGAATGAATGGGGGACACCTCTATTTCCAAACATACTGCATAGAACGAATCCAAGGATAAAAGTGCAAGAGCCCAATGTGAGTTGGCCTACCCTATGTATGAGCGCTAGTGGTGAAGAGTTCTATGAATGGGAACTCATGATGGATGAAATCTTTGCTAGCTACAACTACTCACGACTAAGGAAGATGGACTTAGCCGTTCAAACTTTTGACTCAAAGCTTGTCAAATATTGGGAGTATGTGAAAAGTTGTGGGAGACAAGTGAGGAGTCCCATCAAAACTTGGGAGGACATGAAAAGGATATTGAGAAGCCAATATCCCAAGCCACATGTGAGACGAAATGAATCGTTGAGGGGTACCTCTTTTGAGAGAACCCCATGCTTGAAGGCAAGGACGGCGGCCACAACCATTCCTTCCATTGGTCAAAAGAGCTTGCATGAACACCAAGGTAAGATCACTTATCCTTATACTCGTACATCTTTGTGTGATTTTAATGTCAAGTCAAGCATGAAAGTTAGTTTACCTTGCGTTAAGCCTAATGCTCCCTTGCCGTGTATTGGTAATGCCATTGTTGAAAGTGTCCCCACACTAGTTGATCCTATCGATGACCGAATTATTCCGTCTTGTAAGGTCGATTTGTGTCCACCTAGTGTTGACACTTGTGCTTTGAATGATAGTGCATTATCGAATGAAGGTGCTCAAACACTAGTTGATCCTTTAGATGACAAAATTGATTCTTCTTGCAAGATCGATTTGTGTCCACCTAGTGTTGGCACTTGTGAATTGATTGGTAGTACAATGTCATGTGGTCATCATATTAGTAATTCTTGTGAGTTTGACATACTACCAACTCGTGTTGAAACTTGTATTGATCAACTTGCTTGTAATGATAATTCACTACTTGAGGATCTTTGTGATGTGTTTAATGTACCTCTAGTTAGTGATAATGTTGAAATAGTTGGTCAATTGAAAGAATGTGACATCTCACCCTTGTTTGTTTCATGTCAAAATGAGTCTCTTGATCGTACTTTAGTGTCACGTGATAAGACTCCAATTTGTAGTGGTGATGTGTGTCATGTAGATCGTCATGTGAGCGAAAATCCATTGAAAGATGACAACATTGGTTCTTTTGAGAGTGAAATGACATGCTTTAACTCTTCATTGTTCATGGATTACTCTCTTGTAAAGGATAATGTTTTATTTGAGGCTGACGTGACTATTGAGAGTGATGAACCTAGTGGGGTGTTTGGTAATGTTGAACATTTAGTTTCCTTTGTAGGCTATAATGTGATATGTAACCCACTATGGAATGAAGACACTCTTTCCTATGATGGACATCTTCCTTTGAGGAATTGTGATCCATTTGTGGGGAAGGAAAGTGTTACAAAGGAAGGTAATTCTTGTCTAGAAATTGCAAATTCCTCCTTTCATGTTCAACTTCATAGTAGCCCCTTGGATACTCTTGTCCTTGAACCGTATGGTGAGGTTACATTGGGGAGTGATATTGATGAGGAAGATACTTTACGTGATACCTTTCTTTATTACTTATTTTCATATGATGACATTCATGATATTGTTGAGAGTTCATTTGATGTTGGGCAGGGCCCTATTGAGGTGCTTAGTTGTTGCCTTGCCCGTGATATGTGGGTATCTTTTCCTTTTGACCCCGGTGAAATCTTCACTTTGTGTGAATGGTATCTTTTTGCAATTGAGGATTATTTGTGTTTTATGCCAACTTGGTTTCTTGAAATCATTGGTTCTCTAAGAATATCCTCATTTCCTGATCTTTGGGATAGCCAAGTTCTTAGTACTCTACTTAAGAGCTTATTTTGCTTGAAAATGGTTGATACTTGGCGATATCAAAAATTTGTGCTTACTTGGTTGGCATGGTGGTAGGTTGGTCCACCTTAACACTAACCCTCATCCTTTGAGGACTTGGTTTTTGTGTGTCTCCTTTATGGTTTTGCAAGGTATAGATTCGAGGACGAATCCTTTTCAAGAAGGGGAGAATGATACAAGCCTAGTTGCCTCAAAGACATTTCGAGGACCGTCCCGTGGAGTCAAAGTTTGGATAATAGCATGGAGAGGACGGATGGGAGATGGAAGAGCATTAAGTGGCAACCGAGCAGGGAAGGCTATGTTTACGAGAGACCACATTCGGAAATTCAAGATTTCCATCTCCACAAGACAAGCCAAACAAGGCCCTTGCCTCATTAATGGCATTTATGTAATAATAGGGTCTTCTATTATTTAGTTAGTATAAATAGTTAGTCTTTCATTTCATTTAGGGACTTTTGACATTTGGATGAATTATGAAAATAGATGAGTGAGTTTGAGAGTTGTCTCTAGAGAGAGAAACTTATGAGAGAGGCCATGGATGGCTCTTGTTGAATCTTTGATTGTGAGAGGATTGGTTGCTTGGGAATTCAATTCCCTTGAGGTCATCCTAAGAGGTTGGTGCTTGTTTATGTTAATTAATTGAGGTCTTTAGGTTTGATACACCTTTAGGTTTCTTTTAATTCCATTTTCTTGTGTCAATCTATCTATCATTTACTTTCCTTGTCATTTTATTGCTTCCGCGTATCCGTTATTGTATCACACACCGCGGTCAAGAATCCAGCGGTCAACATCACACAGTGCGCACAATAATAAAACCGGCCCGGGACTGGGCGAAAGAAGTAATAATAGAATGCACGAGTGGAATCGTAAATAACCGTAAGCATGCAAATCTCTTACCACAACCCAACAGGATAATCCAGAACGAACTGTTAGTTCAACCTTGGAACAACAGTCAAACATGTTATAATCCCAACGAAATAATTAAACGACCATCTCACAATAGTTGACGCACTAGTCATAAGTTTTCATGTTTCAAAATACATTGTGGGACTTACGAAATACTTCAAAACAACTGTCGTATAGTAGTTAGAAAAGTAACCAAGAGTTTCCTTTAAATTTCACTTCAAAATAAGTCAAACGGAACAAATCAGAAAAATCCGGGAATAGTGGGCCCACCTCGGATCAAATGAGGTGGCGTATGTAAATTATGGATCATAGGTCTTATGGAGTCATCCGTGAGAGTTTTAGGGCATTCCGACTTTATTTGTGAAAGTTGCATACATATAGGTCATTTTGCCGACGAAAGGTTAAGAAACCAATTCAATCTCGGGTTTCTAGGAATAGGGTCGTATCCAAGGCTCGTGGCCGAGCCTATTATGTTTAGAACATGCCAAAGAATGAAGGGAAAGACTTTACATACCTTGATTGCGCCTTACGCTCGTCCAAGTTCAATTCTCGTTTCGCTCAAAATCTACAAATGGTCATGTTTACCAATTGTCAATAGTATGACTTTTAGCATTCAAATATTTAATTCATTACTTGTCTACAAAAATTTGGGCAGCATTTCCCCTATAAACTCGCCTATCCGAATTTCCAATTGCTTTCCTGTTGACACAGAAATACCAACAATAACATATGGACACAACCATATCTTTAATTCTTTTATTTCAACAAGAACAACATACCAAAACAGCCCCCAACTATAATATAACGATGCCCGAAATTCTAACGAACACTTGCAATACACCAAGTAGCCCATATGCACTTCTTATACCTTATTTCATGCAATCTTTTCAGAAAATTTCTGAGAAATACAACAGCAGCCACACGACACCACATCATCTATTCATATGCAACTAAACCACATTATTATCTCTATAATCCTTACAACAACCCACAACAATTTAACTCCAACTCTAACCATTAAATTCCTTCACTCTCCTCACATAATCCATGATTACAAAAACCAAAATACTAATTCAAATCAGTCCATCAATTTCAATTAAAACAGCCCCTCACCCATAAATTTCAACAAAACAACAAACGAGTTTATAATGCTGTTTTCTCCGTTCTAATTCGTTAAAACTCTAAATAAACACTTTAACAACATAAAAGGAATTTTATAAATACCTTATCAGAAGCTCCACCACGAAAATTTCATCCCCCAAGACCAATATTTATCTCAAATTGAAGGCAACGCAACGTACCACGTTTTTCTCTTCATGAGCTTCGGGATTCGGAGCTCGGATTTTAATCAAAATGACTTCCTTAGCCTAGAAGCTCTCTCTCTCTCTCTCTCTCTCTCTCTCTCTCTCTCTCTCTCTCTCTCTCTCTCTCTCTAATGTTTTGGAGGATATGAGCTGAAAATGATCAGCCCTCAAATGAATCTACTATATATTTTAACGTTAATGGGCCTCATGGGCCGAAACATACTCATGGGCCAAAATATGAGTGATTGGATCGGGTCTCAAGTTTCTGCCCCGCCAGCCCAACTTTCATCGTCCATATCTCCTTATTCCGATATAATTTTGACGTGAGGTTTGTTGCGTTGAAAACTAGACTCGATGAACTTAATTTTAGGCTTTTGAAACACCTTAAAACTCCTCATATACTAGGAGATATGCCTCCAACAATATGGGCTAAAAATCTGGTCCGAGATGTTTCTGAAGTTGTTCGGATTCATTTCGTTCAGATTCGTTTAACTTCTAATCCTCTTCCGACCCCCATGTAACCTCTTATACATACATATACATACTCATATACATACATAATAATCCATACATATCTCGAAGGGTCCGGAGAATCACAATAACCTTAAACGTAACTGGAGAACTTACGAAGCTTCGACGAAACTCCAATCGCAAAAATATATTCATATCTTTTATCCATCTTCTATATCATTACTAATAATCTCAAATACTTTAAAAGGGCACTCACATTACCTCATATACGCTCATAACGCGATTTCAAATCCTTTAGGTTACGATGTCACCTCGGGATACTTAAGGCAACCATATATATATATAACGATATTCTTACTAACTCGATTAACTTTCCTTGAACTTTCTTAACTCATTCTTTCTTGTGTTAATTAAAATATCACAAACTCTTACGGGGTGTAACAATATTCATCCAGCGGTGGTCAGTGCGCTTCACTTGATCCGGAACAGCAGTTCGTTTTGGTATGCTACTTCTGAGATATAGATATGCATATGGGTATGACGACGCCCTGTCCCATCCTTTCTACAACTTTTGTTCCATTAGAGTTCTATAGAAAGCTATGTGTATATTACTTGTGACATAGCCCTATCGGCTCCTATTCTTTTGTGTACAGGTCATGTGGCAGCCTAGTCGGCTTGCAGTATTATAATCGGTATGTATATATATACATCTGCATAGTATTTGATGTTATCCTTTCATGAGTTAGCTTAGTCTAGGTTGACTTACTTGTGGGCCCATAGTATGCAGTGTTATCCAAATATGAGTATAGGGGAGTTTGGTCACTAAAGATCAGACACTCGTCGCGGCTCATCAGCTTGGGTCGTGACAAAGACGGACGTTTGGATGTTTTAAGAGTTCGAGGAGGTTCGTATAATTATTCTGGACTTGTCCACAAATTTTTGTTAGATTCCGATGAGGTTCAGATGTGTTGGGGTTGTATAGTATTTATTTTTTATATCGACGTCGTTTTGAGAAAAAAGGGTACCTTAATGAGAAAATGACCTTTGTTTTGTGTTTCGATTGAACCGTTAGATTTGTATCATAAATTTGGAGCTATAGCAATAAGAATTGCCACGTTTCGCCATCGTATGAGGGGGATATGGGCATATTACTAAAAAAAAATCGATATTGATTTTCTTGTGTGATTTTTCGTAAAAATTATGATTTTGCCCCTAAATTCGCCCTTAAAAACTATACATTCTTTCCGGAACATAAAAGCATCATATCTCTCATTTTAAGGCTAAATTGGGTGATTCAAAAGGCTATCTTGGGTGGAGAGGATTTTATTGGGATTGTCAAAAGTGAGCTTCATGATCATCTAGAATCTGTTTTTGACCGTAACAGTTGCTGGTTTTTTGTAATTTCCACTTGTTTCGGGATTTAGTTACTTTTCTCACAAGTTCTAGAGTTCGGTTTGGAGAGTTTCAAATGGGTTTTGCTCATTTAAGCTTGGAGGTAAGATTATAGTCCTAAATCCTTAATTTTCCCTTGATGCCTATCCTTAATTAGTATTTGTAAATCATGTTTTGGGTTCAAAATTGGGATTTTAGCCCTAAAGTGAAAATTGGGGGAAAAGGGGATATGGATGCCAAGATCATGGTTTTTTGATTGGATATTTTGGATTTGGATTAATTAGACTATGGGTAAACTTTTTTTAAACAAAAATTTTAGTTTTGCCCTTTTGGGCTCGGGGCCACTGTTTTGGCTTTCAAATTAAAGTATAGCAATATGGCATCATTGGACTCGTAGGGTTCTATTTTGACTATATTGAACCTTATTTTTCAATGAAATTGCAGTTTTACCCTTGTGGCTCTGATTTGGCTATTTTTGGTCCATTTTTTTGGTTTTGGTTAAACTATAGCATTATATGGGGCATCCTTAGATTTTTATTTTAATGTAAAATTCGTACTTGATAGACATTAATTGTTCCAAGGCTCTCCGAAGAAGAAAGGTATGGCTCAAGTGGATTGATTCGAAGCTCTTGTTCGGCATTCCAGGTAGGTTACGGCTTACCTTATGGTTAGACTTCGGTTAGCAAAGCATATGTAGATTTAGTGATTGTCGGAGAAAGCATGTTATGCCTTCGGGTATGAAGTTGGGATGGATTATGTACATTAGTCTTATTTTTGATTATGGGTTGTTGCCTTGTTATGTTCTATTGAGTTGTTGCTTTGTTGTAATTTATTGGCTTGTAGCCACATGAGTGATTCCAGAATTGTTGCTTAGTGATTTACTTTATGAAGTTGGCGATCGTATTTTATCATGTGTTGATGCAGTTGGGAAGGAAGGCAAAGCTATGATATTGATCTTGATATTGGAATATGTGTCCATGTGTTGCACGGTTGTTATTGATATACTCTTGATGGCATTGATATCATGCATGCATTCATAATCATATATTTGGATCGGGTTGTGTGCCGCAACACACATATATATACACTGACTGGGATCGGGTTGCACCTTCTGTAATGCTGGCGTCGATCGGGTTGTGTGCCGCAACAGGTACATGGACTTCGTGGGTCCCTCATGAGTCATGATTGTTGAGGCATAGATATCATCCGCCTAGAGCATGTGTGTATCAATGCATTGCATTGCATTCATATTTCATCCATTCATACATTTGATTTCTTGTAGTTGTTATTTATCGTATTATACGGTGCTTGTGAATATTAACTTCCTATTTGTATACTAATTTGAGATCGTCGAGTGCCTGATTAGTATCTATTTGGGAATAAGGGATTTGAGGAGTAGAGACTTTCTCCTAGTGTTACACCTCGTAGTTTTGTACGTTAAGATTTGTCATGTGTTAATTGTCGTAGTCTTGGACCTTGGGATTATTTTCGAGGTTATACGATATTAGACATGCCTATTGTTACATCTCGTAATTTCATTCAACATATACACGACTAAGTTGAGGTTGACGAATGCACTCAAACGTGAGATATGAGATTTGGGCAAATAAAAACGAGTTGCTTGCTTACCCGACGTGCTTGTTTCACCTACTTACTTCCCGTCCTATTTGCTTGAGCTACTTGATACGTATCTTAACTACGAAGTAAGAATGATACATGTGTTAAATTTAACGAACCAGCAAGTGACACCTAATAATAAATCAAGTAGGTGACAAGTAGGTGTGTCACCTTCTAGCTAAAAGGAAAGGCCAACCTTAATCCACCCAAAAGGGGTCAAAGGGGATCGGCCAAAAGGGGCCCATTTTAAGGGTCATTAGCTAAAATATTTCTTCATTTCACAAAATACATTTCCCTTTCATTCTCTCTTCTCTCTCTCTCTCTCTCCCCAAAACAGAAACCTAACACACAACAAGCCGCCTCTAAAATCCCAGAAATTCTAAGTAGTTTCCATCCCTTTACAAGTTGTTGTTGCAAGGAAGAGTAAAGCCTAGGAGAATCTGAACCAAGAACAAGATCTCTACAAAAAAATGTAAGGGTTTTACCTTCCGTTTTCATCCCCCATGAATTGAATTGATTGGAGAATTTTCAAAGTAAGAATTTGAAAAGAAACCATATGGAAATTAGTTTTATGTTGCTAGGGTTATTGGGCTGTTTTGTAGGGTGATTGAGTTGTCACTTTTTCTACTGTTCCTATAGAGTTTGGAAGGGTAAAGGGCGTGGGGAAACACCATATAATGGTAGTGTAGTGGGTTGGTCGTTCGTCATTACATTTCAGGTTGTTTGACACTAGTATGATTATCGTTTGGTGCAGAAGTGAACTTATAGGAGCGGTTCTTGTTATGATTCATTGAAGGAATGATATTTAATGTAAGTTTTTCCTTCCTCTTTGTGTATATGAGCTTGCTAAATCTTTAAGTACATTGGTTGTCAAGAACTTCTGAAACGTCGACTAGAAGTCATAATCTAGTGTTGGATGTTGTTCTAATGGATTGTGGAGATTCTTCCTATATTGTTAAAGGTTTGAACATGTAGTTGGTAGTTGTTGTCATGTTTGTTGTTGGTAAATTATGGAAAGAAGAAGGGGTTTAAAACTATTGTTGTTTAATCAAACCGACCTTGCCGCTCGTCGTACTATTGTTTAAATTGTTCTTACATTATTGAGAGGATGAATGGATGGGCTTGGTTGTTGATATCGATAATATTGATGTTTGGTGCTGTTTTGAATTCGGGGAAGTGAGGAAATGTAGGGGAAGTGCTGCCTAATTTTTCGTAAGAGAGCTACCAGCTTAAAAATGTGTCTTTAGTTCTTCCATGGCATTAACCATAGTTCTAATACCTTGATGTAGGTTGAAGTACTACGGGTAGTATCTATTGAGTCGTTAGCAACAAAGGTATGTTAAGGCTATCCCTTTTATTCATTTTGCATTATCCTTATGATACGAACGAAAGAAGTAAACGAGCGCGTACCAAAGACTCTATTCCTAGATAGTATAGGATCCATTGTATCCTTGATTTCATATGTTTCATGTCTACAACTTTCAAAGATCTATTATACTGACATACTAGCTTCTTATGTTATTGGGAGATCTTATGTTGCCCTAAGGAATTTAGAGCATCCTTTTATGAGTCTTTCATGCATTTATATATATGTACAACTATTTTCTTACACTGCGCCACGCTATCGACCGGGAAGACAGGTAGATGTGCACACCACTGCTGTGGGTACGGTATAAGATTACCCCGGACACTAGACAATATGATAGATGGATCAGGATGTACGTTCCACAGCACTAGAAGTTATACTATGATATATGCATAGCATTTGAAAGAAAGCATGCATATCATACACCGCAGATGCCTTTTTCAGTTATACAGAGTACCGGACACTTTCAAATATTTGGATTAGCTTTCATGTTTCGGATACCTTTCGTGATTCTTATGTATATGTTGCTCTTATGCCTTACATACTCGGTACATTATTTGTACTGACTCCCCTATTGTTTGGGGGCTTGCGTTCATGGCTGTAGGTTCAGGTAGACAGACAGGCGGTCCAGCTCAGTAGGACTTCCACCCAGCAGTAGTCAGTGTGTTCCACTTGGTTCGGAGCTCCAGTTTATTTTTGATATAATATTTTGATATGTATATACGGGTATGATGGGGCCCTGTACCATCCTTTCTATCGCTTTGTATTCTATTAGAGGTGTATAGTTGTATATAGTTGGGATGTTATCTAGCTCGACTCTTATTTTTTTATACAGTATATGTACCGGCCTAGTCGGCTTGCACTCTTATCTTCAGCATGTATGTATATTTGATTGTTTAGTTCTTGATACAGAGTCCATTGTGTTGTTCTTACAGGAGTCAGTATAGTTCAGTTGTAGGTCATATAGAGTATAAGGGAGGTCAGTAGAAGTCAGGCACTCGTCATGACTTATCGGTTTGGGTCATGACAGAATTGGTATCAGAGCAGTTCTATCATAGGGTTTTCTACAGACCGTGTCCAGTAGAGTCACGATTATAGGTGTGTTGTGCACCACAGTTTTAGGTGGGAGGGTGCAGGACATTTAGGATGCTGTCATTTCTTTCTATTCTAGATTGTACGATAGAGTCGTGTGGTAAGAATTCGTCTCCTAATAATCTCTTATGATTTCAGCGATGCCTCTGAAGAAAGCTACAGCCGCCCATGATAACAACGAGGTTAGGGAGATCCCAATTTTATAATTAAAATATAAGAAGTGCGGAAGCAAATATAGAAAAGAATCTAAAAACTAGAAAATAAAAGATATGGGAAATTCGAAGGAACAATCCACGAATTTCCAAGAACATAAGTTCTAAAGTCTTGACAAGATCCAAGTAACAACATATAGATTTATAGGAAGAAATCTAACGCCTTTACTTGAGATAACAAATCAAAAACAGTAGATTCGGATCCTGACCGCTTTATGAGTAACTTAAGACAACAATTAGTATTTAGAACTAATCGCCTTCGCAAGAATACCAAAAAGAAATCAAAGATATCAAAGAAGAAATTATCTTACTACCTTGAACTAAGAACTAGTTAGGTTGAAAGATAAATCCTAAAGTAATGCCACAAAGGTTCAAAAGAACTCTCAATATAATATATTCTTCAAAATCTGATTTACAATGGATGACAATCACCCCTATATATAGTTGTAAAGGAAGGAACTAGTCCAAATAGAAATAAATGGGAATTATCTTCCCTAGAAACATAGAAGACTTCCCACACTAGGACCAATGTAGTCAACATAGATTAAAACAACCTAGAAGACTACCCACACTTGGACCAATGCAAGTCAACATAGATTAAAACAACAATTAATTATTTATTCTAGAAACTAATTTGGGCCAATTTGGGCTGCTGGAAACTTCTTCTTTTGGGGCTGATTTGGGCCTCATTTCATCTCACTTTGGACTTTAATTTGGGCCTCCAAATAAGTGTAAGACTTGAGGAAAAAATCTGAATTGGGCTGGAGCTCTTCTTCCATCACAAGACACTTTTGAATTGTTGATTGCAGCCCACTAAGCTTGTCTTGCAATTTCCTTGTTTGAGATCTTGTCATGGGTCTTCTTGGAACTTCCATATCTTCATCCACGTCCTTCAATAATTCTGAGCTACCATGGATGCTATCAGCCCAGAAGGGCAAGTCAGTGACTGGAGAGGCTACTAGATGTGGTCCGCGTACTACCAGGGCCCGGGGCTAGTCTCAGAGTGGGACTCCATCTCAAATTTCGCATACCCCGTCTGTACCAAAGGAGATTAGAAGGGTGCCAGCCCCAGCCTCAGCTCCAGCACCTGCCTCTGTGCCTCTAGTTCCTCAGCCAGATGCATCGGGTCAGGATATACGGGATGCTATACAGTTGTTGACCAGATTGGTAGCCGATCAGGCTCGGCGTCTTGGAGTTGATGTTGATCAGGCGGACCGAGCTATTACTGCAAGGGTAAGGGATTTTCTTGGTTTAGATCCCCTAAAATTCTCTGGATTGAGACAGAACATGGATCCCCAGGACTTTATTGATAGCATGCAGAGGACTTTGAGGGTCATGCATGCCAACGAGATTGAGTTAGTAGAGTTGGCTTCTTATAGGCTTCGTGATGTTACGGTACTGTGGTACCAAATTTGGGAGTTATCCAGGGGACAGAATGCCCCTCCAGTAGTTTGGCAGGACTTTTCAGATGTCTTTATCCGTTATTACTTACGGCCAGAAATTTGACGGGCCCGAGCAGATAGATTCTTGTGTATTGAGTAGGGCAGATGTTATAGCCCGTATTTTGTTCGTTCGGAAAATCCGAGGTATTTGCGAAAGATTAACGGCAAGACTATTTTTCGAAATTATTTTAATGCACAAGTCGTTGGAGAATATTAATTATGAGTACTATTGGTATGGAAATGTTGATAAAGGCCAAGGGCAAAAAGGGAAATTCACAAAATGGTTTATGGTAATATTGCAAAAGGCTAGGGGCAAAACGGTAATTTCACAAGTATTCAAGAAAATTCTTGAATGGACCAAAGTTCACATAATAAGACAAGTGGTCATATTTATTTATTTTAAGAAACTTCTAGGGAGAGGGAATGTGCCCCTCACATGCTTGTGGAAAAATATATATATAAGCAAGTGGAAGAAAAATCTAGACATTTTTCATCTTTTCCACAATCAAGAAAACTTGAAGAAAAATAAGGCACCATATTCGGCCAAGGCTAGCAAAATTTGAGCCATGGAAATTGATGGAGAAAAATTATTTTCTTCTTGCATTTTAAGCAATTGGAAGGTCCTCTTTAACATGGAAGAGTTGTTGGAACAAGAAAAGTCTTCATTGGTGCAATTCATTCACCCTAGCCAAGTTGAGAAGTGGAAGGGTAAAGGTAAGATTCAACCTTCTTTCTCATGTGTTATGAATGATTTGTGAGTGTTGTAGCATGTAGAAATCGATGAAAGTCATGAAATGTGCATGTGGGGGATGTGGCCGAATAGGGTCATGTTGTGTAGAAGTGATGAATTTGTAATTATTATGAGATTGTTGAAAAAGTTAATATAATATTAGCCTGGTTTCTTGTGTTGTGAAGATAATGTTATTAACATGTGGTCGTAGATATAATGCGTAAATTTGGAGGTGAGAAATGCATTGATTTTATTGAATTGGAAGATTGTAATTTGATTGTTGTAATTGAATTTGAAAGAAGGAAGTGTGTTGCTTGTTGTCATAATGTATAGAAAAAAATGGCAATTCATGGAAATATGCATGTAGTGTTGTGGCCGAGAATGGTGATGTAGAACTAACCACCTTCGAAAGAATACCAAAAAGAAATCAAAGATATCAAGGAAGAAATTATCTTACTACCTTGAACTAGGAACTAGTTAGGTTGAAAGATAAATCCTAAAGTAATGCCACAAAGGTTCAAAAGAACTCTCAATATAATATATTCTTCAAAATCTGATTTACAATGGATGACAATCACCCCTATATATTGTAAAGGAAGGAACTAGTCCAAATAGAAATAAATGGGAATTATCTTCCCTAGAAACATAGAAGACTTCCCACACTAGGACCAATGTAGTCAACATAGATTAAAACAACCTAGAAGACTACCCACACTTGGACCAATGCAAGTCAACATAGATTAAAACAACAATTAATTATTTATTCTAGAAACTAATTTGGGCCAATTTGGGCTGCTGGAAACTTCTTCTTTTGGGGCTGATTTGGGCCTCATTTCATCTCACTTTGGACTTTAATTTGGGCCTCCAAATAAGTGTAAGACTTGAGGAAAAAATCTGAATTGGGCTGGAGCTCTTCTTCCATCATAAGACACTTTTGAATTGTTGATTGCAGCCCACTAAGCTTGTCTTGCAATTTCCTTGTTTGAGATCTTGTCATGGGTCTTCTTGGAACTTCCATATCTTCATCCACGTCCTTCAATAATTCTGAGCTACCATGGATGCTATCATTCTCCCCCTCTTAAAGAAGATTCGTCTCGAATCTTGGTGGTGACCTTATTTTCTATTTAATGCATTTGAGCCTTCATGGTTACTATCATTCTTCCTCTCTTAAAGATTATTCTCGTCCTTGAATCTTGATATTTTCCTGCAACCAACATGATAATCACAATAAGTAGAAAAACACAACAACCACTTGGTATGAGTAACACAAGGTAGTGACCATGCAACCATTTAATCCACTTATTATTTTTATGCACAAACACTCCTTTTAAAAGTCCAAGTATAACATCAGCTAACAGGAAAATGTAATCACCAACACAAGCACTAAAAACACAATTCATAAGCTCTTTAAATTGCAGAGGGTCATTAGCTAGACCAAAAGCGTATGAATACAAGGAAAACATACCATATTTGCTCTTGCTAAATAATTTAACTTCACCATTAGATATACCATAATCAAGATATGGACCAAAAGTAATTTCCTCAAGAAGTGGCTTGGAATAAACCTGCAAAAAAGGATCGACGAAACAAGATAAAGATATTGTGAAATTAGCAATGTGTGAGCACTTATCCTTTTCCACACTTGAGTGACTATATCCTGCATTTAGCTCAACTTCCTTAATATCTAAGACACCAAAAGCTTCATGTGTCTCATTATCTTCATTGGGAATTTCACCATCTTTTCTTCCTTTATTGGTATCCCAAAGTGGACAAAAATAAACTGCAAACTCATCTTTATTATCATCCCACAATGGGTTGTCACACAATTTAAAACCTTGACTAATGAGATTAGTCATATCCCCTTCCATTGCTACAACTAAAAGATTACTAGCATAGTGCACATTAGACATGAATGAGTTCTCATCAACAACTGCATCACTAGAGTCAAATAAAGAATGACCTAAACAAGGAGAATAACTCTCATCCATAGGTGATGAAACAACAGATTCAAAAATTGAATTATCACAACTCTTACCTACAATTCCTTCACATTCAATGGCTTTTAAAGCACATAAAGTATTAGGTTTAGCCATTTTACCACAAGTTGCTTCCTTAAAGGATCCTCTACCTTGGTCTACATGTGATGTAGCACTTGAAAATTTTGCGGAATCTTCTTGGCAACATAAGGTCTTTATCTCTTTTCTTTGCTGTTCTAAAGACCGCATGGGCGCTTGTTCCGAAACCTGCAATGTAGATTCAAAAACACTAGAAAGACAAAGAGTAAGGAGGTTAGAAGATAAACAAGAACCATTCTCACTTAAGCTCTCTTTTGATTTTCTCAATTCTTGTAACAAAACACTTTTTGTTCTAACATCTCTGCCTTCACTCTCATTCTTTTCACTCTTGCTTTTGTTTTTATCTCCATTCTTTTCTTGTGACAACTCACTCGCTTTTCTCAACTGAAACTTTCCTTTTTCCTCTCTTGAGTTACCATTTTGCACTCCCTTACTCCACCCAATTTTGTATCTCTCTTCCTTATAATTTTCTTTTTCACTCAGTTCTTTTATTCTCTCATCTTCTCTTTTTTCTGGAGGTTTAGGAACTTCTGTTAGTGTAAGAGAAGTTACACATGATGAAGAGTCACTCTTTTGTTCACAACTTGACTCCTCCTCTTGGAAGATTACATACTTAACCATCTTATTGGAACGAATAGGACTTTTGGAGTTAGCTTCATCTTGGGACAGTGTTATAGAATGAATGCGCCTCAATTCCTCCTTTAAATCACTCCACGTCAAAAGTAGCCGATTAAATTTCACCCAATGAGGATTACGATAATCATCGACTATCTTCCGTAATTTCAAGGACAATGCCCTTGTGGCAAACTCCAATTTTTCCATCTCCCAAAAATTGTTACAAGCAAATATATGCTCCATATAGTATTCCCATTGTAGGTAAGTTTCTTTACTAGCACACATGCACAATCTTGGTAGTACCACATGATTACTGCCGCACTTGGCCAATCCTTCATAATCATAGATTCTTGCAATTGTGAAAGACATAATTATTTTAAAGAAAATGTATCACTCAGTTTTTTTTTTTTTTTTTTGGCTTTTTTCCTCAATTATTCTCACCTACTTGCCTTTTTCCCCTCAAATAACCTTTGGGAAAACACTTTGTGGATTTATAATTAAACCCCACTAGAATCAAGCCCTTAGTAGTAAAATAAAGAATTTTAGGGCACTAAAAAAAAGTGAAGAACCAATCCTAGAAAGAATTAGAATTTAGTTGAAACAAGACTCGAACAAAAGGACTTTTTTTTTTTTTTTTTTTTTTTAAACAAGATAAAAGGAGTAAGAAAAAAAAATTGATTGCTTCTTATCTTTAAAGATCTAGGATCCCCTCTTCTTGTTTTCTATCTTAATCTTTAGAAAACAAATAAGATGGAAGAAATTTCTTGAAAGCAAACACTAATTTTTTTCGTCACTGTTCACTGCTACAGTACTTTTTTTTTTTTTTTTTTTTTTTTTTTTTTTTTTTTTTTTTTCAAGAATTCCCCAAGATTATCAAGAACAGAATCTTGATAGAACCGCTCTGATACCACTTGATAACAACGAGGTTAGGGAGATCCCAAATTTATAATTAAAATATAAGAAGTGCGGAAGCAAATATAGAAAAGAATCTAAAAACTAGAAAATAAAAGATATGGGAAATTCGAAGGAACAATCCACGAATTTCCAAGAACATAAGTTCTAAAGTCTTGACAAGATCCAAGTAACAACATATAGATTTATAGGAAGAAATCTAACGCCTTTACTTGAGATAACAAATCAAAAACAGTAGATTCGGATCCTGACCGCTTTATGAGTAACTTAAGACAACAATTAGTATTTAGAACTAATCGCCTTCGCAAGAATACCAAAAAGAAATCAAAGATATCAAAGAAGAAATTATCTTACTACCTTGAACTAAGAACTAGTTAGGTTGAAACATAAATCCTAAAGTAATGCCACAAAGGTTCAAAAGAACTCTCAATATAATATATTCTTCAAAATCTGATTTACAATGGATGACAATCACCCCTATATATAGTTGTAAAGGAAGGAACTAGTCCAAATAGAAATAAATGGGAATTATCTTCCCTAGAAACATAGAAGACTTCCCACACTAGGACCAATGTAGTCAACATAGATTAAAACAACCTAGAAGACTACCCACACTTGGACCAATGCAAGTCAACATAGATTAAAACAACAATTAATTATTTATTCTAGAAACTAATTTGGGCCAATTTGGGCTGCTGGAAACTTCTTCTTTTGGGGCTGATTTGGGCCTCATTTCATCTCACTTTGGACTTTAATTTGGGCCTCCAAATAAGTGTAAGACTTGAGGAAAAAATCTGAATTGGGCTGGAGCTCTTCTTCCATCACAAGACACTTTTGAATTGTTGATTGCAGCCCACTAAGCTTGTCTTGCAATTTCCTTGTTTGAGATCTTGTCATGGGTCTTCTTGGAACTTCCATATCTTCATCCACGTCCTTCAATAATTCTGAGCTACCATGGATGCTATCAGCCCAGAAGGGCAAGTCAGTGACTGGAGAGGCTACTAGATGTGGTCCGCGTACTACCAGGGCCCGGGGCTAGTCTCAGAGTGGGACTCCATCTCAAATTTCGCATACCCCGTCTGTACCAAAGGAGATTAGAAGGGTGCCAGCCCCAGCCTCAGCTCCAGCACCTGCCTCTGTGCCTCTAGTTCCTCAGCCAGATGCATCGGGTCAGGATATACGGGATGCTATACAGTTGTTGACCAGATTGGTAGCCGATCAGGCTCGGCGTCTTGGAGTTGATGTCGATCAGGCGGACCGAGCTATTACTGCAAGGGTAAGGGATTTTCTTGGTTTAGATCCCCTAAAATTCTCTGGATTGAGACAGAACATGGATCCCCAGGACTTTATTGATAGCATGCAGAGGACTTTGAGGGTCATGCATGCCAACGAGATTGAGTTAGTAGAGTTGGCTTCTTATAGGCTTCGTGATGTTACGGTACTGTGGTACCAAATTTGGGAGTTATCCAGGGGACAGAATGCCCCTCCAGTAGTTTGGCAGGACTTTTCAGATGTCTTTATCCGTTATTACTTACGGCCAGAAATTTGACGGGCCCGAGCAGATAGATTCTTGTGTATTGAGTAGGGCAGATGTTATAGCCCGTATTTTGTTCGTTCGGAAAATCCGAGGTATTTGCGAAAGATTAACGGCAAGACTATTTTTCGAAATTATTTTAATGCACAAGTCGTTGGAGAATATTAATTATGAGTACTATTGGTATGGAAATGTTGATAAAGGCCAAGGGCAAAAAGGGAAATTCACAAAATGGTTTATGGTAATATTGCAAAAGGCTAGGGGCAAAACGGTAATTTCACAAGTATTCAAGAAAATTCTTGAATGGACCAAAGTTCACATAATAAGACAAGTGGTCATATTTATTTATTTTAAGAAACTTCTAGGGAGAGGGAATGTGCCCCTCACATGCTTGTGGAAAAATATATATATAAGCAAGTGGAAGAAAAATCTAGACATTTTTCATCTTTTCCACAATCAAGAAAACTTGAAGAAAAATAAGGCACCATATTCGGCCAAGGCTAGCAAAATTTGAGCCATGGAAATTGATGGAGAAAAATTATTTTCTTCTTGCATTTTAAGCAATTGGAAGGTCCTCTTTAACATGGAAGAGTTGTTGGAACAAGAAAAGTCTTCATTGGTGCAATTCATTCACCCTAGCCAAGTTGAGAAGTGGAAGGGTAAAGGTAAGATTCAACCTTCTTTCTCATGTGTTATGAATGATTTGTGAGTGTTGTAGCATGTAGAAATCGATGAAAGTCATGAAATGTGCATGTGGGGGATGTGGCCGAATAGGGTCATGTTGTGTAGAAGTGATGAATTTGTAATTATTATGAGATTGTTGAAAAAGTTAATATAATATTAGCATGGTTTCTTGTGTTGTGAAGATAATGTTATTAACATGTGGTCGTAGATATAATGCGTAAATTTGGAGGTGAGAAATGCATTGATTTTATTGAATTGGAAGATTGTAATTTGATTGTTGTAATTGAATTTGAAAGAAGGAAGTGTGTTGCTTGTTGTCATAATGTATAGAAAAAAATGGCAATTCATGGAAATATGCATGTAGTGTTGTGGCCGAGAATGGTGATGTTTTGGTAAGCTATGACGAATTGATTCCATTTGATATTCTAGTTGATGTCGTTGTGGATTCCATGATGAAAAATGAAGGTTTAATGGTTGGAATGAAATGGAAGTCGGTTGTGGGTTATTGGAGAAGTTAACGTAATATTAGTATGTTTCCTTATATTTGCGTGAATGATGTTGTTAATGTGTGTTGCTAATGTTTTTATTCGAGTTGGAAAGGTTCGGGTGGCATTATATATTGATTGGGTCATTTTGAATATTGTAGTGTTGCTAGGATAATTGTTGGTATTGTTGTTGGTTGGCCGAATTTCATTCTCGGGTTTGTTGTTGTTAAATTGGCCGAGCTAGATTCTCGAGGACGCTGTATTTACAGGGGAGATGCTGCCGAAATTTTGGCAGAATATAAGTGTATTTATTTGAGAAGTTAAGACAAGTGAATGACAATGAATTAATAATTATGTGAATTCTTTTGTATGTAGATTAGCAAGTTTGGACAGATAAGCTTACCTAGTTGGTTGTGGCACAGGTATGTAAGGCTTACCCTTTCCTTCTTTTGGTATGTCCTAGAGTCAACTAAGGTATGATATGGTATACATCTTGAGGTTACTCTATTCTGTGATTCCGAGTTGGTTCATGCTTCGTATTCACCCTTTTTGATATGTCTCTGTGATTTCTGAAGTTCTATTAAATATGTTTCTGAGTCTGCCTATGATTCTGATTCACTTCTGATATAAGTCTGTCTGATATGAATGAGTTGTTATACGATTGAGTAACGAGATAAATATAAAGAGTTTTGTTTCTGAAAGAATTCTGTGAGTCTTAATGTCCCTAACCTTTGGAAAAGATCTCAGATTTGCTTTAAACGCTTATAGAACGTTCTGTACTTCAAACGTTTGTAACTTTCTCATACGAAGTCGGATTGGCCTGAAACTTGTTTCTGAGCCTTCTGATGTCAGTGAGTATACTTTTCTATCGAGTCTCTATTTATATACATACAGTTTCTCACTACTCTGCTCGTGCAAGCCTCAATATTTCTATTCACTGAGTCCCGGGCCGGGTATGTTATCGTGCGCACTCCACTTCATTGTTCACCGAGTCCCTCATTAAAGGCCCGGGTACGGTATATGTATATGATGATATGATGAGATGATGATATGTTATGGTGGCCAGGAGGGCATATGATGATCTGATTCACCGAGTCCCTCACTAGAGGGCCGGGTACGGTATATATATATATATATATATATATATATATATATATATATATATATATATATATATATATATATATATATATATATATGTGTGTGTGTGTGCATGCATATGATATGACATACTTCTGCTACCGAGTCCTGTAATGGGCCGGGTACGATTTGTGATATTGACATACAGCTATATGTGTACATGAATATGATTCTGATATACTTATGTCACCGAGTCCCGTAACGGGCCGGGTACGTTCTATGATTATTATGTTCATACTCCACACTTACGATTTCAGTTATGGTTCTGTTTTCTGTATTTCATGCTTTACATACTCAGTACATATTCCATACTGACCCCTTTTCTTCGGGGGCTGCGTTTCATTCCGCGCAGGTACACCCAGATGAGTAGAAGTCATTACAGAAGATGTTCCAGCGAAGTTGGTAGGCTCCATTTGCTCCTGGAGTGCTGCCGAGTTAGAGTGTCTGTGCCGTAATGTCTGATTAATGTTAGAGACTTTGCAGACAGCGTCGTGGGTATTGGTTGTTAGTCTGTAAGCGGCTCCATCAGCCGATATGTCATTCAGTGTTATGTAATAAATTTTATATAATTACAATTTTTTTTTAATTTTGAGAACGATAAAAGAAAGATTTTGAAAACTTAATATGTATTTTACTTTTATTTGATTTTCAGAGTCCGAAGAAATTAAGCGTGTGATAAGAATCTGTGGGTTCGCTCGGCTCCGGATATGGGGCCGGGTGCCCATCACACCCTAGTGAAATTAGGGTGTGACAGCAGCATGTGTGTTCGGGAGTACAATGTGCACGTTTATTCATTGGCTAGATATGCCCCAGTTGTAGTGGTTGGGATGGAGGATCGAGTTCAATGTTTTGTTGTTAGTTTAGGGCCACATCTGATTGATGAGTGTATGACAGCTGTGTTATAGCCAGGTATGGATATTTCTTGCATACAGACATATGCACAAAATCTGGAGGATTGTAAGCGTCAGTGGAGGATAGAGCGTGAGCGTGACCGGGGACATGGTAAGATGGCTAGATCATTAGATATTGTTGGTGAGTTTAGAGGAGGATAGAGACAACAGCATTCCCGGTATCCATCCCATTCAGCGGAGAGTGCACCTCCGCGGTTTTCGGGTCAGAGATTTGATTGACCTTCTTATTCCGGAGTAGGCCAGAGTTCTAGAGCTTCGAGTACTTAGTATAGACAGGAGTCAGGCCAGATGATACCACCCTTGCCACGATGTGCCCAGTGTGGTACGCTACATGCTGGACAGTGCCAATTGGGATCAGACACTTGATACGCTTGTGGCCAGCCAGGTCATGTGATGAGAAAGTGTGCGTTGAGGGGTGGTGTAGGTATAGTTCAACCTATAGGGTCCGTAGCTGGGTCTTTTTCATCTGTACACCCTTCCGGGCAGGGTTCGCAGACACTAGCAGTTCGTGGTAGAGGAAAGGGTGGAGCATCTAGTTCGAACGGTCCTCAGAACCACATCTATGCATTAGTTGGTTGACAGGATTGTGAGTCGTCTCCTGATGTTGTTACAGGTATACTATCAATCTCTTCCTATAATGTATACACACTGATTGACCCAGGTTCTACTTTGTCATATGTTACTCTGTTTTCTACTGGTATGTTTTGGATAGAACCTGAGTCGATTAAACCTTTGGAAGTGTTTACACCAGTTGGTGACCCTATCATAGATAGGCGAGTATATCGAGGTTGTGTAGTCATAGAGTGTAATCGTCATACTATAGCAGATTTGATTGAGTTAGATATGATTGATTTTGATGTCATTATGGGTATGGATTGGTTGGCTTCCTGTTATGCTAATGTTGATTGTAGAACGAAAGTGGTCCGATTCCAGTTTCCAGATGAGCCAATTTTAGAGTGGAAGGGTAATGCTGCTTTGCTGAGGGGTAGGTTTATTTCCTACCTTAAGAAAAGTAACATGATTAGAAAGGGGTATATTTATCATCTAGTTCGGGTTCAGGATATACAAGTAGTGTCACCGACCCTTCAGTCTGTTCCTGTGGTTAATGAATTCCCAGAGGTGTTCCCAGATAAGCTTCCAGGCATTCCGCCGAAGCGGGAGATTGATTTTACTATTAATTTATTACCAGATACACAACCGATATCCATTGCTCCTTATAGAATGGCGCCTGCAGAATTGAAAGAGTTGAAGGAACAATTGAAGGATTTACTCGAGATGGGCTTTATTAGGCCCAGTACATCGTCGTGGGGAGCGCCGATATTATTTGTAAGAAAGAAGGATAGCTCCATGCGAATGTGTATTGATTACAAGCAATCTAATAAGGTGACTATAAAGAATAAAAATCCACTTCCGAGGATCGATGATTTATTTGATCAGTTGTAGGGTGCCAAATATTTTTCGAAGATAGACTTGAGATCCGGGTATTATCAGGTAAGGGTGAAGGAGGAAACATTCCGAAGACGGCATTCAGGACTAGATATGGGCACTATGAGTTTCGTGTTATATCATTTGGACAAACTAATGCTCCAGCTGTATTCATAGACTTGATGAATCGTGTATTCAGACCCTTCGTAGATGTAGTCGTAATTATATTTATAGATGATATTCTAGTTTATTCACCATCCGAGACTGTGTTACACCTCGGAAAATTTCCCGTTGGTACGCAAGTAAACGAACTAGTGATGTGTGCGAGGAGAGCGAGTGTATAATGTTTCATGAGCAATGTGCGTATATGGACGAGAATGATTAGAATGAAAAGTTGAGAAATGTGAAAAGTTGAAGTTGGCAAAACTGCCCAGTGGTCGTAAAGTGAAAAATACGGATCGTAAAATGGAATACGGTCCGTAAACTGGCAGTCGTAAATTGCCATGCAAGGTTTCAACTTTCTGCCTAGTTGAGAAGTGGTAAAATACGACCTGGTGGACGGACCATAAAGTGATTTACGGCCCGTAAACCATGGTCGTAAATCACCATGCATGCAGCCAAAGTTTCTATGTTACACCTCGGAAATTTCTCCGTACTTGTATGATGAGTGGAATGATGAAAAGTTGAGTGAATGATGTTTTATTAAGTCGGGAATGGCTAATTAAGAGTTTTTGGAAATAAGAAAGTCACGGAAAAATTTTCAGCCCAGTGGTCGTATATGGCACTATACGGCCCGTAAAGTGATTTACGGACCGTATAGTGCAATCGTCCTTCAGCTTGCCAAAAATCTCAAGTTCTGCCAAGTGTTGAATATGGTTAAATACGACCCAGTTTACGGCCCGTAAACTGGTTTACGGATCGTAAACCAGGTCGTAAACTGCCATGTTCCTCAGCCAAAACTTTCTGTTTTTGAAATGATTAAATATGGCCATGGAGGACGAACCGTAAATCAAAATACGGCCCATATATGGTGGTTCACGACCACTGTTCATCCCGACAAGAATTCATTAAAGACCAGATTTTGTGATTTTAAAAAGGGACTTAGACTTCATATTATTTCATTATTCATCCAACAACTCAAGAGACCTCTAGAACTCTCCAAATATTTCCTCCACAAGAATTCAAGAGAATCAAAGGGAATATCAAGATCATCACCACTAAATTCATGAAAATAAGTGTAAGAACACATCAAAGGATCTTCTAAGTCAAGAAATTCCCAAGAAGGTGGAACTAGGGTTTTGGTTAATTGAAGTATTTCAACTTAAGGATTGTTCAACCATCATCCAAGGTAAGTTTCATGATTATTCCATGTTGTTTGAAGTATTGGAAAGCTTAGACACTTGAAATGTGGAAGAACATAGAAATGGGTCATTATTGAGTGAATAGTGACATAAATGAATGATAGTAGAATTGAACTATCAATGTTGAAGTGCTGTGAGTACAAATACGTTATAAATGATGTTTATATCATGAATCAAGCATTAAATGCATGAAAACGCAAGGATGAGTTAGAAGTAGAAATAAGGGAAAATTGGAGGAAAATGGTGGATTTTGCCAAATGTACGTAAATGACGATTGTCGATTATGATATTGCGAGTAATATTATAAATGTTGGGAGTTGATATAAAACATGAGAAAAATGGTATGAGCGAAGGAAGCGTTGTCCGACTTTTCCTAGAATTAGCGATGCGTTCTTGTAGTTACTTTACTAATATTCATACGAATTCTCTTATGAAGGTAACGGCGTGATATCAACGGAGAACAAGTGAGCGATATCTTAGCTAAACGCCCAAGGTATGTGAGGCTAGTCCTTCTTTCTAATGGCATGAATCTTTTAGCTTGAATCCCTACTCCTTTCATGAATTCTTACATTCTAAGAAGTTAAAAGCTTATACCTATGAATGTATATATGAGATAAGTTATACCATATGATGACACTAGAATGATGATGATGTTATTCCTTGCCTACACTCAGCTTATGTACTAGTCCTTTTAAGGTGAGGTAGAATGTCCATGATGGTTCCATAATGTAATCGGGGGATCACGACCTTACGTCACCCCGATAAAGTAGAGTTGATCATGAGTCTTATATACACATTATGATAAGATAAGTATTTTATGATAAGAATATTACTATGAGCATTTTCATAAGCATGTCATGATTTCATTCACACCGGGCCTAGTTGGCCGGGCAGACAGTGCTTCGGCGGGCGGCGATACGGATACACCACGACCTACGGGCGTGGGCAGACACCACTAGTGGGCGGCATGAGATGGTACCCCGAACGTGGGAGGCCTGGACGCGGGCTAATATTATTGATTATCACACCGTTCCGACATGGACGGGCAGCTTGCATATGATGCATACATGTTATGATGATGAGTATGAGTAAGACAGCATGTATTACTTCATTTATGATTATCAGTCAGATCTATATGTCTCATGTTGACGTTATCCTCATATTATTGATGTTCCTTTCATTATGTATGCCTCTCATACTCGGTACAATATTCGTACTGACGTCCTTTCTTCGGACGCTGTGTTCATGCCCACAGGTAGACAGGGAGGAGAGCTTGGCCCAGGTCCTCAGTAGCTGTCAGCTGATAGATAGCACTCCGTTGTTCGGAGGTGCTTATGGCTATTCCTTTGATGTACATTCATATATGCATATTTTGGGCATGACGGAGTCTTGTTCCGTCTATGTATTCATTATGTTAGTAGAGGCTCGTAGATACGCAGTGTGGGTTAGATGGTCTCACAAGATGTTTTCATATGTATGTATATTATTTTGATGGCCAAGAGGCAAATGTATATAAAGTATTTATGTTTTAATTAAATATGATTTTCCTACAATTGGTAGTTAAAATTGATAAAAGAGTATCAAATGAGCAAGACAAGCAGTAGAGCTTCAGTGCTCGGTAATTGCTCCGGGTACCCGTCGCGGGCCCTAGCTGGGTCGTGACAGAAGTGGTATCAGAGCAGTTCGCCCTAGGAAGTGTCAACGAGCCGTGTCTAGTAGAGTCTTGTTTATGGTGTGTTGCGCGCCACGCTAATAAACAAGAGGCTACGGGGCTTTAGGAAAATGACCATCCTTCTTCTCATAAGATCGTGCGATAGAGCCATGTCTAGGATTATATCATTCCTAAAAGTGCGTTATGGTTTCAGAAAATGCCACCGAAAGGAAAAGCTACAGCTGCCCAGAAAGGCAAAGCTACGACGAAGAAGTGGGCAGAAAGGGAGCCTCCGGCGGAGGTAGAGGAAAGTGAATCGCAAAGTGAGGCCGCGCCCAATGTAGAAGAGCAGGGAGGAGCCTCAGCTCCGATTCCTCCACCGGGTGCTTCGGGTCAACAAGTGTCCGAGGCCATACATTTATTGACGCAGTTGGTTGCCGCTCAGGCACAACGACAGAATGCGGCCCCAAGTGATCGTTCGGCTAGTACAAGAGCCCGTGATTTCCTTACTCTAAACCCTCCAAAATTTTTCGGGTCGAAGCCGGATGAGGACCCACAAAGTTTTATCGATGAGATGTTGCGGACGCTGAAACTTATGCATTCTTCTGAGACCGAATCCGTGGAGTTGGCCTCATATAGACTTCGTGACGTGGTGGTGCTATGGTATAAGAATTGGGTGATAACAAGAGGAGAGAATGCTCCACCTCCCATTTGGCAAGAGTTTGTGGAAGCCTTTATTCGTAACTACTTGCCACTTGAAGTCCGCCAAGCTAGAGCGGACAGGTTCTTGAATTTGAAACAGGGAAGCATGAGTGCCCGAGAGTATAGTATGCAATTTAACTCATTGGCCCGGTATGCTCCGACTATGGTGGCTGACATAGGAGACCGAGTCTACAGATTTGTAAGTGGTTTAGGGCCACATCTGTACAGAGATTGTTTGACAGCCTCTTTGCAAGACGGGATGGATATTTCCCGGATACAGGCCCATGCTCAGAACCTCGAGGAACGACAACGACAGCAGAGAAGTGATCGTGAGGGTGACAGAAGACAAGGTAAGAGGGCTAGATCTATGGGGGAGAGCAGTGAGTACCGAGGGGGACCGAGACAGACGCATTCCAGGCACTCAGGTCAGTCAGCGACCAGTACACCTCCCGGATTCTCGGATAGGAGATTTGATCGTTCTTTTCAGTCAGGCCAGGGGCAGAGTTCGAGGGCCTCAGATTCGCAGTCTAGGGGAGACTTTAGCCATAGGAGACCTTCAGTACCGCGGTGTAGCCAGTGTGGCAAATTACATTCCGGACAGTGTCGTCAGGGTTCGGATGCTTGCTATGCTTGCGGGCAGGTTGGTCATATGATGAGAGATTGCCCTTCAGCGAGAGATAGAGCGGGGACTCAGCCCACAGGTTCAGCAGCGGGTTCATCTTCAGCGCGCCCGACAACCCAGACTCATCAGACTACAGCAGGCAGAGGCAGAGGTAGAGGGGGAGCATCTACTTCAGGTGCTGTTCAGCCCCGTGTATATGCCTTAGCTGGGCGACAGGATCTTGAGTCTTCCCCAGATATTGTCACAGGTACCTTGACTATATTTTCCCGTGACGTATATGCTCTAATTGATCCGGGTTCTACCTTCTCATATATTTCTCCGTATATCGCTGATTGTGTTGGGGTGAGACCTGAGCCAATTAAACCTTTTGAGGTATTCACTCCAGTTGGTGATCCTGTAATAGCGAGGCAAGTATATAAGAACTATGTAGTCATTATATGTGATCGTCAGACAAGGGATGATTTGATTGAACTTGAGATGATATATTTTGACGTAATTATGGGTATGGACTGGTTGGCATTGTGCTATGCTAATGTTTGTTGCCGGACAAAGGTAGTTCGATTCCAATTTCTGGGAGAGCCCATACTCGAGTGGAAGCTGTAATACAGTTTCCCCAAAGGGTAGGTTTATTTCCTACCTTAAGGCGAGAAAGATGATAGCCAAAGGTTATATTTGTCATCTATTTCGGGTTCATGACACGGAAGCGGAAGTGCCAACTTTCCCGTCTGTCCTGGTAGTGAATGAATTCCCAGATGTGTTTCCCGACGAGTTACCAGGCCTTCCTCCAGAAAGGGAGATTGATTTCGCCATTGATGTATTACCAAACACCGAGCATATTTCTATTCCTCCATATCGAATGGCTCCAACAGCACTGAAAGAGCTAAAAGCACAGCTAAAAGATTTACTTAAGAAGGGGTTTATAAGGCCTAGTTCCTCGCCATGGGGAGCACCAGTCTTGTTCGTAAGGAAGAAGGACAGTTCGTTACGAATGTGTATTGATTACAGACAGCTGAACAAAGTGACGGTGAAGAACAGATATCCCTTTCCTAGAATTGACGACTTGTTCGATCAATTGCAAGGTGCTAAATGGTTCTCCAAGATAGATCTGAGATCGATTTATCATCGGGTGAGAATTAGGGAATCAGATATTCCCAGGACTGCCTTCAGGACAAGATATGGAAACTACGAGTTTCGAGTAATGTCGTTCGGGTTGACGAATGCCCCGGCAGTATTCATGAATTTAATGACTAATGTGTTCAGGCCGTTCTTGGACCTTTTTGTGATAGTGTTTAGCGACGATATCCTGGTATATTCTCGCACAGAATCAGAACATGCAGATCATCTAAGAATTGTTCTTGGCGTTCTTCGAGATCGGGAATTGTATGCAAAGTTTTCGAAGTGCGAGTTTTGGCTAAACTCAGTGGCATTTCTAGGTCATGTTATTTCAGATGATGGTATCCGAGTCGACACTCAGAAAATAGAAGCTGTGAAGACTTGGCTAAGACCTACGACACCTACAGAAGTTCGTAGTTTCCTTGGGTTAGCAGGATATTATAGAAGTTAACCCAGAAGTCGGCTAAACTCCAGTGGAGTGATGCCTGTGAGCGTAGCTTTCAAGAGTTGAAAAACAGGTTGACCTCAGCGCCAGTGCTAACACTTCCAGAAGGATCAGATGGCTATGTAGTATATTGTGACGCCTCCGATGTGGGATTAGGATGTGTATTGATGCAGAATGGGAAAGTTATTGCATATGCTTTGAGACAGTTGCGAAAACATGAACAGAATTATCCCACTCATGATCTTGAGCTAGCTGCGGTCATTCATGCATTGAAAATATGGAGACACTACGTATATAGTGTGCACGTGGACATCTATACGGATCACAAAAGCCTTCAATATATTTTCAAACAGAAGGAGTTGAACCTGCGGCATAGGCGATGGCTGGAATTACTGAAGGATTACGATGTGAACATTCTATATCATCCAGGGAAGACGAATGTAGTAGCGGATGCACTTAGCCGCCGATCGATAGGTAGTTTGTGTGGAGTTCCTTCGGAAAAGCGAGAAATGGTTCGTGAGGTCCATCGGTTAGCAAGTCTAGGCGTACGGCCAATTGATTCAGGAGATGCAGGTATTAGCGTCAATGACCCCACAGTTTCATCATTGAATCTAGAAGTGAAGGAACGACAATATGAAGACCCTCAGTTAAGCCACTATCGAGATATCTCAGGAAAAGGAAAAGTCTCCATTCGAAGTTTCCATAGAAGGGGTTCTTAGATATCGAGGCCGGCTATGTGTACCGAATGTGGCAAACTTGCGCCAACGGATTTTAGAGGAAGCACATTATTCCCGGTATTCTATTCATCCAGGTGCAACTAAGATGTACCATGATCTTAAATCGATATATTGGTGGGATGGCATGAAGCGAGGCATAGTCGAATTTGTAGCACAGTGCCCAAATTTCCAGCAAGTGAAGGCCGAGCATCAAAAGTCAGGAGGCTTATTGCAAGCAATGGAAATCCCTACGTGGAAATGGGAAGAAATTAATATGGATTTTGTGGTAGGATTACCCCGTACGCGAGGGAAGTACGATTCTATATGGGTGATCGTGGATAGACTCACGAAAGCAGCTCATTTTCTCCCCGTTAGAACCACATATTCAGTGGAAGATTATGCTAAATTGTATCTCAAGGAGATTGTACGACTTCACGGTATTCCTTTGGCCATTATCACAGACAGAGGGGCACAGTTCACAGCCAAGTTCTGGAAGTCCTTCCAAGTAGGTTTAGGTACCCAAGTTAAGCTCAGCACGGCGTTCCATCCGCAGACCGACGGACAAGCCGAGCGTACTATTTAGACCTTGGAAGATATGCTACGAGCGTGTGTGCTGGACTTTGGTGGTAGTTAGGATGAGCATTTACCTCTTATCGAATTTGCCTACAACAACAACTATCATTCCAGCATTCAAATGGCCCCGTATGAGGCCTTATATGGAAGAAAATGCAAATCTCCAATTGCATGGTTTGAAACCGGAAAAGTACAATTGATAGGCCCCGACTTGATCCAACAAGCAGTTGAAAAGGTTAAAGTGATTCGAGACCGACTGTTAACAGCTCAAAGTCGCCAAAAGTCTTATGCAGATAATCGCCGATGAGACTTGGAATTTCAAGTGGGCGATTGGGTGTTCCTGAAGGTATCGCCGATGAAGGGAGAGATGAGATTTGGCAAGAAGGGAAAGCTAAGTCCCAGATATATTCCCTACCAAATCATTCGCAAGGTGAGTCGAGTAGCCTATGAATTGGACTTGCCTTCAGAGCTCGAATCCGTGCATCCAGTGTTCCATGTTTCGATGCTCCGCAAGTGTATTGGAGACCCAACACGAATAGTTCCGGTTGATGATGTGCAAGTAACAGAGAAGCTAACATACGAGGAAATGCCCATTGCCATTTTGGATAGACAAGTACGAAGGCTTCGGAATAAAGAGGTTCCTTCAGTCAAAGTTCTATGGCGGAACAATAATCGGGAAGAAATGACTTGGGAAGCGGAGGAGAAGATGAAATCTATGTACCCCCATTTGTTCCAATCCCCAGAAGAGATTCAAGATGAGACGTCGATGGTGTAAGGTATGTATGTTTTAATTTTATGTTTTTGGTCGTGTGTGGCCATAAATGTGTTGATATTGTGATATGGCCCTGTGAGGCGAAGATATTGTAGGTTGTTGTAATGGAAAGGTAGTGTCTAAATTACAAGGGAAACTCTGGCAAAATTTTTCCAGAATCCCCGAGCGTCGAACATTCGAGGACGAATGTTCCAAAAGGGGGGAAGAATGTTACACCTCGGAAATTTCTCCGTACTTGTATGATGAGTGGAATGATAAAAAGTTGAGTGAATGATGTTTTATTAAGTCGGGAATGGCTAATTAAGAATTTTTGGAAATAAGAAAGTCACGGAAAATTTTTCAGCCCAGTGGTCGTATATATACGGCCCGTAAAGTGATTTACGGACCATATAGTGCAATCGTCCGTCAGCTTGCCAAAAATCTCAAGTTCTGCCAAGTGTTGAATATGGTTAAATACGACCCAGTTTATGGCCCGTAAACTGGTTTACGGACCGTAAACCAGGTCGTAAACTGCCATGTTCCTCAGTCAAAACTTTCTGTTTTTGAAATGATTAAATACGACCATGGAGGACGAACCGTAAATCAAAATACGGTCCGTATATGGTGGTTTACGACCACTGTTCATCCCGACAAGAATTCATTAAAGACCAGATTTTGTGATTTTAAAAAGGGACTTAGACTTCATATTATTTCATTATTCATCCAACAACTCAAGAGACCTCTAGAACTCTCCAAATATTTCCTCCACAAGAATTCAAGAGAATCAAAGGGAATATCAAGATCATCACCACTAAATTCATGAAAATAAGTGTAAGAAGACATCAAAGGATCTTCTATGTCAAGAAATTCCCAAGAAGGTGGAACTAGGGTTTTGGTTAATTGAAGTATTTCAACTTAAGGATTGTTCAACCATCATCCAAGGTAAGTTTCATGATTATTCCATGTTTTTTGAAGTATTGGAAAGCTTAGACACTTGAAATGTCGAAGAACATAGAAATGGGTCATTATTGAGTGAATAGTGACATAAATGAATGATAGTGGAATTGAACTATGAATGTTGAAGTGTTGTGAGTACAAATACGTTATAAATGATGTTTATAACATGAATCAAGCATTAAATGCATGAAAACGCAAGGATGAGTTAAAAGTAGAAATAATGGAAAATTGGAGGAAAATGGTGAATTTTGCCAAATGTACGTAAATGACGATTGTCGATTATGATATTGCGAGTAATATTATCAATGTTGGGAGTTGATATAAACCATCAGAAAAATGGTATGAGCGAAGGAAGCGTTGTCCGACTTTTCCTAGAATTAGCGATGCGTTCTTGTAGTTAGTTTACATTTGTTGATACGAATTCTCTTATGAAGGTAACGACGTGATATCGACGGAGAACAAGTGAGTGATATCTTAGCTAAACGCCCAAGGTATGTGAGGCTAGTCCTTCTTTCTAATGGCATGAATCTTTTAGGTTGAATCCTTACTCCTTTCATGAATTCTTACATTCTAAGAAGTTAAAAGCTTATACTATATGAGATAAGTTATACGATATGATGACACTAGAATGATGATGATGTTATTCCTTGCCTACACTCACCTTATGTACTAGTCCTTTCAAGGTGAGGCAGAATGTTCATGATGGTTCCATAATGTAATCGGGGGATCACGACCTTACGTCACCCCGATAAAGTAAAGTTGATCATGCGTCTTATATACGCATTATGATAGGATAAGTATTTTATGACAAGCATATTACTATGAGCATTTTCATAAGAATGTCATGATTGCATTCACACCGGGCCTAGTTGGCCGGGCAGACACCGCTTCGGCGGGCGGCGATACGGATACACCACGACCTACGGGCGTGGGCAGACAGCACTAGTGGGCGGCATGAGATGGTACCCCGGACGCAGGAGGCCTGGACGTGTGCTAATATTATTGATAATCACACCGGTCCGACATGGACGGGCAGCTTGCATATGATGTATACATGTTATGATGACGAGTATGAGTAAGATAGCATGCATTACTTCATTTATGATTATCAGTCAGATCCAGATGTCTCATGTTGATGTTATTCCCATATTATTGATTTCTCCTTTCATTATGTATGCCTCTCATACTCGGTACAATATTCGTACTGACGTCCTTTCTTCGGACGCTGTGTTCATGCCCACAGGTAGATAGGGAGGAGAGCTTGGCCCAGGTCCTCAGTAGCTGTCAGCTGACAGATAGCACTCCATTGTTCGGAGGTGCTTATGGCTATTATTTTGATGTACATTCATATATGCATATTTTGGGCATGACGTAGTCTTGTTCCGTCTATGTATTCATTATGTTAGTAGAGGCTCGTAGATACGCAGTGTGGGTTAGATGGTCTCACAAGATGTTTTCATATGTATGTATATTATTTTGATGGCCAAGAGGAAAATGTATATAAAGTATTTATGTTTTAATTAAATATGATTTTCCTACAATTGGTATGTAAAATTGATAAAAGCGTATCAAATGAGCAAGACAAGCAGTAGAGTAAGCAGTGCTCGGTAATTTCTCCGGGTACCCGTCGCGGCCCTAGCTGGGTCGTGACATTCTGGTTCTGCTTAAGGTTAAAGACGACCACGAGGGACGGTCCGTAAACTGGAATACGGACCGTAAACCTCCATGGACGACCACTGTACACCTCAACACAGAATTTCAATTCATTAAATATGAGGACCAAGACTTGTTTTATTTCATTTCTACATTACACCACTTCTCTCTAGAATCATCTCTCTACATTTATTTCATAAGTTTTCATGGATTATACGTCACAAACAACATAAACAAGTGAAGCAAGTGTAAGCAAGCCATTAAATACCATTCAAGTCAAGAAATGCAAATGGAGAAAAACTAGGGTTTTGCTCAAAGTGGAGTATTATTAACCAAAGCTTGTTCCTACAACTTCTAAGGTAAGATTCATGATTTTTACATGATGTTTAAGTTATTGAAGAGTTGAAATACATGGATTGTAGAAAATATGGTCAAGTAGGTCATGAATGATGAATAGTGGTATTTTGAGGAATAGTTTGAATTGAATCATGAATGTTGTTGTGTTGTGATATGAATGCATTATAAATGGTACTAAGATCATGAACTAGACACTTTAGATGAATGGACGAAGTTGGATGTTATGACCATGAATATGGGTGAATTAGAGGCAAATTAAGGAATCTAAATAATGCGGATAACGTGAATGACTAATGGCCATTGTTATGATATTAATGAAGGTATAGACGCTAGCATTGGGAGGAAGCGTGCAAGTGTAGAATAGTCCGACGAAAAGGTATGTAAGGCTAACCCTTCTTTCATAAGGTATGGTTCCTTGGCCAAACTCTTGAACCCTATATATGAGTATGTTGTATTCAAACGATTAACACTCCGAGCTCATAAGTTCATGATCCTCGATACGTGCTACGAATGTACTACGCACCCCATTTGACGAGTAAGCATAAGATAGAGATGTAGCGAAAACGA
This sequence comes from Lycium barbarum, assembly GCF_019175385.1. Taxonomy (NCBI): domain Eukaryota; kingdom Viridiplantae; phylum Streptophyta; class Magnoliopsida; order Solanales; family Solanaceae; genus Lycium; species Lycium barbarum. The sequence continues at coordinate 76,041,328 of NC_083340.1, read as the reverse complement.
TGGTGTTAGTGATGACGATGATAATAATAATGATGCTAAAGGTGCCTACGGGCTATTGTATTCACATGTGCCTATGAAGGGCTATAATGACACCCCGAGATTATAATGCCGGGTAGAATATATGTATATGGATGTATATATATATATGTATGTATATGATTACGTAACGCGCGCACACATCTGCATATGGTACGGATAACCCTGAGGCCTTGGTAGGGCCAGGTAGAAATGATACAACTCGAATGGCATCAAGACCTTTTACAAGGAGCCAAGCGAGGGAACTTCAAGCTATGCAAGCATTGTTCATGAGGAGGGACATACTTGAATACACTCTAACACCTTTCCGGGGATTGCAAGTGTTCATGATAGCATGGGAGGATGGTTTGGAGAAGAGGTTGGAACATGGTCATACTTTCAATGTGACTATTACTTGAAGATTTGCAAATTCAAGTTTTGTTCCCAAAAGAAGACACCCAAACAAGGCCCTTACTTCATTAAGGGTAAAAGTGTAATAGTGTAGTTGTCTTCTTTTGAACCTTAGTATAAGTAGTAGTCTATTTCATTTGGAAGACTTAGTCTATGTTGAATATTGATGTCTTGAAATTGTGAACTCTTTTGAGTGTTGAGAGCTTGCTAAGCTAGAGATTGTGAATCTTGTGAGAGGATTGGTTATTAGGGTATCAAATCCCTATTGGTCATCCTAAGAGTTTGGTGCTCTTTAGTTCCTAAATTAGAGGTCAAGTTAATTCAAGAACTTTGGTTGCTAATTTGGGTCTTTAGTTGTGTCAAATTATCTATCCTTTATGTTTCTTGTCCTTTTTTCTTCATTTTCGTATGGAATATTGTATCAATTGGCATCAGAGCTTAGTTTAGATTTGTTCTACCAAATCTAATCTTGGGTTTTGATTCAACAAAAAAAAAAATCCGAAATTAAAAAAAAAAAAAAAAAAAAAATCGAATTTTCTTGTTGATTTTGTTGAATCTAGTGTTAGATTAGAGTTTCCTAGTGTTTCTAGAGTCTAAATCTTCCATTTCAAGTCAATTTGGAGTTAGGGTTTGTGTTCCACCATTGTTGAGCTTCAAAGCTTCAAGAACTTGAAAGTGGGTCTTGTTGAAGAAGGTGAAGTTGAAGGTTGAAACCTATTGGGCTTTGTTAGAAACATTAAAGAGAACTTAAATCCGAAATTTGAGCCAATTAGGAGTTGATTTGAGGGTAGTTGAATTTTTGAAGTGTTCTTGTGTTCTTGAAGACCTTCAAATCTTCATAAGGAAGAAGGCTCTCCAAAGGGCCATTTGATCCAAAAGTTGTCAAATATTTCTGATTTTTGCGAAAAAAAAAAAAAAAAAAATCGAGTTGGCCCACATGCGACACAACATGCGAATCGCATGTTGAACCTGCGAGTCGCAGGTTATGTCGCATCTTGTGACAGAAAGTTGAAATTTGGCTGCCTCATATGCGAGACGCATCTCACCATCGCATGTAGCACATGCGAGTCGCACATGGTGTCGCATCTTGTGACAGAGAGTTGATACCTTGGTTGCATCATCTGCGAACCGCACATCGCCATCGCATGTTTCACATGCGAGTCGCATGTGATGCACAGCCGTCGCATATGGCGCATTTCAGGTTTTTTTTATTTCCAACTTTAATTCTCTTTGATTTCAATTCTCAAAACAAAAATTTCTTGATCCTTAGTTGATGATATTGTGTCCCTAATCCTTTGGTAGGAAAAAACAAAAAAAAACAAAAAAAAAACAAAAAAAAAAAAAAAAACAAAAAAAAAAAAGAGTATAGAAATTTAAAAAATTTCATTATTTCAAATTGATACCTTGGATCAATTGGGGCTTCCTGGTCGTGTTTTCAAGTTATCACCTACCCGGGCCCGAAATTTAGTTATTTTCCCGATTTTTGCATTCCAATTTTCTTGTGTCTCTCAACTAGTAGCCATTTAGTAGTTGTTCCTACTTGTGTTTGCTAGTTCTAGTGTCCGCATTTCTTTCGTGCCAATTCTTTCGTGCTTTTTCTCTTTTTTACTTCGTTGTTCATGTCTTGGCTCAAGTGCGTTTGTTTTATTGAGTCATCCTCGTTCTTTTTGATAACAAGAATCTATTCCGACCAAGAGTAGAATTTGAACCCTTGTGACTAGTCAACATTAACAAGCACACAATCTTTGGCGGAAGCAATTTGTGAGGCAATCAAAGGTGCGCATACTTGAGCGATTGTGAGTTGATTTTACTAATCTAACGTGTTTGCTTGCTTTGTTGAGTGTCTTAATAGGTACCATGGCTACGGAGGATGAAACTCGAGTTCCCACCGGGGAACTCACACTAGTTGATGTAATGAGAGCCTTACAAGCCTTGAACGATAAAGTGGATAGTATGGGTGGTCGAATGGAAAACTTGGGAAGTAGGGTGGAAGCAATTGAAGGAGGTAGTAGGGAGGTCTCATATTCGCCTCAAGTGCAATACCAAGGTGGCACAAGTGGAGCTACTCGAAGCACTTCACCTACAGTGTCACCCGGCACCTTCCATCATCTATATAACCCCACTTCCCAAAACACTCCTCAAAACACGACTCTTACCCCACCAAACAACATTCCCATAGGCCAACGGAACAACCTACTCCAACAAGATCAAGCTCCAAATGACCCACATCCAAATGACCCACCCCTAAATGACCCCCACCCAAATGCACCAATGCCACCCCAAAACCGTCCAAACATCCAACAACCAAATGAGGAAGGGATAGAGGAAGCTCTACTTGAGCACGAACATTATGGTGACCAAGGTTGGAGGCCACGAGGGCAAGCACAAGGAGGTTATCGAGGAAGGGGGGGAAGGCATGGTCCTAACCCTCACATGGGTAGGCAAAGAGGGTACCAAGCTCGTGAAGGGTACCAAGGTCGTGACCATCAAGGTTATGACGACGATGGAGATTTTAATAGGAATCACGGTTATGGCGGAGGGCGAGACACGAGTCTCAATTCCATCAAGGTTACTCTCCCAACCGTCAAAGGAAGTAGTGATCCCGATACATTCCTTGATTGGGTGATGCATTGTGATAGAATCTTCTTGACGAATGACATGTTCGAGGTGAAAAAGGCTTCTTACGCCATTGCTCAATTCGAGGGGTATGCCTCCACATGGTGGGAAACTCAAGTGAAAGCAAGAAGAATTATTGGACTCCCTCCCACACCTACTTGGGATGAATTGAAGGAGGCCATGCGGCGTAAGTATGTCACCGAGCGCTACAAACAAGAACAACTCAAGAAGGTGTATACCTTAAGGCAAAACAAAAAGAGTGTGGAAGAATACTATGATGAGTTTCAAATTGTCAAGATGAGAATTGACTTTGACGAGGATGAGTTAAATGCTATGACTCGGTTCCGAGCCGGGTTAAATGGTGACATTGTCTCCCAAATGAGACTCCACAACTATGGGAGCATTGAAGAAACCCTTCAAGCGGCTATTGAAATAGAGGAGGGTCTCAAGGAGGACAAAATCAATAAATCAAGGGGCTATGTGAGTTCATGGAACCATAACAAAGAACGAGGAGCTTTCTCCTCCAATTGGCAAAAGAATAAGGGCCCCATGCAAGAAGCCAAGAAACCATTTGTGAAGAATTCTCAAGTTGAGAAGCAAGTTGACAAGCAACCTACGAAGTTTGCTCCAAAAGAAGGAGGTACGAAAACTCCTATTCAATGCTTTAAATGTCATGGCTTCGGTCATAGAGCAAGTGAGTGCCCTAATCGTAGAGCGTTTATTTTGAAAGACACTTATAGTGAGGATGAGGAAGAATGTGAGGAAGGGGATGAAGAGGGCAATCATGAGGATGAACATCATGATAGTGAAGGGGATGGTGTTGAAGGTGATGATGAGCCTATTGTACCTCTATATGTGGTGCGACGAACCATGATAAGTAAAGCAATGGATGACCCAAGTCAACGGGAAAATCTCTTCCATTCCAAGTGCATCATTAACCAAAACACTAGCATCATGATCATTGATAGTGGGAGTTGTGCCAATGTTGCTAGTACCACCCTTGTTGATTTCTTGAAACTTCCCACCACCCGCCATGAAAACCCTTACAAACTTCAATGGCTCAATGAATGTGGTGAATTGAAGGTGACTAGACGAGCTATCATCAAATTCGCGGTTGGGAAGTATCATGATGAGGTGTTGTGTGATGTTGTTCCCATGCAAGCGTGTCATCTTCTACTTGGCCGACCATGGCAATATGATAGGTCCGTCAACCATAATGGGCGAACTAACCAATACACCCTTGGCCACAATGGTGCCAAACATGTCTTGAATCCCGTGACCCCCTCCCAAGTGGGTGAGATCTATAACAAAATGAGGGAGTTAAAGGAGAAGGGACATGGTGCATTGCAAAAGAAGAATGTGGGGGACGAGGGAGTAGGGGAGAGTAGTTCTCAAGAGTTGAGTGGAAAGAAAGGGGAGCTTAGAGGAAAAACTAAGGTGTCGCTTTTGGCGAATTGTGGGGAAATTAGGGAGGAATTGGGGGAGCGTCACCCGGTGATTCTCCTCATGCATAGGGACTATGCATTGCACACTAATGAACTAACCCCTTCTTTTCCTAGCTCTATTTCTTCTCTTTTGCAGGAATTTGATGATGTGTTCCCAACGGAACTCCCAAAGGGGTTACCACCCTTGAGGGGAATTGAACACCAAATTGACTTTGTTCCGGGGTCTCAATTGCCAAACAAGCCAGCTTATAGAGCTAACCCGGATGACACTAAGGAGCTTCAAAGGCAAGTGGATGAGCTCCTTGAAAAGGGAGTTGTGAGAGAAAGCATGAGTCCTTGTGCTGTGCCCGTGATCTTGGTGCCAAAGAAAGATGGATCATGGCGCATGTGTGTTGATTGTCGGGCCATCAACAAGATAACGGTAAAGTATCGCCATCCCATACCCCGTCTTGATGACATGCTTGATGAGTTGAATGGTTCATGCATATTCTCTAAGGTAGATCTTAGGAGTGGGTATCATCAAATCCGGATGAAACCCGGAGATGAGTGGAAAACCGCATTCAAGACCAAGTTTGGTCTATATGAATGGTTGGTGATGCCTTTTGGTCTCACTAACGCTCCTAGTACTTTCATGCGATTGATGAATCATGTGATGAAACCTTTTATTGGCAAATTCGTGGTTGTTTATTTTGATGATATTTTGGTGTATAGCAAAACCATGGATGAGCATGTTAGTCATTTGAAATGTGTGTTTGAAGTGCTTAGACAAGAACAACTTTATGCCAATGTTGATAAATGTTCCTTTTGTGTGGATGAAGTTGTTTTCTTGGGATTTGTCGTGAGCTCAAGGGGGGTTGAGGTTGATGAATCCAAAGTAGAAGCCATAAGAAATTGGCCCACTCCAAAATCCATTGGAGATGTAAGAAGCTTTCATGGCTTGGCTAGTTTCTATAGGCGTTTTGTTAAAGGATTTAGTACCATAGCCGCTCCTTTGACCGAGGTAATCCGAAAGGACAAACCTTTTTCTTGGGGTGTGGAGCAAGCTAATGCCTTTGAAACTTTGAAACAAATGCTTAGCTCCGCACCATTGTTGCAATTACCCGACTTTGACAAAATATTTGAGATTGAATGTGATGTAAGCAAAGTGGGTATTGGAGCTGTTTTAATGCAAGACCAAAAGCCCATAGCCTATTTTAGTGAAAAACTCAAGGGAGCGACTTTGAATTACACTACCTATGATCTTGAGTTGTATGCCTTGATTCGTGCTTTGGGAAATTGGCAACACTACTTGTAGCCTAAAGAGTTTGTAATTCGGACCGACCATGAGTCCTTAAAGCATCTTAAGGCCCAAGGTAAGTTGAACAAAAGGCATGCCAAATGGGTTGAATTCCTTGAAACCTTCCCTTATGTAATCCAATACAAAAAGGGAAAGGAGAATGTAGTGGCGGATGCCCTATCAAGGAAACATGTTTTGATTAATACCTTGTCTTCCAAATTGATGGGTTTTGAAAGCTTGAAGACATTGTATCCCGAGGACCCCGTCTTTGCCAAAATCTTTCTAGATTGCGAAGAATGGGAAAGGGAGAGGTGGATTAGGGATAGGTCTTCTACTTCCTATTCCAAGTTTGATGGTTTCTTGTTCAAGAACAAGCGACTATGTGTGCCCATGAGCTCTTGGAGGGAGTTATTTGTGAGAGAGGCACATAATGGGGGATTGATGGGACATTTTGGGATTGATAAGACTTTGGGGATTCTTGAGGAACAATTTTATTGGCCTCATATGCGGAGGGATGTGGCTAAGATTTGTGGCCAATGCATTGAATGTCGCGGCGCCAAGTCTAGACTCCTTCCCCATGGTTTGTATACCCCTCTCCCCACCCCTCAACAACCTTGGGTTGATATTTCAATGGATTTTGTGTTGGGTTTGCCTAGAACCAAAAGGGGTAAAGATAGCATCTTTGTTGTGGTTGATCGATTTTCTAAAATGGCTCATTTCATTGCTTGTCATAAAGTTGATGATGCTCCTCATGTTGCCTCTTTGTTTGTTGAACATGTGGTAAAGTTGCATGGTATTCCCAAAACCATTGTGAGCGATAGGGATCCAAAATTCCTTAGCCACTTTTGGAAAGAATTGTGGGGACGACTTGGTACTAAATTGTTGTTTTCTACCTCTTGTCACCCACAAACCGATGGCCAAACCGAAGTTGTCAATAGGACCTTGGGTTCTATGCTTAGGGCCATGGTTAAAGGAAAATTAACATCTTGGGAAGATCAATTGCCTTTGGTTGAATTTGCTTACAATAGAGTCATTCATAGCACTATTGGCATGTCACCTTTTGAAGTCGTTTATGGTTTTAACCCCCTAACCCCTTTAGATCTAACCCCTTTATCTCAAGATGTTGTGTTGAGTTTAGATGGAAACAAACGAGCCGAGGCCATGAAGAAGTTGCATGAGAAGGTGAGGCTTCACCTTGAGAAAAAGAATCAAGAAACGGCCAAGAGAGCAAACAAGGGCCGCAAACGAGTTGTGCTTGAACCGGGTGATTGGGTTTGGGTACATTTCCGAAAGGAGAGGTTTCCCAACAAAAGAAAGACCAAGTTGATGCCTAGAGGAGATGGTCCATTTGAAGTACTTGAACGACTCAATGATAATGCATACAAAATTGATCTTCCACCCGAATACCAAGTTCATAACACCTTCAATGTGTGTGATCTCTCTCCTATGGTGGTGCAAGATGTTGATCCCTTAAATTTGAGGACAAATTCTCTTCAAGAAGGGGAGAATGATACAACTCGAATGGCATCAAGACCTTTTACAAGGAGCCAAGCGAGGGAACTTCAAGCTATGCAAGCATTGTTCATGAGGAGGGACATACTTGAATACACTCTAACACCTTTCCGGGGATTGCAAGTGTTCATGATAGCATGGGAGGATGGTTTGGAGAAGAGGTTGGAACATGGTCATACTTTCAATGTGACTATTACTTGAAGATTTGCAAATTCAAGTTTTGTTCCCAAAAGAAGACACCCAAACAAGGCCCTTACTTCATTAAGGGTAAAAGTGTAATAGTGTAGTTGTCTTCTTTTGAACCTTAGTATAAGTAGTAGTCTATTTCATTTGGAAGACTTAGTCTATGTTGAATATTGATGTCTTGAAATTGTGAACTCTTTTGAGTGTTGAGAGCTTGCTAAGCTAGAGATTGTGAATCTTGTGAGAGGATTGGTTATTAGGGTATCAAATCCCTATTGGTCATCCTAAGAGTTTGGTGCTCTTTAGTTCCTAAATTAGAGGTCAAGTTAATTCAAGAACTTTGGTTGCTAATTTGGGTCTTTAGTTGTGTCAAATTATCTATCCTTTATGTTTCTTGTCCTTTTTTCTTCATTTTCGTATGGAATATTGTATCAAGAAATAACATTGAGCCTTGGTTGGCCAAGTATGTATGAAACACCGAACCTTATGGTCGGGTACGCTATGTATGTATATAAGTGTATGGCTACGTATATAATATGAATATGAATATGAATGTGAAAAGACTATGTATATTAATGTGAATAGGGGCATGTATACGAATACGAGCCCTATTATGAAATACGCATGAGAAATGGAAAGTTCCTATGAAAGGCAGGTAAGTGCCATGATGATGATATTATTGTCTTCCCTCCTATGCCACTTCATATATTGTCTATGATGCTTCTATATTGATGTTAATCCTGCTTTACATACTCAGTACATTCTTCGTACTGACGTCCTTTTGTTTATGGACGCTGCGTCATGCCCGCAGGTGCACAGGGAGACAGACTTGATCCATAGCTGCTTATTCAGAGATTACATAGCGGAGCTCCATTTCCTTCGGAGCCATAGCTTTTGGGTACTTATTCTTTTGTGGATATAATTATGGGCATAGCGGGGTTCTGTCCCACTCATGTGATATGTTATACTCTTCCTAGAGGCTCGTAGTCATGTGTATATGGTTAGACATGTCCGGCCTTGTCGGCCTATGTTTTGTATATCATTTTGTCGGCCACATTGGCCCACGTACATTGATGTGGCATAGATGCCTATGGTGATATAAATGTACTGTTGTCCAATTGGGACTAGTTGACGAATGAATGAAAATGTATGTATAATGTGGCTCACCTAGATTTAAGTATAAGGGTAAGCTAAGAGTGTGCTCGGGTGGGCTAGCACCGGGTGCTCGTCGCGGCCCCGAGTCGGGACGTGACAAAAGTGGTATCAGAGCAGTTCAGTCCTAGGGTGTGTCTACGAGCCGTGTCTAGTAGAGTCTTGGTTATGGGTGTATTGCGCGCCACATTTATAAACAAAAAGCTGCAGACATTTTAGGAATAAATGACCTTCTTTCTTCATAAGAATCATGCGATAGAGATATGATGTAGGAAATTCTTGCTCCTAAATCGTGTGTTGTGTATTTCAGAGATGCCTAAAAAGGGAAAGGCTACGGCAGCCCAAATGGGCAAGACGGTGGCAGAGAAGCGGGCTAAGAAAGCACCGCCACCGGTAGTAGAGTAAAGTGAGTCCCAGAGTGCGGCTCAATCTCAGTCCTTCCAGACAGTGCCTATTACTGAGGAGCGTGAGGGAGCCTCAGCCCCAGCTCCAGCACCTCCAGCTCCTCCACCAGATGCTTCGGGCCAAGATGTGAAAGAGGCCATTAATTTGTTAACCCAGTTGGTTGCGGCCCAGGCTCAGAGGCAAAGTTCAGGGTATGGTGATAGGGCTGTTAGTGCAAGAGCCTGTGATTTCATTACTTTGAACCCTCCGGAATTTTTGGGTCAAAACTGGAGGAGGATCCCCAGGACTTTATTGATGGTATGCTAAGGACGCTCCAGTTGATACATGCTTCAGACACCGAGTCGGTAGAGCTAGCGTCATATATATTGAGAGATGTCTCGATCCAGTGGTATACGGTGTGGATGGCTTCACGGGGGGGCCAATGCACCTCCCCCGGTATGGAAAGAGTTTGTTGATGCTTTTCTCCGTCACTATATGCCTCCAGAAGTTCGGCGAGCAAGGGCCGATAAATTCTTAAATTTGAGGCAAGGTAGTATGAGTGCCCTAGAGTATAGCCTCCGTTTTAACTCCTTAGCTAGGTATGCTTCGGCCATGGTGGCAGATATGGGCGACAGGGTATACCAATTCGTAAAGGGCCTAGGGCCACACTTGATGGATAAATGCTTGACTGCATCCCTTCAGGACGGTATGGATATTGCGCGCATTCAGGCACATGCTCAGAACTTAGAAGAAAGCCTACAATAGCGGAGGAGTGAGCGTGAGCAAGATCGGGGACATAGCAAGAGAGCTAGATCTTCGGGTCCGACAAACGAGTTTAGAGGCGGACACAGGCAGCAGTTCCCTAGACATTCAGGCTATTCTATGACCAGTGCATCTCCTCGGTTTTCAGGCCAGAGCCTCGATAGATCTGCTCGTTCAGGGCCGAGTCCCAGTTATTCAGTATCTCAGTTCAGAGATGATTCAGGCCAGTCAAGGCCACCTGTACCACGATGTTCCCAGTGTGGGAAGTTGCATTGGGGTCGATGCTAATTGGGCTCGGATGGTTGTTATTCCTGTGGTCAACCAGGTCATATCATGCATGATTTCCCCTCAGTACAGGGTAGAGGTAGGACCCAGCCATCAGGGTCGGCAGCCGGATCATCAGCATCTGTACGCCTTACGGGGCCAGGTGCATATGGGCCAGTCGGCCATGGTAGAGGCAGAGGCAGAGCTGCCAGTACTAGCGGTCCTCAGCACCGTATTTATGCTTTGGCTGGACGCCAAGATCTTGAGTCTTCTCCTGACGTGGTCACAGGTATATTATCGGTATTCTCTCATGATGTATATGTTTTGATTGATCCGGGCTCCACATTATCATATGTTACTTCATATATTGCGGGTCGATTTATAATTGAGCCGGAGTCTATCAAACCTTTTGAGGTGTCTACACCCGCGGGTGAATCGGTAATAGCTAGCCGATTATATAGGAATTGTGTGATTGTGATTTGCGATCGTCGTACTATGATTGATTTGCATGAGCTAGAAATTGTAGATTTTGATGTCATTATGGGCATGGATTGGTTGGCTTCTTGTTATGCCAACGTTGATTGCCGGATGAAGGTGGTTCGTTTCCAGTTTCCGGGAGAACCAGTGTTAGAATGGAAAGGAAATACGGCATCACCAAAAGGTAGGTTTATTTCCTATCTAAAGGCAAGGAAAATGATCACAAAAGGGTGCATTTATCATCTAGTGCGAGTTCAAGATGTAGAATCTGAATCGCCGACTCTTCAGTCAGTTCCTGTAGTGAACGAATTTCCGGATGTGTTCCCGAAAGAGCTTCCAGGCCTTCCTCCCGAACGGGAGATTGATTTTTCCATTGATGTGTTGCCAGGCACAACACCTATATCTATTCCCCCATATAGAATGGCACCCGCGGAATTGAAAGAGTTGAAGGAGCAATTGAGGGACTTGCTTGATAAAGGCTTCATTAGGCCTAGTTCATCCCCGTGGGGAGCACCCATATTGTTTGTCCGAAAGAAGGATGGCTCCTTGAGAATGTGCATTGATTATCGGCAATTGAATAAAGTGATGATTAAAAACAAGTATCCTCTTCCGAGGATCGATGATTTATTTGATCAATTGCAAGGTGCCAAATGGTTTTCAAAGATTGATTTGAGGTCCGGGTACCACCAAGTAAGAGTTAGGGAGAAAGATATCCCTAAGACAGCTTTCAGAACAAGATATGGCCATTTCGAGTTCCGAGTAATGTCGTTTGGATTAACTAATGCACCGGCAGCATTTATGGACTTAATGAATAATGTATTCAGACCTTTTCTGGATCTATTCGTGATTGCATTCATCGACAAAATCCTGGTATATTCTAGATCCGAGACAGATCATGTGGAGCATCTGCGTATAGTCTTTGGAGTTCTGCGAGCTCGAAAGTTGTTTGCAAAATTCTCCAAGTGTGAGTTTTGGTTGAACTCAGTATCATTTCTGGGCCATATTATTGCAGCTGATGGTATTAGGGTGGATAGCCAAAAGATTGAGGCCGTGAAGACTTGGCTAAGGCCCACGACTCCTACGGAGGTTCGTAGCTTTTTGGGCTTAGCAGGTTATTACAGAAGATTTGTTAAGGGTTTCTCTTCTATTTCTGCACCGCTCACAAAGTTGACTCAGAAGTCAGCTAAGTTTCAATGGACAGATGCCTACGAGCGTAGCTTCCAAGAGTTGAAAGATAGATTGACTTCTGCCCCAGTCTTGACACTTCCAGAGGGATTGAAAGGGTATGTTTTTTATTGCGATGCTTCAGGCATCGGGCTAGGTTGTGTACTGATGCAACATGGTAAGCTGATTGCGTACGCTTCTAGGCAATTGCGGAAACATTAACAGAATTACCCGACCCATGATTTAGAATTAGCGGCAGTGGTCCATGCATTAAGGATATGGCGACATTATTTATATGGTGTCCATGTGGATGTTTATACAGATCATAAGAGCCTTCAGTATATCTTCAAGCAGAAAGAGTTTAATTTGCGGCAACAAAGATGGTTGGAGTTGCTAAAGGATAATGATGTTGATATCTTGTATCACCCCGGAAAAGCTAACGTTGTGGCTGACGCTCTTAGCCGCAGATCCATGGGAAGTCTAAGTGATGTACGACCAGAGAAGAAAGAGACGGCCCGTGAGCTTCAACAGTTAGCTAGCCTAGGAGTCCGAGTAGTGGACTCAGGTAGCAGCGGAGCTACTATTCAGAATTCAACAGTTTCATTGCCAGTAGCGGAAGTAAAAGAGCGACAATATGAGGATCCCATGCTAGTGCAGTACAAAGATACACTCCCTCAGAAAGAGGAGTCATCATTTCATATTTCGAGAGACGGAGTTCTCCGATGTAGAGGTGTGTTCCCGATGTAGTAGGCCTACGTCACCAAATATTGAGGGAAGCTCATTGTTCCCGTTACTCCGTAGACCCTGGAGCGACGAAAATGTATCATGATCTTAAGTCTATATACTGGTGGAATGGAATGAAGAGAGATATAGCGGAATTCGTAGCTCAGTGTCCTAATTGCAAACAAGTGAAGATTGAACACCAAAAGCCGGGTGGATTATTGCAAGCTATAGAAATCCCAACTTGGAAGTGGGAAGTGATTAATATGGATTTCATTACAGGGTTGCCCCGTTCTCGACGTAAGTATGATTCCATATGGGTGATTGTGGATAGACTCACAAAGTTAGCTCATTTCTTACCGGTCAGGATGACCTATGTGGCAGAAGATTATGCGAAGCTTTATCTTAAAGAAATAGTGAAACTCCATGGCGTTCCAGTATCTATTATCTCCAATAGAGGGACCCAGTTTACAGCTAAGTTTTGGAGATAGTTCCAAGAGGGTCTAGGGACCCAAGTGTGCCTAAGCACGGCATTTCACCCACAGACCGATGGGCAAGCTGAACGAACTATTCAGACTCTCGAGGATATGTTACGAGCATGTATCATTGACCTTGGAGGAAATTGGGATGACCATTTGCCTCTCATTGAGTTTGCTTACAATAACTGTTATCATTCTAGCATTCAAATGGCACCGTATGAGGCTTTATATGGGCGAAAGTGTAGATCCCCGATTGGGTGGTTTGAAACTGGAGAGGCCAAGTTGATAGGGCCAGATTTGGGCCAGCGAGCTATAGAGAAAGTCAAGCTCATACAAGATCGGTTGTTAGCGGCTCAAAGACGCCAGAAGTCCTATGCGGATAATCGTCGAAGGGACTTAGAGTTCCAAGTTAAGGATTGGGTATTCTTGAAAGTGTCGCCAATGAAAGGCGTTATGAGATTTGGCAAAAAGGGGAAGCTCAGTCCCCGGTATATTGGACCATATGAGGTTGTGCGCAAAATAGGCAAAGTGGCCTATGAGTTGGATCTACCTCCGGAATTGGAGTCAGTCCATCCAGTATTTCATGTCTCGATGCTTCGAAAATGTGTTGGAGATCCCACCAGGATCGTCCCAGTCAATGATGTGCAAGTGACAGAGAAATTGACTTATGAAGAGGTACCCATTGCCATATTAGACAGGCCAGTACGGAGGCTTAGGAACAAGGAAGTGGCCTCAATTAAAGTTCTGTGGAGGAATAGCAATCGAGAGGAGATGACATGGGAAGCAGAAGAAAGTATCCTATCTAAATACCCATATTTATTTCAGCCCGTGGAAGAAGCCCAAGATGAGACGTCAAGATCATAAGGTATGTATATTTCCTTTTATGCTTTTGGGTCATGTGTGGCCAAAAAATTTTATGTTGTTACGTTGTGGCCCTGTGTGGCATCGATATTATGGGTTGTTGTGGCAGGATGGTAGCGCCATATTATAAGGGTCATGTGTGGCCAAATTTTTTTTGTAGAATTCCCCGAGACTTTAACATTCGAGGACGAATGTTCCTAAGGGGGGAAGAATGTTACACCTCGGAAAATTTCCCGTTGGTATGCAAGTAAACGAACTAGTGATGTGTGCGAGGAGTGCGAGTGTATAATGTTTCATGAGCAATGTGCGTATATGGACGAGAATGATTAGAATGAAAAGTCGAGAAATGTGAAAAGTTGAAAATTGGCAAAACTGCCCAGTGGTCGTAAAGTGCAAAATACGGACCGTAAAATGGAATACGGTCCGTAAACTGGCAGTCGTAAATTGCCATGCAAGGTTTCAACTTTCTGCCCAGTTGAGAAGTGGTAAAATACGACCTGGTGGACGGACCGTAAAGTGATTTACGGCCCGTAAACCATGGTCGTAAATCACCATGCATGCAGCCAAAGTTTCTGGTTCTGCTTAAGGTTAAAGACGACCACGAGGGACGGTCCGTAAACTGGAATACGGACCGTAAACCTCCCTGGACGACCACTGTACACCTCAACACAGAATTTTAATTCATTAAATATGAGGACCAAGACTTGTTTTATTTCATTTCTACATTACACCACTTCTCTCTAGAATCATCTGTCTACATTTATTTCATAAGTTTTCATGGATTATAAGTCACCAACAACATAAACAAGTGAAGCAAGTGTAAGCAAGCCATTAAATACCATTCAAGTCAAGAAATGCAAATGGAGAAAAACTAGGGTTTTTCTCAAAGTGGAGTATTATTAACCGAAGCTTGTTCCTACAACTTCTAAGGTAAGATTCATGATTTTTACATGATGTTTAAGGTATTGAAGAGTTGAAATACATGGATTGTAGAAAATATGGTCAAGTAGGTCATGAATGATGAATAGTGGCATTTTGAGGAATAGTTTGAATTGAATCATGAATGTTGTTGTGTTGTGATATGAATGCATTATTAATGGTACTAAGATCATGAACTAGACACTTTAGAAGAATGGACGAAGTTGGATGTTATGACCATGAATATGGGTGAATTAGAGGAAAATTAAGGAATCTAAATAATGCGGATAACGTGAATGACTAATGGCCATTGTTATGATATTAATGAAGGTATAGACTCTAGCATTGGGAGGAAGCGTGCAAGTGTAGAATAGTCCGACGAAAAGGTATGTAAGGCTAACCCTTCTTTCATAAGGCATGGTTCCTTGGCCAAACTCTTGAACCCTCTATATGAGTATGTTGTATTCAAACGATTAACACTCCGAGCTCATATGCTCACGATCCTCGATCCGTTCTACAAATGTACTACGCACCCCATTTGACGAGTAAGCATAAGATAGAGATGTAGCGAAAACGATGGTGTTAGTGATGACGATGATAATAATAATGATGCTAAAGGTACCTACGAGCTATTGTATTCACATGTGCCTATGAAGGGCTATAATGACACCCCGAGCTTATAATGCCAGGTAGAATATATGTATATGGATGTATATATATATGTATGTATATGAAAACGTAACGCGCGCACACATCTGCATATGGTACGGATAACCCTGAGGCCTTGGTAGGGCCAGGTAGAAATAACATTGAGCCTTGGTTGGCCAAGTATGTATGAAACACCGAACCTTATGGTCAGGTACGCTATGTATGTATATAAGTGTATGGCTACGTATATAATATGAATATGAATACGAATGTGAAAAGACTATGTATATGAATGCAAATAGAGGCATGTATACGAATACGAGCCCTATTATGAAATACGCATTAGAAATGGAAAGTTCGTATGAAAGGCAGGCAAGTGCCATGATGATGATATTATTGTCTTCCCTCCTATGCCACTTCATATATTGTCTATGATGCGTCTATATTGATGTTAATCATGCTTTACATACTCAGTACATTCTTCGTACTGACGTCCTTTTGTTTATGGACGTTGCGTCATGCCCGCAGGTGCACAGGGAGACAGACTTGATCCATAGCTGCTTATTCAGAGATTACATAGCGGAGCTCCATTTCCTTCGGAGCCATAGCTTTTGGGTACTTATTCTTTTGTGTATATAATTATGGGCTTAGCGGGGTCCTGTCCCGCTCATGTGATATGTTATACTCTTCCTAGAGGCTCGTAGTCATGTGTATATGGTTAGACATGTCCGGCCTTGTCGGCCTATGTTTTGTATATCATTTTGTCGGCCACGTTGGCCCACGTACATTGATGTGGCATAGATGCCTATGGTGATATAATTGTACTGTTGTTACACCTCAGAAATTTCTCCGTACTTGTATGATGAGTGGAATGATGAAAAGTTGAGTGAATGATGTTTTATTAAGTCGGGAATGGCTAATTAAGAATTTTTGGAAAATAAGAAAGTCGCGGAAAATTTTCTGTCCAGTGGTCTGTCAAAGTGATGATATGGTTAAATACGACCCAGTTTACGGCCCGTAAACTGGTTTACGGTCCGTAAACCCGGTCGTAAACTACCATGTCCATCAGCCAAAACTTTATATCTTTGAAATGGTTAAATACGACCACAGTGGATGGACCGTAAATCAAAATACGGTCCGTATATGGTGGTTTACAACCACTGTTCATCCCGATAAGAATTCATTAAAGATCAGTTTTTGTGATTATTAAAAGGGACTTGGACTTCAATTCATTTCATTATTCATCCAAACAACTCAAGAAACTTCTAGATCTCTCCACATACTTCATCTATAGAAATCCCAAAGAATCAAAAGAACATCAAGACCAACAACACCAAATTCATGAAATCAAGTGTAAGAACACAACAAAGGATCATCTAAGTCAAGAAATCCCACAAAGGGTGGAACTAGGGTTTTGGCTAATTGAAGTATTTCAACTTAAGGATTGTTCAACCATCATCCAAGGTAAGTTTCATGATTATTCCATGTTGTTTGAAGTATTGGAAAGCTTAGACACTTGAAATGTAGAAGAACATATAAATGGGTAATTATTGACTGAATAGTGGCATAAATGAATGATAGTGGAATTGAACTATGAATATTGAAGTGTTGTGAGTACAAATACGTTATAAATGATGTTTATATCATGAAATAAGCATTAAATGCATGAAACCGCAAGGATGAGCTAGAAGTAGAAATAAGGGAAAATTGGAGGAAAATGGTGGATTTTGCCAAATGTACGTAAATGACGATTGTCGATTATGATATTGCGAATAATATTATGAATTTTGGGAGTTAATATAAAACATGGGAAAAGTAGTATGAGCGAAGGAAGCGTTGTCCGACTTCTCCTAGAATTTACGACGCATTCTTATAGTTAGTTTACTAATGTTGATACGAATTCTCTTATGAAGGTAACGACGTGATATCGACGGAGAACAAGTGAGCGATATCTTAGCTAAACGACCAAGGTATGTGAGGCTAGCCCTTCTTTCTAATGGAATGAATCGTTTAGCTTGAATCCCTATTCCTTTCACGAGTTCTTGCATTCCAAGGAGTTAAAAGCTTATACCTATGAATGTCTATATGAGATAAGTTATACAATATGATGACACTAGAATGATGATGATGTTATTCCTTGCCTACACTCACCTTATGTACTAGTCCTTTCAAGGTGAGGCAGAAATTCCATGATGGTCCCATAATGCAATCGGGGGATCACGACCTTACGTCACCCCGATAGAGTAAAGTTGATCATGAGTCTGATATACGCATTTTGATAAGATAAGTATTTTATGATAAGCATATTACTATGAGTATTTACATAAGCATTTCATGATTGCATTCACACCGGGCCTAGTTGGCTGGGCAGACACCGCTTCGGCGGGCGGCGATACGGATACACCACGACCTACGGGCGTCGGCAGACACCACTAGTGGGCGGCATGAGATAGTACCCCGGACGCGAGAGGCCTGGACGCAGGCTAATATTATTGATTATCACACCGTTCCGACATGGACGGGCAGCTTGCATATGATGCATACATGTTATGATGATGAGTATGAGTAAGATAGCATGCATTACTTCATTTATGATTATCAGTCAGATCCAGATGTCTCATGTTGATGTTATTCCCATATTGTTGATGTCTCCTTTCATTATGTATGCCTCTCATACTCGGTACAATATTCGTACTGACGTCCTTTCTTCAGACGCTATGCTCATGCCCACAGGTAGACAGGGAGGAGAGCTTGGCCCAGGTCCTCAGTAGCTGTCAGCTGATAGATAGCACTCCATTGTTCGGAGGTGCTTATGGCTATTCTTTTGATGTACCTTCATATATGCATATTTTGGGCATGACGGAGTCTTATTCCGTCCATGTATTCGTTATGTTAGTAGAGGCTCGTAGATACACAGTGTGGGTTAGATGGTCACACAAGATGTTTTCATATGTATGTATATTATTTTGATGGCCAAGAGGCAAATGTATATAAAGTATTTATGTTTCGATTAAATATGACTTTCCTACAATGGGTATGTAAAATTGATAAAAGAGTATTAAATGAGTAAGATAAGTAATAGAGTGAGCAGTGCTCGGTAACTAGCTCCAGGTACCCGTCGCGGTCCCTAGCTGGGTCGTGACAACTGTTGTCCAATTGGGACTAGTTGACGAATGAATGAAAATGTATGTATAATTATGTGGCTCACCTAGATGTAAGTATAAGGGTAAGCTAAGAGTGTGCTCGGGTGGGCTAGCACCGGGTGCTCGTCGCGGCCCCGAGTCGGGTCGTGACAGACTGAGCATGCAAATCATCTACGCGCAGTACTTAGAGTTCTTTGGGATAGATAATTATATGCGAAGTTTTCTAAGTTTGAATTTTGGTTGAACTCTGTGACTTTTCTTGGTCACATTATCTCAGATGAAGGTATTATAGTGGATACTCAAAAGATTGAGGCTGTAAGGGATTGGCCAAGGCCCATGACACCGACAAAGATATGTAGTTTCTTTGGTCTAGCCATATATTACAAGAGGTTCATAGAGGGATTTTCTTCTCTTTCAGCTCCATTGACAAAGTTGACCCAAAAGTCAGCTAAGTTTCAATGGACAAACGCTTGTGAGCTGAGTTTCTAGACACTGAAACATAAGTTGACTTCAGCACCCGTTCTGACTCTTCCAGCGGGAACAAATGGCTATGTGATTTATTGTGATGCTTCAGGTGTTGGGTTGGGCTATGTGTTGATGCAGCACAGTAAGGTTGTTGCTTATGCTTCTAGGCAATTGAGGAAGCATGAGAAGAACTATCCAACCCATGATCTTGAGTTGGCCGCAGTGATTCATGCTTTGAAAATATAGAGGCACTATCTATATGGTGTCCATGTTGATATTTATACCGATCATAAGAGCCTTCGGTACATCTTTAAGCAGAAGGAGTTGAACTTACATCAGAGGCGATAGCTAGAGTTGCTGAAAGACTATGATGTCGATATTCTGTACCATTATGGAAAGGAAAATATGGTAGTTGACGCTCTTAGTCGTAAGTCTATGGGTATTTTATCATATTTACAGCCAAAGAAAAGAGAGATAGCTCGTGAAATTCGTCAATTGGCTAGCCTTGGAGTTTTGTTGTTAGACTAAGATGATGTAGGAGTCACTGCCCAGGATACAACAACGTCATCTTTGGTAGCTGAGGTAAAATAGCATTAGTATAAGGACCCTATTTTAGCTCATTATCGAGACATGGCTCCTCAGAAAGAAATGACATCCTTTGTGATCACAGGAGACGGAGTTCGCAGGTATTGAGGAAGACTATGTGTCCCTAATGTTTTATGGCTTGGTCGGCTGATTATTGGGGAAGCCCATTATTCTCGCTATTCTATTCATCCGGGCACACCAAAAATGTACCATGATAACAAGGAACTGTATTGGTGGGATGGCATGAAAAAGGACATAGCAGAGTTTGTTGCTCAGTGTCCAAATTGCCAGCAAGTTAAGATAAAGCACCAGAAGCCCGGAGGTCTATTGCAAGCTATTGAGATTCCGGCATGGAAGTGGGAGGTGATTAATATAGATTTCATTACAGGTTTTCCCCGCACTCAGCATAAGTATGATTCAATATGGGTCATAGTTGATAGACTTACAAAGTCAGCCCACTTCATTCCTGTCCGAACTACTTATTCAGCTGAAGATTATGCAAAGCTCCACCTTAGAGACATTGTACGACTTTATGGGGTTCCTACATCGATTATTTCAGATAGAGGAGCGCAGTTCCATAGCTAACTTCTGGAGATCTTTCCAGGAAGGATTGGGGACTCAGGTGAACCTTAGTACGACATTTCACCCCCAGATAGATGAGCAAGCTGAGCGTACTATCCAGACACTTAAAGATATGCTACGAGCTTGTGTGATTGATTTTCGAGTAAGTTGGGATGATCATTTACCGCTTATTGAGTTTGCGTATAATAATAGATACCATTATAACATTCAGATGGCTCCTTACGAGGCTTTAGATGGACGGAAGTGTAGGTCGCCCATAGGATAGTTTGATGTTGAGGAAAGTAAGTTAGTAGGCCCAGATTTGATACAACAGGAAGTTGAGAAGGTGAAGGTGATCCAGGAGAGATTACTAGTGGTAAGAGCCGACATAAATATTATTCGGATAATCGACGACGTAATTTAGAATTTCAGGTAGTTGATTGGGTTTTCCTGAAGATATCACTTATGAAAGGAGTGATGAGATTTGGCAAGAAAATTACGCTCAGTCCTTGATATATTGGACCATATAGAATTATATGTAGAGTGGGCAAGGTAGCATACGAGCTAGAGTTACCTCCTGATCTGGAGTCTGTACACCTAGTTTTCCATGTATCCATACTCCGTAAGTGCATAGGAGATCCTTCCAAGGTCGTACCAATTGATGATGTTTAGGTTACAAAACATTTATCATACCAGGAAGTTCCTATTGCTATTCTTGATCGACAAGTTCATAGATTAAGAACCAAAGATGTAGCTTCGATAAAAGTACTTCGGAGGAACAAGAATGCTAAAGAGATGAGTTGGGAAGCTGAGGGAGATATGAGGTCTAGATATCGTCACATGTTTCCGCTTTCAGAGGAGATTCAAACTGAGACATCGCCACCTCAAGGTGTGTAATATGTTGTTAGTTACTGTTATTGGTCGTGTGAGGCCATTGTTGTAATTGATTGGTGTGGCACTATATTGATTGGTTTGCAGCGTGGCAGGTTGGTAGTAGTACAGTTACAAAGGAGACTGTCGAAATTTATGTAAGATCCCTGAGAGTTTAACATTCGAGGACGAATGTTTCTAAGGGAGGAAGGATGTTACACCTCGTAGTTTTGTACGTTAAGATTTGTCATATTTTAGTTTTCCTAGTCTTGGACCTCGGGATTATTTTTGAGGTTATACGATATTAGACATGCCTATTGTTACATCTCGTATTTTCATTCAACATATACACGACTAAGTTGAGGTTGACGAATGCACTCAAACGTGAGATATGACATTTGGGCAAATAAAAATGAGCTACTTGCTTACCCGACGTGCTTGTTTCACCTACTTACGTCCCGTCCTATTTGCTTGAGCTACTTGATACGTATCTTAACTACCAAGTAAGAATGAGACACGTGTTAAATTGAACGGATCAGCAAGTGACACCTATTAATAAAGCAAGTAGGTGATAAGGAGGTGTGTCACCTACTAGCTAAAAGGAAAGGCCAAGCTTAATCCACCCAAAAGGGGTCAAAGGGGGTCGGCCAAAAGGGGGCCTTTTTAAGGGTCATTAGCTGAAATTTTTATTCATTTCACACAACACATTACCCTTTCATTATCTCTTCTCTCTCCCCCTCCACAAAATAGAAGCCTAACACACAATAAGCAGCCTCTAAAATCCCAGGAATTCTAAGTAGTTTCCATGCCTTTAGAAGTTGTTGTCGCAAGGAAGAGTATAGCCTAGGAGAATTTGAACCAAGAACAATATTTCTACAGAAAAAGGTAAAGGTTTTACCTGCAGTTTTCATCCTCCATTAATTGAATTGATTGGAGCATTTTCAAAGTAATAACTTGAAAAGAAACCACATGGAAATAAGTATTATGTTACTAGAATCTCACTCTCGTAACAGTCACAAACACATTCTCATAGGCATGCCAGATACCAATTATTTCCTTCTTAGTGCCTAAGAATTTTCTATCCAAATCCTCTTTATCATGACTCAGTTCCATGTGCACAACAAGTACCAATACCAATCCCCTTAAGAATTCAGATTCTCCATTCTCCCTCACAATATCGTCATGTTAGTACTTACTCTCAACTCTTCCTATCTACCACACACAATCACTATACTCGTCGAATCTGGTAATCCCTAGCGAACTCACTCTCGTCCTTGCATACCAATAATAAAAACTTAACCATCGCGAAATCATTGTCTTCCCTAAGTTCACCTGTGCCACGCATACTATCACAACCCTTTCGAAGTCGAAACCTTCTTCCCAAGCTAGAATTAAACTATACCACGCATCAAAATCGAGATGACGCCTCTCATTCCATGCCACCACATAATGTCTAAGATCAAATGCATGAGAATGAGTGTTCGCCGTTTGAGGGTGGATGAAAAAAGGATACACAAATACCAATTTGAATAGTCTAGATACCAATTGGACCCGCTGAGATACCAATTTGATCGAAGTAGCACGAACAGAAAGATGAAGGGAGTTTTTCGTAAGATGCCTCATAACCTCTCGCGGATGCGTACAGACGTCTCCGTACCATTCCACGAGACTCTACTACACATTGCTATTGTACCTAGTAGACTGATAACCTAAACTCTGATACCAACTTGTCACGACCCAAATTAGGATCGCATGGGAACCTACCTTTCCCTTCTCGGTAGGCGAACCCTCAAATATATACACAGTAATTAAGTAAAGATAATTAATGGTGGAAATCAATTGCTTAATAAATTCCAATATGGAAAAGATTTACAACTGTTAAATAGATAAGGACTCTCTTCAAGTTCCCACGACCTGGTCTAGACTAGTATAAGAGCGACTAATGACTTCAGATTACCACTACATTCTAAGACACAACCTCCGTCCCGGAATGAAATGGGAAAAGGCCTTCCAGATAGGCACCGCGTATTTCCACATATGCTTCGATCAATCACCTGAAATAATCTACACCGAAAAAAGGGTGTAGCAAATGCAATATCAGTATAAACCACGCTTATTGAGTAAGTATTATAGGCCGACAATGATTAGTAACACATATCAGTAAAAGAATTCACAGATAAACATGATAGCAACCCAATTAAGTCATACGTCTATGTACCACACAATGTATATCAATACCCTTAAGCATTAATTTCACTCTAATAATGCACAAATCAAGCTCACAATGATATCGGAACTCATATATCATTAATTGATCGTTTTAGTCTAGTAGTCAACTCATCATTAAGACACCCGTTATCCTACATCACATAAAGACCAAATATATAACTAATCTTATGAACGATCTATGGGATACCTCAACAAGTTCAATAAATAAATCCAGATCCAAGTACACGTCATTGCCTATGCAAAGCATCTAATCCCAAATGTGCCAAGTCTAAATACATCAATCTGAATCCAACCATCATAAGTAAACACCAAATCATCTCAAACAAGCCATAATGCAATGCAACGCAAGATTTATCAATGCAATGCAATGCTTGATGTATGAATGCAATGCTATGCCATGAAAATTAGGTGTACACATGTACTCCAGACGGAAATATAGACGTCTTGGTAGCACAACCCAACGTGACTCGCGAAGTCTAAGTGCTACTCGTCCCGGATCTTTTCTCAACAGACAGACGGGACCTTGGCCAATTGCTCACCGGGGGAGTCTCACCGGCACCACCCTGGGGGACCCGCGGAGTCCATGCACAAACAATGATTTCAGGAAAACATCGGAATCGACCATGCAACAACGATGCCCGAATATAACCATCGGACATCGGCCTCCTCATAATCACTCAAAAGAGTCTGCCAAATATCAGTTTCACAAATCAACGATTCCGGAATTGAACCTCGGACATCGGTCTTCTCACAATCACTTAAGTAAACGAGTTTATCAAATATCAGTTTTATATAAACAACGATTTCGAAATGGATCCTCGGACATCAGGATTTTCATAAATCTCATCACCCCTTTCATTGGCGAGACCTGCAAGAAAACCGAATCTCCTACCTTAAACTCTAGCTTATGACGCTGGTTAGTTGCATAGGATTTCTATCGACTGTGCACCACTAATAATCTTTCTTGGCTGACTTTCACTTTGTCAACTGCTTGCTGCATCAAATTTGGGCCGGCTAACTGATTTTCTCCGACATCAAACCACCCTATAGGTGATCCACATCTCTGCCTGTATAAAGCCTCAAAAGGAGCTATCTGGATACTAGAATGATAGCTGTTATTATATACAAACTCGATAAGGGGTAAATGATCATCCCAGCTACCTCGAAAATCAATTACACAAGCTCTCAGCATGTCCTCAAGTGTCTGTATAGTACGCTCCGCTTGCCCATCTGTCTGCGGATGAAATGATGTACTAAGACTCACCTGAGTTCCTAATCCTTCTTGGAAAGATCTCCAGAAGTTAGTTTTGAACTGTGCTTCTCTATCTAAAATGATGGCTATAGGAACACCACGATGTCGTAAAATCTCCTTAAGATAGAGCTTCACATAGTCTTCAGCTGAATAGGTCATTCTAACAAGCAGGAAGTGAGCTGACTTTGTAAGCCTATCAACTATGACCCATATTGAATCATACTTTTGCTGAGTACGGGGCAATCCTATAATAAAATCCATGTTAATTACTTCCCACTTCCATGTCGGAATCTCTATAGTCTACAGTAAACCTCCGGGCTTCTGGTGCTCTATCTTGACTTGTTGACAATTTGGACACTAAGCGACAAATTCTGCTATATCTCTTTTCATACCATCCCACCAATAAAATTCCTTGAGATCATGGTACATTTTTGTCGTGCCCGGGAGAATAGAATAGCGAGAATAATCAGCTTCCCCCATAACTTGCTGACGAAGACCCGCAACATTGAGAACACATAACCTATCTTAATACCTAAGTACTCCATCTCTTGTGATGACGAAGGATTTATTTTCCTTCTGAGGCGTTGTATCCCACCAAAGATGACATAACTGTATCTTGAACTGTAACTCTTGTATCGCCTGAGTCTAACAACCGAACTCCAAGGCTAGCTAACTGACTAACTTCACGGACTATCTCCCTCTTCTCTGGCTGCACATAAGATAGGCTACCTATGGATTTACGACTAAAAGCATCTGCAACTACGTTGGCCTTTCCAGGATGGTACAGAATATCAACGTCATAGTCCTTCAGCAACTCTAGCCATCGCCTTTGTCGTAAATTTAGGTCCTTCTGCTTAAAGATATACTGGAGGCTCTTGTGATTAGTATAAATATGAACATGAATACCGTATAAGTAGTGCCTCCACATTTTCAAGGCGTGGATCACCGCAGCTAACTCAATAGCGTGAGTTGGATAATTCTGCTCATGCTTCTTTAGCTTCTTAGAAGCATAAGTAAAAACTTTTCCATGCTGCATTAATACACAGCCTAGCCCAACACCTGAGGTATCACAATAAATCACATAGCCGTCTATCCTTCTGGAAGAGTCAAGACGAGTGCTAAGGTCAACTTATCTTTCAATGATTGAAAACTCCGCTAACATGCGTCAATCTACTGAAACTTAGCTGATTTTTGAGTCAGCTTGGTCAATGGAGCTGAAAGAGAAGAAAATCCCTCTACGAACCTCCTATAATAACCTGCCAGACCCAAGAAACTATGTACTTCCGTTGGTGCCATAGGCTTCGGCCAATTCTTCATGGCTTCAATCTTTTGAGTATCCACCCTAACGCCTTCATCTGAGATAATGTGACCAAGAAAGGCCACAGAGTCCAACCAGAACTCGCACTTAGAAAACTTCGCATATAGCTCTTTATCTCGAAGAACTCTAAGCACCACACATAGGTGGTCTGCATGTTCGGTTTCTGACGACGAATAAACCAGAATGTCATCTGTGAATACAATCACAAACAGATCTAGAAAGGGTCAGAATACACGATTCATCAAGTCCATAAACACAACCGGAGCATTAGTTAATCCAAATGACATAACGCGGAACTCATAATGCCCATATCTATTCCTGAATGCCGTCTTCAGAATGTCCTCTTCCTTAGCCCTAACCTGATGATATCCGATCTCAAATCTATCTTTGAGAAATACCTGGTACCCCGCAGCTGATCAAATAAGTCATCAATCCTTGGAAGTGGATACTTATTCTTTATAGTTTCTTTATTCAACTGTCTATAATCAATGCACATTCACAAGGAGTCGTTCTTCTTCCTTACAAATAATAACGGTGCTCCCTACCAAGATGTGCTAGGCCTAATAAAGCCTTTCTCGAGTAAATCCCTCAGTTTCTCCTTCATTTGCTTCAGCTCAGCAGGTGCCATTCTATAAGGAGGAACGAATATTGGTTGTGTATCTGGAAATAGATCAATAGAAAAATCGATCTCCCGCTCCGGCGGGATGCCTGGAAGCTCATCTGGAAACACCTCAGGGAACTCATTAACCACAGGAACAGACTAAAGTGTTGGTGACTCTGCTTGTACATGCTGGACTCCGACCAGGTGTAAATATAACCTTTTCTGATCATCTCTCTTACCTTAAGGTAGGACATAAACCTACCTCTCGGCAAGGCAGCATTACCTTTCCACTCTAAAACTGGTTCACTGGGAAACTGGAACCGGACCACCTTCATTCTACAATCGACATTAGCATAGCAGGAAGCTAACCAATCCATACCCATAATGACATCAAAATCAATCATATCTAACTCAATCAAATCTGCTATGGTATGACGATAACACACTATAACTACACAACCCTGATATACTCGCCTAGCTATTACTGGGTCAGCAATAGGCGTAGACACCTCAAAAGGTTTAATAGACTCAGGCTCTATCCCGAATTTACTAGCAACAAATGGAGTAATATAGGACAAAGTAGATCCGGGGTCAATCAATGCATATACATCATAAGAGGAAACTAATATTATACCTATAAAAATTTCAGGAGACGACTCACGATCCTGTCTACTAGCCAGCGTATAGATGCAGTTTTGAGGACCGCTCGAGTTAGATACTCCACTCCTCCCTCTACCACGTCCGGTTGGGGTCTGAGAACCTAGCCCTGGAGGGCATACAGAGGATGAAAAACAAGCTACATACCCTGTAGGTTGAACAATACCTACAGCATCCCTCATCGGGCACTCCCGCATCTTATGGCCTGGCAGGCCACAAGCATAACAGCCATTTGACCCAAATCGACACTACACTGAGTGTGGTCTACCGCATTGAGCACACCGCGGCAATGGTGGCCTTATCTGGCCTGACTCAAGTTTATAATGAGAACCTGGTGCCCTAGAACTCCAGCCCACTCCAGAATTAAAAGACCGATCAAACTTCGAACCTGGAAACCCCGAAGGTGCACTCCTTGCTGAATGAAAGGGATATCGGGAATCCTGTTATCTCTGTCCTCCCCTGAACTCACCAGCCATCTTTAAAGATCTGGTCCTCTTACTACGGCCCCGATCATGCTCACGCCCCATTCTCTGCTGGCGCTTATGGTCCTCTAAATTCTGCGCATACGCCTGTATGTGAGAAATATGCATGCCCGGCTGTAATGCAGCTGTCGTGTATTGATCAATAAGATGCGGCCCTAGACCAGCCACAAAATGATGGAATCTATCCTCTATATCGGCCACCATGGCTGGGGCATAGCTAGCCAATGAATCGAAATGTATACAGTACTCCTGAACACTCATATTACCCTGCTCAAGATGCAAGAATCTGTCTGCTCGGGCTCGTCGCACTTTTGGTGGTAAAAAATGACGAATGAAAGCATCTGAAAAACTCCTGCCATACAGCTGGAGGGGTATTCTCTCCCTAGATAGCTCCCATGTCCGATACCACTGCACTGCGATGTCACGTAACCTATAAGAAGCCAACTCTACGAACTCTACCTCATCAGCGTGCATAACCCTCAAGGTCCTCTGCATACCATCAATTAAGCCCGGAGGGTCCATATTTTTCTTCAGTACGGAAAACTCTGGAGGGTCTAACCCAAGGAATGTCTTGACCCTCACACTGCCAACTTGGTCTACCTGGTCAACGCTAGCTCCCTGTTGCTGAGCCTGAGCGGCTACCAGTCTGGTCAATAGCTATACACCATCCCGCACATCCTGGCCCGGTGCATCTGGCTGAGGAACTGGGGGCACTGGGGTAGGTGCTGGAGGCGAAGTATGTGAAGCCTGAGATGGACTATAACTCTGGGACTCACCCTGTGCCATGGTAGCTTGCTGAACATGGCTAGTGGCTTCACCAGCCACTCCCTTGCCCTTCTGGGCTGCTGTAGCTTTCTTGCGGGGCATCGCTAAAATCATAACAAATCATTAGAAAGGCATTTCTTATCTCACAACTCTATCGCACGATCTAAGATAGGAAGAATGGCAACATCCTAAATGTCCTGTAGCCTCCTGCTTATAAGTGTGGTGCACAACATACCCGTAAACAAGACTCTAATAGACACGGTCTGTAGACAACCCTAGGACGGAAATGATCTGATACCACTTCTGTCCCGACCCATCCGCTGAGTCGTGACGAGTGCCTGAACACTACTAACCAAGCACCCCTACTCTCGTACCTGCACCTTACTAGATAAGTGGGTGGCCCATAAGACTCATAGTTGAACCATGCTGACTCATATCAGAACAACTTTAAGGACTGCCAAATTATCTATGTGTTACATCCGGCATTTTTGCATATTCGAAAAATTCGAGATAATTGGACTTATAATGAATGAGGCTATATTTGGATTTTACTTAGTATGAATGTGTTGGCTATGACAACATTGGTGTGGAAATACGAGAGGAGGCCAAGGGCAAATTAGGAATTTTGGGAATTGGTTTCGGAAATTACAAATTATGATCCATAGCCAATTGGGCCAAAAAAAAAAAAACTAAGGCCCAAAGTGAAGAAGTGGCCGGCCAAGCCCAAGCCCAAGTCCATGGAATTTATTCCATGTGACCAATTAATTAAGAGGATAAGTATGTATATTTATATCAATGTTCATCCTTAGAACATTCAAGAAAAATCAAGAGCAAGAATAGGATAGGGTCACGACCAAGATAGAGAGAAAGAAAGAAAAAGAAAAAAAAATTCTTGAAGCCTAATCCTTGGTTCAAAAATTTAATTCTTGTGAGATTAATACTAAGCTCAAGGTCATCTACAAAGTGATATAAGTATTTTGGCAAGAAAGCAATTTTAACCTCCAAGTGAAGAACTTGAAGAAAGGTAAGGATTTTATGCTTTTGTTGTATTATGGAAGGTATATGTAGGTTGTAGTGTGTGTAAATGAGTGAAAATCATGAAAATTTTATGTGTTGGGATTTGATGTGTGTTGGCCGTATATATATGCTTGTATTACATGTCTTTGATGATTTGAATTCATGTTGTGATTTAGTTGTAGTATGGTGGAAATTGTATTAGAAATGAAAGTGGAATGAATTAATGGAAGTTGGAGAATATTGTATGTGGCCGTGTGGTATTGTATTGGTGGTGGAATATGAATTTACTCTTGTTAGTGTGTTAAGCGTGTTATGGTGAAGTGAAGGGAAAGACAACAATCTTTATTGTCATGGAAAAGTGGTTATTAAGTTGTTGTAGGAAAATATGCAAGTTTGTTATGGTTTGTGTAAAAATGGAAATGAAAGTATCAAGAGGCAAATTATGATTAATGTTGATGAATTTGGAAGATGGAAATGTGTAATGAACTTGTATGTTGAAGGTTAAGAGAATTGGAGATAAGTAGTGGCTTTGATGGAAAGTTTGTATGTTTTGCATATCTTATATATATCTTGTGAAAATGGTATGATATGCCTCCGACGTATGTTGTAACGACTTTGATGGGTGATGAATATCAAAATAACAAGTTTGGGTTGGAAACGTAAGATTGAAACGAAAGATGTTTCGCTATGCCGAAACGATGGCTAGTGATGCCATAGTGTGTGTTTTAATGTCTGTTGTTGTTTTGATGTTGTTTCTGGGTTGTTGTGTTAATGAATCGAGCCGAGCTAAGTCTCGGGGATGTCTTATATACAGAGGAAATGCTGCCGAAATTTCGGTAGGCAAGTATGTGTTAAGTTGGACTATTGAAAAGTCTGAAACTAACAAATGGTAAACTTGACCATTTCTAGATTTTGGACGAAATTAGAGTCGACGCCAAGCGAGCGTAAGGCACTATCGAGGTATGTGAAGCATTTCCCTTTACTCTTAGTCATGTTCTGGATGTGACAGGCTCGGCCGCAAGCCTTAAGTGCGACTCCGTTCCTCGGAATTCGAGACGGAAAACCGCTCCAATTCCTTCAGTACAATTGAAACCATTTTCTTACAAATTGCCTTTAAAGTGAATTTTTGTACGAAACTTCCCTAAACGGAGTCGGAACACTTCCAAACGATTATGGATGACCTCATAAGGTCTATTATCAGTAATTTACATATGTTGCCTCGAGTTGGTCCGAGGCGGGCCCACAAGGCCCGATATCTTCTGTATAACTTTAAATACTTCCGTTTTGTCCGATTTTCTCAGAAAACATCTGGATTATTATTTTGGTTATGATATGACTATTTTTATGCAATTCTTACAAAATGACTTCTGAACATCTGAGAATCTGATTCTGATAATAATCTGTCATGCCTTCCCAAGTAGGATATAGGCGCGTACTATGCATACTATCTGGATACTCTGATTTGACTCGCCGTTTGGCACCCTTCAGTTTGATTGAGTCTGCATGTATGTGGTTTCTCATTAATCCGTTCGTGGCTGTCTCAATGCATTCCTTCACTGCGTCCCGGGCCAGGTTCTGTTATCGTGCATATTCCTCTACATTGTTCACCGCGTCCCTCGGTGTGCGGGCCGGGATCTGTTTATATCGGTATGATATTATGAGCTGTGTATGGGGATGGCGGCCAGGATGGCATATGATCTGATCTGATTCTGTCTGTCCACCGCGTCCCGTACTAAGAGGGCCGGGTTCTGTTACCGTGCCCCCAGACAGGGCCGGGATCTGTATGTATGTATGCAGGTGCCATCAGCATTTATATAAGCACATGCCTCTGTATGATTTTGTATGACTCTCTATGATTCTGTATGACTCTATATGATTCTGTATAACACTGTATAATTCTGCATGCATAATTCTGTCCGTCCGTCTGGAATACAATCTTGTCTGTATGTCCGTATGGATTCTGATTCTGTATGTCCGTATGGTTTACGATTCTATCTGTCTGTCTGAACCATGATTCTGTCCGTCTGTCGGGATTATGATTCCGTCCGTCTGTTTGATTTATGGTTCTGTCCGCTATATATATATATGCTTCCGGTTCAGACTATGATTATGTTTGTTGTGTTCTTGCTTTACATACTCGGTACATTTTTCGTACTGACCCCCGGTTCTTCGGGGGCTGCGTTACATGCCCGCAGGTACAGACGCACCTGGAGATACGCCGCCAGTTTAGGGCATCGATTTTGCTGTTTTGGAAGAGCTCCTTTGATCCGGAGCAAATACTTTTGGTATATATCTTCTGTCATCTGTAGACTCTGTACGTATGGTATTCTGGGGTACGGCGGGGCCCTGTCCTGTCATCTAATTCTGTATGTCTGTAGAGGCCTGTAGATAGATATGTGGGTTACGGGTTTCATCTGTTTAGGTAAGTACGAACGATTTTGTGACTCCGTCTGTATGTTAGCCTCATCAGCTTGTCTGTAAATTTCTGTATGTTCAGGTATGTATATGTTCGCGCGCGCCGCATCTGTATCGGCCTGATTCTGTACACATCTGTTTGGAAAAATAAAATCTGTATGGTACGAAATTCTGTTAAGTAGGTACGTATGGGTATCCAGTTAGGATACCAGTCACGGCCCACGGGGTTGGGTCGTGACAGAAGTGTTATCAGAGCGGTTAGTCCTCGGTATGTCTACAGGCCGTGTCTAGTAGAGTCTTGTTTATCGGTGTGTTGTGCACCACATCTATAAACAGGAGGCTACAGGATATCTAGGATGTTACCCTTCTTTGGATCTAAGATCGTGCGATAAAGTTGTATGGTTAGGATGATTCCTACGAATTGCTATCTACAGCGAGGCTCCAAAAGAGCAGAAGTGTCAGTATTTGGGGAAAATGTTTCTGGCCCTCTTCCTGCAGGTAGATTGACAAAGAATGAAGAGGAGTGCTTCTGATGATGGGGATGGGGGTGCTAAGAAAGCCCCTAAGATGTCACCAGGACCGAGTGGGCAGATCCCTAGCTACTCGATTGAGACAGACCCTTCGGAGGATCCAGAGACAATTCCTCCAGAGTTTCTGATCCCCAGAGCAGAGGATCTCATAGAAGATAGTTATGATACTGACCCCTCGGAGGATCCAGTGACGATACCTCCAGAGTTTCTTACCCCCAGGGAGGAGGATAGCCCCGATGCTGAGCCATTAGAGCATTCCTCTGGGACGCCGGAGGAGGAGGTCCCCGAGGACATGCCAGCAGCTCCTGTAGTGGAGCATTATGTTAGACAGGCTTCTCCAGAGAGTGTTACGCCCTACTCCAGTCCTTTGTCCTGGCCATCAGTGAACCAGGAATTGCCGGGCTACCTATACTCCTCCGATTCAGATGCCGGTAATAGCGGGGGCCAGGCGAATGGGGGCAAGACAGATGATGATGATGAGGGACACAGTTCCCACGGCAGCTCCCCAGGTTAGACTCGAGATTGATCATTTATGAGTATGTAAGTTTTCTAGAATTTCCGATGTGTGTATGATATCTGAAAAATGTTATTCAATGATGACGACGGAAATTTAAAAAGGATTAGAGACCTAGTGATTAAAGGCAAGGGCGACTGAGATGTCCCCACCGTCAGTGTGAATCTAGAAATCTCAGCTGAAAGTAAACAAGAAAGTGCCCCCAATGCCGTTTGAGTTGGGCACGTGTGGTAAGTGTCGACGTCGTTGTAATTCTTATTTGAAGTTATCAGCCCCGTGTGGCTGCGATATGACATGATATGATATATATGTATGTGTATATGTGTTAGCCCTGTGAGGCATGGTTGGTATTTCTGGTGTACAGGTTTTGGATAGTAAGAAAAACAGAGGAACCTCTGCCCAAATTTTTCCAGAGATATGGAGGTAAATATGTAGATTGAGTACAAAAAGGTTCCGCGATACTCGTCAGAATTTAGTTTTCTTCTGTCGGTGGCTGGAGAACACCTTACGGTGACATTTTATCAGATTCCACCGACCGTTTGGAGACGGAATTCGTGGGATGAAGACTTAAATTTGTGGTCTGTCTATAATCGTATGTATACGTGCATGAAAGTGAATGTCGAAGATTCAGAAGGGCAACACGGAAATTGTACGACTTAGCCGGGGGTGGGACCCGCTACGAGGATTTTCCAAAAATTTGCTAAAACCCCGATCTACCTTAAAATTATGTGACAAAGGTCGTGCGGGGCAATCGACGAAATTATATTGGCCGTAACGCGCCAAAATGCGTGAAAGTTTCAAGGTTAAGCGTGCTCAGGTCAGAGCAATTCTGGGATGGGTGACCTCCCTGGGAAGTAATGCAAATTTTTTCACAAGTGTAAGTATGATATATATAAATGGAAATTTGGGGTGACCTAAAGGAAAAAAGAATGTGTGGAGTAACTAGTGCCCTTACAGGAGTCGCGCAGACCAGTGCAGACTAAATGGGCGAAAAGAAGAAGCGCAATGCCGCTCGAGGAATTGAGCAAATTTGAATAACGGTAGGAGACGAGCAAGTGAGATATTAGTAAACGTATATGTATGTGTGTATTTGTATTTGTATGTGTATGACCTTCGTCTGGTGCCCATGTGGATCAAGAACCGAGTCCCGACGACTAATGTTGTGATAGACAAAAGGTTCTACTAAACCGAATACATGAAACGGAGCAGAGACGAGGATACGAATGTTGTCATATATATATATAATAGATAAACTCCGGTTACGTTATCACTTAGTCTGGTGCGACGATATCTGGAAAAGAAAATGAATATGGATAGTAGGAAAGATGAAGAATAGGAAATGTGAATCAACAGAATTCTTGAAAGAGTTGACAAGCGACGCGTAAGACAATTTGTATGACAACTTGACGAACAAGTTTAGGAATGAGTGAACAGGTTTGGATGAAATAACCTGTGATACAATGGTCGGAATGAATAATGAGATATTGATAAAAAGGAAATTTTCGTAAATCACCAGAGCCTCAATAGGAGCGATCTGATTCTAATCCAGATTCTATCTGTTATACTTCTGCACTTCTGATTCTGATAAGGCTCTGCCTATTACGCCTCCGTACTTCTGGATTCGATTATGTTACTGTCTGATATACCTCTGTACGATTAACTCTGGATACAAATTTGTCTGACACACCTCTGTATGTCTGACTCTGATTATGAATCTGTCTGATACATCTCCGTATGTCTGATTCTGATTACGAATCCGTCTGATACGCCTCCGTACGCCTGACTTTGATTTCGAATCTGTCTGATACCTCTCTGTACGTCTAACCTTGATCATGGATCTGTCTGACATACTCCCGTACATCGGACTTCGACTACGAATCTGTCCACCATGGTTTAATACGTTTGCCTCCGATTACGAATCTGTTCAATACGCTTCTATGCGTCCGATCCCAGTTATGAATCCGTTTGGTGTGAAGTGTTTGGTATGAAGTGGGATTATGATAACGTGGCAAAGACTCGAGGAGTGTAACCCGAAATGATATTGATTATGATGTCTGAAAAGCATTCATCCGTTATGAGAATATAGCTTATGGTCTGGTGATTATGTGGGGTATGAGAAAATACATTATGAAAGCATATGAATCAGTGACGTGAAGAATTACCCCATCATGTTGGTGAAGAAGCCATGTCGGAAAGTCAACAAGGGACAATTATAAAAATAACCCTCCCGAAGTAGTATGGCGCCCCATGAGGTCAATTTAACATTCGAGGACGAATGTTCTAAAGGGGGGGAGGATGTTACATCCGACATTTTTGCATATTCGAAAAATTCGAGATAACTGGACTTATAATGAATGAGACTATATTTGGATTTTACTTAGTATGAATGTGTTGGCTATGACAACATTGGTGTGGAAATACGAGAGGAGGCCAAGGGCAAATAAGGAATTTTGGGAATTGGTTTCGGAAATTACAAATTATGATCCATAGCCAATTGGGCCAAAAAAAAAAAAACTAAGGCCCAAAGTGAAGAAGTGGCCGGCCAAGCCCAAGCCCAAGTCCATGGAATTTATTCCATGTGACCAATTAATTAAGAGGATAAGTATGTATATTTATATCAATGTTCATCCTTAGAACATTCAAGAAAAATCAAGAGCAAGAATAGGAGAGGGTCACGGCCAAGATAGAGAGAAAGAAAGAAAAAGAAAAAAAAAATCTTGAAGCCTAATCCTTGGTTCAAAAATTTAATTCTTGTGAGATTAGTACTAAGCTCAAGGTCATCTACAAAGTGATATAAGTATTTTGGCAAGAAAGCAATTTTAACCTCCAAGTGAAGAACTTGAAGAAAGGTAAGGATTTTATGCTTTTGTTGTGTTATGGAAGGTATATGTAGGTTGTAGTGTGTGTAAATGAGTGAAAATCATGAAAATTTTGTGTGTTGGGATTTGATGTGTGTTGGCCGTATATATATGCTTGTATTACATGTCTTTGATGATTTGAATTCATGTTGTAATTTAGTTGTAGTATGGTGGAAATTGTATTAGAAATGAAAGTGGAATGAATTAATGGAAGTTGGAGAATATTGTATGTGGCCGTGTGGTATTGTATTGGTGGTGGAATATGAATTTACTCTTGTTAGTGTGTTAAGCGTGTTATGGTGAAGTGAAGGGAAAGATAACAATCTTTATTGTCATGGAAAAGTGGTTATTAAGTTGTTGTAGGAAAATATGCAACTTTGTTATGGTTTGTGTAAAAATGGAAATGAAAGTATGAAGAGGCAAATTATGATTAATGTTGATGAATTTGGAAGATGGAAATGTGTAATGAACTTGTATGTTGAAGGTTAAGAGAATTGGATAAGTAGTGGCTTTGATGGAAAGTTTGTATGTTTTGCATATCTTATATATATCTTGTGAAAATGGTATGATATGCCTCCGACGTATGTTGTAACGACTTTGATGGGTGATGAATATCAAAATAACAAGTTTGGGTTGGAAACGTAAGATTGAAACGAAAGATGTTTCGCTATGCCGAAACGATGGCTAGTGATGCCATAGTGTGTGTTTTAATGTCTGTTGTTGTTTTGATGTTGTTTCTGGGTTGTTGTGTTAATGAATCGAGCCGAGCTAAGCCTCGGGGTTGTCTTATATACAGAGCAAATGCTGCCGAAATTTCGGTAGGCAAGTATGTGTTAAGTTGGACTATTGAAAAGTCTGAAACTAACAAATGGTAAACTTGACCATTTCTAGATTTTGGACGAAATTGGAGTCGACGCCAAGCGAGCGTAAGGCGCTATCGAGGTATGTGAAGCATTTCCCTTTACTCTTAGGCATGTTCTGGATGTGATAGGCTCGGCCACGAGCCTTAAGTGCGACTCCGTTCCTCGGAATTCAAGACGGAAAACCGCTCCAATTCCTTCAGTACAATTGAAACCATTTTCTTACAAATTGCCTTTAAAGTGAATTTTTGTACAAAACTTCCCTAAACGGAGTCGGAACACTTCCAAACGATTATGGATGACCTCATAAGGTCTATTATCAGTAATTTACATATGTTGCCTCGAGTTGGTCCGAGGCGGGCCCACAAGGCCCGATATCTTCTGTAAAACTTTAAATACTTCCGTTTTGTCCGATTTTCTCAGAAAACATCTGGATTATTATTTTGGTTATGATATGACTATTTTTATGCAATTCTTACAAAATGACTTCTGAACATCTGAGAATCTGATTCTGATAATAATCTGTCGTGCCTTCCCAAGTAGGATATAGGCGCGTACTATGCATACTATCTGGATACTCTGATTTGACTCGCCGTTTGGCACCCTTCAGTTTGATTGAGTCTGCATGTATGTGGTTTCTCATTAATCCGTTCGTGGCTGTCTCAATGCATTCCTTCACTGCATCCCGGGCCAGGTTCTGTTATCGTGCATATTCCTCTGGATTGTTCACCGCGTCCCTCGGTGTGCGGGCCAGGATCTGTTTATATCGGTATGATATTATGATCTGTGTATGGGGATGGCGGCCAGGATGGCATATGATCTGATCTGATTCAGTCTGTCCACCGCGTCCCGTACTAAGAGGGCCGGGTTCTGTTACCGTGCCCCCAGACAGGGCCGGGATCTGTATGTATGTATGCAGGTGCCATCAGCATTTATATAAGCACATGCCTCTCTATGATTCTGTATGACTCTATATGATTCTGTATAACACTGTATGATTCTGCATGCATAATTCTGTCCGTCCGTCTAGATTACAATCTTGTCTGTATGTCCGTATGGTTTACGATTCTATCTGTCTGTCTGAACCATGATTCTGTCCGTCTGTCGGGATTATGATTCCATCCGTCTGTTTGATTTATGGTTTTGTCCGCTATATATATATATATATGCTTCCGGTTCAGACTATGATTATGTTTGTTGTGTTCCTGCTTTACATACTCGGTACATTTTTCGTACTGACCCCCGGTTCTTCGGGGGCTGCGTTACATGCCCGCAGGTACAGACGCACCTGGAGATACGCCGCCAGTTTAGGGCATCGATTTTGCTGTTTTGGAAGAGCTCCTTTGATCCGGAGCAAATACTTTTGGTATATATCTTCTGTCATCTGTAGACTCTGTACGTATGGTATTCTGGGGTACGGCGGGGCCCTGTCCCGTCATCTGATTCTGTATGTCTGTAGAGGCCTGTAGATTGATATGTGGGTTACGGGTTTCATCTGTTTAGGTAAGTACGAACGATTTTGTGACTCCGTCTGTATGTTAGCCTCATCGGCTTGTCTGTAAATTTCTGTATGTTCAGGTATGTATATGTTCGCGCGCGCCGCATCTGTATCGGCCTGATTCTGTACACATCTGTTTGGAAAAATAAAATCTGTATGGTACGAAATTCTGTTAAGTAGGTACGTATGGGTATCCAGTTAGGATACCAGTCACGGCCCACGGGGTTGGGTCGTGACACTATGCATATGAGCATATATATACAGAAAATAACAGTGCAAGCCGACACGGCTGCTACATATTGTACATCAAAAGAGTGGAAGCCGACAAGGCTACATCAAGTCTAACTATACTCAACTGTCTACAGACCTCTACTGGAGCATCAACTGTAGAAGGGACAGGACAGGGCCACGCCGTACCCGTGTACATATACATCAAACATAACATACCAAAATAGACAGCAGCTCCAGAACAAGTGGAGCGCACCACCGACAGCCGAGAAAAGGCTCTATTGAGCTAGGTCGCCTTTCTATCTATCTGTACCTGCGGGCATGGACATAGCCTCCCGAACACTAGGGGAGTCAGTACGGATAATGTACCAAGTATGTAAGGCATAAGAGTAACATACACATAGGAGTCATGAAGAAAATTTAAAACGCATACGCTAAACTTACTGACTGAATGCATCTGTAAGTCTGATTATCTGACGATGTTTGTATACCTTTGCTTATTGAAATGACCTCCGAGTGCGTATAGGACTATCAAGAACTGAGATACTCCTTGTACTTCTAAGAGTAGAGTGATATGGAGACTCGATTACTCGTTGTTCACTCATGTCATAGGATCATGCCAAAAAGAAAGAAAGGGAAATCCTTAACATACCTTTTTGGTCGCCTTAACTTTAACTACTCAACTCTTGGCCTCCCAGGCTCGTAAATCTATGTTGAAAAAAATTTATACTATTGTTACACTCATCTTCATAGGCCTGTCTTAAGCTCTCAAACTAACTCTTTCTAGAATCTGCCAAAATTTCGACAACGTCTCCCTTGTTTATATCCCTAGCCCGAAATCGCAATTACCCACAACCAACAATAAAAACGACAATACCAACATCAATAACAACATCACAAACATCAACATACTCCATAAGGCATCTCATATGATGTTTATCCGATTTCTTAACCGATAAATTAACTAGACGCTCATTTAATCGCTCTACCTTCGTAAATAAACCTAAGGAAACATTAATAAGGAAAGATTCATACCTTAGTCTTATTAAAACAACATATCTCTCATGTTCACCTAGAATCCACGCCAAACTCCACCGCAAAATGATGCTATAGGCACAACTATGCACCACCTGAGCCTTGACTAACTAAAATCACTCAAGTCTCTCAACGTTTTATGACCAAAATGACCCTATATGTTGCTGAGCTCTAAAATTTAATTTTTGGTGAAAAAATAGGGTTTTGACCCTTTTTGTCATGACCCAGCCCCGTAGGCCGTGACTAGTGCCCGAGATGGACACTCGTACATATTTTCTGGCCAAAATCTACTTACGTTTAGCATGTTAGGGACTTCATGTACCAGACAATATATCCTTTAAATCTTTACTTATAGAATCACATATATAAACCGACTAGGTTATAATAGAATAGGGAAATGCCAGACGTAAACCATATTAGCATATCCGGACAAAACGACCCATGACCCACATACATGTCTACAGGCCTCTAACAAAGACAACAGAATCACATGACGGGACAGGGCCCCGCCGTACCCCTGAATAGTCATATACACATAAATATATACAACGGAAAGATCTGTACCAAAAGTGTGGGCTCCGGACCAAAGGAGCACTCCAAAGTAGCAGAATGGGTACCCTAGGCTAGCGGATCACCACAATAAGCGTATGTACCTGCGGGCATGAAACGCAGCCCCCGAAGAAAGGGGGTCAGTACGGAATATGTACTGAGTATGTAAGGCATGAAATACAGAAGGCAGAACCATAACCGAAACAACCAGTACCAGAGTAAGTACACTATCCAGAATACCAAAATGTTTACCTTCCAGACACAAATCATGTATACCGATGTCGTATGTCAGAAGAAATACAGAAAATAAGTGAATCATCCAGAGTGCCAAAAGAGCTTACTTTTCAAACATGGATCATGCATGTCAGAATCATATATCCCATATGCATATAACGTGCCCCGGCCCTCCAGTGAGGGACGCGGTAAGTCATATATCATGTATGCATATAACGTGCCCCGGCCCTCTAGTGAGGGGCGCGGTAAATCATATATCATGTATGCATGTAACGTGCCCCGGCCCTCCAGTGAGGGGCGCGGTAAATCATATATCATGTATGCCAATGTCATGTATCATATATGCATGTAACGTGCCCCGGCCCTCTTTTGCGGGACGCGGTGAATAGAATCATCATATGCCATCCTGGCCACCGCCCCGTCATCATATCATATATATCGTGCCCCGGCCCGCAAGTGAGAGGGACGCGGTGAACAATGCATAGAAGTACGCACAAGAACATATCCTGGCCCGGGCTCAGTGAAGGACATACTGAGGCTTGCACGAACAGAGTAGTGCGA
Organism: Lycium barbarum; assembly: GCF_019175385.1. Classification (NCBI taxonomy): domain Eukaryota; kingdom Viridiplantae; phylum Streptophyta; class Magnoliopsida; order Solanales; family Solanaceae; genus Lycium; species Lycium barbarum. The sequence continues at coordinate 76,000,814 of NC_083340.1, read as the reverse complement.
AACCATATGCACACAAAACAAGACTCGATAGACCAGTATACTTACCGACACCTGAAGGCTCAGAAACAAGTTTCGGGTCAATCCGACTTAGTATAAGAAAGTTATGAGCGTTTGAAGTACAGAACCTTCTACAAGTGTCTCAGAAGCCATTTTTTTGGAAAATTAAAGCCACTATCATGTTAGGGACCTTTCGAATATCGTTATGGACCAAATCAATATACCGACATCATATATCATATACACATATAACAGATTCATGCATGCATACTCATAGAACATCATACAGTGTATTGCTGCGGAACGTGCAGCCCGATCCATAAATATATTGTATTACTGCCGAGGAACCTTCGGCCCGATCCAAGACTATATGCAAAAGTTAGAAACATTAATACTTACAGAACCATTTTAAGGACATGAACTCTTATACTTGGCTCGTTATCCAATCACGCGACAAACTCAACCATACTACGTATATTCATATCGATAGGCAAATAAGAATTAGAGACAAACTCGGAAACATATCCAATAGAACTTTGGAAATCATGGATCCGTATCACAACCATATGAAATGGCTCATGGAGGTCAAGAATATTAGCCATCCTAGTGGCTCTAAGAATAGGAGTTGCTTTGGAATCATACATATACGTCATATGTTCGTTTCATAAGGATCATGCCAAAAGAAAGAAAGGGTAAGCCTTACATACCTTGCCCGCTTTCTATGCTAATCCGAACTTAAGTCTTTCGCTTCGCAAGATCTACAACAATATTCATATATACCAAAGATTAGCCATAAACACTTAGAGTCCAATTCTAAACCAACACTTAATCTACAGAATTTTCGGCAGCATTTCCCCTGTAAATGCAACATCCCCGAGAATTCAAATCGGCCAAACATACAATAACAAATCCGAGAATTTAACTCGGCCAACTTAGCAACAACAATGCCAACAGTTATTCCAACAATATCGACAATCAATTCAAAACACATTCCAACGTTAACAACTTCTTTCTACAAACTTCGACGGCGTTCCATTTATGTTATATTCATAATTGCTTACATATTCAAGTTCTAATCCGCAACCATTCAAACAATATTCAAGAATACTTCAAACAGTCCGTACAATATTCACAACAATCCAACCCATATGCTATGCCACCCGAAACCTTCCAAATGGAACAAGAACAATAACAACGCATTTTCTTCCTTCAATTTCATGAACTTCACCAACAATTTACACACTAACAACATTATTTTCCATAATTACAAGAAGACTATATTCAAATCACGTTAACTTCTAAAACAACTCTCCAACCCTCACAACTTCACTAGAATCATTAGGTTTTCATTTTTCATCATAGATTCCATTAGAACAACAATCAAAATACTAGATAAAATTAGTTCATCATCTCTACATAATACAACACATACACGGCCACACACACACACACTACATGTACACAGCCACCACCAAACTTCCATATCTTCATGAATTTCATCCACTTTTACATACTACAACATACATAATTATCCATAACATATAAAAGAAGATTAATTCTTACCTTTTCTACTTATCTTCTTTCTTGGCTAAAGTTGCTCCTTGCAAGAATAGATGTTTTTCTTGCTCCAATAATTCTTTCACTTTGCTAGGGACCTTTCAATTGGTAGAAAATAATTTTTGAGAAATTTTTTTCCAAGGTTCTTGTCCACTAAGCTTGGCCGAATGGCCTCTTATCTTTTTCCTCTTCTCCAAATTCCAAATTTTCCCTTAGCCTTCCTCCGTATTTCTATGAGTCATCTTGCAAATTTCCCTTTTTACCCCTAGCCTTTCTTAATATTTCCACATCAATAACTTTCATAACAACTTGTGTGCTAACAAGATCAAAAATATAGCTTTGCTCTTAACTTCCCGTAATTATCTTGAATTATCTGAATACGTAAAATACGGGATATAACACTTTTACTATTGGACAAAGTTGGGTGGGCACTGTAGCAGTTACTATTGTAGCGTGGCTACTGTAGCTCATCGGTTACTGTAGCACGCGTTTCTGCTCTATCAGCCTAACTTGTAACGTCCATAATTCTCGACTTTGATGTCGTATCGATGTAAGGTTTGTTGTGTTGGAAACTAGACTCGACGAGCTTCATTTTAGGCCTTTTGAAATACCTTAAAACTCCTAATATACCCAGAGATATAACCCTCCAACGTTGACCCGATATTCTATCAATGTTTTTCCAAATTTTTGACAAACTTGTTTTCTTCGATTTTCTTGATCTCGGAACCTTTAGACGCTTGCTTAACACTTGTTAAGAGTATTCATTAACCTTATAAGGGTTCCATGACCTCTCCAAGCTTACGTTAGTTTACTCACAACGCACATGGCGCGAATATTTTCTAGGTGTAACTTCTATCTTGTCGTTAGAGTTGTGATTACGCCAAAAGAAGGGTTACAACTAAATAGGAATGTGGGGTCAGCTCTGAGAGTGGATGTTAGGCTAACGTCAGCCTCTAATACAGGTTAGAAAGTAACATAAGAGATAAGGAGGAACATAATTATATGACTAAGTTCGACCCTCCCGAAATTATGACCTCTATTGTAAAGGATCTGTCTAAGGACCCCTATGAGACTATCATCAGGCCAACTGCGGGTGTGACCCCACTATAGACTCTAGCTCTACCTACAGGGCCGATGAGAAGGATATGAGAAAAGCATTACAGGAGTTAGCACGCCCGGTTTTCCATCTAGTCCAGCATTATGACGGGACTGCTACGGATGTTAGTATTATGAAATATCGGACGGTTCTCAATTTTGGGAATCTATTAATCAAGTATCGCTTGGGTAGGTATGGGATTTATACAGGATGGAGAAGATGGTGAAGCCAAGAGACGGAGAGTAACTAAGGAAAATAGAAAGGCTCCACTTCAAAATGCATCTGATAGAGTTTCGTAGGAACAGGACAAAGGTAGGATGATTATAAGCCTAATGGACTCCTCCATTGAAATTGCTGGCACATATTTTGGGAACTAGAATGCAAATTAGTAGGCGATGGATGGAGATTATAGGAATTTAAGAGGAGTAAAGGTTCAAAAAATAATAAAAGCAATAGAACTTTGCCGCCATGTAGCAAGTGGATAATATGCAAAGTGTCGCTAGCCAAGGCAATATAACACCCTACCACTACTCTGCCCTCCCATCAGGGATATGGAGTTAAGAGGCCCAGACTTACGTTGTACCAAATGCCTAGACGAAAGAAAATCAGAAGTAGGGCTTAGTACCATTGGTAGGGTATATGGTATATGTAAGTGCGTAAAGGCTTATCGAATGGGTAACTTGATGATAGAATAACGTAGGATGCAAAGCACCTTGGAAGATCTGGTTGAACTAAATATAAGTCAAGTGGAGGAGTCGAGATGGTTTGGGACAAGAGGAGATAGGAGCACTAAGAATACCTTGAGCTAGTTCAATAAATAATTATGACGAAGAATGCTAACGGATGAGTCAAGTTGCAACCAAGTCAAATAAGTATTAAGGAATAAAGGTACATGGAGAAAAGCAGAATTAAAGCGTGACAATAACGAAAGATTATAACAGAAATGAACAGAATTTATCGAGGAAGACCACGCAAACACCGTAGTCCTACTTGCCTTACAAAAGGATGGCTATGTCAGTGGGTTGTGGCTTACGATGGATAATGAAGCAATCTGTTAAGTGTGATGAACACTACAAGGAAATGTTCGTCTAAAAAAAGAAGGGAGAAGGACACAAGTTCTTAAGGATAGCTGAGTTAGAATTCACACCAGAATGCGGATGCAAAGGAATCACTCTAAGGAAAAGAGATAGACGATTAGACACATGGGAGATAGGGATAAACGGTAAGGAGAAGACCCTTGTGAATCATTAGAAACAAATATTATTATGAGTACGTATTACAGTACAAGTGATATCGAGCAAGGTTAAATTCACGGGAAGACACGTATATGCCTCGTGAAGTACCAGAGAGAATGACAGAACCCTATAATAGGAAGAATAGTTCTAATAAAGAATGGAAATTTTAACTAGCCGGTTCTCGCCAACAAGCTTCGAAGTATGTTAGAACATGTGGAAAAGTCTATGGAAACATACAACTAAGAAAAGAAGGATACATGGCTATGCATGATAGTATCACCATATACGGAAGATGGCGGAGAAACAAAAGCTAGGCCTTGTGGCACTCAAAGAGCGGAGGCCATGAACGTACGGACAATGGGAAGGAAATGATTTAAGTAGTTTAGCGCTAGCAAGCATGGTAAAGGAACCGCAATGCCAATGATACACTAAGGACCGCTTAGTATGAACAGAGAGTTATACAAAAGATGTCATCAAAAGGAAGAAGTACACATCAACGTATGGGATCATCGCATTCTCGAGGAATGTGTCCAGCCACAGATTAATTCGTAAAGAGGGGAAGGTAACTAGGTGACGAAAAATTCGGAGGCCATTAACACAAGGGGCACGTTTGGTCAGACCGACAAGAGGGCAGGTATTCGTCTGAATGACAGATAGAACACACTAGCTAAACACCAAAATAAATGAAGTTGTGAAGGTGCATACAGTATAGCAACAAGACGATATAATGAAGTCGTCAAAAGGAACTTAAACTACAATCCCATTGTACCTTAATAAGGAAATTGTGCCAGGCCGTAATCAAGAAAGATTGGTAAAAGTAAGGCATGAAAGAGTGCGACCCTAAAATAGGCAAGGATTAGGGGCAGATACAAGAAGCGAATAAAAGCACTAGAAAAGGGTATAGTGGTGTAGGAGGACTTGTAGTTAGGTAGATGAGCAAGGCAAGAAGGGATAGACATAAAATTATAAGTCAAGAAAGACGAGAAGTCAGAAGATCATATCCTCATTACAGAAAGCGAACTAACCATTGTCAAGAAGAGATTGTCGGCGGAATGATTTAGCATTCCAGCTTGGGAAGTGCCCCAAATAATTAAATTATGGACACGGAGGACACACAAGTACATAGTACATGGAAAGTACCAACTTCTACCCGAAAGAAAATAGATGATGGTGGTTGTAAAAGGGGAAACATTTGAAGGAAACCCATCCCATAGAATTTAAATCACTACCAGCATACTGTGAGTAGGAAAAACAGATAGGTAAATAGGACGAAGGAAGGAATACGGTAAGGAATTATACCCAAGATCAAGTATCGCTTATAAGAAGCGCAAGAAAAGGTAACTCTATAAAAAAAAGGGGGAATAATAGTCATCTCCAAAAGCTTTCAACAGGTTATCACACTAGATAAAAACCCAGGGAAATATTGACAACTGACGGCATGTTTCGACCCTTGCTCTCACACTAACAATGCAACAGGAAGAAAATAAGGTACTTAGAACATCCCGGCATCTAAGGAGAAGAGTCATCTATGACCACAGGCGCAACTAAAAATAAAAGTAGAATTTGGATACAAGTTCAGTAGTGGGAAGCAAGAGCTGAGCTATAAGCAAAAGTGGGTATGAACCTCAAAGATAAGACAGGGTAACCAAGAATACAGGAGATGGTTTCCACGGATAGCCGTATATGATTGAGTCACGCGCAGATGATGTTATATACCTTGGTAGCTGTTAAAGAAACCCCCCTGTATTCGAGGACGAATGTTCCTAAGGCGGGAAGGAAGAATGTAACACCTTGCACCGAACATTTTTACTTTTGGTACTCTTTACGTTGATAACCCGTTTCGATCTTAATGAAATAAGTTTGGGGAGAATATATTTCTTTTAGGTTATAATTCATAAATAACGCTGAGCCGGCATCGATCAAGGATAGTTTAAATTGTGAAGAGTCCTATTCAGACGGGCGATGTGGTGAAATCCAAAATTTTGTGCTGACAATGAACTACCCCAGGAAGAGTGGTATAAGAGAAATGATTTGAGGTTCGTTAAGAAGGATCACGACCCAGCTAGGGGCCGTGACGGGTACCCGGGGCTAGCCACCGAGCACCACTCATGCTACTACACATCCTGCTCATTTAATTGTCTTTTCTCAGCTTTATACTCACATTGTAGGAAATCATATTTTATATGGAAACATTAATATTTTTTTTTAAATACATTTTCCTCTCGACCATCAAAATAATATATACATATAATAGCATCTCGTGAGACCATCTAACCCACACTGCGCATCTACGAGCCTCTACTGGAGTGCTAAGCATAAGGACGGGACAGGACCCCGTCATGCCTAAAAAACTACATATGCATGAATGTACACAAAAGAATCGTCATAAGCACCTCCGAACAAAGGAGTGCTTTCAATCAGCTGACGGCTACTGCTGGTCTGGGTCGAGCTCTCCTCCCTGTCTACCTGTGGGCATGATCACAGCGTCCAAAGAAAAACGGACGTCAGTACGAATATTGTACTGAGTATGAGAGGCATAAACAATGAAATAGAACAACGACATAAAGGAAATATCAGTATGGAACATCTATATCTAACTATCATATATAAAAGAATTAAGCCATGCTGTCTTACGCATACTCATCACTATATCATGTACGCATAATGTATAAGCTGCCTGCTCATATAGGTGTGGTATAGTAATGTATAAGCTGCCCGTCCATATCGGATCGGTGTGATAATCATAACATTAGCCTGCGTCCAGGCCTCCTGCGTCCGGGGTATCATCTCATGCCGCCCACTAGTGGTGTCTGCCCATGCCATTTGGCCATAGTGTATAGTATAGCTGCCCGCCTTAGCGGTCGCTGCCCAGCCAACTAGGCGCGGTGTTATATCATCATCATACATGCTCATCATAATATGCTCATCGTAACATACTTATCATAATACATGAATAAGGCTTATGAACATCTTTACTTTATCGGGGTGACGTAAGGTCGTGATCCCCCGATTTCATTATGGAGCAAGTATTGACGTCATGCCATTTTAAGATCTTCATATCATATCTCTCATCTTACATTACCATTCATGGATATAGGCTTTTAGCTGTCCGGAATATAGGGACTCATAACGAGGAGGAAATTCATGCTATGAGATTCATGCCATTAGAAAGAAAGGACTAGCCTCACATACCTTTGACGTTTAACTAAGCTATCGTTCGCTTGTTCTCCTTCGATATCGAGTTTCTACCTTCAAAAGATAATTCGCATTTACGATAGTTAATCGACTATAAGAACGCGCTACTATTTCTAGGGAAAATTGAGCGGCACTTCCTTTGTTTATACTAATTTTCCCATATTCTATATTAACTCCCAAACGCTCACAACAACGTTCACAATATTGTATTCAACAATCATCATTTATCTACATTTACCACATTCTACCATTTTTCTCCAATTTCTCCACATTTATGGGCTTTAGCTCATCATCACATTTTCTCATACATCACACCTATTTCATGGTCTACACGTTATTTATAGCATATTTATACTCCCAACTCATCAACATTCATCATGCAATCTAACTATGATTCAACTATGGCACTATTCACATTTTATGACCCATTTACTACACTCTTCTATAATCCATGTGTTTCAATGTATTAATGCTTCAATCATCATGAGAAGGTCATCAAAATTACCTTGGGTAGTGTTGGAACAAGCCTTGAGCAACAACACTCTTTTGTGCCAAAAACCCTATTTCACTTCCTTTGATATTTCTTGGTGTAGATGAACTTTGATAGGTTTCACACTCTTGATTTCATGGATTTGGTGTTGTTGATCTTGATTTTCCTTTGATTCTCTTGAATTCTTGTGGATGAAGTGTTTTGGAGTATTCTAGAGAGTTCTTGAAATGTGAAGATGAGAAATGAAATAAAATGAGCTTGGGGTCCCTTATACTTATCTTAAAAATCTGATTTTTCGTGAACAGTAGTCGGGGTGTACAGTGCAGCAAACCCAGTTTACGGGTCGTATTCTGGTTTACGGTCCATCCTTTATGACCTTATTTCAGCATATCAGAAACAGAAAGGTTTGCTGTAGGTCATGGTTGTTTACGGTCACAGTTTACGGGCCATATTTCTATTTACGGTCCGTATTCTGAGTCGTATTTTACCATTTGACAGAAATTTGAAGTTTTGATAGTTGGAAGACGATGGCACTTTACGGTCTGTAAATCACTTTACGGGCCGTATTCTATTTTACGACCACTGGGCCGAAATGCATCTGCAACCTTCGCGTTTTCAAAACTCATGGGTAGTCATTCCCTTCTTAGTAGAACATCATACACTCATACTCTTCATTGGTCTACTCGTTGTACGTTCACGGAGAAATTTCCGAGGTTTGACAGAAAAACTCAGTCTGCGATCCATCAATACTTATGGGATACTTCAGGAGGTCAATCAAGCATACGAATCGGGACTTTTATCAGGACTAAAGGAATTGCACAAGACCGACTGCTACCTTCAACGGATGAGAAAGAATGGACATGGTAAGGTAAGGCGGAAGTGAAATTTTGGTCAGATTTAGGTTCCTCAAGGAGTGGTTGTATGGAAATTGCGAGCCGATATGTTGTTGAGAACACTACCACGTATAACTATTAATTTGAGTAATGCAAATGCTTTTAGTTTCCTGAATGGCTAGAGGGAACTCTAATGAATTAGCATAATGAGTATCCCCTCACCGTCTCATATACATTCCAGGATGAATGTTCTTGAGGGGGGAAGAATGTTACACCTTTCCCCTCCCAGGAGCTAATGATGTTCGGTACTCATGGCATATTTGTGGAGAAGAAGCTTATGGAAGGATAACGTGGTGAGCGTACGCGGGATTTAATTCATGACGAATGGGTGTTATACCTCAGAAGAATTTTGTTCGTTGATGCCATTAGTAAACTAACATGAGCCCGGAAGAGCCATGGAACTCTTATAAGGCTAAGAAAGACTTCTAATGAGTATTAAGAGAATATCTAAAGGTTCCAAGGCCAAGCAGATTGAAGAACGTTAGTTGTCAAAGCTTTGGGAAAAACTTTGAAAAATTTCAAAAGAAATTTCGGGTCCAACTTGAGCAGGATATATCTCCAAGCATATAAGGAGTTATGACCGTTCGTCGATAGGACATCGGAGTAGGGAGTTATGGGCATTTTAAAACAGACTGTCAGAAGCCCGCGAACCTACGCGAAATTTTTAGAAACCACTTAAAAGCCCACTAAATTGGCCCGCTCTATCATGACCCAACCAGAGGGTTATGACGGGCACCCGGAGCTCACCTACCGAGCATGTCATGACCCAACTCAGCTAAGTCACGCAGTCACCTACCGTTCCCACCTCGGTAGGCGAACCCTCATCCTAACAATAGTAATACATAAACAAATAATTAAATAAGCGGAAGAGATAAAATCATGTAAGTCTGACGATAACAAAATAGAAAACGTGCGAAAGTAAGGAAAGTACACCCCGGAGTCTGGTCTAATCCATACCACAGCATCTAACTAGAATCTACAAGTTTGGAATACCAATAATACATCAAGTCTGAATATGTCTCGGAATAGAAAATAAGACATAAATAAAGAAGAATCTTCAAGGCAACGGATGTCTCGTGCTCACCCTGTAGTCTCTAATCAACTCTCGGAGAGACTAACATCCACGAGAAACAAAGGTCGAACCCACCTGGAATGCTGCATTCATAAAGGAATGCAGCAAGTGCAGGTCAGTACAAAACCACAATACTGGTTGGTATCATAGACTGACCAAGTTTAGCTAACAAAGTCTAGACAATAAAGTAAGACAAACAGGTAAATCAACAAGTATAAGCCAGCACAACAAAAACAAAGTACACGTCGTCACCTAGGTTATAGCATCTAATCCCAAGTGTGCCAAGTCTCAATATAATCAATCTGAATCAAAATAACACAAGTATATCACTACATCATCAATATAAGCCACAATGCAATGCAATGCAATGATGTATGAAATGTGGATGCAATGCAATGATGTGTACACATATACTCCAGACGGAAGTATCGATGTCTCGGTAGCACAACCCATGGGGGACCCGCGGAGTCCATGTACCTCACAATCCGGTGACAACCTAGATACCGCTACCTCACGATCCCAGCACAAATCTCAGGAATCGCTACCACACAACCACGATTCCAGGAAAACCATCGGATATCGTTCCTCACGTCACGCTTCTCCAACTGAGCCCAGCTTATCACAATGTTTCCTCAAGTATCATCAATGTATCAACAATATATCATGAAGGATGAGAATGCGTGCAACTTATGATTTCAAGATCAATGATCAGATCAATATCACAAGTACCAAGCATAGGTATGCCAACAATAGCATGAAAAGGCTACACAAGCCATATAGAACACTATCCTCGTATCAAACATAAACAAGTGAGGTACCACAATATCATGAACAAGATATAACAATAGTCTCCAATATCTACCATCACCACGCGGCATCAAGCAAACAACAATAGAAAAATCAAGTCACAACACAATGGCGTGGCTAACCCAATCACACAATAGGGCCCAAACCTAAGACAATATCCAACTCAACTTCATATCCGAAGGTTTACATGCTTTCGCCAAAAATATTAGCTAAATATATGCCTTGCTAAATGAAGTCTCAACATAGGTAAATCGTAACTTACTTGGAAGGCCGAACACCAATAACACCAACAATCACTCTTTAGCCTTTCCTTTCTTTTGAGCCTCGAGATCACGAAAGTCTAAGCATATTCAAATCATCGAATTAGAATCAAGGAGAACATCAAACCAAACCCTACTTCTATCAAGACCCAAATTCCCAACCTATTGAATAGTGTTTATGAACTAGAAGGGTGGAATTCGGGATCTAAAGGTCTCAACATGAAATTAAACCTCTAGGTGATAAATTCTTATCATTAGCAAGCTAGAATAATCAACAATACACTCTATTTCATATTATAGGCAAAATCCCCAATTTGGGTATAAACCCTAACCTTAAATTCACCAATTAAGCCTTGGAAAAAGGAAGATTCAAGTTACAATAGCTCATACCCATCCATATCATTAAACAATGCTAATGCCACCAAATAGATAAGGTTTTATCATCAAAAGATCATTAGAGAAGAAACCCACAAAACTCCTTTTTTTTCTCTTACCATTTAAGAGAAATCTCAGCATGGATTATTGATTAGGAAGAGCTAATGAATTATCTACAGACAAGATTGTTACGTCAGAGAAGAAATCAGTGAAAACCCTCTCAAAATTGCCTCCTTAAGCCATAAGAACGAGTATAGGAAATGGCTTTATCTCTAAGGGTTTTAACTCATTAAAAGGCCTCTGACTCAGCTAATACCGCTTCCGTAGCAGCGATCCCTCTTCAGCGTCCAGTCAGACTGCCACGACAGTCCACTCACAATTTGCCTTAGCATCTTCAATGGCCAAGCAACCGCTAGAGCGGTACTGTTGATGCGGTACTGGTGCCGCTATGGCGGGCACCCGAACCAGATTCCTCAAAATAAACACAATCTCAATTCCGAGATCCCGACTAATACCCAAGGCCATCTGTTCACAAACCACATGCAAAGACACATATAAAAACACGCAATGAATGCACTCGTGGCCTCGAAACTCCCAACGGTGGTCTCGTTGACTGAGTCAATGCCCAATACCTCAATTTCAACTATCCAACCCAAGTCCTAAAATGCACCCGAGTGCATTGGGAACCGAACTAGATATGCACACATGTTCTAAATTACCATCCAGACCTCTCAAAATCAACAAAATTTTGAAAAAGGTTCGTATACCTAAAAGTCAACTTTGAGTCAACTCTTTTTCGCTTAAAGCTAATTTTTCCCAAAGAGTAACCAAAATCAACCCCGAACACCTCGACAAGCGTGTCAATGATGCACTCTGGTCAAAAGTGAGCTAAAAAAGCTCGGGGAAGGGTCAAAAGTGCCGGAAAGACTATTACGACCGAGCGGGTCGTTGAGCACCGTAAACATACATGCATCTCATAAGCATACCTGAGTGGGCCAATAAGCTAACCATCATCTTTGTCGCAAATTCAGCTCCTTCTGCTTGAAAATATACTGGCAACTCTTATGGTCGGTGTAAATATCCACATGAACACTATACAAGTAATGCCTGCACATTTTCAATGCATGAATTTCCACAACTAACAATAGATCATTTATTGGATAGTTTTTCTCATGCTTCCTTAATTTCCTTGAAGCATAAGCTATAGCTCGAGCATGCTGCATTAACAAACAACCTAACCCAACACCTGAATCATCACAATAAATAACATAGCCTTTCGATCTCTCTGGGAGTGTCAGAGTCGGGGCTGAAGTCAATCTGCTTTTTAACTTCTGAAAACTGCGCTCACAAGAATCGATCCACTGGAACTTAGCTGATTTATGACTCAACTTCGTAGTGGTGTAGAAATAGTAGAAAAACCCTCTACAAATCGCCTATAATAACCTTCCAAGCATAGAAAACTGCGAACTTCCGTAGGTGTGGTAGGTCTCGGCTAAGTCTTCACAGCTTCAATCTTCTGGGTATCCACTCGAATACCATTAGCTAAAATAATGTGCCCCAAAAAAGTTATAGAATATACCAGAACACACATTTAGAGAACTTTGCATACAGCTTCCGATCTTGGAGAACTTTAAGAACAATGCGTAAATGGTATGCATGCTCTGCCTCTGATCTAGAGTATACCAGAATATCATCAAAAAATACAATCTCATACAAATCCAAGAAGGGTCTAAATACACTATTCATCAAATCCATAAATATTTTCGGTGCATTCGTCAACCCAAACGACATTACACAAAACTCAAAATGTCCATATCTGGTTCTAAAAGCTATCTTCGTAATGTATTTCTCTTGAACTCTCACCTGGTGATACCCTGATCTCAAGTCTATCTTCGAGAACCATTTAGTGTCCTGCAACTGATCAAATATATCATCAACCCTCGAAAGTTGATATTTATTCTTTATGGTTATCTTATTCAACTGCGTATAGAGCCATCCTTCTTTCTTACAAACAACACATTTGCTCCCCATGGTGACGAACTAGGCCGGATAAAGCCTTTTTTGCAAGTAAATCCATCAGTTGCTCCTTCAACTCCCTCAATTCAGCAGGTGCCATTTTATAAGTAAAAATAGATATTGGCTTAGTATCAGGTAGTATGTCTATGGCAATATCAATCTCCTTCTCTGGTGGGAGACCTGGTAGCTCGTCCGGGAATAAATCTAAAAATTCATTAACCACTGGAACAAAATGAAGAGTCGGCAGCTTCGCTTCTGTATCCTGAACCCGGACTAGATGATAAATGCAACCTTTAGCAATCATCTTCCTTGCTTTGAGATAGGAAATGAACCTACCTCTCGGCGATGTATTACCCTTCCATGATAGAACTGGCTCTCCTGGAAACTGAAATCGAACCACCTTCATTCTGCAATCAACATTAGCATAACAAGAGGCTAACCAATCCATACCCATAATAACATTGAAATCTACCATATCTAACTCAATCAGGTCTACCTTGGTATGACGGCCACAAACTATAACCACATAACTTCTATATATCCATCAAGCTATCATCGGATCACCAACAGGCGTAGACATCTCAAATGGTTTAATTGACTAGAGTTTTACCCCAAGCTGACTAGTAATAAAAGGAGTAATATATGACAATGTCGAACCTAGATCGATCAATGCATACATATCATGAAAAGATACTGACAATATACCTGTAACAACATCAGGCGAAGACTCCAAATCCTTTCGACCAGCCAATGCGTAAATGCGGTTTCGAGGACCGTTTGAGCTGGATGTTCCACCTCTGACTCTACCGCGGCCTGCTGAAGTGTGAGAGCCTTGCCCCGAAGGGTGTACCGATGTTGCCAATCTAGTAGGTTGCACTATACCTCAACCACTATGATATAGACACTCACGCATAACATGGCCTCGCTGGCCACAACCATAGCAAGCATCTGAGCTCAACCGGCACTGTCCCGTATGCAACTTACCATACTGAGTGCATCGTAGTAAAGGTGGTATCAATTGGCATGAATCACCTCTATACTAGGAACCTGGGGCTCTGAAATTCTGATCGAGTCTTGAATAAATAGATCGATCAAATCTCTGGCCTGCAAACCGCAGAGGTGCACTAGTCACTAAATGGCCTGAATGTCTAGAAAACTGATGTTTCTGCCCCCTCTTAACTCATTAGCAGCACCGAAAGATCTGGCCCTCTTACTCTGACTTCTATCATGCTCACGATCGGCCCTCTGCTGCTGCTGATGATCTTCAAGGTTCTGAGCGTGTGCCTGAATACGAGAAATATCTATACCTAGCTGAAGTGAGGCTGTCAAATGTGGCCCAAGACCACTTACATACCGGTAAACACGGTCCTCCATTTTAGCCACCATAGCTTGAGCGTATCTGGCCAATGAGTTAAAATGAAGACTATACTCACGAACACTCATATTTCCCTGTCTGAGGTTCAGGAACTTATTAGCTCGGGCCCATCTAATCTCTAGCGTGAAGTAATATCGGAGAAAATCATCGATGAAATCCTGCCACACCGGTGGGGGTGCATTAACTCCTCTGGAAGACATCCAGGTATTATACCAACGAGCAGCCACATTCCATAATCTGTAAGAGGCCAACTCCACTGACTCGGTGTCTGAAGCATGCATCACCCTCAATGTCCTTAATATTCCATCTATAAAGTTCTGCGGGTCCTCATCTGGTTTTTACCCAAAGAATTCTGGAGGGTATAAATTAATAAAATCTCAAACTCGGGCACTAACAACGCTATCACCATGACCCATACCCGATCGTTAGGCATGAGCGGCTACTAACTGACTCAACAACTGAATAGCCTCTCTCATCTCCTAGCCTGAGGCATCCAGTGGAGGAACTGGGGGTGCTGGAGCTAAAGCTGGGGCTGGAGCTCATCTATGCTCCTCTGGAGCGGGCGGAGTGTGAGAGGATCGAGATGGAACCTCATCCTGGGACTCGCCTTCCTCAATATCTACCGGTGGTACCCATTCAATTCTCCTGCCAACCACCGACTTGCCCTCCTAGGCCACTAAAGCTTTCCTATTCACAGGCATTACCGAAATCACAACGCACAGTTAGGAAAAAAAGAATCCTTATAGCATAGCTCTATCGCACGATCTCAGATGAAAAACAAAGGTCAATCTTCCTAAATGTCCTGCAGCCTCCTGCTTATAAGTGTGGTGCAATGCACACCCATAAACAGGAATCTACTAGACACGGCTCGTAGACAAATCCTAGGACGAACTGCTCTAAACCAGTTTTTGTCACGACCCAATCGGAGGGCCATCACGGCCACCGGAAGCTAACCTACCAAGCACCACAAACATACATGCATCTCATAATCATACCTAAGTGGGCCAATAATGCTAACCATAAAATATCATAAACTGTAAGGGACACAGGCCCAAAATATATAAATATATATATATGAGTCATCAAACTTTCCCATGTATACAAGCCAGCAAGGCTAACTAAAAGATCGAACGATATATTGACCGAGAAGGTCGTAGGACAACTAAATGTACATATTTGTCTACGAGCCTCTACATAGAATGCATGAAATAATAACGACGGGACAGGACCCCGCCATGCCCATATACATATACACAATTATTAGTACCAGCTAAACTGCAACTCCGGGACAAATGGAGCGCTCCTGTACAGTCTCTGATGAAGCAGCCTAGGGGTCTAGTCTGTTTCCCTGTCTACCTGCGGGAATGAACACAGTGTCCACAAAAAAAAGGACGTCAGTACGAATAATGTACCGAGTATGTAAGGCATGAGCAACAACAAAATGAAAGTATAAAGTGAACATAAGTTAAAATAGATCAACATGTACCTCTGAATGCCTCTTAAGGCGGATCTCATGCATGCTTAGCTTGTAAAAAAACATTTTCATAATACATAGATAATACCGTACCAGGCCATATAGGCTCGGTAATATCATCTTCATCCTGCATCTGGGGCATCCCTCATCCAGGGTAATCCGTACCCAACTGCATTGGTGTGCACAATAGGTACTGTACCCGGTCGACTATAGCTCGGCTCGGTGTGAGAAAATACATACATATATATAAAGCATGCAAGAGAGCCCAAATAAAAGCTATGACTCTATTGGAATGACGTAAGGTCGGTAACCTCTGGTTATCATTATGGAACTATCATCATCAACGGATCTCACCTTCAAGGAACAATAACCATAAGATGAGATTAACAACAACGAATGACATCAATAACCATAAAACAAGATCAATAATCAATAATAATGAGACAAGGATTAATAATATCATAAGAACATCAAGAACCATAAGCTTCTAGTATTTCTAGGAATAGGGACATTATGGATATCATTTGTGTGGATTCGTTTCAACAACTTCATGCCATAAGAAAGAAAGGGACAACCTTAACATACCTTTTAATCTCCTTAATATATTTAACTCCTATCCTCCCAAGCTTGTAAATCTACATACAAGATTATTTACACTAAGTGTAAGTCATTGAAACGCTTATAAGGTCAAACTAGATTAATTGGTAAGGTAATGAAAATCGGACAGCATTTCCCTTGTATCTTCTACTTCCTCGAATCTTCAAAACAACTCCCAAAACCACAATTAAACATCAAAAATTCCATAATCAAAAGATTAAATTCAAACTACACTCAATTAAATCCCAAAACTTCCTTTTCTAATCAATCCGTAACAATAACTTGAACACAATTCTTATACACTTGTGTTCCACACTTTCTCAACATCATTATGATCCCTCATAAAAATTTCATGCTCAAAACATGCTAATAATTATATCTCAAGTTATATTATTACTCAAAATATCATCAAATGCATATTTGAACTTTTCTTCTAATTTCATTTCCTCAAATCTTAACATAACTGCCAAATAAGCCCATATATACATGACTAAGATGAAATCTTAACATAATTACCAAATAAGCCCATATACTTTTCTTACCTCAACATTCAAGAACACTTCAATTCCAAAGTCACTTCACCTTGAAATTTGTCACCACCCAGCTAAGGGCCGCGATAGGTACCCGGGGCTAACCACTGAGCACCACTCATCCTACTACTCACCTTACTCATTTACTGTTCTTTCATCAATTTATATTCAAATCGTAGGAAAATTCATATTGCATTCAAGAACATAAAAATACTTTTATATGCATAAGTCTCTCGGCTATCAAAATAATATATACATACATAGAAATAAATCGTGAAAACATCTAACCCACACTGCACATCTACGAGCCTCTACTGGAGTGCTATACATAAGGACGGGACAAGACCCCGTCATGCCCAAAAATACATATACATGAATATACATAAAAGGATCATCATAAGCACCTCCGAACAAAGGAGTGCTTTCAATCAGCTGACAGCTACTGCTGGTCTGGATCGAGTTCTCCTCCCTGCCTACCTGTGGGGATGATCACAGCGTCCAAAGAAAACGGACGTCAGTACGAATATGGTACTGAGTATGAGAGGCATAAATAATGAAATAAGGCAATGATATAAAAAAAGTATCAATATGGAATAACTGTATCTGACTGTCAAGTGTAAAAGAAATAGTGCATGCTGGCTTACTCATAATCATCATCATGTCATGTATGCATAAATATATAAGCTGCCCGCCCATATAGGTATGGTGTAATAATGTATAAGCTGCATGTCCCTATCGGATCGGTGTGATAATCATAACATTATCCTGCGTCCAGGCCTCCCGCGTCTGGGGTACCATCTCATGCCGCCCACTAGTGGTGTCTGCCCATGGCACTGGGCCATGGTGTATCGTACAGCTGCCCGCCTTGGCGGTGACTGCCCGGCCAACTAGGCGTGGTGATATATCATCATCATCATACATGCTCATCATACTATGCTTATTGTAACATACTTATCATAATACATGCATAAGTCTTATGAACAACTTTACTTTATCGGGATGACGCAAGGTCGTGATCCCCCGATTTCATTATGGAGTAATTATTGACATTCTGCCTCACCTTGAAGGAACTAACATTTAAGGTGAGTGTGAGAAATAAATAACATCATGCCATTTTAGGATCATCATATCATATCTCTTATCTTATATTACCATTCATAGATATAGGCTTTTAGCTTTCCGGAATATAGGAACTCATGAAGAGAAAGAAAAATTATGTTATGAGATTCATGCCATTAGAAAGAAAGGACTAGCCTCACATACCTTTGACTTTTAACTAAGCTATCCCTTGCTTGCTCTCCTTCGATATCACGTTTCTACCTTCAAAAGAGAGTTCGCACTATCGTTAGTTAATTCGACTATAAGAACGCGTTACTAATTCTAGGGAAAATTTGGGCAGTACTTCCTTTGTTTATACTACTTTTCCCATATGCTATATCAACTCCCACATACTCACAACAACATTCACAATATCATAATAAAAAATCGTCATTTATATACGTTGACCACAATCCACCATTTTTCTTCAATTTCTCCACATTTATGGTTAGAGCTTACTATCGCGTCTACTCATATCTAATGCTTATTTCATGGCCTGAATTTCATTTATAACGTATTCATAATGACAACACTCCATCATTCATAATCCAACCCAACTACTATCCAACCATGACACTATTCACTCACAAATGACCCATTTCCTATGTCTTTTTACAATTCAAGTATCTTAAACTTTCAATACCTTAAGCAACATGTTTTAGTCATGAAACTTACCTTAGATTATGGTTGAACAAGCCTTGAATGGAATTACTCCTTTAGCACCAAAACCCTACTTTACTTCCTTTGGGTTTTCTTGAGAAAGATGAACTTTAGTGTGATTCTTACACTTGATTTCGTGGGTTTCATGTAGTTGATCACTAATTTCCCTTGGTTCTCTTATGATGAAGAGTAGAGAGTATTCTAGAGGCTTCTTGAGAGAAATATCGTGGAGTTGAAATGAATTGAATGAGGTTAGGTCTCCTTTTAATGACTTAAAATCTAATCCAGAATGAACAGTGACTGAAGTGCACAGTGGTCGTAAACCCAGGTCCGTCTTTCACGACCGTATTTAAGCATAACAGAACCAGAAAGGTTTGCTGGAGTCATGGTGGTTTACGGTCACAGTTTACGGGCCGTATTTCAATTTACGGTCTGTATTCCAAGTCGTATTTAACCATTTGAACATTTGGCAGAAAGTTGAAGTTTTTGTGAGTTGAAAGACGATAGCAGTTTACGGTCCGTAAACTACTTTACGGGCCGTATTCTATTTTACGACCAACTGGGCCGAAGTGCAAATCTGTAACTTTCGCATTTTAAAAACTCATAAGTAGTCATCCCCTTCTTAGTAAAACATCGTACACTCATACTCTTCGTTGTTCTATTCATTGTACGTTCACAGGGAAATTTCCGAGGTGTAACATTCTTCCCCCCTTTTGGAACATTCGTCCTCGAATGTTAAGTCAGCTAGGATTCTAGAAAATTTTTGCCAGAGTTTCCTTTATAATATGGCACTACCATCCTATCACAACAACCCATAATATCATCGCCTCACCGGACTACATCACAACATCAACATATCTATGGCCACACACGACCAAAAGCATGAAAAATAAGCATACATACCTCATATTGTTGGTGTTTCATCTTTAATCTCCTATGGGGGTTGGAATAAATGCGGGTACTTGGACTTCATCTTCTCTTCTGCCTCCCAAGTCATTTCTTTTCGATTGTTGTTTCGCCATAAGACTTTGACTGAAGCTACCTCTTTATTCCGGAGTCTTCGCACTTGCCTGTCTAAAATATCAATAGGCAGCTCTTCATAGGTTAGCCTTTCTGTCACTTGCACATCATCTGTCGGGACAATCCTTGTGGGATCTCTAATACACTTGCGGAGCATCGAAACATGGAAGACTGATGGACTGATTCAAGCTCCGAAGGCAAATCCAGTTCATAGGCTACATGACCCACCTTGTGGATAATTTTACAGGGTCCAATGTCTCTAGGACTTAGCTTCCCTTTCTTACCAAATCTCATCACCCCTTTCATTGGCGATACTTTCAAAAATACCCGATCACTAACTTGAAATTCCAAGTCTTGTCGGCGATAGTCTGCATAAGACTTTTGGCGACTTTGGGCTATTAGCAATCGATCTCGGATCACCTTAACTTTTTCCACCGCTTGTTGAATTAATTCAGGGCCTACTAGTTGTGCTTCTCCTATTTCAAACCATCCGATTAGGGATCCACATTTCCTTCCATATAAAGCTTCATATGGAGCCATTTGAATGCTGGAATGATAACTATTATTGTATGCAAATTAGATTAGCGGTAAATGATCGTCCCAACTTCCACCGAAATCCAGCACACATGCTCGTAGCATATCTTCCAAGGTTTGAATAGTACGCTCGGCTTGTCCATCGGTCTGCGGATAAAATGCCGTGCTAAGCTTCACTTGAGTGCCTAGACCTTCTTGGAAGGACTTCCAGAACTTAGCTGTAAATTGTGCTCCTCTGTCTGTGATAATAGATAATGGAATACCATGAAGGCGCACAATTTCCTTGAGATACAACCTTAATCTTCGGCTGAGTATGTAGTCTTAACTGGGAGAAAATGGGCTGATTTCGTCAATCTATCCACAATCACCCATACAAAATCAACCTGCCACGCGAACGAGGTAATCCCACGATGAAATCCATGCTGATCACTTCCCATTTCCAAGTAGGGATTTCTATTGCTTGCAATAAGCCTCCTGGCTTCTGATGTTCAACTTTTACTTGTTGGCAATTTGGGCACTGTGCTACAAATTCGGCTATGTTTCTTTTCATGCCATCCCACCAATACATCTTCTTGGGATCACAATACATTTTAGTTGCACCTGGGTGAATAGAATACCGGGAACAATGTGCTTCTTCTAGAATTCGTCGACACAATTCTGCTACATTCGGCACACATAGCTTGCCTCGGTATCTAAGAATTCCATCCAGAGGAACTTAAATGAAGACTTT
This sequence comes from Lycium barbarum, assembly GCF_019175385.1. Taxonomy (NCBI): domain Eukaryota; kingdom Viridiplantae; phylum Streptophyta; class Magnoliopsida; order Solanales; family Solanaceae; genus Lycium; species Lycium barbarum. The sequence goes on along the minus strand of NC_083340.1, from coordinate 75,979,803 downwards.
TCTTTTCCATGAGATGTGTCTTTGTAACGACACAATTTAGGATCTTCATATTGCCGTTCTTTCACTTCCATATCCAAGGATGAAATTGTGGGATCATTGATACTAATCCCCACATTACCCGAATCGATTACGCGCATTCCAAGATTTTCTAGTTGGCGGAGCTCATGAACCATTTCTTTCTTTTTTGGAGGGACTTCACATAAATTGCCCATTGATCGGCGGCTAAGCGTGTCGGCTACTACATTCGCTTTTCCGGGGTGGTACAAAATGTTCACATCATAATATTTTAACAATTCTAACCACCGACTCTGCCGCAGGTTCAACTCCTTCTGCTTGAAAATGTACTGAAGACTTTTGTGATATGTATAAATATCAACATGCACACCATACAAATAATGCCTCCATATTTTTAAGGCGTGAATAACCGCAGCCAATTCGAGATCATGAGTTGGATAATTCTTTTCATGTTTCCGTAATTGTCTCGAAGCATATGCAATAACTCTACTATGCTGCATCAATACGCATCTTAATCCGACACTGAAAGCATCACAGGATACCACATAGCCATCTGACCCTTCTGGAAGTGTTAACACTGGAGCTGAGGTCAATCTGCCTTTCAACTCTTGGAAACTGCGCTCACAAGCATCATTCCACTGAAATTTGGCTGACTTCTGGGTTAGCTTCATCAATGGGGCTAAAATAGATGAAAAGCCCTCTACGAACCTTCTATAGTATCCTGCCAAACCCAGAAAACTACGAACTTCTGTAGGCGTCGTAGGCCTTGGCCAAGTCTTCACAGCTTTAATTTTCTGAGTGTCGACTCGAATGCCATTATTGAAATAACATGGCCCAGAAATGTCACAGAATTTAGTCAAAACTCGCACTTTGAAAATTTCGCATACAATTCTCGGGCTCGAAGAATGCCAAGAACAATTCGTAAATGATCTGCATGTTCCGATTCCGTGTGAGAATACACCAGAATATCATCAATAAATACTATCACGAATAAATCCAAGAGAGGCCTCAATACGTTGTTCATCAAATTCATAAACACGGCCGGAGCATTAGTCAACCCAAACGAAATCACTCGGAATTCATAGTGACAATATCTCGTTCTGAAGGTCGTCTTGGGAATATCCGCTTCTCTAACTCTCACCTGATGGTAACCCGATCTCAAATCTATTTTTGAAAACCATTTGGTACCCTGTAGCTGATCAAATAAATCATCAATCCTCAGAAGAGGATATCTGTTCTTTATCGTCACCTTGTTCAACTGCCTACAGTTAATGCACATTCGTAGGGAACCGTCTTTCTTTCTCACGAACAAGACTGGTGCTCCCCACAGCGATGAACTGGGTCTAATAAACCCCTTGTCAAGCAAGTCTTTCAGCTGTGCTTTTAGCTCTTTCAATTCTGTCGGAGCCATTCGATAAGGAGGAATAGAAATGGATTCGGTCTCCAGCAACACATCAATGGAGAAATCAATTTCTCTTTCCGGGGGAAGACCTGGGAGTTCATCTGGAAATACATCCGGAAATTCATTCACCACCGGAACAGATTGAAATGTTGGCAACTTTGCTTCTGTGTCATGCACCCGAACTAGATGGTAAATGTAACCCTTGGATATCATCTTCCTTGCCTTAAGGTAGGAAATAAACCTACCCTTTGGAGATGCTGCACTACCCTTCAATTCAAGCACGGGCTCTCCCAGAAATTTAAATCGAACCACTTTCGTTCGGCAATCAACATTAGCGTAGCACGAGGCCAACCAATCCATACCCATAATTACATCGAAATCTAACATCTCCAACTCAATCAAATCAGTTGTGGTCTGGCGATCACATATCACAACTACACAATTTTTATACACTTGTCTTGCTATCACGGGATCACCAACCGGAGTAGATACCTCGAAAGGTTTGATTGGCTCAGGTTTCACCCCAATACAACCAGCAACATATGGAGTAATCTAAGAAAAGGTAGAACCCGGATCTATCAATGCATACACATCACGGGAAAATATAGACAGTGTACCTGTAACCACATCCGGGGAGGACTCAAGATCCTGTCGTCCGGCTAAAGCATAAACACGGGGCTGAGTGGCACCTGAAGTAGATGCTGCCTCTCTACCTCTACCTCGGCTTGCTAACATCTGGGGAGTCCATCCTGCCGAGCGTGCTGAGGAAAAACCAGCTGCTGAACCTGCAGGCTGAACGCCAACTCTACCACTCATCGATGGGCAATCTCTCATCATGTGCCCAAATTGGCCGCAAGTATAGCAAGCGTCCGAACCCTGGCGACACTGTCCGGAATGCAATCTACCGCACTGGCTGCATCGTAGTACTGGGGGTCTCCTGTCACGACCCAGCTAGGGGCCGCGACGGGTACCCGAAGCAATTACCGAGCACCGCTCACTCTACTGCTTGTCTTGCTCATTTAATACTCTTTTATCAATTTTACATACCAATTGTAGGAAAATCATATTTAATCAAAACATAAATATTTTATATACATTTGCCTCTTGGCCATCAAAATAATATACATACATATGAAAACATCTTGTGAGACCATCTAACCCACACTGCGTATCTACGAGCCTCTACTAACATAATGAATACATAGACGGAACAAGACTCCGTCATGCCCAAAATATGCATATATGAATGTACATCAAAAGAATAGCCATAAGCACCTCCGAACAATGGAGTGCTATCTATCAGCTGACAGCTACTGAGGACCTGGGCCAAGCTCTCATCCCTGTCTACCTGTGGGCATGAACACAGCTTCCGAAGAAAGGACGTTAGTACGAATATTGTACCGAGTATGAGAGGCATACATAATGAAAGGAGACATCAATAATATGGGGATAACATCAACATGAGACATCTGGAGCTGACTGATAATCATAAATGAAGTAATGCATGCTATCTTACTCATACTCATCATCATAACATGTATGCATTATATGCAAGCTGCCCGTCTATGTCGGAACGGTGTGATAATCAATAATATTAGCCCGCGTCCAGGCTTCCCACGTCCGGGGTACCATCTCATGCCGCCCACTAGTGGTGTCTGCCCACGCCCATAGGTCGTGGTGTATCCGTATCGCCGCCCGCTGAAGCGGTGTCTGCCTGGCTAACTAGGCCCGGTGTGAAATGCTCATGACATGCTTAACGTAAATACTCATAGTAATATGCTTATCATAAAATACTTATCTTATCATAATGATCAACTTTACTCTATCGGAGTGACGTAAGGTCGTGATCCCCCGGTTACATTATGGAACCATTTGGACATTCTGCCTCACCTTGAAAGGACTAGTACATAAGGTGAGTGTAGGCAAGGAATAACATCATCATCATTCTAGTGTCATCATATCGTATAACCTATCTCATATAGACATTCATAGGTATAAGCTTTTAACTTCTTAGAATGTAAGAACTTATAGAAGGAATAGGGATTCAAGCTAAAAGATTCATGCCATTAGAAAGAAGGACTAGCCTCACATACCTTGGTCGTTTAGCTAAGATATCCCTCACTTGTTCTCCGTCGATATCACGTCGTTACCTTCATAACAGAATCCATATCAACATTAGTAAACTAACTACAAGAACGCATCGCTAATTCTAGGAAAAGTCGGACAACGCTTCCTTCGCTCATACTACTTTTCTCGTGCTCTATATCAGCTCCCAATATTCATAGTATTATTCGCAATATCATAATCGATAATCGTCATTTACGTACATTTGGCAAAATCCACCATTTCCCTCCAATTTTCCCTTATTTCTACTTCTAGCTCATCCTTGCGTTTTCATGCATTTAATGCTTGTTTCGTGATATAAACATCATTTATAACATATTTGTACTCACAACACTTCAATATTCATAGTTCAATTCCATTATCATTCATTTATGTCACTATTCACTCAATAATGACCCATTTCTATGATCTTCTACATTTCAAGTGTCTAAGCTTCCCAATACTTCAAACAACATGGAATAATCATGAAACTTACCTTGGATGATGGTTGAACAATCCTTAAGTTGAAATACTTCAATTAGCCAAAACCCTAGTTCCACCTTCTTGGGAATTTCTTGACTTAGAAGATCCTTTGATGTGTTCTTACACTTATTTTTATGAATTTGGTGTTGATAATCTTGATATCCCCTTTGATTCTCTTGAATTCTTGTGGAGGAAATATTTGGAGAGTTCTAGAAGTCTCTTGAGTTGTCTTGATGAAAAATGAAATGAAATGAGCTTAAGTCCCCTTTAAAAATCACAAAATCTGATCTTTAATGAATTCTTGTCGGGATGAACAGTGGTCGTAAACCACCATATACGGACCGTATTTTGATTTATGGTCCGTCCTCCATGGCCGTATTTAATCATTTTAAAAACAGAAAGTTTTGGCTGAGGAACATGGCAGTTTACGACCTGGTTTACGGACCGTAAACCAGGTCAGTTTACGGGCTGTAAACTGGGTCATATTTAACCATATCATCACTGGGCAGAACTTGAGATTTTTGGCAAGCTGAAGGACGATTGCACTATACGGTCCATATACGACCACTGGAATGAAAATTTTCCGCGACTTTCTTATTTCCAAAAATTCATAATTAGCCATTCCCGACTTAACAAAACATCATACACTCAAACTCTTCATCAATCGACTCATCATAAAAGTACGGAGAAATTTCCGAGGTGTAACATTCTTCCCCCCTTTTGGAATATTCGTCCTCGAATGTTCGACACTCGGGGATTCTGGAAAAATTTTGCCAGAGTTTCCTTCGTAATTTGGACACTACCTTTCCCTTACAACAACCCACAATATCTTCGCCTCACAGGGCTATATCACACTATCAACACATTTATGGCCACACACGACCAGAAACATAAAATTAAAACATACATACCTTACATCATCGACGTCTCATCTTGAATCTCTTCTGGGGATTGGAACAAATGGGGGTACATAGATTTCATCTTCTCCTCCGCTTCCCAAGTCATTTCGTCCCGATTATTGTTCAGCCATAGAACTTTGACTGAAGCAACCTCTTTATTCCGAAGCCTTCGTACTTGTCTATCCAAAATGGCAATGGGCATTTCCTCATATGTTAGCTTCTCTGTTACTTGCACATCATCAACCGAAACTATTCTCGTTGGGTCTCCAATACACTTGCGGAGCATCGAAACATGGAATACTGGATGCACGGATTCGAGCTCTGAAGGCAAGTCCAATTCATAGGCTACTCGACTCACCTTGCGAATGATTTGGTAGGGTCCGATATATCTGGGACTTAGCTTTCCCTTCTTGCCAAATCTTATCACTCCCTTCATCGGCGATACCTTCAGGAACACCCAATCGCCCACTTGAGATTCTAAGTCTCGTCGGCGATTATCTGCATAAGACTTTTGGCGACTTTGAGCTGTTAACAGTCGGTCTCGAATCACTTTAACCTTTTCAACTGCTTGTTGGATCAAGTCGGGGCCTATCAATTGTACTTCTCCGGTTTCAAACCATCCAATTGGAGATCTGTATTTTCTTCCATATAAGGCCTCGTATGGAGCCATTTGAATACTGGAATGATAGCTGTTGTTATAGGCAAATTCAATAAGAGGCAAATGCTCATCCCAACTACCACCAAAGTCCAGCACACACGCTCGTAGCATATCTTCCAAGGTCTGAATAGTACGCTCGGCTTGTCCGTCGGTCTGCGGATGGAACGCCGTGCTGAGCTTAACTTGAGTACCTAGACCTTCTTGAAAGGACTTCCAGAACTTGGCTGTGAACTGTGCCCCTCTGTCTGTGATAATGGCCAAAGGAATACCGTGAAGTCGTACAATCTCCTTGAGGTACAATTTAGCATAATCTTCCGCTGAATATGTGGTTCTAACGGGGAGAAAATGAGCTGCTTTCGTGAGTCTATCCACGATCACCCATATAGAATCATACTTCCCTCGCGTACGGGGTAATCCTACCACAAAATCTATGTTAATTTCTTCCCATTTCCACGTAGTAATTTCCATTGCTTGCAATAACCCTCCTGGCTTTTGATGCTCGGCTTTCACTTGCTGGCATTTCAGACATTGGGCTACAAATTCTGCTATTTCTCGCTTGATGCCATCCCACCAATATATCAATTTGAGATCGTGGTACATCTTGGTTGCACCTGCATAAATGGAATACCGGGAATAATGTGCTTCCTCTAAAATCCGTTGGCGCAAGTTTGCTACATTCGGTACACATAACCTGTCTCGATATCTAAGAACCCCTTCTATGGAAACTTCGAATGGAGACTTTTCCTTTTCATGAGCTAGATCTCGATAATGGCTTAACTGAGGATCTTCATATTGCCGTTCCTTCACTTCTAGATTCAATGATGAAACTATGGGGTCATTGACGCTAATACCTGCATCTCCTGAATTAATTGGCCGTACGCCGAGGCTTGCTAACCGATGGACCTCACGAACCATTTCTCGCTTTTCTGAAGGGACTTCACTTAAACTGCCCATTGATCGGCGGCTAAGTGCATCTGCTACTACATTCGCCTTCCCTGGATGATATAGAATGTTCACATCGTAATCCTTCAGTAATTCTAACCATCGCCTTTGCCGCAGGTTCAACTCCTTCTGTTTGAAAATATATTGAAGGCTTTTGTGATCCGTATAGATGTCCACGTGCACACCATATAAGTAGTGTCTCCACATTTTCAATGCATGAATGACCGCAGCTAGCTCAAGATCATGAGTGGGATAATTCTGTTCATGTTTTCGCAACTGTCTCGAAGCATATGCAATAACTTTCCCATTCTGCATCAATACACATCCTAATCCCATACCGGAGGCGTCACAATATACTACATAGCCATCTGGTCCTTCTGGAAGTGTTAACACTGGCGCTGAGGTCAACCTGGTTTTCAACTCTTGGAAGCTACGCTCACAGGCATCACTCCACTGGAATTTAGCCGACTTTTGGGTTAACTTTGTCAATGGGGCTGAAATTGATGAGAAGCCCTCTACAAATCTTCTATAATATCCTGCTAACCCAAGGAAACTATGAACTTCCGTAGGCGTCGTAGGTCTTGGCCAAGTCTTCACAGCTTCTATTTTCTGAGTGTCGACTCGGATACCATCATTTGAAATAACATGGCCTAGAAATGCAACAGAATTAAGCCAAAACTCGCACTTTGAAAACTTTGCATACAATTCCCGAACTCGAAGAACGCCAAGAACAATTCTTAAATGATCTGCATGTTCTGATTCTGTGCGAGAATATACCAAAATATCGTCGATAAACACTATCACAAAAAGGTCCAACAACGGCCTGAACACATTATTCATTCAATTCATGACCACTGCCGGGGCATTCGTCAACCCGAACGACATTACTCGAAACTCATAATGGTCGTACCTCGTTCTGAAGGTTGTCTTGAGAATATCTGCTTCCCTAATTCTCACCTGATGATAACCCGATCTCAGATCTATCTTGGAGAACCATTTAGCGCCCTGTAATTGATCAAACAAATCGTCGATTCTAGGAAGAGGGTATTTATTCTTTATTGTCACCTTGTTCAACTGCCAGTAGTCGATGCACATTCGTAGAGATCCATCTTTCTTCTTTACGAACAGGACTAGTGCTCCCCACGGCGAAGAACTAGGCCTTATAAACCCCTTCTCAAGTAAATCTTTTAGCTTTGCTCTTAGCTCTTTCAGTTCTGCTGGAGCCATTCGATACGGAGGAATAGAAATAGGCTCGGTGTTTGGTAATACATCAATAGCAAAGCCGATCTCCCTTTCTGGAAGGCCTGGTAACTCGTCGGGAAACACATCTGGGAATTCATTCACTACCGGGACAGACTGGAAAGTTGGCACTTCCGCTTCCGTGTCATGAACCCGAACTAGATGACAAATATAACCTTTGGCTATCATCTTTCTCGCCTTAAGGTAGGAAATAAACCTACCATTTGGGGAAGCGGTATTACCCTTCCACTCAAGTATGGGCTCTCCCAGAAATTAGAATCGAACTACCTTTTTCCGGCAACAAACATTAGCATAGCACGATGCCAACACTCCATACCCATAATTACATCGAAATCTATCATCTCAAGTTCAATCAAATCTGTTGTCATCTGGCGATCACATATAATGACTACACAGTCCTTATATACTTGTCTCGCTATTACGAGATCACCAACCAGAGTGAATACCTCGAAAGGTTTAATCGGCTCAGGTCTCACCCCAACACAATCAGCGAAATACGGAGTAATATATGAGAAGGTAGAACCTGGATCAATCAGAGCATATACGTCACGGGAAAATATAGTCAAGGTACCTGTGACAACATCTAGGGAAGACTCAAGATCCTGTCGCCCAGCTAAAGTATACACATGGGGCTGAACATCACCTGGAGTAGATGATCCCCCTCTGCCTCTACCTGCGATAGTCTGAGGAGTCTGTGCTGTCGAGCGCACTGAAGAAGACCCCGCTGCTGAACCTGTGGGCTGAGTTCCCGCTCTATCTCTCGCTAAAGGGCAATCTCTCATCATATGACCAACCTGCCCGCAAGCATAACCAGCATCCGAACCCTGACGACACTGTCCGGAATGCAATTTACCGCACTGGCTACACCGCGGTACTGGAGGTCTCCTCTGGTTAAAGTCTCCCCTAGACTGCGAATCTGAGGCCCTCGAACTCTGCCCCTGGCCTAACTGAGTAGAACGATCAACCCTCATATCTGAGAATCTAGGAGGTGCACTAGTCACTGACTGACCTGAGTGCCTAGAAAGCATCTGTCTCGGTCCCCCTCGGTACTCACTGCTCTCCCCCATAGATCTAGCCCTCTTACCTTGTCTTCTGTCACCCTCACGATCACTTCTCTGCTGTCATTGTCATTCCTCGAGGTTCTGAGCATGGGCCTGTATTCGGGAAATATCCATCCCGTCTTGCAAAGAGGCTGTCAGACAATCTCTGAACAAGTGTGGTCCCAAACAACTCACAAATCTATAGACTCGGTCTCCCATGTCAGCCACCATAGTCGGAGCATACCGGGCCAATGAGTTAAATTGCATACTATACTCTCGGACACTCATGCTTCCCTGTTTTAAATTCAAGAACCTGTCCGCTCTAGCTTGGCGGACTTCAGGGGGCAAGTAATGACGAATAAAAGCATCCACAAATCCTTGCCAAACGGGAGGTGGTGCATTCTCTCCTCTTGATATTATCCAATTTTTGTACTATAGCACCACTACATCACGGAGTCTATAAGAGGCCAACTCTACCGATTCGGTCTCACAAGCATGCATAAGTTTCAGCGTCCGCCACATCTCATCGATAAAACCTTGTGGGTCCTCATCCGGCTTCGACCCGAAAAATTCTGGACGGTTTAAAGTAAGGAAATCACAGGCTCTTGTACTAGCTGAACGATCACTTGGGCCCGCATTCTGTCGTTGTGCCTGAGCGGCAACCAACTGTGTCAATAAAAATATAGCCTCAGACACTTGTTGACCCGAAGCACCCGGTGGAGGAATCGGGGCTGAGGCTCCTTGTCACGACCCGACTAGGGGGCCGCGACGAGCACCCGGTGCTACCCTACCCGGGCACCCCCTTATCGTACATAACATAACATCTAGGTGAACCATAAGTCAATTCGTGCTTCTCTTATCGTTAATCATATTGATCCCATTAGACGACCATCATCATTTAACATATCATAGGCATCTAGGCCACATCATAAGTACAAGGCCGACGAGGCCAACAAAAGATATACAAAACATGGGCCGACATGGCCGAACATCTCTACCCACATACACATGACTACGATCCTCTAAGAGTATGACATATCGTATGAGCGGCACAGGACCCCCCTGTGCCCATAATTATATACACAAAATAATAAGTACCCAAAAGCTACGGCTCCGAAAGAAATGGAGCTCTGCTATGCAATCTCTGGATAAGCAGCTATGGATCAAGCCTGTCTCCCTGTGCACCTGCGGGCATGACGCAGCGTCCACAAACAAAAGTACGTCAGTACGAAGAATGTACTTAGTATGTAAAGCATGATCAACATCGATATATATACATAAGCATAATACATAACAGAAGAAATAGCGTAGGAGGGGAGACAATAGTGTCATCGTCATGGCACTTACTTACCTTTCGTAGGACTTTCCATTTTTCATACGTATTTGTACACCTACATCATCATCCGTATTCCATAATAGTACTCGTACCATACTTGTGGTTATATTCATATACATGTCCTTATTCACATTCGTACACATAGTCTTTTCACATTCATATTCATATTATATACATAGCCATACACTTATATACATACATAGCGTGCCCGACCGTAAGGTTCGGTGTTTCATACGTACTTAGCCAATCAAGGCTCAATGTTATTTTTACCTGGCCCTACCAAGGCTTCAGGGTTATCCGTACCATCTGCAGATGTGTGCGCGCGTTACATAATCATATACATACTTTATACATAATCATATACATATATTCCTCCATATACATATATTCTACCCGGCATTATAAGCTCGGGGTGTCATTATAGCCCTTCATAGGCACATGTGAATATAATAGCCCGTAGGCACCTTTAGCATCATTATTATTATCATCGTCATTGTTGCTACATCTATATCTTAGGCTTACAATCATTTGAAGATAACATACTCATATAGAGGATTTAAGAGTTTGGCCAAAGAACCATGCCTTATGAAAGAAGGGTTAGCCTTACATACCTTTTCGTCGAACTATTCTACACTTGCACATTCCCTTCCAATGCTAGCGTTTATACCTTCATTAATATCATAACAATGGCCATTAGTCATTCACATTATCCACATTATCTAGATTCCTCAATTTGCCTCTCATTCACTCACATTCATGGTCATAACACCCAACTTCGTCCATTCGTCTAAAGTGTTTAGTTCATGATCTTAATACCATTTATAACACATTCATATCACAACACAACAACATTCATAACTCAATTCAAACTATTTCTCAAAATGTCACTATTCATCATTCATGACCTAGTTGACCACATTTTCTACAATCCATGTATTTTAATTCTCCAATACCTTAAACATCTTGTAAAAATCACGAATCTTACCTTAGAAGTTGAAGGAACAAGCTTTGGTTGATAATACTCCTCCTTGAGCAAAACCCTAGTTTTTCTCCATTTGGATTTCTTAACTTTGATGATCCTTGATGATTCCCTTATCCTTGATTCACTTGTCTTAATGTTATTGATGGCTTATAATCCTTGAAAACTCATATAATAAATGTAGAGAGAAGTTTTAGAGAGAAGTGGTGTAATGTTGTAATGAAATAAGACAAGTCTTGATCCTCATATTTAATGAATTGAAAAATTTGTGCTGGGTGAACAGTGGTCGTCCATGGAGGTTTACGGCCCGTATTCCACTATATGGCTCGTCCTCCATGGGCGTAATTAACCATTTCCAGAACCAGAAGCTGGGCTGCCTTCATGGTGGTTTACGACCATGGTTTACGGGTCGTAAATCACTTTACGGTCCGTCCACCAGGTCGTATTATACCTTTTCCTCAGCTGGCAGAAAGTTGAAGTTTGGCATGCCAGTTTACGACCCGGCAGTTTACGGACCGTATACCAGTTTACGGTCCGTATTTGCACTTTACGACCACTGGGCAGAAAGCTGAAGCGCATGGCAGTTTACGACTGCCAGTTTACGGACCGTATTGCACTTTACGGTCCGTATTTTGCAATACGACCACTGGGCAGTTGCAATTCTGCAACTTCCCATATTTCTTAGACTTCTCATTTTAATCACCCCCGTCCATGCACATGCATTGCTCACCTTGTATCTCATCTTAACTTAGCCAACTTCCTCGCCTCACATCGGATACTTTCGAAATCTCGCCTAAGGTCATCAAACGTCGTTTCTTGCTCATGGACATCATGTACTCATATTCATCACTAGTTCATTCTCTTGCGTACCAACGGAAAATTTTCCGAGGTGTAACATTCTACCCACCTTAGGAACATTCGTCCTCGAATATTAAAGGCTTGGGGAATTCTATAAAAATTTCGCCTGGGCAATAATACAACAGCACTAGAAATTTGGCACTACCACCCTGTCACAACAGCCCACAATAACAATGCCTCACAGGGCAATAATACAACAGCACTAGAAATTTGGCCACACACGACCTGAATGTATAAAAGGGAAAACATGCATACCTTATGATTTTGACGTCTCATCTTGGACTTCTTCCAAGGGCTGAAATAAATCTGGGTTTTTGGATCACATATTCTCTTCTGCTTCCCATGTCATTTCCTCTCGATTGTTATTTCTCCACAGAACTTTAATTGAGGCCACTTCTTTGTTTCTAAGCCTCCGTACTTGCCTATCTAATATGGCAATGGGTATTTCATCATAAGTTAGCTTTTCTGTCACTTGAATATCATTCACTGGGACGATCCTCGTAGGATCTCCAACACACTTCCAAAGCATCGAGACATGAAATACTGGATGGACTGACTCCAAATCTGGAGGTAGATCTAGCTCATAGGCCACTTCGCCTATTTTGCGCACAATCTCATAGGGTCTGATACACCGGGGACTGAGCTTCCCCTTTTTGCCAAATCTCATAACGCCTTTCATTGGCGACTCTTTCAAGAATACCCAATCCTTAACTTGAAACTCTAAGTCCCTTCGACGATTATCCGCATAGGACTTCTGGCAACTTTGAGCCGCTAACAACCGATCTTGTATGAGCTTGACTTTTTCTATTGCTGGCTGGACCAATTCTGGCCCTATCAACTTAGCTTCTCCGGTTTCAAACCACCCAATTGGGGATCTACAGTTCCGTCCATATAGAGCCTCATACGGTGCCATTTGAATGCTAGAATGATAACTGTTATTGTAAGAAAACTCAATGAGTGGAAAATGGTCGTCCCAATTTCCTCCAAAATCTATCATACATGCCCGTAACATATCTTCAAGAGTCTGAATAGTTCGTTCAGCTTGCCCATCGGTCTGTGGGTGAAATGCCGTGGTTAGGCGCACTTGGGTCTCTAAACCCTCTTGGAAAGACTCCCAAAACATAGCTGTGAACTGAGTCCCTCTATCGGAGATAATAGATACCGGAACGCCATGGAGTCTCACTATCTCTTTAAGATAAAGCTTGGCATAATCTTCTGCCATATAGGTCGTTCTAACCGGTAAGAAATGCGCTGACTTTGTGAGTCTATCCACGATCACCCATATAGAATCATATTTACGTCAAGAACGGGGTAACCCTGTAATGAAATCCATATTGATCGCTTCCCACTTCCAAGTTGGGATTTCTATAGCTTGCAATAAGCCACCCGGCTTTTGGTGTTCTATCTTCACTTGTTGGCAATTAGGACACTGAGCTACGAATTCCGCTACGTCTTTCTTCATCCCATTCCACCAATATATAGACTTAAGATCATGATACATTTTCGTCACTCCGGGGTGAACGGAGTAACGGGAACAATGAGCTTCCCTCAATATTTGGTGACGTAGACCTACCACATCGGGAACACATAACCTGCCTCGACATCGGAGAACTCCGTCTTCCGAAATACCAAATGATGACTCCTCCTTCTGAGGGAGTGTATCTCTGTACTGCATTAGCATGGGATCCTCATATTGCCGCTCTTTTACTTCTGCTACTAGCGATGAAACTGCTGAATTCTGAATAGTAGCTCCGCTGCTACCTGAGTCCACCACTCGGACTCCTAGGCTAGCTAACTGCTGAAGATCACGGGCCATCTCTTTCTTTTCTGGTCGTACATCACTTAGACTTCCCATCGACCTACGGCTAAGAGCATCAGCCACAACATTTACCTTTCCGGGGTGGTACAGGATTTCAACATCGTAATCCTTTAGAAACTCCAACCATCGTCGTTGTCGTAAATTTAACTCTTTCTGCTTGAAGATATATTGAAGGCTCTTATGATCTGTATAAACGTCCACATGGACACCATATAAATAATGTCGCCATATCTTTAATGCATGGACCACTGCGGCTAATTCTAAATCTTGGGTTGGATAGTTCTGTTCATGTTTCCGTAATTGTCTAGAAGCATACGCAATCACCTTACCATTTTGCATCAATACACAGCCTAGCCCGACGCCTGAAGCATCACAATAAATAACATATCCTTCCAATCCCTCTGGAAGTGTCAAGACTGGGGCTGAAGTCAATCGGTCTTTCAACTCTTGGAAACTACGCTCGCAAGCATCTGTCCATTGAACTTAGCTGACTTCTGAGTCAACTTGGTGAGTGGCGCAGAAATAGAAGAAAAACCCTCAACAAATCTTCTGTAATAGCCTGCTAAGCCCAAAAAGCAACAAACCTCCGTAGGAGTCGTGGGCCTTGGCCAAGTCTTCACGGCCTCGATCTTTTGGCTATCGACTCGAATACCATCGGCTGCAACAATATGGCCCAGAAATGATACCGAGTTCAACCAAAACTCACACTTGGAGGATTTTGCAAACAACTCTCGAGCTCTAAGAACTCCATGGACAATTCGCAAATGATCCGCATGCTCGTCCTCGGATCTAGAATACACTAAGATGTCATCGATGAATACAATTGCAAATAGATCCAGAAAAGGCCTGAATACATTGTTCATTAGGTCCATAAACACTGCCGGGCCATTAGTTAATCCAAACGACATTACTCGGAACTCGAAATGGCCATATCTTGTTCTGAAAGCTGTCTTAGGGATATCTTTCTCCCTAACTCTTACATGGTGATACCCGGACCTCAAATCGATCTTTGAAAACCACTTGGCAACTTGCAACTGATCAAATAGATCATCAATCCTCGGAAGAGGATATTTGTTCTTAATCATCACTTTATTTAATTGTCGATAATCAAGGCACATTCTCAAGGAGCCATCCTTCTTTCGGACAAACAATACAGGGGATCCCCACGGGGATGAACTGGGCCTAATAAAGCCTTTTTCAAGCAAGTCTTTCAATTGCTCCTTCAACTCTTTCAACTCTGCGGGTGCCATCCTATAGGGAGGAATAGATATGGGATTAGTGTCTGGCAACACGTCAATCGCAAAATCGATCTCTCGCTCGGGAGGAAGGCCTGGAAGCTCTTTCGGGAACACATCCGGAAATTCGTTCACTTCCAGTACTGACTGAAGAGTCGGCGACTCAGCTTCTACATCTTGAACTCGCACTAGGTGATAAATACACCCTTCCGTAATCATCTTTCTTGCCTTTTGATAGGAAATAAACCTACCTTTTGGTGATGCCGAATTTCCTTTCCATTCTAAGACTGGTTCTCCCGGAAATTGGAAACGAACCATCTTCAGTCTACAATCAACATTGGCATAACAAGAAGCCAACTAATCCATGCCCATAATGACATCAAAATCTACCATCTCTAGCTCATGCAAATCAATCATGGTACGACGATCACAAATCACAATCACACAATTCCTATATACTCGGCTAGCTATTACCGATTCACCCACGGGTGTAGACACCTCAAAAGGCTTGATAGACTCCGGCTCAATTATAAATCGACCCGCTGTATATGGAGTAACATATGATAATGTGGAGCCCGGATCAATCAAAGCATATACATCATGAGAGAATACCGATAATATACCTGTGACCACATCAGGAGAAGACTCAAGATCTTGGCGTCCAGCCAAAGCATAAATGCGGTGCTGAGGACCGCTAGTACTGGGAGCTCTGCCTCTTCCTCTACCATGGCCGACTGGCGCATGTGAACCTGGCCCCGTAGGGAGTACAGATGCCGAAGATCCGGCTACCGACCCTGATGGCTGGGTCTTACCTGTACCCTGCACTGAGGGGCAATCACGCATAATATGGCCCGGTCGACCACATGAATAGAAACCATCTGAACCTAATCGGCATTCACCCCAATGCGACTTCCCACACTGGGAACATCGTGGTATAGGTGGCCTTGACTGGCCTGAATCACCTCTAAACTGGGACCCTGGATAACTCTGACTCGGCCCGGGATGAGTAGATCTATCAAGGCTCTGGCCTGAAAAACGTGGAGGTGCACTGGTCATAGAATAGCCCGAATGTCTAGGGAACTGTTGCCTGTGTCCGCCTCTGGACTCACTTATTGGGCCCGAAGATCTGGCCTTCTTGCTATGTCCCCTATCCTGTTCACGTTCACTTCTCCGCTGCTGTAGGCTTTCCTCTAAGTTTTGAGCATGTGCCTGAATGCGTGTGATGTGGCGTGATTTTACACCACAATCGATGCTTTTTAACTATAAGTTTTACTTGTTTTTAAGCAAGTCTATGTCATTTTACGTAGTTTTTGTCATGTTTCAGGTAATACGAGGTCCCTAGAGCCTAAGTGTGGAAAACAAGCAAAAAAAGTTGCAAAACTGGAAATAACTGGAAGTTCTGGAAAATACCGTGGAAAAATACTCTACGCGATCGCGCAGAGTACCCACGCGATCACGCCCACGCGGGAATTGCACTCCACGCGTTCGCGCTGGAATGTAACGCGACCGCGCCCACGCGCGTTGTTAATGACACGCGATCGCGCAGGCTCGACACGCGATCGCGATTAAGGGAGCAGGGGAGCTGACGTCATCCACGCGATCGCGCAGACACATGGCGCGATCGCGTTGAAGGAATTTCGGAAATTACGACCAGAACTCGGATTTTGACGATTTCTTCCATTCCAGTTCATATAAATAGAAAATTAGGGCAAAATATTAGACATCTTTGGCAGCTCCAACAAGTTGGAAGCTAGGGTTCCTACAAAACTTGTTCTTTCTTCTTGTTAATCCTTGTTGATGGAAATCTCTTGGTGACAATTAAGATTGACACTCTTGTTGTGCTTATTTATTCATTTGCATTGTTCTAAATCAAGTAAGTTTTTGCTATTTTAATTATTCTTGTTCTTGAATGTTTTCAAGGGATTAGCTAACCTTTGAACTTGCCCATTTACTTTGTTTGAAACTCGGAAGAGGAAAAACGGAGTTGGGATAGGATAATTAACATGAATTTGGGGCGTTAACCCTCATCTAATGGAAATTGACCTAGGAATAGGCAATACCAATTGTAGCCATATTCGGGTGTTCTTAATGCTCCTAATTGCTTGAGGGATCTTCAATTGGGTAGTCTAGTTAATCTTCAGAAGAAGTTAATTTAGAGTCATTATCCGAGGCTAAATAACATAAACTTGCTATTATTTACAATTCGTGAAATAGATTGGATCGTTACTTGAGAAGTAGTTTCCCTCCTTCTATTCTTGTTGCCATTGATCATTTTACTTGCTTTTTAAAAAGCATCGATTGTGGTGTAAAATCACGCCACATCAACACCCCCAACTTAAAGTATTTGCTTGTCCTCAAGCAAGCCATACAAAACCATGACTCAATCTAACACCTAGATATTATAGAATAACAATGTCTACATTGGTTTTGACTTTGAACTGCCGGCATGCATGTTTTTCTTCCAAGGACCACCCCAATTTCTGTTTTAAAGCAATATGCACAACTCAAGAACACTACGACTAACAATGAAGCTTCAATGAATGACATTACATTATCGAACATATTATGGTGCACACAAACGCTACTTTAGGCGGTCACTTTATTTTGTTCAATTCTCATCCTTATGCCCTCACATAGACCAAAGAATGTCCCAACACACACATATATACGACAATATTGGGACGAAGACAAAAGAGAAGAGAAAAACACTCACACTCACAAAGACAATTCATATTTACACATGCAAATACCATAGGCTTGCCCTTATTTTCTATGTTCTCATCCTAGGATCGTTCGGTTGTGATCTCATTAGGACTTGTTTCGGCTTGTAATGTAGGTTTAGGGACGGGTCGGATACTTTTTTGATATTAGTGACTCACCCTCCTTGAACACTACAACATCTTGTCACCTTAATTCGCCTCTTTTCTTTCCACCCCTTTATTTTCTTTCAGTTTTCGACCTCGATGTGGTTTTACTTGTAACCAACATACAATTCTTTTTGCGTTACAATTTTCTGATTTTTTTTTTTATGTATATATATATACGCAGCTACCACATCAAATCTTCACTAGCAAACTCCACCACCCCCAACTTATGTTTTGAACATACACTCCACATTTAATTTACCCCCAACTTAGGCATTTTGCCTCATCTAATTAATAGCATCAAGGAGGGAACGGGTGTGAAGATGGATTAATTTCACAAAGGGTAAGGTTTCATAATTGGCTAGCCAAGAAAAAGGTCAAAAAGGCTCAAAAGGTAAACTAAGGGTATTTAACACTTTTGGTAAGGCTTATTTAGGCAAAGTGACTATTTCAACAAAGAAAGCCTAAGATCATCTCACAACCAAACTAACTTTCGGATTTCATACAAGACCAACCGGGCAAGTTCTAGATTATACATGCATAAACAGAATCAAACTAACAACTCACACACACATCGGCATAAGGACAATAATTTTTACACTTGTGACCTCCTAAGTAGTAATTCATCACACACAACACCCCAACAATCATAATGTCATATAAAGAATCAATCATGTCAGACAATAACTGTTCTAAGTATGCATTTTTCAAAATTTCGAGGGGTCTAAAATTTCAACAAAACACAATACATGCCATTAGTTACCAAGTAGTACCAAATAAAACAAAATTACTCTATTCAACCTAAGTAACATCCTAAACATGCCAGTTTCAACAAAATAAAAACCCCCCTCAGGAAAAGAATTCTGGCAAAGAAAAGCCGAGGAGGTTCCTACCCCTAACTAAAAAACTTGCAGTGTCCTCACTGCAGTACATCAACACAGAAAATCTTTTGTTTGTTTGTTTGTTTTTTTTTTTTTTTTTTTTTTTTTTTTTTTTTTTTTTAAACATACCTCCTAGCACTGCGTGCTATGGTCATCTCTGCTCACCCTCGGAACTGGAGCTGCTGGGCTCTGGCAGGACAAAATCGTCCTCATTTGCCTTCTCTTCATGCTGTGCGCCGCATACACTCCTCAGAATGCTCATCATTTTGTTCAGGAATTTGCTTTGCGAAGCATGCTCCCTTGCCTTTTTCTGCCTCCTCTCTATTTTTCCTTGCTTTTCTTTGATATGCTTCATGTCCTCCACCACACCTGCTAATGTCGGACCAATAGGAACAGAGGGAGCTGTAGATGTGCCTTCTCCATGTGGGCCCGCAGGGAGACTAGCCACTAGCTGCTGAATCCGATTGTCCACCCCATGGACCTGGGTGGAGATATATTGGAAAGGCCTGGCGGCTTCTTGCAGTGGTGGCAAGATTGGTATAGCCATGGGGGGAGCAGATGCTCCACCAGTCGACTCTGATGTAGTAGAGGTGAACTGCCCAAATGACGGGGCTGCTACATCAATCCTCCTTTTCTTCTGTACATTACCAGGCCCTCTCTTTTTCAACGGATAAATCGGTCCAGCAGGCCCTTTTTCTCTGTCGCCTGGTCTTGTGGGCACTCCATCAGTGGAGCACAAGTAAGTGATCAATGATGGGAAGAATAAGCTCTTGGTCCGTTCAAGCACCACCTCCCGGATTTCCTGCATAATGTGCCTCCCCACGTCAACAGGCAATCCTTCCATCACAGCACAAATTACTTTAGCCCTCTCAAGCGGCACCTCTGAATCATGTTTTGAAGGCAGCACCCTGGATGTGACAATATCAAGCCAAGTTTTGGTTTCAGCGGTGAACTCTGCAGAGTCAATCCTTTTCTGCATTGTGTTTAGCCACTTTGGTTGTTCCCCACCGTGAAGGTGGGTAACAAATCATTGTTGCCGCAGGTTTTCGTACATCTGTGCCATCTCGCTGTTGTCACCATCCTGCAGATTATAATAGGCATTGATTCTTGAGGCATTGCACAGGACATCCACACCTCTGACTTTGACAATTTCCCTATGTGTAATGTCTGCCTCTGCAGCATTTGCGTAGAATTCCCGCACCAGGGTATGATTTGCCCTGATTGGTTCATCTGCAAAGCGTATCCAGCCGCTTGTTACCAACCTTCCATAGAACTCGGGCATCTTTTCTTCCAAACATTCTGTTACAAATCCCCTCTCTTCAATGAAGCTCTTTCCCAGCAGTCTATCATATAGCTTCGAACATTTTGCTGACTGGAAAGTGGTGGTGTCATAATATTCAATCAAGGGTACTTGGGCAGCACTGGATGATGAAGCCATTTTTTGAGTTTAAGTACCTACAAAACAAACACAATGCATATGAATACCTAAAATGATGTATAATGAGGTAACTAGGCCAGATAAATTGGTTGCCAAAGTTTTGGGCAGCTCTGTACTAGCTTTCTGTTTGTGAACTGTCGGATTTCCTTCAGCGCGATCGCGCCAGTTTGTTGCGCGATCGCGCCATTTTTGAGAATGTTCTTCACCGCGATCGCGGTTCAACAGGATGCGATCGCGTAATTTTTAGCCATTATTCAGCGCGTTCGCGTCCATTATTGGCGCGATCGCGCTGAATTGTTTCAGATTCTCAAAAACATTTTCACAAACAGGTTATGGGCATCATTTTTGGGGCTTCAATTCAATGATTTTAAGCACGTATTTTGCCCCATTTTTTTCATATATCAGCACCCATCTCTCAACTCACATCACTCAACAACAAACAACAATTTATATAACAACAAATTCAACAATTTCATCATACATTCATGCTTAAACAAGTAAATAAAAAAAAAATTCTTTCCTAATTTCTAACATGGAATGATGATAAAAACAACCCTAGGAACAAGATAATGAAGGAATCACATACCTTGTGGTTGCAAGTTGAAGAATTTTTCTTAAAATTTGAAGTTGAATTTGAGAGAAAAGTGGGATTTTTTTTTATTTTTTAGAAGTGAAGGAAATGGGGCGTTTTGCCCTTTTTTTTGTTCTGTTTTGATAACAGGAAAACGCGTGTCTGCGCGTTCACGTGGCCTTACGGCGCGTTCGCGCAGAGCAATTTTCTCCCTTTTTTTTTTTGTAACGCGATCGCGTGGTGTCTCGGCGCGATCGCGAAGGGTTAAATTCGGCCCTGTTTTTCCAGATTCAGAAAATAAGCAGAAACCAGCATCTACTGATTTGTGGCTGTTCTGAAAACTCAACCTATTCAAAACAATTCCAAAAATTGTGAAATTTTGCAGATTAGTCACAAATCATAAACTAAACAATTCTAAAAAATCAAATTTCAAAAATGATAAAAAAAATTAAAAACGATGGGTGGCCCACCAAGCGCTTAAGTTAACGTCGCGGCACGACGGATACTAACTTTACCGCTTTTCTCGCCATTTGGAGCTTATGAATTGGGCACCTAACTTGGAATCAAGTTTGTGACCACGAGCAGCGAGAGGTGGTAAATATCTGATCACGCCAAGTAAAATATTGTTCATTCTACACTTCTTGGCTTTCAAGTGAGGAATGTCATTTTGCCTTGTTGAATTTTCAAATTGCAGAATATAAGGCTCTTGAACTTTTTGAACTATGACATCCTCTTTTTCCCCCGGATTGGGGTCAACACCAACCATATTGTTCAGAACAATGGTTGACTCCCATTCATTTTTTTCTTTGGCATTCCCAATAACCTCATCTTCATGATTTACCCATCTTCAGACACATGGCGCGATCGCGTTGAAGGATTTTCGGAAATTTCGACCAGAACTCGGATTTTGACGATTTCTTCCATTCCAGTTCATATAAATAGAAAATTAGGGCAAAATATTAGACATCTTTGGCAGCTCCCACAAGTTGGAAGCTAGGGTTCCTACAAAACTTATTCTTTCTCCTTTTTAATCCTTGTTGATGGAAATCTCTTGGTGACAATTAAGATTGACACTCTTGTTGTGCTTATTTATTCATTTGCATTGTTCTAAATCAAGTAAGTTTTTGCTATTAATTATTCTTGTTCTTGAATGTTTTCAAGGGATTAGCTAACCTTTGAACTTGCCCATTTACTTTGTTTGAAACTCGGAAGAGGAAAAACGGAGTTGGGATAGGATAATTAACATGAATTTGGGGCGTTAACCCTCATCTAATGGAAATTGACCTAGGAATAGGCAATACCAATTGTAGCCATATTCGGGTGTTCTTAATGCTCCTAATTGCTTGAGGGATCTTCAATTGGGTAGTCTAGTTAATCTTCGGAAGAAGTTAATTTAGAGTCATTATCCGAGGCTAAATAACATAAACTTGCTATTATTTACATTTCGTGAAATAGATTGGATCGTTACTTGAGAAGTAGTTTCCCTCCTTCTATTCTTGTTGCCATTGATCATTTTACTTGCTTTTTAGATTAGAATTTATATTTTCATAATTTATAAAAACCTTATAAAAAACCACCATTGATGCGTTCGGGCATAGCTATTATTAGTGATAATTCCTAATCTGCTTAAATCACCTACATATTGTTCTATGTGGGATTCGACCCCGACTCATAGTTGGGTAAATTATATTTGCATACGACCGTGCCCATTCTAATTATTAGGGTGGATTTGGACGTTACCAGCGTGCAATATCCATACCGTCCTGAAGGGACGCAGTCAAGCATTTGTCCATCAGATGGGGCCCTAGGCCCTTTACAAATAGGTGTACCCGATCGCCCATATCTGCTACCATGGCCGAAGCATACCTGGCCAAGGAGTTAAAGCGGAGACTATACTCTATAGCACTCATGTTACCTTGCCTCAAATTCAAGAATTTATCGACCCTAGCTCGCCAAACTTCTTGAGGCATGTAGTGACGGAGAAAAGCATCGACAAACTCTTGCCATACCGGCGGAGGTGCTTTGGCTCCCCGCGAAGCCATCCATACTGTATACCACTGGATCGAGATATCTCTCAATCTATAGGACGCTAGCTCTACCGACTCAGTGTCTGAAGCATGTATCAACCGGAGCGTCCTTAGCATACCGTCAATAAAGTCCTGGGGATCCTCCTCCGGTTTCGACCCAAATAATTCCGGGGGTTTCAAAGCAATGAAGTCACGGGCCCTTGCACTAACAGCCCTGTCACCTTGCCCTGCGCTTGGCCTCTGAGTCTGGGCCGCAACCAACTGAGTCAACAAATTAATGGCCTCTCTCACGTCTTGGCCCGAAGCATTCGGTGGAGGAGCTGGAGCTGGGGCTGAGGCTCCCACGTGCTCCTCGGTAATAGGTACTGTCTGGGAGGACTGAGATTGAGCCGCACTCTGGGACTCATCTTCCTCTACTACCGGTGGCGGTGCTCTTTCAGCCCGTTTTTCTGTCACTGTCATGCCCTTTTGGGCTGCTGTAGCCTTTTTCTTTTTAGGCATCTCTGAAATACACAACACACGATTTAGGAACAAGAATTTCTTACATCATAGCTCTATCGCACGATTCTTATGAAGAAAGAAGGTCATATATTCCTAAAATGTCCGCAGCTTCTTGTTTATAAGTGTGGCGCACAACACACCCATAACCAAGACTCTACTAGACACGGCTCGTAGACACATCCTAGGACTGAACTGCTCTGATACCACTTTTGTCACGACCCGGCTAGGGGGCCGCGACGAGCACCCGGTGGTACCCCACCCGGGCACCCCCTTATCGTACATAACATAACATCTAGGTGAACCTATGTCAATTCGTGCTTCTCTTATCGTTAATCATATTGATCCCATTAGACGACCATCATCATTTAACATATCATAGGAATCTAGGCCACATCATAAGTACAAGGCCGACGAGGCCAACAAAAGATATACAAAACATGGGCCGACATGGCCGAACATCTCTACCCACATACACATGATACGAGCCTCTAAGAGTATGACATATCGTATGAGCGAGACAGGACCCCGCTGTGCCCATAATTATATACACAAAAGAATAAGTACCCAAAAGCTACGGCTCTAAAAGAAATGGAGCTCTGCTATGCAATCTCTGGATAAGTAGCTATGGATCAAGCCTGTCTCCCTGTGCACCTGCGGGCATGACGCAGCGTCCACAAACAAAAGGACGTCAGTACGAAGAATGTACTGAGTATGTAAAACATGATCAACATCGATATATATACATAAGTATAATACATAACAGAAGAAATAGCGTAGGAGGGGAGACAATAGTGTCATCGTCATGGCACTTACTTACCTTTCGTAGGACTTTCCATTTTTCATACGTATTTGTACACCTACGTCATCATCCGTATTCCATAATAGTACTCGTACCATACTTGTGGTCTTATTCATATACATGTCCTTATTCACATTCGTACACATAGTCTTTTCACATTCATATTCATATTATATACATAGCCATACACTTATATACATACATAGCGTGCCCGACCATAAGGTTCGGTGTTTCATACGTACTTAGCCAATCAAGGCTCAATGTTATTTCTACCTGGCCCTACCAAGGCTTCAGGGTTATCCATACCATCTGCAGATGTGTGCGCGCGTTACATAATCGTATACATACTTTATACATAATCATATACATATATACCTCCATATACATATATTCTACCCGGCATTATAAGCTCGGGGTGTCATTATAATAGCCCTTCATAGGCACATGTGAATATAATAGCACGTAGGCACCTTTAGCATCATTATTATTATCATCGTCATTGTTGCTACATCCATATCTTAGGCTTATTCGTCATGTGAGGGGCGTAGTACAATCCTAGTACATGTTAAGGATCTTGAGCTTATGAGCTCGGAATATCAATCATTTGAAGATAACATACTCATATAGAGGATTTAAGAGTTTGGCCAAAGAACCATGCCTTATGAAAGAAGGGTTAGCCTTACATACCTTTTCGTGGAACTATTCCACACTTGCACGTTCCCTTCCAATGCTAGCGTTTTATACCTTCATTAATATCATAATAATGGCCATTAGTCATTCACATTATCCACATTATCTAGATTCCTCAATTTGCCACTCATTCACTCACATTCATGGTCATAACACCCAACTTCGTCCATTCGTCTAAAGTGTTTAGTTCATGACCTTAATACAATTTATAACACATTCATATCACAACACAACAACATTCATAACTCAATTCAAACTATTTCTCAAAATGTCACTATTCATCATTCATGACCTAGTTGACCACATTTTCTACAATCCATGTATTTTAATTCTCCAATACCTTAAACATCTTGTAAAAATCATGAATCTTACCTTAGAAGTTGAAGGAACAATCTTTGGTTGATAATACTCCTCCTTGAGCAAAACCCTAGTTTTTCTCCATTTGGATTTCTCGACTTTGATGATCCTTGATGATTCCCTTATCCTTGATTCACTTGTCTTAATGTTATTGATGGCTTATAATCCTTGAAAACTCATATAATAAATGTAGACAGAAGTTTTAGAGAGAAGTGGTGTAATGTTGTAATGAAATAAGACAAGTCTTGATCCTCATATTTAATGAATTGAAAAATCTGTGCTGGGTGAACAGTGGTCGTCCATGGAGGTTTACGGCCCATATTCCACTATACGACTCATCCTCCATGGGCGTAATTAACCATTTCCAGAACCAGAAGCTGGGCTGCCTCCATGGTGGTTTACGACCATGGTTTACGGGCCGCAAATCACTTTACGGTCCGTCCACTAGGTCGTATTATACCTTTTCCTCAGCTGGCAGAAAGTTGAAGTTTGGCATGCCAGTTTACGACCTGGCAGTTTACGGACCGTATACCAGTTTACGGTCCGTATTTGCACTTTACGACCACTGGGCAGAAAGCTGAAGCTTTTGCATGGCAGTTTACGACTGCCAGTTTACGGACCGTATTGCACTTTACGGTCCGTATTTTGCAATACGACCACTGGGCAGTTGCAATTCTGCAACTTCCCATATTTCTTAGACTTCTCATTTTAATCATCCCCGTCCATGCACATGCATTGCTCACCTTGTATCTCATCTTAACTTAGCCAACTTCCTCGCCTCACATCGGATACTTCCGAAATCTCGCCTAAGGTCATCAAACGCCGTTTCTTGCTCATGGACATCATGTACTCATATTCATCACTAGGTCATTCTCTTGCGTACCAACGGAAAATTTTCCGAGGTGTAACACTCCTCCCTGCTCTTCTACATTGGGCGCGGCCTAACTTTGTGATTCACTTTCCTCTACCTCCTCCGGAGGCTCCCTTTCTGCCCGCTTCTTCATCGTAGCTTTGCCTTTCTGGGCAGCTGTAGCTTTTCCTTTCAGCGACATTTTTCTGAAACCATAACGCACTTTTAGGAATAATATAATCCTAGACATGGCTTTATCGCACGATCTCATGAGAAGAAAGATGGTTATTTTCCTAAATGCCCTGTAACCTCTACACACCATAAACAAGACTCTACTAGACACGGCTCGTAGACACTTCCTAGGGTGAACTGCTCTGATACCACTTCAGTCACGACCCAGCTAAGGGCCGCGACGGGTACCCGGAGCAATTACCGAGCACCGCTCACTCTACTGCTTGTCTTGCTCATTTAATACTCTTTTATCAATTTTACATACCAATTGTAGGAAAATCATATTTAATCAAAACATAAATACTTTATATACATTTGCCTCTTGGCCATCAAAATAATATGCATACATATGAAAACATCCTGTGAGACCATCTAACCCACACTGCGTATTTACGAGCCTCTACTAACATAATGAATACATAGATGGAACAAGACTCCGTCATGCCCAAAATATGCATATATGATTGTACATCAAAAGAATAGCCATAAGCACCTCCGAACAATGGAGTGCTATCTATCAGCTGACAGCTACTGAGGACCTGAGCCAAGCTCTCCTCCCTGTCTACCTGTGGGCATGAACACAGCGTCCGAAGAAAGGACGTCAGTACGAATATTGTACCGAGTATGAGAGACATACATAATGAAAGGAGACATCAATAATATGGGGATAACATCAACATGAGACATCTAGAGCTAACTGATAATCATAAATGAAGTAATGCATGCTATCTTACTCATACTCATCATCATAACATGTATGCATTATATGCAAGCTGCCCGTCCATGTCGGAACAGTGTGATAATCAATAATATTAGCCCGCGTCCGGGGTACCATCTCATGCCGCCCACTAGTGGTGTCTGCCCACGCCCGTAGGTCGTGGTGTATCCGTATCCCCGCCCGCCGAAGCGGTGTCTGCCCGGCCAGCTAGGCCCGGTGTGAAATGCTCATGACATGCTTAACGTAAATACTCGTAGTAATATGCTTATCATAAAATACTTATCTTATCATAATGCGTGTATAAGGCTCATTATCAACTTTACTCTATCGGGGTGACGTAAGGTCGTGATCCCCCGGTTACATTATGGAACCATTTGGACATTCTGCCTCACCTTGAAAGGACTAGTACATAAGGTGAGTGTAGGCAAGGAATAAAATCATCATCATTCTAGTGTCATCATATCGTATAACTTCTCTCATATAGACATTCATAGGTATAAGATTTTAACTTCTTAGAATGTAAGAACTCATAGAAGGAATGTTCATGCCATTAGAAAGAAGGACTAGCCTCACATACCTTGGTTGTTTAGCTAAGATATCGCTCACTTGTTCTCCGTCGATATCACGTCGTTACCTTCATAAGAGAATCCGTATCAACATTAGTAAACTAACTACAAAAACGCATCGCTAATTCTAGGAAAAATCGAACAACGCTTCCTTCGCTCATACTACTTTTCTCATGCTCTATATCAGCTCCCAATATTCATAGTATTATTCGCAATATCATAATCGACAATCGTCATTTACGTACATTTGGCAAAATCCACCATTTCCCTCCAATTTTCCCTTATTTCTACTTCTAGCTCATCCTTGCGTTTTCATGCATTTAATGCTTGTTTCGTGATATAAACATCATTTATAACGTATTTTTACTCACAACACTTCAATATTCATAGTTCAATTCCATTATCATTCATTTATGTCACTATTCACTCAATAATGACCCATTTCTATGTTCTTCTACATTTCAAGTGTCTAAGCTTCCCAATACTTCAAACAACATGGAATAATCATGAAACTTACCTTGGATGATGGTTGAACAATCCTTAAGTTGAAATACTTCAATTATCCAAAACCCTAGTTCCACCTTCTTGGGAAATTCTTGACTTAGAAGATCTTTTGATATGTTCTTACACTTATTTTTATGAATTTGGTGTTGATAATCTTGATATCCCCTTTGATTCTCTTGAATTCTTGTGGAGGAAATATTTGGAGAGTTCTAGAAGTCTCTTGAGTTGTCTTGATGAAATATGAAATGAAATGAGCTTAAGTCCCCTTTAAAAATCACAAAATCTGATATTTAATGAATTCTTGTCGGGATGAACAGTGGTCGTAAACCACCATATACGGACAGTATTTTGTCCTCCATGGTCGTATTTAATCATTTTAAAAACAGAAAGTTTTGGCTGAGGAACATGGCAGTTTACGACCTGGTTTACGGACCGTAAACCAGTTTACGGACCGTAAACCAGTTTACGGGCCGTAAACTGGGTCGTATTTAACCATATCATCACTGGGCAGAACTTGAGATTTTTGGCAAGCTGAAGGACGATTGCACTATACGGTCCGTAAATCACTTTACGGGCCGTATAGTGCCATATACGACCACTGGACTGAAAATTTTTCGTGACTTTCTTATTTCCAAAAATTCATAATTAGCCATTCCCGACATAACAAAACATCATACACTCAAACTCTTCATCATTCCACTCATCATACAAGTACGGAGAAATCTCCTCTGGCTGTAATCTTCCTTGATCTGGGAATCCGGAGTCCTCGAACTCTAGCCCTGTCTTGAGCGGAAGGAGCGATCAAATCTCCTACCTGTAAATTGAGGAAGTGCACTGGTCACCGACTGGCCTGAGTAGCCAAAATATATCTGCCTAACCCCCCTTTATAACCACTGCCTGCTCCCATAGATGTAGCCCTCTTGCCTTGCCTTCTTTCGTTATCGCGGTCACTTCTTGGTGGTTGTTGTCGCCCCTCTAAATTCTGAGCATGGGCCTGTATTCGGGAAATATCCATCCCGTCTTGCAAGGAAGCCGTCAAAAAATCTCTGAATAAATGTGGCCCTAGGCCACTTACAAATCTATGTACCCGATCTCCCTTGTCGGCCATAATAGCCGGGCATATCTAGCCAAAGAATTAAATTGCATGCTATACTCCCGGGCACTCATATTCCCTTGACTCAGATTTAGAAATCTATCTGCTCTAGCTCGGCGGATCTCGGGTGGCAAATAGTGACGAATAAAAGCATCCACGAATTCCTTCCAAACCAGAGGAGGCGCATTTTCTCCTCTTGATAATACCCAATTGTTATACCATAAAACTGCCACATCCCGGAGTCTATAAGATGCCAACTCCACGGATTCAGTTTCAGAGGCATGGACAATCTTCAATGTCCTCAGCACTTCATCTATGAAATCTTGCGGGTCTTCATCCGGCTTTGACCCGAAGAACTCCGGAGGATTTAGACTCATGAAATCACGGGCTTTGGTATTTGCTGCCCGATCACTTAAACTCGCATTTTGCCGTTGTGCCTGAGCGGCAACCAATTGTCTCAATAAATGAATGGCCTCGGTCATTTGTTGACCCGAAGCGACCAGTGGAGGAATTGGAGCTGGAGCTCCTCCTTGTTCTTCCACATTAGGCGGGGTAGAAGAAGTATTACACAAGGCCTTATTATGTGATTCGCCTTCTTCTATATCCATCAGAGGCTCTCTTTCTACCCGCCTCTTTGCCGTAGTCTTGCCCTTCTGGGCGGCTGTAGCCTTTCCCTTGGGCGGCATTCTGAAATCATAACACACTATTAGGGAGGATAAAATCTTATACACGGCTCTATCGCACGATCTCTTAAGAAGAAAGATGGTCATTTTTCCTAAATGCCCTGTAGCCTCTTGTTTATTGATGTGGCGCGCAACACACCATAAACAAGACACGGCTCGTAGACACTTCCTAGGACTGAACCGCTCTGATACAACTTTTGTCACGACCCAGCTAGGGGCCGCGACGGGTACCTGGGGCTAACCACCGAGCACCACTCGTCCTACTACTCACCTTACTCATTTACTGCTCTTTCATCATTTTATATTCAAATCGTAGGAAAAGTCATCTTTCATTCAAGAACATAAAAATACTTTTATATGCATAAGCCTCTCGGCAATCAAAATAATATATACATACATAGAAATAAATCGTGAAAACACCTAACCCACACTGCTCATCTACGAGCCCCTACTGGAGTGCTATACATAAGGACGGGACAAGACCCCGTCATGCCCAAAAATACATATACATGAATATACATAATGTTACACCTCGGAAATTTTTCCGTACTTGTGTGATAAGTAGAACAACGAAAGGCTTGGGTGCATGATGTTTCTTTAAGTCAGGAATGGCAAATTATGAATTTTTGGAAATAAGGAAGTGGCGGAGAATTTTTAGCTTAGTGGTCGTAAAGGGAACTATACGACCCGTAAGGTGATTTACGGACCGTATAGTGCAATCATCCTCCAGCCTTCTAAAATCTCAAAGTTTCTGCCAAGTGATGAAATGGCTAAACACGACTTGGAGGACGGCCAGTAAACTGGTTTACGGGGGCCGTAAACCTCGGTCGTAAACTGCCATGTCCATTAGCCAAACTTTCTGTTTCTGAAATGCTTAAAAACGATCGCGGAGGACGGACTGTAAACCACAATACGGTCCGTAAACTGTGGTTTACGACCACTGTTCATCCCGACAATTTTTCATTAAAGATCAGTTTTGTGATTATTAAAAGCAACTTAGGCTTCATTTCATTTCATTTTTCTTCCATACAACTCAAGAATGCACTAGAACTCTCCAAATATTTCCTCCATAAGAATTCAAGAGAATCAAAGGGAACATCAAGATCAACACCACTAAATTCATGAAAACAAGTGTAAGAACACATCAAAGGATCATCTAAGTCAAGAAATCCTTAAAGGGGTGAAACTAGGGTTTTGGCTAAGTGAAGTATTTCAATTCAAGGCCTGGTCAATCATCAGTTAAGGTATGTTTCATGACTATACCACGTGATTCAAGGTATTGGAAGGCTTAGATACTTAAAATGTAGAGGAACATAGGAATGGGTCATTATTGAGTGAATAGTGACATAAATGAATGGTAGTGGAATTGAATCATGAATGTTGAAGTGTTGTGAGTACAAATACGATATAAATGATGTTTATAACGTGAAACAAGTAGTAAATGCACTAAAGCACTAAGGTGAGCTATAGGGAGAAATATGGGAAAATTTGAGGAAAATGGTGGAATTTGCTAATGATGCATAAATGATGATTTTGATTGCGATATTGTGAATAGCATTGTGAATGTTGGGGGTAGATATAGAACATGGGAAAAGTAGGATAAACGAAGGAAGTACTGCCCAAATTTTCCTAGAAATAGCGATCCGTTCTTGTAGTTAATTAACTAATGTAATACGAATTCTCTCATGAAGGTGACGACGTGGTATCGAAGGAGAATAAGTGGACAACAACTTAGCTAAATGGCAAGGGATGGGAGGCTAGTCCTTTCTTTCCAATGGCATGAATCTTATAGCCCGAATTTCCATCTTTCCATGAGCTCCTACATTCCAAAAAGTTAAATGCCTATATGAGACAAGTTATACGATATGATGATGCTAGGATGATGATGATGTTAGTCCTTGCCTACACTCACCTTATGTACTAGTCCTTTCAAGGTGAGGCAGAATGTCCGTAATTGCTCCATAAAGTAATCGGGGGGTCACGACCTTACGTCACCCCGATAGAGTAAAGTTGTTCTCAAACCTTACGCATGTGCTATGATAAGATAAGTATTTTACAATGAGTACATTATTATGATTATTTTATTATAAGCATGGCATGAGCATTGCATACCGGGCCTAGTTGGCCGGGCAGACACCGCTTCGGCGGGCGGCGATACGGATACACCACAACCTTCGGGCGTGGGCAGACACCACTAGTAGGTGGCATGAGATGGTATCCCGGACGCGGGAGGCCTGGACGCGGGCTTATATTATTGATTACCATACCGTTCTGACATGGGCGTGTAGCTTGCATATGATGCATACATGTTACGATGATAAGTATGAGTAAGACAGCATGCATTATTCCATTTATGATTATTGGTCAGATCCATATGCTTTATATTGATTCTATCATTATATTATTGATGCCTTTCTTCATTGTTCATGCCTCTCATACTCAGTACAATATTCATACTGACGTCCCTTCTTTGGACGATGTGCTAATGCCCACTGGTAGACAGGGAGGCAAGCTTGATCCAGATACTTAGGAGCTGTCAGCTGTTGGGAGAACTCCATTGTTCGGAGGTTCTTATGATTTCTCTTTGGTATATATGAATATATATTTTGCACACGACGGAGTCTTGTTCCGTCTATGTATTCATTATGACAGTAGAGGCTCGTAGATACGTAGTGTGGGTCAGGTGGTCTCAAAAGATGCTATTATTATGTATATATTATTTTGATGGCCGAGAGAAATATGTATATAAAGTACTTATGTTTTGATACAAATTATCTTTCCTATACTTTCATGCGTAAAACTGGAAAAAGATCATTAAATGAGTAAAATGAGTAGTAGAGTGAGCGGTGCTCGGTATCGAGTTCCGGGTACCCGTCGCGGTCCCTAGTTGGGTCGCGACAGAAGTGGTATCAGTGCAGTTCGTCCTAGGAAGTGTCTACGAGCCGTGTCTAGTAGAGTCTTGTTTATGGTGTGTTGCGCGCCACATCAATAAACAAGAGGCTACAGGGCATTTAGGAAAATGACCATCTTTCTTTTTACTAGATCGTGCGATAGAGCCATGCATAGGATTTTATCCTTCCCTAAAAGTGCGTTGTGATTTCAGAATGCCGCCGAAAGGAAAAGCTACAGCTGCCTAGAAAGACAAAGCTACGACGAAGAAGCGGGCAGAAAGGGAGCCTCCGGCGAATGTAGAGGAAAGTGAATCACAGAATGAGGCCTCGCCTAATGTAGGAGGGCAGGGAGGAGCCTCAGTCCCAATTCCTCTGCCAGTTGCTTCGGGTCAACAAGTGACCGAGGCCATACACCTACTGACACAATTGGTTGCCGCCCAGGCACAGCGGCCGAATACGGGCCCGAGTGACCGTTCCGCCAGTACGAGAGCCTGTGATTTCTTGACTTTAAATCCTCTAGAATTTTTCGGGTCGAAGCCGGATGAGGACCCCCAAGGCTTTGTTGATGAGATGTTGAGGATGCTGAAACTTATGGATGCTTCTGAGACCGAATCGGTAGAGTTGGCCTCTTATAGACTCCGCGATGTGGCGGTGCTATGGTACAAAAATTGGGTGACATCAAGAGGAGAGAATGCACCACCTCCCGTTTGGCAAGAATTTGTGGATGCCTTTATTCGTCATTACTTGCCGCTTGAGGTCCGCCGAGCTAGAGCGGACAGGTTCTTGAATTTAAAGCAAGGAAGCATGAGTGCTCGAGAGTATAGTATGCAGTTCAATTCGTTGGCCAGATACGCTCCAACTATGGTGGCCGACATGGGAGATAGAGTCTACAGATTTGTGAGTGGTTTAGGACCCCACTTGTTTAGAGATTGTTTGGCGGCCTCTTTGCAAGATGGGATGGATATTTCCCGGATACAGGCTCACGCTCAAAATCTTGAGGAACGACAACAACAACAAAAGAGTGAGCGTGACGGTGATAGGAAACAAGGTAAGAGGGCAAGATCGATGGGAGCGAGTCGCGAGTATAGAGGGGGACCGAGGCAGACGCACTCTAGGCACTTAAGTCAGTCAGCGACCAGTGCGCCTACCAGGTTCTCAGACAGGAGGTCCGATCGTTCTTTTCAGTCGGGACAAGGCCAGAGTTCGAGGGCTTCCGATTTTCAGTTCAAGGGAGATTTTAGCCAGAGGAGACCCACAGTACCGCGGTGTAGTCAGTGCGGTAAATTACATTCCGGACAGTGTCGTCAGGGTTCTGATGCTTGTTATGCCTGCGGGAAAGTTGGTCACATGATGAGGGATTGCCCTTCGGTGAGAGATAGAGCAGGGACTCAGCCCATAGGTTCAGCAGCGGGTTCTTCTTCAGTGCGTCCGACAGCACAGACTTCTCAGACTACAGCAGGTAGAGGCAGAGGCAGAGGGGGAGCATCTACTTCAGGAGCTGTTCAGCCCCGCGTATGTGCTTTGGCAGGGCGATAGGATCTTGAATCCTCCCCCGATGTTGTCACAGGTACCTTGACTATATTTTCCCGTGAGGTATATGCTTTGATTGATCCGGGTTCTACTTTCTCTTATGTTACCCCGTATGTTGCTAATTGTATCGGGGTGGAACCCGAGCCGATTAAACCTTTCGAGGTGTTCACCTCGGTTGGTGATCGCATAATAGCGAGGCAAGTATATAAGAATTGTGTAGTCGTTATATGTGACTGACAAACAAGGGCCGATTTGATTGAACTGGAAATGATAGACTTCGACGTAATAATGGGTATGGATTGCTTAGCGTCGTGTTACGCAAATGTTGATTGCCGAACGAAAATGGTTCGATTCCAGTTTCCGGGAGAGGCCGTACTTGAATGGAAGGGTCATACAGCATCCCTTAAGGGTAGGTTTATTTCCTACCTCAAGGCGAGAAAGATGATAGCCAAGGGCTATATTTATCATCTAGTTCGGGTTCATGATATGGAGGCAAGGCCACCAGTTTTCCAATCTGTCCCGGTAGTAAATGAATTTCCAGATGTATTCCCGGATGAACTTCAAGGTCTTCCTCCAGAAAGGGAAATCGACTTTGCTATCGATGTATTACCAGACACCAAGCCTATTTCTATTCCCCCTTATCGAATGGCTCCGGCAGAACTGAAAGAGCTAAAAGCACAGCTAAAAGATTTACTTGAGAAGGGGTTTATAAGACCCAGTTCATCGCCGTGGGGAGCACCAGTCTTGTTCGTAAAGAAGAAAGACGGATCTCTACGAATGTGTATCGACTACAGGCAGCTGAATAAGGTGACAATAAAGTATAAATATCCTCTTC
The DNA here is from genome assembly GCF_019175385.1 of Lycium barbarum. NCBI lineage: Eukaryota > Viridiplantae > Streptophyta > Magnoliopsida > Solanales > Solanaceae > Lycium > Lycium barbarum. The sequence goes on along the minus strand of NC_083340.1, from coordinate 75,944,745 downwards.
CCAGAATCGATGATTTGTTTGATCAGTTATAGGGCGCTAAGTGGTTTTCCAAGATATATCTGAGATCGGGTTATCATCAGGTGAGAATTAGAGAAGCAGATATTCCTGAGACTGCCTTCAGGACAAGATATGGTCACTACGAGTTCCGAGTGATGTCGTTTGGATTGACAAATGCCCCGACCGTGTTCATGAATTTAATGAATAATGTGTTCAGGCCATTTTTTGATCTCGTCGTGATAGTATTTATCGATGATATTCTGGTATATTCTCGCACAGAGTCAGAACATACAGACCACCTAAGAATTGTTCTTGGCGTTCTCCGAGCCTGAGAATTATATGCGAAGTTCTCAAAGTGCGAGTTTTGGCTAAATTATGTGGCATTTCTAGGCCATGTTATTTCAGATGATGGCATCCGAGTCGACACTCACAAAATAGAAGCTGTGAAGACTTGGCCAAGGCCTACGACGCCTACAGAAGTTACTAGTTTTCTGGGTTTGGTAGGTTATTATCGAAGATTCGTAGAGGGCTTTTCATCTATTTCAGCCCCATTACCGAAGCTAACCCAGAAGTTAGCGAAATTTCAGTGGAATGATGTTTGTGAGTGTAGTTTCCAAGACCTAAAAGATAGATTGACCTCAGCTCCAGTGTTAACACTTCCAGAAGGGCCGGATGGTTATGTCGTGTATTGTGACGCTTCCGGTGTGGGACTAGGATGTGTGCTGATGCAGCATGGCAAGGTTATTGCATATGCTTCGAGACAGTTGCGGAAACATGAACAGAATTTTCCGACTCATGATCTCGAATTGGCTGCGGTTATTCATGCCTTAAAGATATGGAGGCATTATCTGTACGGTGTGTACGTCGATATCTATACAGATCACAAGAGTCTTCAACATATTTTTAAGCAGAAGGAGTTGAACCTACGACAGAGGAGGTGGTTGGAATTGTTGAAGGATTATGACGTGAATATTTTATACCACCCCGGGAAAGCGAATGTGGTAGCAGACGCGCTTAGCCGTCGATCAATGGGCAGTTTAATTGAAGTCCCTTCAGAAAAGAAATAAATGCTTCGTGAGCTCTATCAGCTAGCAAATCTTGGGGTACGTTTAATTGATTCGGGTAAGGCAGGAATTAGTGTTAATGATCCTGCAGTCTCTCCCTTGAATGCGGAGATAAAAGAATGCCAGTACGAAGATCCACAGATGTGTCATCACAGGGATGTATCCCATGGGAAAGAGAAGTCTCCATTTTTAGTTTCCATAGATGGGTTCTTAGATACCAAGACAGACTGTGTGTACCGGATGTGGCAAAATTACGCCAGCGAATTTTAGAGGAAGCCCACCATTCTCGGTATTCCATCCATCCCGGTACGACCAAAATGTATCATGACCTTAAATTGCTATATTTGTGGGATGGCATGAAACGAGACATAGCAGATTTCGTAGCGCAATGTCCGAACTGCCAACAGGTGAAAGTAGAACATCAGAAGTCAGGGGGCTTATTGCAAGCAATGGAAATTCCAACCTGGAAATGGGAGGAGATTAATATGGATTTTGTTGTGGGATTACCCCGCTCCCGAGGCAGATACGATTCTATATGGGTGATCGTGGACAGGCTCACAAAAGCAGCTCATTTCCTCCCAGTTAGAACCACGTATTCGACAGAAGACTATGCCAGGTTGTATCTAAAACAAACTGTGCGACTTCATGGAATTCCTTTGACCGTTATTACAGACAAAGGGGTACAGTTTACAGCTAAGTTTTGGAAATCTTTTCAAGAAGGGTTAGGTACTCAAGTCAAATTCAGCACATCATTTCATCCACAAACTGACGGACAATCCGAGCGCACCATTCAGACCTTGGAGGATATGCTCCGAGCGTGTGTGTTGGATTTTGGGGGTAGTTGGGATGAGCATTTACCCCTTATCAAATTTACTTATAACAATAGCTACCATTTTGGTATTCAAATGTCCCCGTATGAAGCCTTATATGGAAGAAAATGCAGATCTCCAATTAGATGGTTTGAAACCGGAGAAGTACATTTGATAGGCCCCGACTTGACTGATAGGCCCCGACTTGATCCAACAAGCAGTTGAAAAGGTTAAAGTGATTCGAGACCGACTGTTAATAGCTCAAACTCGCCAAAAGTCTTATGCAGACAACCACCGACGGGATTTAGAATTCCAGGTAAATGACTGGGTATTTCTGAAGGTATCGCCAATGAAAGGAGTGATGAGATTTGGCAAAAAAGGGAAGTTGAGTCGAAGATAAATCGGACCTTATAAAATTGTCTGTAAGGTGAGACAGGTAGCATATGAATTGGACCTACCTTCGGATCTTGAATCAGTCCATCCGGTGTTCCATGTTTCGATGCTCCACAAGTGTATCGGGGATCCTACAACAATAGTCCCGGTTGACGATGTGCAGGTGACAGAGAAGCTGACATATGAAGAAGTACCTATTGCCATTTTAGATAGACAGGTGCGACGACTTCGAAATAAAGAAGTCGCTTCGGTCAAGGTTCGATGGCGAAACAACAACCGGGAAGAAATGACTTAGGAAGCGGAAGAAAAGATGAAAGCCAAATACCCGCATTTATTCCAACCCCTGGAAGGGATTCAAGATGAAACGTCGAAGATGTAAGGTATGTACACTTTAGTATTATTATTTTAGTCGTGTGTGGCCATGGATGTGTTGATAGTGTGATATATACCAGTAAGGCCATGATATTGTGGGTTGCTCTGCCAGGTTGGTAGAGTCAAATTACAAAGGAGACTCTGGCAAAAATTTTCTAGAATTCCCGAGTGTCGAACATTCGAGGACGAATGTTCCAAAAGGGGGGAAGAATGTTACACCTCGGAAATTTTTCCGTACTTGTGTGATGAGTAGAACAACGAAAGGCTTGGGTGCATGATGTTTTGTTAAGTCAGGAATGGCAAATTATGAATATTTGGAAATAAGGAAGTGGCGGAGAATTTTCAGCTCAGTGGTCGTAAAGGGCACTATACGGCCCGTAAAGTGATTTACGGACCGTATAGTGCAATCGTCCTCCAGCCTTCTAAAATCTCAAAGTTTCTGCCAAGTGATGAAATGGCTAAACACGACTTGGAGGACGGCCAGTAAACTGGTTTACGGGCCGTAAACCTCGGTCGTAAACTACCATGTCCCTTAGCCAAACTTTCTGTTTCTGAAATGCTTAAAAACGATCGCGGAGGACGGACCGTAAACCACAATACGATTCGTAAACTGTGGTTTACGACCACTGTTCATCCCGACAATTTTTCATTAAAGATCAGTTTTGTGATTATTAAAAGGAACTTAGGCTTCATTTCATTTAATTTTTCTTCCATACAACTCAAGAATTCTCTAGAACTCTCCAAATATTTCCTCCATAAGAATTCAAGAGAATCAAAGGGAACATCAAGATCAACACCACTAAATTCATGAAAACAAGTGTAGGAATACATCAAAGGATCATCTAAGTCAAGAAATCCTTAAAGGGGTGGAACTAGGGTTTTGGCTAAGTGAAGTATTTCAACTCGAGGCCTGTTCAATAATCAGTTAAGGTATGTTTCATGACTATACCACGTGATTCAATGTATTGGAAGGCATAGATACTTAAAATGTAGAAGAACATAGGAATGGGTCATTATTGAGTGAATAGTGACATAAATGAATGGTAGTGGAATTGAATCATGAATGTTGAAGGGTTGTGAGTACAAATACGATATAAATGATGTTTATAATGTGAAACAAGTAGTAAATGCACGAAAGCACTAAGGTGAGCTATAAGGAGAAATATGGGAAAATTGGAGGAAAATGGTGGATTTTGCTAATGGTGCATAAATGATGATTTTGATTGCGATATTGCGAATAGCATTGTGAATGTTGGGGGTAGATATAGAACATGGGAAAAGTAGTATAAACGAAGGAAGTACTGCCCAAATTTTCGTAGAACTAGCGATCCGTTCTTGTAGTTAATTAACTAATGTAATACGAATTCTCTCATGAAGGTGACGACGTGGTATCGAAGGAGAATAAGTGGACAACAACTTAGCTAAACGGAAAGGTATGTGATACTAGTCCTTTCATTCCAATGGCATGAATCTTATAGCCCGAATTTCCATCTTTCCATGAGATCCTACATTCCAAAAAGTTAAATGCCTATATGAGATAGGTTATACGATATGATGATGCTAGGATGATGATGATGTTAGTCCTTGCCTATACTCACCTTATGTACTAGTCCTTTCAAGGTGAGGCAGAATGTCCGTAATTGCTCCATAAAGTAATCGGGGGGTCACGACCTTACGTCACCCCGATAGAGTAAAGTTGTTCTCAAACCTTACGCATGTGCTATGATAAGATAAGTATTTTACAATGAGTACATTATTATGATTATTTTATGATAAGAATGGCATGAGCATTGCATACCGGGCCTAGTTGGCGTGGGCAGACACCAGTAATGGGCGGCATGAGATGGTACCCCGGACGCGGGCTTATATTATTGATTATCACACCGTTCCGACATGGGCGGGCAGCTTGCATATGATGCATACATGTTACGATGATAAGTATGAGTAAGACAGCATGCATTATTCCATTTATGATTATCGGTCAGATCCATATGCTTTATATTGATGCTCTCATTATATTATTGATGCCTTTCTTCATTGTTCATGCCTCTCATACTCAGTACAATATTCATACTGACGTCCCTTCTTTGGAGGCTGTGTTCATGCCCACAGGTAGACAGGAAGGCGAGCTTGATCCAGATACTTAGGAGGTGTCAGCTGTTGGGAGCACTCCATTGTTCGGAGGTGCTTATGATTTCTCTTTGGTATATATGTATATATATTTTGGGCACGACGGAGTCTTGTTCCGTCTATGTATTCATTATGACAGTAGAGGCTCGTAGATACGTAGTGTGGGTCAGGTGGTCTCAAAAGATGCTATTATTATGTATATATTATTTTGATGGCCGAGAGACATATGTATATAAAGTACTTATGTTTTGATACAAATTATGTTTCCTATACTTTCATGCGTAAAACTGGCAAAAGATCATTAAACGAGTAAAATGAGTAGTAGAGTGAGCGGTGCTCGGTATCTAGTTCCGGGTACCCGTCGCGGCCCCTAGTTGGGTCGTGACACATAAAAGGATCATCATAAGCACCTCCGAACATAGGAGTGCTTTCAATCAGCTGACAGCTACTGTTGGTCTGGATCGAGTTCTCCTCCCTGTCAAACTGTGGGCAGGATCACAGCGTCCAAAGAAAACAGAGGTCAGTACGAATATTGTACTGAGTATGAGAGGCTTATAACAATGGAAATAAGGCAATGATATAAAAGAAGTATCAATATGGAATAACTGTATCTGACTGTCAAGAGTAAAAGAAATAGTGCATGCTGGCTTACTCATAATCATTATCTGTCATGTATGCATAAATATATAAGCTGCCCGCCCATATAGGTACGGTGTAATAATGTATAAGCTTCCCGTCCCTATCGGATCGGTGTGATAATCATAAGATTATCCTGCATCTAGGCCTCTCGCTTCCGGGGTACCATCTCATGCCGCCCACTAGTGGTGTCTGCCCATGCCACTTGGCCATGGTGTATCGTATAGCTGCCCGCCTTGGCGGTGACTGCCCGGCCAACTAGGCGCGGTGTTATATCATCATCATACATGCTCATCATACTATGCTTATTGTAACATACTTATTATAATACATGCATAAGGCTTATGAACAACTTTACTTTATCGGGGTGACGTAAGGTCGTGATCCCCCGATTTCATTATGGAGTAATTATTGACATTCTGCCTCACCTTGAAGGAACTAACATATAAGATGAGTGTGAGCAATAAATAACATCATGCCATTTTAGGATCATCAAATCATATCTCTTATCTTATACTACCATTCATAGATATAGGCTTTTAGCTTTCCGGAATATAGGAACTCATGAAGAGGAAGAAAAATTATGCTATGAGATTCATGCCGTTAGAAAGAAAGAACTAGCCTCACATACCTTTGATGTTTAACTAAGCTATCGCTTGCTTGCTTGCTCTCCTTCGATATCACGTTTCTACCTTCAAAAGAGAGTTCGCACTATCGTTAGTTAATTCGACTATAAGAACGTGTTACTAATTCTAGGGAAAATTTGGGCAGTACTTCATTTGTTTATACTACTTTTTCCATATGCTATATCAACTCCCACACACTCACAACAACATTCACAATATCGCAATCAACAATCGTCATTTATATACATTGACCACAATCTACCATTTTTCTTCAATTTCTCCACATTTATGGTTAGAGCATACTATCGCGTCTCCTCATATCTAATGCTTATTTCATGGCCTGAATGTCATTTATAACGTATTCATAATCACAACACTCCATCATTCATAATCAAACCCAACTACTATCCAACCATGACACTATTCACTCACAAATGACCCATTTCCTATGTCTTTTTACAATTCAAGTATCTTAACCTTCCAATACCTTAAACAACATGTTTTAGTCGTGAAACTTACCTTAGATGATGGTTGAACAAGCCTTGAATGGAATTACTCCTTTAGTACCAAAACCCTACTTTACTTCCTTTGGGTTTTCTTGAGAAAGATGAACTTTAGTGTGATTCTTACACTTGATTTCGTGGGTTTCATGTAGTTGATCACTAATTTCCCTTGGTTCTCTTGTGATGAAGAGTAGAGAGTATTCTAGAGGCTTCTTGAGAGAAATATCGTGGAGTTGAAATGAATTGAATGAGGTTAGGTGTTACACCCCGTAAGAGTCTGTGCTATTTTAATTAAGACAAGAAAGAATGAGTTAAGAAAGTTCAAGGAAAGTTAATCGAGTTAGTAAGAATATCGTTATTGCCTTAAGTATCCCGAGGTGACATCGTAACCTAAAGGATTTGAAATTGCGTTATGAGCGTATATGAGGTAATGTGAGTTCCCTTTTAAAGTATTTGAGATTATTAGTAATGATATAGAAGATGGATAAAATATATGAATATATTTTTGCGATTGGAGTTTCGTCGAAGCTTCGTAAATTCTCCAGTTACGTTTAAGGTTATGGTTATTCTCCGGACCCTTCGAGACGTGTATGGATTGTTATGTATGTATATGGGTATGTATATGTATGTATAAGAGGTTACATGAGAGTTGGAAGAGGATTAGAAGATAAACGAATCTAAACAAAATGAATCCGAACAACTTTAGAAAAATCTCGGACCAGATTTTTAGACCATATTGTTGGAGGCATATATCCTAGTATATGAGGAGTTTTAAGGTGTTTCAAAATCCTAAAATTAAGTTCATCGAGTCTAGTTTTCAACGCAATAAACCTCACGTCAAAATGATATCGGAATAAGGAGATATGGACGATGAAAGTTGGGCTGGCGGGGCAGAAACTTGAGACCCGATCCAAGCACTCATATTTTGGCCCATGAGTATGTTTCGGCCCATGAGGCCCATTAACGTTAAAATATATTGTAGATTCATTTGAGGGCTGATCATTTTCAGCTCATATCCTCCAAAACATTAGAGAGAGAGAGAGAGAGAGAGAGAGAGAGAGAGAGAGAGAGAGAGAGAGCTTCTAGGCTAAGGAAGCCATTTTGATTAAAATCCGAGCTCCGAATCCCGAAACTCATGAAGAGAAAAACGTTGTACGTTGCGTTGCCTTCAATTTGAGATAAATATTGGTCTTGGGGGATGAAATTTTTGTGGTGGAGCTTCTGATAAGGTATTTATAAAATTCCTTTTATGTTATTAAAGTGTTTATTTAGAGTTTTAACGAATTAGAACGGAGAAAACAGCATTATAAACTCGTTTGTTGTTTTGTTGAAATTTATAGGTGAGGGGCTGTTTTAATTGAAATTGATGGACTGATTTGAATTAATATTTTGGTTGTTGTAATCATGGATTATGTGAGGAGAGTGAAGGAATTTAATGGTTAGAGTTGGAGTTAAATTGTTGTGGGTTGTTGTAAGGATTATAGAGATAATATTGTGGTTTAGTTGCATATGAATAGATGATGTGGTGTCGAGTGGCTGCTTTTGTATTTCCCTGAAATTTTCTGAAAATATTGCATGAAATAAGGTATAAGAAGTGCATATGGGCTGCTTGGTGTATTGCAAGTGTTCGTTAGAATTTCGGGCATCGTTATGTTACAGTTGGGGCTGTTTTGATATGTTGTTGTTCTTGTTGAAATAAAAGAATTGAAGATATGGTTGTGTCCATATGTTATTGTTGGTATTTCTGTGTCAACAAGAAAGCAATTGGAAATTCGGATAGACGAGTTTATAGGGGAAATGCTGCCCAAATTTTTGTAGACAAGTGATGAGTTAAAGATTGAATACCAAAAGCCTTATAGTTAACAATTGGTAAAAATAACCATTTGTAGGTTTTGGGCGAAACGGAGATTGAGTTTGGACAAGCGTGAGTAGCGCGAAAGGTATGTAAAGCTTATCCTTTTCTTCTTTGGCATGCCCTAGGTCTACTAGGTTGAGATTTCGGCCTCGGGGACCATCCTGCTCATCGTAACCCGAGATTAGTTTTCGTTACTATTCATTCAATAGAATTGAATTATAAAAGGTGCATTTTACTAGAAAAGTGGTTGGACTTCCAAAACGTTTACAAATGTAACCCGATCATTCTAAAACTTTCCTGGATGACTCCGTAGAGTCTAATGGGCGTGATTCTCGTCCGCCGCCTCGACTTGGCCCGAGGTGGGCCCGCTATCCCCGATGCCTCTCTTATTGTTCTGTTTGTCTTATTCCCGTACGGTAAGTCAAGGGAACTCATGGTTATTGTTCCGACTACTAAACGGGAGATATTTTATCTATCCCGAGACGAATTTTAATGATTATTGACCCAATTGTGGGGATCGAAACCCTGACATGTGATGTACGGCTTTAGCCAATGTACTCTTGTCCGGAGTTCGCAGGTAACTCCTGGTTATTATGTTGTTCACTATATGATAGGTGTTATGACCACCTTCATGAGCATTATAAAATGTTTTTGACATCTAAAGCGTTTTTAAAAATCTTACCATGAGATTCTGGACAAACTACTTATTTTCTTTATTTTCCGATATACGATTTTGGTATACCTGAGTCCTGTGTGATGCATGATCCTGGCATGTGTGATTATGTTTGGAAAGTGATAATTTGGCATTTTGTCTGGTTATCTTCTCTGTTACCGAGTCCCGGGCCGGTTATGTGAATATGCGCATATGTGATATTGGCCGCTGGACCCTCGACCGCGACGTGCCCGACATTGACTGCTGGACCCTTGACCGCGTCATGCCGGACGTGTGGCATTGACTGCTGGACCCTTGACCGCGTCTGCCGCACTTGTGATTATGCCGACATAGACCGCTGGACCCTTGACCGCGGTATGTCGAACTTGTGATAGAAAACCGCTGGATACTTGACCGCGTTATGTGTGATTGTGACCGCTGGACTTATGGCCGCGGAAATTGTGTGTTGATTCTTCTATGTGTGTGAAACAAAGATGTTTTCCAAAAGAAAGCAAACATTTTGTCATCCCGATTGCCGTGTTGATTTCTCCGGAACTTCTTTTGCCTTGTGTACGCCGGATACGACTCCTTAGTATGCTGGCTATTGTGCTCGCTTTCTATATATCATATTTCAGTTGTGACTTTGCTTTCTGTGTTGTATGCTTTACATACTCAGTACATATTTCGTACTGACCCCCTCTTTTCGGGGGGCTGCGTTTCATGCCGCGCAGGAACTCCCAGGTGAGTTGAAGACAGTATAGAAGATGTTCCAGTGCAGATGGCATGCTCCATTTCTTCCCGGAGTGCTGCCGAGTCAGAGTTGGTATGTTATGCTTTCTGGATTACGTTAGAGACTTTGCAGACAGCGTCGTGGGTGTTGGTTGTCAGTCTGTAAGCGGCTCCGTCAGCCAAAATGTCGGTCTGTGTTATGTACTGAATTTTGTATGATTATTGATTCGTTATGCTTGGAAGCTACGTGAAAGAATATTTCTGGAAAAAAAAAATTACGATGTATTTCATCTCATTTGATTTGAAAAGTTTGACATGATTTTATGTGCAGCAAGAGTCTGAGGGTTCGCTCGGCCCTAGGTAAGGGTCGGGTGCCCATCACACCCTAGCGGAATTAGGGTGTGACATTAGGTCTCCTTTTAATGACTTAAAATCTAATCCGGAATGAACAGTGACTGAAGTACACAGTGGTTATAAACCCAGTTTACGGGCCGTATTCTGGTTTACGGTCCGTCTTTCACGACCGTATTTAAGCATAACAGAACCAGAAAGGATTGCTGGAGTCATGGTGGTTTACGGTCACAGTTTACGGGTCGTATTTCAATTTACGGTCCGTATTCCAAGTCGCATTTAACCATTTGAACATTTGGCAGAAAGTTGAAGTTTTTATGAGTTGAAAGACGATAGCAGTTTACGGTCCGTAAACTACTTTACGGGTCTTATTCTATTTTACGACCAACTGGGCCGAAGTGCAAATCTGCAACTTTCGCATTTTCAAAACTCATAAGTAGTCATCCCCTTCTTAGTAAAACATCGTACAGTCATACTCTTCGTCGGTCTATTCATTGTACGTTCACGGAGAAATTTCCGAGGTGTAACAAAATTTCCCTTCCAAGCTTTTATAAGAAGAAGAATCAAGTTTAAATCTCACTTTGTAATCCTAAGTGCGTTGATCTTCACTTTAATCGTTTATTTAGGCTTGGAGAAATGTTGGAATATGTTTAGAGACGTTTCTAGAGCTCTCATGATCTTGGGATTATGTTTAAAATGAATAAAATGAAGAAGGGTTGTCGTACTTAAATTCTGGAAAATTCCACCGACATTGTATTAGTGTCTAGTCCGTATAACTTATACGGCCAACTTGCTAGCCATATAACGTTATATGGTCCGTATAATTTGGCCGTATAATGCCACCCAAATTTTCTGCTTCTCTGTTAAATTTTAATATCCTTAAATACAGTCCATATCTTGAAGAAGCTTTTTGATCAACTCGTAGCAACTTCATATCATTGCGCTAGTGTCCTAACTGTTTATTGGATTGTGGAAGAGGACGGCGAAATCTTGTGTTTTGAGTTACCAAGGAGCAACGCAAGCTTAGGAAGGTAAGATCCTATCTTTATTATCATGGGTTTTGTTGATTCGAAATCGTATTTGTTAAATTTTACCGTATTTGGTTAAATTCAGGAAAAGTGGAATATAGTCTATATGGGTATTGATGCTTAGATAAGTTGGGTGTTGAATTAAACTAAATGGGTTGTTGGTATTGTTATTGGTGTTGGTTTTTTTGTCATGATTATAAGTATAAGCAAGGAAAATACTGCCCGAATTTCCGTAACTTCAGATAATTGGGAAAAGTAGCACCAAAATATTTGCAAGCAAGTCGAGGAGAAGCAACCCAGGATTTTCATGTCCTCATATAGGTATGGAGGAAAGGACAAGCTCGGGATAGAATATCCCTTCAGGCAACAAGTTAGAGAATAAGGTATTGCTATCTCCACTTTCCTTGGCAAGAATCAAGGAAATCTATTAGCGTGCATAGCGCAATAATCCACTCTATTTGTTCCAATATGATATAAGCGTTCCTTGTTAAGATATTTATTGATTCCTAGTCATCGTGATATTTTTTATAAATGATTCTTATGACGTTATTATGATTACTTTTATTGAGTCTTTTATGAGCTTCCATATGAGTTCCATAATACATTTTGTGGTTACGACCATAGGTCACTCTGAAAGGTCTGATATCATTCCCCTGGCTCCCCATGCATTATATATATATGTATGTATGTATGCACTATTTTACTACCATCGAGTCGTGCTATAGTTCGCCACGTATGGCACGTAGATGTACAACCACTGATCAGTTGGGTATTAACACCGAGTCCCGTAAGGGTTGGGTACGTTTCACACCGAGTCCCATTAGGGCCGGGTACATTATGATATAATGATGGTTTCCCAGACACGGGGAGGATGATTATATACACACTGAGTCTTGAAAAGGCCGGGTATGTTTCACACCAAGTCCCGAAAGGGTCGGGTATGTTTCATACTTAGTCCCACTAAGGTCGGGTACGTTATATGTATTATATATGTATGTATATGTTGCATATGAAAAATGATTTTCTCATGCATGGCATATTGTATGGTTTCAGATGTCACAGGTTATCAGTTATCACTATTCTCCCATATTTACATTTATATTTTACTGATGTCATTACTTCCCTGCCTTAGATACTTAGTACTTTTATCCGTACTGACCGTCCCACTTCCTGGGGCACTGCATTCGTGTTGCAGGTCCTGATAGGTAGAGCAGAAGAACCCTCTCTGTAGGACCACTAGTTTCAGCGGGATGTCAGCGTGTACCATTACACTAGGCTAGCTAGTTAGGTATTTATTGATTTTGCCGGTTAAGTAAAGGACAGATGTACGAGGTTATGTAAATGACAGGTGTACTCCTACATGCTCATAGATAGTGTTGTGGGTGTCAGAGTCATGCATATTTTCATTATTCTTATGATACACATGTTATATCCTAGGTGGCTATATACTATTTTATAATGTTCATGTTGCGGCCTTGCCGGCTAGCTTATGTATACAGTCGTTCACAAAGAGGTTATGTTATCCTTGTGTTGGGCCTTCCTGTGTACCGGTGTTCTTATATGGATATGCTAATGATTAAAATCAGGATTGTTGTATGAAGGTGATATTGTGTCACGTGAGGTGGTACTCGGCTGTTAGGGTCAGGTGCCTATCATGCCCCTCGTCGCGGTGTGACAATATCCCTCAGCCCTTCAATTCGTACTCCCAAGATTTTGCTAATACTGCTACAGTCAGCACAAAGTCTGTAATATTCACTGTTAGGGTCAGAGCACTGTAATCAAGATGAAGTATATTTGTATACAGTTCCATTACTTCAGCTTCATACACACAATGACCTGGTGGAGTAAGAAAATGAGTCCACATTTGAAATTCCACCATCTCCCACAGTACTTTCATCCCAGTCTCCTGTTCCAAGTTTATATCAATCATTCTCCCAAAGAGGATATTCTGCGTTTGAAGATGTTTCTTTCTCAGTTCAGTTTTATGTCTCTCAATGCCACTTGTTCTCCATTTATTTTGCGAGGCAGATTGAGTGATAACTTTCTTCTTCTCCTATCTCCTCATATCCTCCTATCATTCCCTTGATTTCCTTTTCTTGTTTTCCTTCATACACCCAGAGATTTAATTGTGCACTGAGCGAAGTATGATATCAGCATGGGAGTCAACATTTTCTCCTGAGTTTTCTTTTGAGGCACCAGGTTCCTCCGCACAAACAGGACACCAAGTTTTCTTCTCAGGGTGAGAGACGAGTACGACATCGGTAGCATTTTTTTTTGTTAAGTTTTCGACTTATTGTCTTTCAGAGTTGTCGATGTTACCTCTTCCCGTTTCAACCTCTCCACTTGTTTCGTTTGATTCTTTTGAAGAGGATTCTGACGAACTTTCCTTATGATTCAAGGGTCTTCTTAATTTGAAGACACCATATAGTGATGTAGCTATACTTTGGTTAGAGGAGATTGACTGCTCTGAGGATGACGATTGGGAGTTCATTTTGATTTTCCTTAAATGAGGGTTTTGAGATATTTGTACTGGATAAGAGTGATGAGATGGAGTTGGTTCAGATGGTCCTGTATAGGAAAGAAGAGATAATGAGAGGTTCGGCGATCTGACGATTTTGGTAAATGAGGGAAGAGAAGGACAGGAAAGATGCATTTAAGGTGTTTGAGATGACATTTTAGGATAGGTGTGAGAGACGAGACAAATTGGGTCAGAAGTGGGGCATTGATTGGAAGACTTAAGGCTTGAAATTTTAATTAGAAGATGCTTGACCGACTTGGCACTTAAATAGTTAAGAACATATGAAGGTACTGAAAGAACTACTAACCTGGGTCACAGAGAGACCGGGTCTCTGAATAGTTTTGACCGTGCTAAGCACCAATTCTATACTTCTTTCACAAGCTGTCCTGCACCTCCCATGTGTGCATACCCCTTATTCTGTCACATCCACTTTCTTCTTCTCTCTCCTCATCCTGCACATGATGTCAGTGTTTGGCTTTGGGAAACCAAACCAGCTTGGGTCCCTTATAGTCATAAAAGGGATGGATCAAGTTCCTTTTTGCCCAAATAGGAAGCACTTACCCTTTCTTCTTTTGAGCACCAGTTCCTTTTGTGCCAGAACTTGCTTTCCTTTAGATGAAGTCTCTATTTCTCTGAAAGGATTCAATTCCTGATTTTCAAGATTCCTTGTAGTGATCTGCTTGCCTGCAATGAGTGCAAAGCCAATTCTTAGTGGTAGAGACATACTTGTTGTGGGGATTGTAAGGTGTCTTCTTGTAACCAATCCCTTCCCTACTGCTTCCTTTACTCTTGTACATGAAGGTAATTATGTTAGAGGACTAGGTCCACATGAGAGTTTTATTAAGATCAAGCTTAATTCTGTTCAATTCATCCTTCAATTTCTTGCTCCTCTCGACTTCAATTGTGAGACTTAGTTTTGCCTTTTTGATCTCATCTTCAAGCTCCAAGTAAATTTTACTAGCTTCACCCTTCCCTTTAAGAGAAGCTACTGTATCCCCTTTTATTTGACCTTCCAAGATAATATTCAGCTGAGTGGTCTCTTCAACCTACTCTCTCATCTCTCCAATCAACAAAAACAAATTATCTCTTTCAAGTTTGGAATTACTGATTTTAAGAGATAGTGCATCCTTTTCAGCTGTAAGGGCATGATAGGCATCAATTAACACACCTGACAGTGCCATGAGTTTATTTAGAGAGTAGGCTTTTAGGTTTTTCATTACCTTCATGAAATTTACCTCTTCCACTTCATCACTCTCCTCACTATCGTCTGAATAAGAATTTGACATAAGGGAAAGGAAAGACTTATAGTTGGAGGCTTCATTTTCAAAGACAACCATGGATGTATCCCCTTTGTCGTCCTCATCTGCAGAATCATTGGAGGAGTCCCTTAATGTAGCAAGTGCCTGCTTTACTATTTGATCAACAACTTTCTTTCTTCTCAGGCTTTTGTTAGGTAGCTGGTTTCTCCTTGCAGTTCTGTCATAACTGTCCTATTTATTCAGAGAAAACTCTTTAGCAAAGTGACCAGGTCTACCACACCTTTGGCAGAGATAGTCATCTCCTCTAGAGCTTCCTTCCTTCGGGATTCCACCAGTTCTTCGGATCAGTTTAATAAAACTTCATGTGAGATATGCCAGCTCAGATTCGTCACCACTTGAGTGTTCTCTGGAAGCTTTGAGGGCAAGGCTCTTTTCTATTATTACTTCATTAATTTCATACTTCGTCAAGGTCATCTTCATCTCATAGGTTTTAAGGTTTCCAATGAGTTCATGAACCGTCAACTTGGTGAGGTCCTGGGCTTCAGAAATGGCATTTACCTTGTTGTCCCAAGAAACCGGCAAAACACCAAGCAGCTTCCTCACCAGTTTAGTAGTTGTGATGTCCTCTCCTAGAGAATGAAGTCCATTGATAATAGAGGTGAATCTAGTGTGAAATTTGAATAGATTCTCCCCCTTTCATTTTTAACATTTCATACTCTGTGGTGAGCATGTCGATCTTGGAGTTCTTCTCCTGTGTTGTTCCTTCATGGGTAGGTTGATGAGCTTTCTAAATATTTTTAGCAGTTGAGCACGCAGAGACTCGATTGTATTCATCAGGTCCTATTCCACACACAAGGATCTTCTTGTCCTTATAATTTTTCTCCACTGCCTTCCTATCAGCATCATTTTGTTCTTTCCTTGTTTTGGCTGTGGTTTTTACATTATCTTCACCTGTGTGTACAAGAATATAGGGGCCATCACAGATGATATCCTATAGCTCTGAGTCTCCAGCCATGATGAAGTCCTGCATTCTAGTCTTCTATAACCTATAGTATTTTTCTTTAAATATAGGTGGCGTGGTGAAAGATTGACTTTTTACAGATTATTTCTAGGTGTTAACCTTTTAGAGAGCACATGCTATGATACCAATTATTAGAGGCTATGCGTCCACAAAACAGTGTATGGAGGGATCTAGTTGAGCACCAGTTCCCTTATGCAATGCAGTAAGTAAAGAAGGCACTGTTTTTACTGTGGAAAACTCCTTGCTCAAGGGATTAAAAATCACAACCTACCCTAGTAGGATTTCAATTCCACTAACCGAGTGAATTCAAGTTACAACTCTATCGTAAGCTAGGAATTAACATCCATAATCCCTCACCCTTACAATAACGCGTTTCCAACCTAGGAACTAACCCCCGTAGTCCCTCCACACTTATAATGCTCCAATTACAGGAACCTCCACTTTCACTAACCCTAGCCAAAGAAACTAATACACCTAGACTTACTCTAGCCTAGTGTACCACTCAAGATCTTGTGGAAGCAACCGTGAGAATTTAGAATACCTACAAGCAACTTCTTTTTTGGGAAGAGTAGGTTTTCAGTTTAAAGCATAGGTAAACAAAGACTTACAGCAACCTAAACAACATAGACAATATTTTGTGTCTGGATCAGGTTCTTCAGCCTGTAGATGGCTTTGTTCTTGAGAGACCTTGAGAAACTTGTGTTGGCAGATTTTGCACAATTTGGATTAGGTTTTACAAGTCTACCAAATATGTTGCCATCATGTTGTATATATAGTGGGAGCATGTGGGTGAAAAGAGACCACTCTTCAACTTTGACCTAAAGCATATGCCAGCTCATAGCAGTACTTCAAGTAGCTCTGCTTTACAGCTATCTCTGCGGACAATGCAAGGTGTACAGAGAGCAGATTACAGACCAAGTCTCTATCTGGTTCTGAAATAGTTTGCCAATCATCAAAACACGAATCCACTTGGACTTATCACTTCCTCTTAGGGAACATACTGCTAAATGATGTTGTCGACATATTTAGAACCAATAAGGCTCTTCCTAATAGTAGTATCGACAATCTCTCAAAAACTTCTCCTTTTGATAAGATTTAACCTCATCAGGGATAAGACCTGTGACGAAGAAGTTGGCAATATCGGTATACCACAATGCTATCTCTAAAGATAAGGCTAGGATTTGTTCATCCGGAAGGTATCATCAATTTCAAGATATCCTGTCGGTCTCCCGACTTCCTCAAGCCTAACAAGATGATCTGCACTTGATTCTTCGAACCATTTCAATATTTGACTTCAAAGTCAAATTTTTGCAACCAGAGAACCCATCTAATTAATCTTGGCTTTGAATCCTTCTTCGCCATCAAATATCACAAAGCGGCATGGTCGGTGTTTACCACCACTTTGGATCCTAATAACTATGCTAGGAACTTTTAAACTTTTCAATGACATACACAATGGAAAGAAACCCTTTCTCGGTCACCGTGTAGTTCATTTGGGATCCATTGAGTATATTGTTAGCATAATATATTGGATGAATGCTCTTATTGTGCCTTTGACCAAGCACCACGCCAATCGCAAGCCTACAAGGATCGTATATGAGCTTGAAAGGCAGTGACCAATTAGGAGAAATAATAATGAGAGCTAATATGAGCCTTTCTTTCAATTCGTTGATCGTCTTAAGACACTTCTCATCAAACACAAATTTAGCCTATTTTCAAGAAGCTTGCACAAAGGATCAACAACTTTTGAGAAGTCCATAATGAATCGCCAGTATGGTTGGGCGTTCCCCCAAAACGCTCCAAACTCCCTTGATAAAAACAGGTGGAGGAAGCTTGGCAATAACGTCAACTTTTGCTTTATCGACCTCTATTCCCTTTGCGAATATTTTATGACCAAGGAAAATCCCTTCCTTCACCATGAAATAACATTTTTTCCAATTAAGTACAAGATTGGTGTCTTCATACCGCTTGAGCACTTGACCAAGATGGTCTAAACAATCATTAAAAGAATCACCAACAACCAAAAAATCATTCGTGAAGACCTCCAAGAAGTGCTCAACCATGTCGGAAAAAATTGACATCATACCCCATTTGAAAGTAGCGACGACATGCATAACCCAAATGGAATTTGCCCAAAAGCAATGGTCCCATAGGGGAAAATGGACATTAGGTTTACCAGGATTTATTAAAGTTTGCAAGTGGGTTTTATCATGTTTTGTTGATGGGATAGTTTACTCAAATACTTGGAAATGTATTGAAGTGTAACGAATGGATATGAGAGGCCTTTGGGGTGATCAGTTAACTTTCTACAGATTTGGCACGACAGGAGAATCACTAGAGTGATGCGCATAATACGTCATTCAAAGATGAAGGAGCAATTGGACGACGAACGTTGACTCAGTAGCTTCAAATTGATGAAACATAACTAACAAATTTGGAATTAGCGCAATTGGCATTAGATAAGGTCAGGTTTTTACAAAGATGCTTAGAATTGGGCTTGTTGTTGTTGTTGCTTAGAATTGGCTCAAAACAACCACATAGTTCTTTCCGAAAAGAGGGAGTTATGATTTAGACTTGCAGCGTGTGGAAACATGTTTTCTAATGATTTTGCGAACTAAAGATGACTTTGACAGGTGTGGAAGAGAGATAAGTAGAATCAGGGTATTTTACTTCTACAGGCTTGGCAATGGATTTCGACTGCAACTAGATAATTGTGGGTAACTGTGATGGTATTTGCGGAAGTAATCAAGATGGATGTCTTAGATGTGAAAGTACAAACCACTTTATAAGAGACTGCCTAGGATAAGAAGACGATGGAAGAAGTGAACCTGACAGAAGAAGGAAGAAACAGGTTTGTCACACCCCCGACGAAGGGCATGACGGGCAACAGACCCTAACAATTGAGTACCACCTGACGTGACATAATATAACCTTAATACAACAATCTTGATCGTAATCATTAGCATGTACATATAAGAGCACTGGTACACAGAAAGGCCCAACACAAGGAAAACATAACCTCTTTATGAACGACTATATACATAAGCTGGCCGACAAGGCCGCAACATGAACATCATAAAATATCATATAGCCTCCCATGCTACATGTGTATCATAAGTATAATGAAAACATGCATGAATCTAACACCCACTACACTATCTATGAGCCTCTAGAAGTACGTACATCTATCATTTACATAACCTGCAGACTCAATAAATAACCAACTAGCAAGCCCAGTATAATGGTACTCACTGACGTCCCGCTGAAACTGGCGATCCTACTAACAGGGTTCTTCTGCTCTACCTGTTAGGACCTACAGCAAGAAATACTATGCCCCAGGAAGTGGGACGATCAATACAGATTAGAGTATTGAGTATGTAACGTAGGAAAGTAATGATATGAGAAAAATTATAAATGTAAACATGGAAAAATAGTGATAACTTGTAACCCGTGACATCTAAAACCATACAATATGCCATGCATGAGAAAATAATTTTTCATATGCAACATATACATACATATATAATATATATATAAGCATACCCGACCCTTTCAGGACTCGGTGTGAAACGTACCCAGCCTTTTCAGGACTCAGTGTGTATATCATCATCATTATATCATCATCCTCCCCGCGTCTGGGGTTTTCCACATCCGGGGAAACATAATTTTATCATAACGTACCCGGCCCTAATAGGACTCAGTGTGAATACTGTTACACCTCGGAAATTTCTTGTTAACGTACAGTGAATAGAGTAACGAAGGGTACGACGTATACGATGTTTTGACAAGTAAGAAATAACATTTGATGATTCCAAACTAGATTTCAAAGACATTTGAGGTAGGAGACGAAAGTTGTTAAGCAAAGCAAGGTATAGATTGTGTGTCGGGCAAGATTTACGAGTATCAAATTAATGATGGCTTAAAGATGTTTTGGAGAAGAGTTATAATGTCCTTTATATTGTTAATGAGTTGTTAAACAAGTGTCAAGAAGGTTCCATAAGGATTGGAGATCGAACGAACGACGGAGATCATTTCAGGGAGATGGGGTTATACGACCGACTTATACGGTCCGTATAACATTATACGGTCCGTATAACACCCAGCAGAGATGATGTTTGCCTGGTGGTGAACCACGACCACTTATACGGGCCGTGCAATGTTATACGGACCGTATAAGTGTCCGTGGAAGTCTCGACGGGCTGGGTTAAGTTCAATTATATAAATGTGATCCCACTTCATTATTTTAATTTCCCACTCTTCTCCATATCTCTCAAAGCTTCTAGAGTTTTCTACACATTTCATCAACACTAAATCAAGACTAATCAAAGATCAACTTCATCAAACCAAGAGAATCAAGTGTAAGAAACTCATTAGGGTTCATCCAAGGCAAGAAATCCCATTGGAAGTGAAACTAGGGTTGTGCTCAAGTGAAGTGTTTCCACTCAAAGATCATTCCCACACTATCAAAGGTAAGTTTTATGATCATTCCATGTTGTTTAAAGTATTGAGGGGTTGAAAAACTTGGATTACGGAAGAAGATAGAAAATGGGTTACAAAATATGAGATTAGTGGCAATTGTGAGTAGTAGATTAATACGAATCATGATTCTTGATATGTTGTGATTGTAATTACGTTATGAATGATGTTAAGAGCATGAGAGAAACATTAGATGATAATGAATATAATGTTGTATTATGATCATGATTATGGATGACCTTGAGAGGAAATTATAGGGATTGGATAATGATGAATTTGACAAAAGTTATTGATAATGATATTATGAATTTTATTATTGACGTTTGGGAGTTGATATATGTTATGGGAAAAGTAGTTGAAACAAAGGAGATGCTGCCCAATTTTCTCTAGCTTTAGTTCAAACACGCTTATGTTATCGATTATCTAATATGAGTATGAACTCTCTTGAAGGTAGAAACGTGAATATTGAACTCTCTTGAAGGTAGAAACGTGAATATTGGAGAGGAACATTCAAGCGATAGAGTAGCTAAATGAAAAGGTATGTAAGGCTAGTCTCTTCTTTCTAAGGCATAGTTATTATGACATGATATTCCCTATCTCTTCATGACTTTCCTACATCCTGAAAATTATGAGTCAATCTTCGTAAAGAGCTTCATATGAGATAAGATAGGAGATATGTTACGAGCATGATAATGATGATGATGAGTCTAAGTATAAAGATTCTAAGGCCTATGATATTATGTTTCTACAAAGCTAATAGTCCTTATTATGACTCCTTGATGTTGTTCATTGTGCTACACTCACCTTATATGGCAATTCCTTCAAGGTGAGGAAGAATGTTTATGAAACTCCATAATGGAATCAAGGGTTCACGACCTTACGTCACCCCGATAGATGTACAGTTTGTCTTGAGTTTTATGCATGATTCATGATGAGTGTATGATGATGATATTACACCGTGCCTACATGGCCGGGCAGACACCGCTAAGGCGGGCAGTGTATTACACCATGTCTAGATGGCATGGGCAGACACCATTAGTGGGCATCATGAGATGGTTACCCCAGACACGGGAGGCCTGGACGAGGGCTAATGATTATCACACCGTACCTATTTGGTCGGGCAACTTATACATATATGCATACATGATATGATGATGATTATGGAGTAAGCCAGCATGCATTATTTCTTTTACAATTGATAGTCAGTTGCAGGTTGCTCCTCATTTGATGCTTCCTTATGTCATTTAGATATTATTATTGTTGATGCCTTACGTACTCAGTACAATGTCCGTACTGACGTCCATTTTCTTTGGATGTTGTGTTAATGCCTACAGGTAGGCAGGGAGGCGATCCAGACTCGTAGGAGCTACTAGCAGACTTTGAGAGCACTCCATTATTCCAGAGGTGCCATTGATTTATTCTTTTATGTATATATATGTTTTGGGCATGACGGGGTCCTGTCCCGTCTATATGTCTAGTACTCTAGTAGAGGCTCGTAGATACGTATGTGTGGGTAGTATGGCCTCACGATTTTCTATATATAATGCATTTACATTATTTTGATAGCCGAAGGGCTTATGTATATAAAGGTAATTATGTTTTAAATGCAAAATGGTTTTCCTACGATTATGATGAGCATAAGAAATACGACTGTACGCGGAATGAGTAATAGAGCGAGTGGTGCTCGGTGGTTAGCCCCGGGTACCCGTCATGGCCCTAGCCGGGTCATGACAATAGTGGTATCAGAGCAGTTCAGTCCTAGGAAGTGTCTACGAGCTGTGTCTGGTATAGTCTTGTTTATGGTGTGTTGCACGTCACACTAATAGATAGGAGGCTACAGGGCATTTAGGAAAAATGACCATTCTTCATCTTAAAAGATTGTACGATAGAGCTGTGTTATAAGATTATCTCCTCCTTAATAGTGTGCTATGATTTCAGAAATGCCGCCAAAGGGAAAAGGTACAGTCGCCCAGAAGGGTAAGACTACGATGAAATGGCGGTTAGAAAGAGAGCTGCCAATGAATGTAGAAGAGAGCGAATCACATAATGAGGCTCCATCTAATACTTCTCCCACTCTGTCTATTATAGAAGAACAGGAAGGGGCATCAACTCCAACTCTTATGCCTCCAGTTGCTCCACCAGCTACTTCGGGTCGACAAGGGACCGAGGCTATTCTTCTATTGATGCAGTTAGTTGCCGCCCAGGCACAGCGGCAGAAAGCGGGTCCAAGTGATCGGGCAGCTAGTACCAGAGCCCGTGATTTCATGAGTTTGAATCCTCTGGAGTTTTTCGGGTCAAAGCAGAATGAAGACCCTCAAGGTCTTATTGATGAGATCCTGAGAACATTGAAGATTATTCTTGCCTCCGAAACTGAATCTGTGGAGTTGGCATCTTACAGACTCCGGGATGTGGCAGTCTTATGGTACAA
Source organism: Lycium barbarum (assembly GCF_019175385.1). Taxonomy (NCBI): domain Eukaryota; kingdom Viridiplantae; phylum Streptophyta; class Magnoliopsida; order Solanales; family Solanaceae; genus Lycium; species Lycium barbarum. The sequence goes on along the minus strand of NC_083340.1, from coordinate 75,921,898 downwards.
TAATTGGACGGCATCAATAAAAGAGAATGTGCCTCCTCCCGTTTGGCAAGAATTTGTAGATGCCTTCATCCGCCACTATTTGCCACCCGAGGTCTGCCGAGCTAGAGCGGATAGGTTCTTAAATCTAAAATAAGGAAATATGAGTGCCCGGGAGTATAGCCTTCAGTTTAATTCATTGGCTAGATATGGTCCGACTAGTGTGGCCGACATGAGAGATAGGGTGCACAGGTTTGTGAGTGGCTTAGGGCCACATTTATTTAAAGATTGTTTGACGGCTTCATTGCAAGACATAATAGATATTTCCCGCATTCAAGCCCATGCCCAGAATTTAGAAGGACAACAATATCCGCAAAGGGGTGATCGTGATACCAATAGAGGGCAAAGCAAGAGAGCCAGATCTATAGGGGCAGGAAGTGACTATAGAGGGGGATCGAGGCAGGCATATTCTAGACACTCAGGCCAGTCGGCGACTAGTGCGCCTCCACGATTTGCAGGTAGGAGATTTGATCGTTCCTTTCGTTCAGGACAGGGTCAGAGTTTGAGGGCCTCAGATTCTCAGTTTGGGGGAGATTATAGCTAGAGACCCCCCCCCCCCCCAGTACCGCGATATAGCCAGTGCGGTAGATTACATTCTGGACAGTGTCGCCAAGGTTCAGATGCTTGCTATGACTGTGGCCAGGTTGGGCACATAATGCGAGATTACCCGTCGATGAGTGGTAGAGTTGGGGTCCAGCCCACGAGATCAATGACTAGTTCTTCTTCAGTGCGCTCGGTAGGGCAGACTCCCCAGATTCTAGCAGGTCGAAGTAGAGGCAGAGGGGGAGCATCTACTTCAGGTGCCACTCAGTCCCGTATGTATGCTTTAGCCGGACGGTAGGATCTTGAGTCCTCCTCGGATGTGGTTACAGGTACATTATCGATATTTTCCCATGATGTGTATGCACTGATAGATCCGGGTTCTACCGTATCTTAGATTACTCCGTATGTTGCTGGTCGTATTGGGGTGAAACCCGAGCCAATTAAACCTTTTGAGGTATCTACTCCGGTTGGTGATCCCGTGATAGCTAGACAAGTGTACAAAAATTGTGTAATTGTGATATGCGACCACCAGACTAAAGCTGATTTAGTTGAGCTGGAAATGTTAGATTTCGATGTGATTATGGGTATGAATTGGTTGGCCTCATGTTATGCTAATGGTGATTACCGAATGAAAGTAGTTCGATTTCAATTTCAGGGAGAGCCCGTGCTTGAATGGAAGGGTAAGACAGCATCTCCAAGAGGTAGGTTTATTTCCTACCTTAAGGCAAGAAAGATTATAGCTAAGGGCTATATTTATCACTTAGTCTGAGTTCATAATACCGAAGCAAAGTCGCCAACTTTCCAATCCGTTCCGGTAGTGAATGAATTTCCGGATGTATTTCCAGATGAACTTCCAGGCCTTCCCCCGGAAAGAGAGATTGATTTTGCTATTGATGTGTTGCCGGACACCAAGCCTATTTCTATTCCTCCTTACCAAATGGCTCCGGCAGAATTGAAAGAATTAAAGGCACAGTTGAAAGATTTGCTAGAGAAGGGGTTTATTAGACCCAGTTCATCACCGTGGGGAGCACCAGTCCTATTCGTGAGAAAGAAAGATGGTTCCTTACGGATGTGTATCGATTTTAGGCAGTTAAATAAGGTGACAATAAAGAACAAATATCCTCTTCCAAGAATTGATGACTTAGTTGATCAACTACAGGGTGCCAAGTGGTTTTTCAAAATAGACTTGTGGTCGGGTTATCATCAAGTGAGAGTTAGAGAAGAAGATATTCTCCAAATAGCTTTCAGAACGAGATATGGCCATTATGAATTCCGGGTGATGTCATTTAGGTTAACTAATGCTCCGGCAGTGTTCATGAATTTGATGAATAATGTATTCAGGCCTCTCTTGGATTTATTCGTAATATTATTCATTGACGATATCTTGGTGTACTCTCGCACAGAATCAGAACATGCAGATCATTTACATATGGTTCTTGGAATTCTTCGAACCCGAGAATTGTAAGCAAAATTTTCAAAGTGCGAGTTTTGGCTTAATTCTGTGACATTTTTGGGTCATGTTATTTCAGATGAAGGCATTCGAGTTGATACTCAGAAAATAGAGGCTGTGAAGACTTGGCCAAGGCCTACAACGCCTACAGAAGCCCGTAGTTTTCTGGGATTGGCAGGTTATTATAGAAGATTCGTAGAGGGATTTTCCTCTATTTCAGCCCCATTGACAAAGCTAACCCAGAAGTCAGCTAAATTTCAGTGGAATGATGCTTGTGAGCGTAACTTTCAGGAATTGAAGGATAGGTTAACTTCAGCTCCGGTCTTAACACTCCCAGAAGGGCCAGATGGTTATGTCTTATTTTGTGATGCTTTCGGTATTGGGTTAGGATGTGTGTTAATGTAGCACGGTACCCCGGACGCGAGAGGCCTGGACGCGGGCTAATGTTATTGATTATCACACCGTTCCACATGGATGGGAAGCTTGCATATGATGCATACATGTTATGATGATGAGTATGAGTAAGACAACATGTATTACTTCATTTATGATTATCAGTCAGATTCAGTTGTCTCATGTTGATATTATTCCCCTATTATTGATGTCTTCTTTCATTATGTATGCCTCTCATACTCGGTACAATATTCGTACTGACGTCCTTTCTTCGGACGCTGTGTTCATGCCCACAGGTAGACAGGGAGGAGAGCTTGGCCCAGGTCCTCAGTAGCTGTCAGCTGATAGATAGCACTCCATTGTTCGGAGGTGCTTATGGCTATTATTTTGATGTAAATTCATATATGCATATTTTGGGCATGACGGAGTCTTGTTCCATCTATGTATTCATTTTGTTAGTAGAGGCTCGTAGATACGCAGTGTGGGTTAGATGGTCTCACAAGATGTTTTCATATGTATGTATATTGTTTTGATGGCCAAGAGGCAAATGTATATAAAGTATTTATGTTTTGATTAAATATGATTTTCCTACAATTTGTATGCAAAATTGATAAAAGAGTATTAAACGAGCAAGATGAGTAGTAGAGTGAGCGGTGCTCGGTAACTAGCTCCGGGTACCCGTCGCGGCCCCTAGCTGGGTCCTAACACATTTGTCATGACTTATATCCTGCATATGCTAAGGACGTTAACCCTCCATAAGCTCCTTCTCTGAAAATATTCCATAAGTATGGAATGTCCTTAGCTCCTGGGAAGGCGAGGTGTAACGTTCTTCCCCCCTTAAGAACATTCGTCTTGGAATGTTCAAAGACTCTGAAGGGAAAGCTCATTATGCTAATGCCTTAGAGTTCCCTCTGGGCATTTGGGCCCCAAAGGCATCTGCATTACTCAACCGAATTGGTATATGAGGTAGTGCTCTCAACAATATATCGCCAAGCAATTGCCATACAACCACTCCTTGAGGAACCTAAATATGACTCGAATTTTACTTCTGCCTTAACTTACCATGTCCATTCTTTCTCACCCGCTGAAGGTAGTAGTCAGTCCTGCGTAATTATTTTAATCCTGATAGAAGCCCCAATTTGTACGCTTTTTGATTGACCTCCTGAAGCTTCTCATAAGTATTGATGGATCCCCGACTGATTTGTCTTATCTTCATGCAGAACCCCAAATCATTTCTCTTATACAACCCTTGCAGGGGTACTTTATTGTCAGCACGAAATTTTCGATTTCACCACATCGCCCATCTAAATAGGATGCCTAACGTTTTTAAACAATCTTTGATCGATACCGTCTCACTGTTACTTTGGAATTATAACCTCAAAGAAAGATATTCTCCCTAAACTTATTTCAGTAAGCTCGAAACGGGTTATTCACGTGAAGACTACCAAAAGCTGAAATCTTCAGTGCAAGGTATTACATTCCTTCCCCCTTTAGGATCATTCGTCCTCGGATGTAGGGGGTTTTATTAATAGATACCAATGTATAGCTTCATCTTCTCGTGACTTATTCATATACGGCTATCCGTGGAACCTGCTCCTGTATTCGTGGTTACCCTATCTTATCCTTGAGGCTCATACTCACTATTCCTTATAGCTCAGCCTTGCTTCCCACTACTGAACTAGTATCCACACACTACGTTTACCCTTAGTACAGCTATGGTCACAAATAACTCTACTTCTTAGACGCCAGGAAGTTTCGGGTACCTTATTTTCTCCTTGTTGCATTCTTAGTGTGAGAGGTCGGAACATGTCATCAGTTGTTCGCATCCTCCTTGGTTCTTAGTTACTGTCGCTATAATCCATTGTAAGCTTTTAGAGATGACTACTTTTCCCCCCTTACTCTTATAAAGTTACCATTCCTTGCGGTTCCTATGGGCGATATTTGATCTTTGGGTAAAATCCTTATTATATTCCTTCCTTCGTCCTTTTTCCCTGTATACCAGTCCTAGTCACAGTATGCTAGTAGTAACTTAAATTCTACGGGGTGGATTTCCTTCAAATGTTTGCCCTTTACAACAACCTCCCGGTTCGCCCTTTGAACCTAGACTTATGGTCTCCTGTTATCGCATTTCTTAACCGTGTTATATCAGTCTCAGTACTTTCTCACATTACTAGATTTCTAAAGGCGTTGTCGTTATCGTACATCCTTATGTTGTGCTCCAAATGCCCTGTGCTATTTCCGTGATACCTTTCCTTGGACACAGGACCATAGATACTAACCATCATCACATTTACTTTTAAGCTTGGTATATTGTTGCTTCAACGACTGGTCCTCTTCCATTTTCCTTTGTCTATGTCCTCTTACCTAACTATTCGACCTTGGTCAAACCATTATCATTTATTTTCTTTCGGGTTGCAGTTGATACCCTCCAGATGGCCTATACGTGTTATATCCTCTACGTCTTTAATTTAATTATCATGTTGGTACCTCTCAAAATGGAATAATAAATCGTTCTACCGACAATCTCTTATTGAAAGTGATTAGTTTGCTTTCCATGTTAAGGATATAATCCTGCTACCCTTATCTTTCATAACCTTGACTTATAATTTCAAGTTTGCCCCTTCTTGCCTTGCTCATTTACCTAACTAAGAGTCTTCTCGTACCTTTATACCCGTTTTCCAGTACTTGTAATTGCTTCTTGTACCTACCCCTCACAACTTGCTTATCATAGGGTCGTACTCCTTCATGCCTTACCTTTCCCAATCCTTCCTTTCTTATGGCCTTGCAAAATTCCCCTATTAGGGTGCAATAGGGTTGTAATTCATGTCGCTTTAATGACCGTGTAGGATCGTCTTGTTGGTATGTCGTACATGCCTTCATAGACTCACCTATTGACCCTTTTTGATTAGTGGTTTTCCCCTTCTGTTACTTACTACTCCAACTATCTCCTTCCGATGTTAGCTCCTCTTGACAAGTGTTTATTATCCTTGCTTATGTTCTTAACTTCCTTTTCTACCTCATAACTTCCCCCCATATGGCTAACTGAGGCTTCTTTCTGCCTATTAAAGTGGTTAGGCTTCTTCTTCGAGTCATTCTTTCCACGGGAGGATAAATTTCTTCATTTTTATTACCATTCTTACTAGCTGAGCTTGATATACGGTACTCATGTCTCATGTCGTGGAATCACTATGTTGTTTAGCCTTTTACATCTGCTCATACTCCTGTTGTTCACAAAGTTGGGATATCGTCTTTAATAGTATAGGATTCATTTGCTGCCTTCACCATAGCTTATCTACCTCCCCTCTTATTAGTCTTAACGCATGTGCCCCTTGTTTCAATGGCCTTGACGTTTTTGGTTATGGAGTCACCTTCCCCTCTCTTACTGCTAATCTGTGGCCGAGCGTATTCCTCAAGAATGCGACCATAGTGTATCATGTACCTTGCGGCTCCTTTACTTTGCTTGTCAGCACTAATTCCCATAAAATAAACTTCTAGCAACTATCCGTACTTTGACAGCCTCTTCTCCTTCAGCGCATAATAACTTGACTTTTTTTTCCCTTCCATCCTCCTCGTACTTACGATTTCGTCATGCATGTCTAGGTGATATTATACGGTCACTTATACGGACCGTATAAGTGTCCGTATAAATCCCGTCGGCCAGCTTTTCTTTTTTATATAAGTGACCCCTGTTATGTTATTTCATTTCCAACATTTTCCAAAAGTATTGAGAGCTCAAAAACTCTTCTCCAAGCAAATTCCACTCAAACCCAAGAGAAAACAAATGTCAAATAACAAGAATTGAGGTGTTCATGTGTTGGAAGGCTCATTAGGGTTAATAGACTTCAAGAACAACTTGAGTATTGAAGCTAGGGTTTTCACTCAAGGTGATATATTGCTCCAAAGCCCATTCTTATGAGATAAGAGGTTAGTTTTCATGCTTATTTCATGTTATCAAGAATGCTTGATTGTTGAACAACATTGGTGGAAGAAGAAAGTAGAAAATGAGATCTAAATGTAGCTTTTATGACGTTTTTGAGTAGTAAGCTAACTTAAGTTATGATTCTTAGTATAATATGGATATAATCTTGTTATGGAAGGTAATAATGATGATGAGGAATCGGTGTATGAAATTGGGAAATGGGTTGGTGTGAAGTTGTTAGTATAAGTTGAACATGAGAATGAATTTTGAAGACTTAAGAGAATGTGAGTACTTGATTATGATATTATGGATGTTATTATCGTTATTTGGGAGTTGTTTTGTGATATGGCGGAAGTCGATGAAATAGGGGGAAATGCTAACCAATTTTCATTAACTCATGAATTATTCTAGTTTGAACTTAAGAGTATCTTTATGGCTTAATCATGGTATGAATCCTTCTAAATGTAGATTTCTCAAGCTCGACGGTGAGCATTAAGTAGTTAAGAAGATGACGAGGTATGTAAGGCTAACGCTTCTTTCTTTGAGGCATGATCCCATTACTATATACCTTCACATGAGTTTCATAATTTCTTCCAAATCACTCCATCCCTAGAATTACTAAAGCTCATGATTCTTGATATTTTCACGATGTTGTTACCTCCTTTATATGATAGTTGATCCTCTAAAGAAAGAGGTAATGAACACGATGATGATGATGATGATACTTATGGACTCTTATATATACATGTATAAGTATTTATGGCTATTATGTAACACCGATCTTTTATGGCCGGGTGTGACGTCTATCGCGCGTACACCACTACAGTTGGGTACGAAAAACACTGAGCCTTGGTAGGGCCAGGTATGAATGACACTGAACCTTGTCATGGCCAGGTATGTGAAACACCAAACATTTATGGTCGGGTAAAGTTTCTATTAGAAAAAGGGTAAGAAAACATGATGATTGCAACTAGAGGTACAAATGGCTCTATTGTCTCATGACTCTCCTATCTTATGTTATTTCTTATGCTTCTATTATGATGTTGATTATGCTTTACATACTCAGTAAATTCTTCGTACTGACGTCCTTTTGTTTGTGGTCGCTGCATCATGCCCACAGGTGGACAGGGAGACAGACTTGATCCATATATTACTTGTTCAGGGACTGCATAGAGGAGCTCTATTTGATTTGGAGTTGCAGTTGTTGGTATTATTCTTTTATGTACATACATAGGGGCATGGTAGGGACCTGTACCGTCTATATGATGTTAGATACTCACTTCAGAGGCTCGTAAACAGTTGTGTATAGCTAGGTGCCTTTTTGCCTTGTCCGCCCTGTAGAATGGCTCCCGCAGAGTTGAGAGAGTTAAAAGAGCAATTGAAGGACATGCTCGAGAAAGGCTTCATAAAGCCTAGTTCATCCCCGTGGGAAGCACTCGTGCTATTTGTAAGAATGAAAGACGGCTCCTTACGGATGTTTATTGATTACAGACAACTGAATAAGGTGACGATCAAGAATAAATATCCACTCCCAAGGATTAATGATTTTTTTTATCAATTACAAGATGTCAAATGGTTCTCAAAAATAGAATTAAGATCTGGGTATTATCAGGTGAGAGTTAGGGAGAAAGATATTCCTAAGACGGCCTTTAGAACAAGATATGGTCATTTTGAGTTCCGAGTGATGTCGTTTGGGATAACTAATGCACCGGCAGTATTCATGGATTTGATGAGCAATGTGTTCAGGCCTTTCCTAGATTTATTTGTGATCGTGTTTATTGACGATATCCTGGTATATTCTCGATCCGAGGCAGAACATGCAGATCACTTACGTACTGTCCTTAAGATTCTCCAGACTAGATAATTATTTGCAAAGTTTTCAAAGTGCGAGTTCTGGTTGAACTCGGTGACCTTTCTGGGCATATTATTTCAGCTGATGGTATTCGGGTAGACACACAGAAGATTGAAGCCGTGAAGTCTTGGTCAAGGCCTACAACACCTATAGAGGCTCGTAGTTTTCTGGGCTTAGCAGGTTATTATAGAAGATTTGTAGAGGGCTTTTCCTCTATCTATACACCATTGACGAAGCTAACTCGGAAGTCAGCCAAATTTCAATGGACCGATGCTAGTGAACGCGGTTTTCAAGAGCTACATAATAGATTAACTTCTGCCCCAGTACTGACACTTCCGGAAGGCTCAGAAGGCTACTATTATGATGCTTCAGGCATTGGCTTGGGATGTGTGTTAATGCAATATGGTAAGGTGATCGCTTATGCCTCAAGGCAGTTGCAGAAGAATGTGAAGAATTATCCAACCCACGATATTGAGTTGGCTGCAGTGATTCATGCATTGAAAATGTGGAGACATTATTTGTATGGCGTACATGTGGATATTTACATAGATCATAAGAGCCTCCAGTATATTTGCAAGCAGAAGGAATTGAATTTGCAGCAAAGGCGATAGTTGGAGTTGTTGAAAGACTATGATGTTAACATCCTATATCATCTCGGGAAAGCAAATGTGGTGGCTGATGCTCTTTGCCGTAGATCTATGGGAAGTTTATGTGAAGTTCAGCCAGAGAAAAGAGAGTTAGCTCGTGAGCTCGAGCAGTTGGCTAGCCTAGGAGTTCGGGTAGTGGACTCAGGCAGTATAGGAGCTATCATTAAAAATTCAGCGGTCTCGTCGCTAGTAGTTGAAGTGAAAGAGCGCCAGTACGAGGATCCTATGCTAATTTTATTACAGGAGTACACTTCCCAGAAGAAGAAGTCATTCTTCGAGATTTCGAGAGATGGATTTCTCCGATGTCGAGGCAGGTTGTGTGTTCCTGATGTTGCAGGGTTACATCAATAGATTTTGAGAGCATCCTATTGTTTCCATTATTCTGTTCATCTCGGAACAACAAAAATGTATCATAATCTTAAATCTATTTATTGGTGAAAGACGATGAAGAATGATATAGCAGAATTCGTGGCCCAGTGTCCTAATTGTTAGCAAGTAAAAATTGAGCACCAAAAACCCAGTGGATTGTTGCAAGCTATGGAAATTCCGACTTCGAAATGGGAAGTGATAAATATGGATTTCATCGCAGGCTTACCTCGTTCTAAGCATAAATATGATTCTATATGGTTAATTTTGGATAGACTTACGAAGTCAGCTCATTTCCTACCGCTCAGAACTACCTATGTGGCAGAAGTTTATGCAAAGCTTTACGTTAGAGAAATAGTACGACTCCATGGTGTTCCGGTATCTATTATTTTCGATAGAGGGACACCATTTACGACTAATTTCTAGACATCTTTCCAAGAAAGTTTGGGGACTCAGGTGAGTACACATCATTTCACCCATAGACTGATGGGCAAGCTGAGTGTTACACCTCGGAAATTTTTCCGTACTTGTGTGATAAGTAGAACAATGAAGGGCTTGAGTGTATGATGTTTTACTAAGTCGGGAATGGCTAATTATGAATTTTTGGAAATAAGAAGGTTGCGGAATTTTTTTAGCTCAGTGGTCGTAAAGGGCACTATACAGCCCGTAAAGTGATTTACGGACCGTATAGTGCAATCGTCCTCCAGCCTCCCAAAATCTCAAAGTTTCTACCAAGTGTTGAAATGGCTAAATACGACATGGAGGATGGCCCGTAAACTGGTTTACGGACCGTAAACCTCGGTCGTAAACAGCCATGTCCCTTAGCCAATCTTTCTTTTTTTGAAATGCTTAAAAAAGATCGTGGAGGACGGACCGTAAACCACAATACGGTCCGTAAACTGTGGTTTACGACCACTGTTCATCCCGACAATTTTTCATTAAAGATCAGTTTTGTGATTATTAAAAGGAAGTTAGGCTTCATTTCATTTCATTTTTCTTCCATATAACTCAAGAATGCTCTAGAACTCTCCAAATATTTCCTCCATATGAATTCAAGAGAATCAAAGGGAACATCAAGATCAACACCACTAAATTCATGAAAACAAGTGTAAGAACACATCAAAGGATCATCTAAGTCAAGACATCCATAAAAGGGTGGCACTAGGGTTTTGGCTAAGTGAAGTATTTCAACTCAAGGCCTGTTCAATCATCATTTAAGGTATGTTTCATGACTATACCACGTGATTCAAGGTATTGGAAGGCTTAGATACTTAAAATGTAGAAGAACATAGAAATGGGTCATTATTGAGTGAATAGTGACATAAATTAATGATAGTGGAATTGAATCATGAATGTTGAAGTGTTGTGAGTACAAATACGATATAAATGATGTTTATAACGTGAAACAAGTAGTGAATGCACGAAAGCACTAAGGTGAGCTATAGGGAGAAATATGGGAAAATTGGAGGAAAATGGTGGATTCTGTTAATGGTGCATAAATGATGATTTTGATTGCGATATTGCGAATATCATTGTGAATGTTGGGGGTAGATATAGAACATGGAAAAAATAGAATAAACGAAGGAAGTACTGCCCAAATTTTCCTAGAACTAGCGATCCGTTCTTGTAGTTAATTAACTATTGAAGTACGAATTCTCTCATGAAGGTGACGACGTGGTATCGAAGGAGAATAAGTGGACAATAACTTAGCTAAACGGCAAGGTATGTGAGGCTAGTCCCTTCTTTCCATTGGCATGAATCTTATAGTCCGAATTACCATCTTTCCATGAGCTCCTACATTCCAAAAGTTAAATGCCTATATGAGATAAGTTATACGATATGATGATGCTAGGATGATGATGATGTTAGTCCATGCCTACACTCACCTTATGTACTAGTCCTTTCAAGGTGAGGCAGAATGCCCGTAATTGCTCCATAGAGTAATCGGGGGGTCACGACCTTCCGTCACCCCGATAGAGTAAAGTTGTTCTCAAACCTTACGCATGTGCTATGATAAGATAAGCATTTTACAATGAGTACATTATTATGATTATGTTATGATAAGCATGGCATGAGCATTGCATACCGGGCCTAGTTGGCCGGGCAGACACCGCTTCGGCGGGCGGCGATACGGATACACCACGACCTTCGGGCGTGGGCAGACACCACTAGTGGGCGGCATGAGATGGTACCCGGACGCGGGAGGCCTGGACGCGGGCTTACATTATTGATTATCACATCGTTCCGACATGGGCGGGCAGCTTGCTTATGATGCATACATGTTACGATAATAAGTATGAGTAAGACAGCATGCATTATTCCATTTATGATTATCGGACAGATCCATATGCTTTATATTGATGCTCCCATTATATTATTGATGCCTTTATTCATTGTTCATGCCTCTCATACTCAGTACAATATTCGTACTGACGTCCCTTTTTTGGACGCTGTGTTCATGCCCACAGGTAGACAGGGAGGCGAGCTTGATCCAGATACTTAGGAGCTGTCAGCTGTTGGGAGCACTCCATTGTTCGAAGGTGCTTATGATTTCTCTTTGGTATATATGTATATATATTTTGGGCACGACGAAGTCTTGTTCCGTCTATGTATTCATTATGACAGTAGAGGCTCGTAGATACGTAGTGTGGGACAGGTGGTCTCAAAAGATGCTATTATTATGTATATATTATTTTGATGGCCGAGAGCCATATGTATATAAAGTACTTATGTTTACAAATTATGTTTCCTATACTTTCATGCGTAAAACTGGAAAAAGATCATTAAATGAGTAAAATGAGTAATAGAGTGAGCGGTGTTCGGTATCTAGCTCCGTGTACCCGTCGCGGCCCCTAGTTGGGTCGTGACAGAAGTGGTATCAGAGCCAGGTTCGTCCTACGAAGTGTCTACGAGCCGTGTCTAGTAGAGTCTTGTTTATGGTGTGTTGCGCGCCACATCATTAAACAAGAGGATACAGGGCATTTAGGAAAATGACCATCTTTCTTTTTACTAGATCGTGCGATAGAGCCATGCATAGGATTTTATCCTTCCCTAAAAGTGCGTTGTGATTTCAGAATGCCGCCGAAAGGAAAAGCTACAGCTGCCCAGAAAGACAAAGCTACGACGAAAAAGCGGGCAGAAAGGGAGCCTCCGGCGAATGTAGAGGAAAGTGAATCACAGAATGAGGCCTCGCCTAATGTAGTAGAGCAGGGAGAAGCCTCAGTCCCAATTCCTCCGCCAGTTGCTTCGGGTCAACAAGTGACCGAGGCCGTACACCTACTGACACAATTGGTTGCCGCCCAGGAACAGCGACCAAATGCGGGCTCGAGTGACCGTTCCTCCAGTACGAGAGCCCGTGATTTATTGACTTTAAATCCTCCGGAATTTTTCGAGTCGAAGCCGGATGAGGACCCCCAAGTCTTTGTTGATGAGATGCTGAGGACGATGAACCTTATGCATGCTTCTGAGACCGAATCGGTAGAGTTGGCATCTTATAGACTCCGTGATGTGGCGGTGCTATGGTACAAAAATTGGATGATATCAAGAGGAGAGAATGCACCACCTGCCGTTTGGCAAGAATTTGTGGATGCCTTTATTCGTCATTACTTGCCCCCTGAGGTCCGCCGAGCTAGAGCGGACAGGTTCTTGAATTTAAAGCAAGGAAGCATGAGTGCTCGAGAGTATAGTATGCAGTTCAATTCGTTGGCCGGATATGCTTCAACTATGGTGGACGACATGGGAGATAGAGTCTACAGATTTGTGAGTGGTTTAGGACCCCACTTGTTTAGAGATTGTTTGACGGCCTCTTTGCAAGATGGGATGGATATTTCTCGGATACAGGCTCACGCTCAAAATCTTGAGGAACGACAACAACAACAAAGAAGTGAGCGTTACGGTGATAGGAAATAAGGTAAGAGGGCTAGATCGATGGCAGCGAGTAGCGAGTATAGAGGGGGACAGAGGCAGATGCACTCTAGGCACTCAGGTCGGTCAGTGACCAGTGCACCTCCCAGGTTCTCAGACAGGAGGTCCGATCGTTCTTTTCAGTCGGGACAAGGCCAGAGTTCGAGGACCTCCGATTTTCAGTTCAAGGGAGATTTTAGCCAGAGGAGACCCCTAGTACCGCGGTGTAGCCAGTGCGGCAAATTACATTTCGGACAGTGTCATCAAGGTACTGATGCTTGTTATGCCTGCGGGCAAGTTGGTCACATGATGAGGGATTGCCCTTCGGTGAGAGATAGAGCAGGGACTCAGCCCACAGGTTTAGCAGCGGGTTCTTCTTCAGTGCGTCCGACGGCACAGACTTCTCAGACTACAGCAGGTAGAGGCAGAGGCAGAGGAGGATCATCTACTTCATGAGTTGTGCAGCCCCGCGTATATGCTTTGGCAGGGCGACAGGATCTTGAATCCTCCCCCGATGTTGTCACAGGTACCTTGACTATATTTTCCCGAGAGGTATATGCTTTGATTGATCCGGGTTCTACTTTCTCTCATGTTACCCTGTATGTTGCTAATTGTATCGGGGTGGAACCCGAGCCGATTAAACCTTTCAAGGTGTTCACCCCGGTTGGTGATCCCGTAATAGCGAGGCAAGTATATAAGAATTGTGTAGTCGTTATATGTGACCGACAAACATGGGCCGATTTGATTGAACTTGAAATGATAGACTTCGACGTAATAATGGGTATGGATTGGTTAGCGTCGTGTTACGCAAATGTTGATTGCCGAACGAAAATGGTTTGATTCCAATTTCCGGGAGAGCCCGTACTTGAATGGAAGGGTAATACTGCATCCCTTAAGGGTAGGTTTATTTCCTACCTCAAGGCGAGAAAGATGATAGCCAAGGGCTATATTTATCATCTAGTTCGGGCTCATGATACGGAGGCAAGGCCACCAGTTTTCCAATCTGTCCCGGTTGTAAATGAATTTCCAGATGTATTCCCGGATGAACTTCCAGGTCTTGCTCCAGAAAGGTAAATCGACTTTGCTATCGATGTATTACCAGACACCGAGCCTATTTCTATTCCCCCTTATCGAATGGCTCCGGCAGAACTGAAGGAGCTAAAAGCACAGCTAAAAGATTTACTTGAGAAGGGGTTTATAAGACCCAGTTCATCGCCGTGGGGAGCGCCAGTCTTGTTCGTAAAGAAGAAGGATGGATCTCTACGAATGTGTATCGACTACAGACAGCTGAACAAGGTAACAATAAAGAATAAATATCCTCTTCCAAGAATCGATGATTTGTTTGATCAATTACATGGTGCTAAGTGGTTTTCCAAGATAGATCTGAGATCGGGTTATCATCAGGTGAGAATTAGAGAAGCAGATATTCCTAAGACTGCCTTCAGGACAAGATATGGTCACTACGAGTTCCGAGTGATGTCGTTTGGATTGACAAATGCCCCGGCGGTGTTCATGAATTTAATGAATAATGTGTTCAGGCCATTTTTGGATCTCTTCATGATAGTTTTATCGACGATATTCTGGTATATTCTCGCACAGAGTCAGAACATGCAGACCACCTAAGAATTGTTCTTTGCGTTCTCCGAGCCCGAGAATTATATGCGAAGTTATCAAAGTGCGAGTTTTGGCTAAATTCTGTGGCATTTCTAGGCCATGTTATTTCAGATGGTGGCATCCGAGTCGACACCCAGAAAATAAAAGCTGTGAAGACTTGGCCAAGGCCTACGACGCCTACAGAAGTTTGTAATTTTCTGGGTTTGGCAGGTTATTATCGAAGATTCATAGAGGGCTTTTCATTTATTTCAGCCCCATTAACGAAGCTAACCCAGAAGTTAGTGAAATTTCAGTGGAATGATGCTTGTGAGCGTAGTTTCCAAGAGCTAAAAGATAGATTGACCTCAGCTCCAGTGTTAACACTTCCAGAAGGGCCGGATGGTTATGTCGTGTATTGTGATGCTTCCGGTGTGGGACTAGGATGTATGCTGTTGCAGCATGGCAAGGTTATTGCATATGCTTCGAGACAGTTGCGGAAACATGAACAAAATTATCCGACTCATGATCTCGAATTGGCTGCGGTTATTCATGCCTTAAAGATATGGAGGCATTATCTGTACGGTGTGCACGTCGATATCTATACGGATCACAAGAGACTTCAAAATATTTTTAAGCAGAAGGAGTTGAACCTACGACAGAGGCGGTGGTTGGAATTGTTGAAGCATTATGACGTGAATATTTTATACCACCCCGGGAAAGCGAATGTGGTAGCAAACACGCTTAGCTGTCGATCAATGGGCAGTTTAAGTGAAGTCCCTTCAGAAAATAAAGAAATGGTTCGTGAGCTCTATCAACTAGCAAATCTTGGGGTACGTGTAATTGATTCGGGTAAGGCAGGAATTAGTGTTAATGATCCTGCAGTCTCGCCCTTGAATGCGGAGATAAAAGAACGCCAGTACGAAGATCCACAGATCTGTCATCACCGGGATGTATCCCATGGGAAAGAGAAGTCTCCATTTATAGTTTCCATAGATGGGGTTCTTAGATACCGAGACAGACTGTGTGTACCGGATGTTGCAAAATTACGCCAGCGAATTTTAGAGGAAGCGCACCATTCTCGGTATTCCATCCATTTAGGTACGACCAAAATGTATCATGACCTTAAATTGCTATATTGGTGGGATGGCATGAAATGAGACATAGCAGATTTCGTGGCGCAATGTCCGAATTGCCAACAGGTGAAAGCAGAACATCAGAAGCCAGGGGGCTTATTGCAAGCAATGGAAATTCCTACCTGGAAATGGGAAGAGATTAATATGGATTTTATTGTGGGATTACCCCGTTCCCGAGGCAAATATGACTCTATATGGGTGATCGTGGACAGGCTCACGAAAGCAGCTCATTTCCTCCCAGTCAGAACCACGTATTCGGCGGAAGATTATTCGAGGTTGTACTTGAAAGAAATTGTGCGACTTCATGGAATTCCTGTAGCCATTATTACAGAGAGAAGGGCCCAGTTTACAGCTACGTTTTGGAAATCTTTTTAAGAAGGGATAGGTACTCAAGTCAAATTCAGCACGGCATTTCACCCACAGACTGACGGGCAAGCCGAGCGTACCATTCAAACTTTAGAAGATATGTTACGAGCGTGTGTAATAGACTTCGGCGGTAGTTGGGATGATCATTTGCCATTAATTGAGTTTGCCTACAACAACAGCTACCATTCCGGTATTCAAATGGCCCCATATGAAGCTTTGTACGGAAGAAAATGTAGATCCCCAATTGGATGGTTTGAAACCGGAGAAGTACAATTGATAGGCCCCGCCTTGATCCAACAAGCAGTTGAAAAAGTTAAAGTGATTCGAGACCGACTGTTAACAGCCCAAAGTCGCCAAAAGTCTTATGCGGACAACCGCCGACGAGATTTAGAATTCCAGGTAAATGACTGGGTGTTTCTGAAGGTATCGCCAATGAAAGGGGTGATGAGATTTGGCAAAAAAGGGAAGTTGAGTCCAAGATACATCAGACCTTATAAAATTGCCCATAAGGTGGGACAGGTAGCATATGAATTGGCCCTACCTTCAGAGCTTGAATCAGTCCATCCGGTGTTCCATGTTTCGAAGCTCCGCAGGTGTATCGGGGATCCTACAAGAATAATCCCGGTTGACGATGTGCAGGTGACAGAGAAGCTGACATATGAAGAAGTACCTATTGCCATTTTAGATAGACAGGTGCGACGACTCCGAAATAAAGAAGTCGCTTCGGTCAAGGTTCGATGGCGAAACAACAACCCAGAAGAAATGACTTGGGAAGCGGAAGAAAAGATGAAAGCCAAATACCCGCATTTATTCCAACCCCCGGAAGGGATTCAAGATGAAACGTCGAAGATGTAAGGTATGTACACTTTAGTATTATGCTTTTAGTCGTGTGTGGCCATGGATGTGTTGATTGTGTGATATAGCCCTGTAAGGCCATGATATTGTGGGTTGCTGTGACAGGTTGGTAGAGTCAAATTACAAAGGAGACTCTGGCAAAAATTTTCTAGAACTCCCGAGTGTCGAACATTCGAGGAAGAATGTTCCAAAAGGGGGGAAGAATGTTACACCTCGGAAATTTTTCCGTACTTGTGTGATGAGTAGAACAATGAAGGGCTTGAGTGTATGATGTTTTACTAAGTCGGGAATGGCTAATTATGAATTTTCGGAAATAAGAAGTTTGCGGAAAATTTTCAGCTCAGTGGTCGTAAAGGGCACTATACGGCCCATAAAGTGATTTACGGACCGTATAGTGCAATCGTCCTCCAGCCTTCCAAAATCTCAAAGTTTCTGCCAAGTGTTGAAATGGCTAAATACGACTTGGAGGACGGCCCGTAAACTGGTTTACGGACTGTAAGCCTCGGTCGTAAACTGCCATATCCCTTAGCCAAACTTTCTGTTTTTGAAATGCTTAAAAACGATCGCAGAAGACGGACCGTAAACCACAATACGGTCCGTAGTGGTTTACGACCACTGTTCATCCCGACAATTTTTCATTAAAGATCAGTTTTGTGATTATTAAAAGGAACTTAGGCTTCATTTCATTTCATTTTTCTTCCATATAACTCAAGAATGCTCTAGAACTCTCCAAAGAGAATCAAAGGGAACATCAAGATCAACACCACTAAATTCATGAAAACAAGTGTAAGAACACATCAAAGGATCATCTAAGTCAAGAAATCCTTATAAGGGTGGCACTAGGGTTTTGGCTAAGTGAAGTATTTCAACTCAAGGCCTGGTCAATCATCATTTAAGGTATGTTTCATTACTATACCACGCGATTCAAGGTATTGGAAGGCTTAGATACTTAAAATGTAGAAGAACATAGGAATGGGTCATTATTGAGTGAATAGTGACATAAATGAATGATAGTGGAATTGAATCATGAATGTTGAAGTGTTGTGAGTACAAATACGATATAAATGATGTTTATAACGTGAAACAAGTAGTGAATGCAGGATAGGACTAAGGTGAGCTATAGGGAGAAATAAGGGAAAATTGGAGGAAAATGGTGGATTCTGTTAATGGTGCATAAATGATGATTTTGATTGCGACATTGCGAATAGCATTGTGAATGTTGGGGGTAGATATAGAACATGGAAAAAATAGTATAAACGAAGGAAGTACTGCCCAAATTTTCCTAGAACTAGCGATCCGTTCTTGTAGTTAATTAACTAATGAAGTACGAATTCTCTCATGAAGGTGACGACGTGGTATCGAAGGAGAATAAGTGGACAAAAACTTAGCTAAACGGAAAGGTATGTGAGGCTAGTCCCTTCTTTCCAATGACATGAATCTTATAGTCCGAATTACCATCTTTCCATGAGGTCCTACATTCCAAATGTTAAATGCCTATATGAGATAAGTTATACGATATGATGATGCTAGGATGATGATGATGTTAGTCCCTGCCTACACTCACCTTATGTACTAGTCCTTTCAAGGTGAGGCAGAATGCCCGTAATTGCTCCATAGAGTAATCGGGGGGTCACGACTTTTCGTCACCCCGATAGAGTAAAGTTGTTCTCAAACCTTACGCATCTGCTATGATAAGATAAGCATTTTACAATGAGTACATTAATATGATTATGTTACGATAAGCATGGCATGAGCATTGCATACCGGCCCTAGTTGGCCGGGCAGACACCGCTTCGGCGGGCGGCGATACGGATACACCACGACCTTCGGGCGTGGGTAGACACCACTAGTGGGCGGCATGAGATGGTACCCCGGACGCGGGAGGCCTGGACGCGGGCTTACATTATTGATTATCACACCGTTCTGACATGGGCGGGCAGCTTGCATATGATGCATACATGTTACGATGATAAGTATGAGTAAGACAGCATGCATTATTCCATTTATGATTATCGGACAGATCCATATGCTTTATATTGATGCTCTCATTATATTATTGATGTCTTTCTTCATTGTTCATGCCTCTCATACTCAGTACAATATTCGTACTGACGTCCCTTCTTTGGACGCTGTGTTCATGCCCACAGGTAGACAGGGAGGCGAGCTTGATCCAGATACTTAGGAGCTGTCAGCTGTTGGGAGCACTCCATTGTTCGGAGGTGCTTATGATTTCTCTTTGGTATATATGTATATATATTTTGGGAACGACGGAGTCTTGTTCTGTCTAAGTATTCATTATGACAGTAGAGGCTCGTAGATACGTAGTGTGGGTCAGGTGGTCTCAAAAGATGCTATTAGTATGTATATATTATTTTGGTGGCCGAGAGGCATATGTATATAAAGTACTTATGTTTTGATACAAATTATGTTTCCTATACTTTCATGCGTAAAACTGGCAAATGATCATTAAATGAGTAAATTGAGTAGTAGAGTGAGCGGTGCTCGGTATCTAGCTCTGGGTACCCGTCGCGGCCCCTAGTTGGGTCGTGACACTGAGCGTACCATCCAGACACTTGAGGATATTCTACGGGCATGTGTATTGGATTTTGGAGGTAGTTGGGATGATCACTTACCGCTTATTAAATTTGCTTATAGCAACCGTTATCATTCTAGCATCTAAATGGCCCCATATGAGGCTTTGTATGGGCGCAAGTGTACATCGCCAATTGGGTGGTTTGAAATAGGGGAGACTAAATTGATCAGACTAGAATTGGTCCAGCAAGCTATAGGAAAGGTCAAGCTTATACAAGATCGATTATTAACAGCTCAGAGTCATCAGAAATCCTATGCAGATAATCGTCGAAGGGACTTAGAGTTTCAAGTGAAGGATTGGGTATTCTTGAAGGTGTCGCCAATGAAAAGCGTTATGATATTTGGCCAAAAGGGGAAGCTTAGTCCCCGATATATTGGGCCTTATGAAATTGTACGCAAGGTAGGCCAAGTGGCTTATAAATTAGATCTACCTCCTGATTTTGAGTTAGTTCACCCAGTTTTCCATGTATCGATGCTTCGTAAGTGCATTGGAGATCCGTCCAGGACTATACCAGTAGATGATGTTCAAGTCACTGAACAATTATTCTACGAAGAAGTTCCCCTTGCCATTCTAGATAGGGAAGTACGGTGACTCAGACCCAAAGATGTAGCTTCGGTTAAAGTTTTATGGAGAAATAATAATAGAGAGGAAATGACTTGGGAAGTAGAAGAAGACATGAATTTCAGGTACCCGCATTTGTTTCCACCTTCAGAGGAGACTCAGGCAGAGAAGCCATTGTCCTCAGGTATGTAGTGCTTTCCTTGATGCTTTACTGGTCGTGTGTGGCCATGGTTACTGATGTTGTTGTTGTAGCCCTATGAGGCGATGTATTTTGGGTTGCTGTGGCAGGATGGTAGTGCCATGTTACAGGGGAAACTCTGGCAAAAATTTTACAGAATCCCAGAACCTAACATTCGAGGATGAATGTTCCTAAGGGTGGAAGAATGTTACATCTCGGAAATTACGGGTTGTTGCCTTGCGAGTAGATTAATGTGAGCTTAAGATGAACATTAATTCCTTATGAGTTTAAGGATAGTATTTGGTAGCTCAAAGTGCACACCATAAGATTTCAAAGTTAGATGAATATATGAGCCTATGTTTGTCGAAGGAAGTGGAATGCAAGACGTGTTTGGAAAGGTTTTCGCGATAGTTGACTGGATATGTATTTAGTAATGTCATGACGGGCTGTTATAGGGACTATTGTATGGTTAATGAAGTGTTATATAAGTGCCAAGAAGGTTCCACAAGGATTGGAGGTCAAACGAATCAACGAGAGAAAGCTCGGAAAAATAGTGGGTTATACGACCACTTATACGGTCCGTATAATAGCTATAGTGTACGGTCACCACTGGTTATATTATATGGTCACTTATACGGACCGTATAATATTATACGGACTGTATAAGTGTCCGTATAAATCCCATCGGCCAGTTTTGTTTTTTTTATATAAGTGACCCTTGTTATGTTATTTCATTTCCCACATTTTCCAAAAGTCTTGAGAGCTCAAAAACCCTTCTCCAATAATATTCCACTCAAACCCAAGAGAAAACAAAGATCAAATAGTAAGAATTGAAGTTTTCATGTGTTAGAAGGCTCATTGGGGTTAATAGACTTCAAGAACAACTTGAGTATTGAAGCTAGGGTTTTCACTCAAGGTGATATATTGCTCCAAAGATCATTCTTATGAGATAAGAGGTTAGTTTTCATGCTTATTTTATGTTATCAAGAATGCTTGATTGTTGAAAAACTTGGGCGGAAGAAGAAAGTAGAAAATGACATCTAAATGTAGCTTTTATGATGTTTTTGAGTAGTAAGCTAATTTAAGTTATGATTCTTAGTATAATATGGATATAATCTTGTTATGGAAGGTAATAATGATGATAAGGAAGTGTTGTACGAAATTGGGACATGGGCTGGTGTGATGTTGTTAGTATAAGTTGAACATGAGAATGAATTTTGAAGAGTTAATTGAATGTGAGTACTTGGTTATGATATTATGGAAGTTGTTATTATTATTTGGGAGTTGTTTTGAGATATGGCGGAAGTCGATGAAATCGGGGGAAATGCTACCCAATTTTCGTTAACTCATGAATTATTCTAGTTTGAACATAAGAGTATCATTATGGCTTAACCATGGTATGAATCTTTCTAAATGTAGATTTCTCAAGCTCAACCGTGAACGTTAAGTAGTTAAGAAGATGAAGAGGTATGTAAGGCTAACCCTTCTTTCTTTGATGCATGATCCCATTACTATATGCCTTCACATGAGTTTCATAATGTCTTCCAAATGACTCCATCCCTAGAATTACTAAAGCTCATAATTCTCAATATTTTCACGATGTTGTTACCTCCTTTATATGATAGTTGATCCTCTAAAGAAAGATGTATTGAACACGATGATGATGATGATGATACTTATGGACTCTTATGTATGCATGTATAAGTATTTATGGATATTATGTAACACCGAGCTTCTATGGCCGGGTATGACGCCTATCGTACGCACACCACTGCAGTTGGGTACGAATAACAATGGGCCTTGGTAGGGCCAGGTATGAATGGCATCGAGCCTTGTCATGGTCGGATATGTGAAACACCGAACCTTTATGATCAGGTATGGTACTAATATATAAGTAAGCATTAGAGATGGAAGGTTTCTCTTAGAAAAAGGGTAAGAAAATATGATGATTGCCACTAGAGGTACAAATGGCTCTATTATCTCATTACTCTCATATATTATGTTATTTCTTATGCTTCTATTATGATGTTGATTATGCTTTACTTATTCAGTACATTATTCGTACTAACGTCCTTTTGTTTGTGGACGCTGCGTCATGCCCGCAGGTGGATAGGGAGACAAACTTGATCCATAGATTACTTGTTCAGGGACTGCATAGAGGAGCTCAATTTGATCCGGAGCTACAACTTTTGGTATTATTCTTTTGTGTACATACATAGGGGCATGTCAGGGTCCTATCCCATCTATATGATGTTACATACTCACTTTAGAGGCTCGTAGATAGTTGTGTATAGCTAGGTGCCTCATATTTTGTATATCCTTTTGTTAGCCTCGTCGGCTTGTGTATATGGATATGGGCAGAGTTGTGGATGATATTATGAATGTGTCATTGCCCAATGAGATTAGTATTACTGATGTATAGAAATCTTGAGTAAGCCATGTAGCTCACCTAGATGTGAACACGAATGTACGATAGGAGCTGCCCGGGTGGGTTAGCACCAGGTGCCCGTCATGGCCCTCTGGTTGGGTCGTGACAATATGGAAATTATGTAGTTGTAGTATTTGATCAATGTACGATGGCAGATTTGATTGTATTAGATATGGTAGACTTTTATGTAATTATGGGTATGGATTGGTTGGCCTCTTATTATGCTAATGTTGACTGTAGAATAAAGATGGTTCGATTCTAATTTCCCGGAGCACCAGTTCTAGAGTGGAAGGGTAATACAGCAACACCGAGAGGTAGGTTTATTTTGAAGATATTTTTAAGACAGCTTTCAAAACCAGATGTTACACCTCAAAAATTTCCCCGTGAACGTACAATGAATAGACTAACGAAGAATACGAGTAAATGATGTTTTAAGCAGAAGGGAATGACATTTGACGACCCTAAGTAAGATTTCAAAGGCAATGGGAATAAGAGATAGGTTATGCTCCACAATGACTAATTATAGGTTTTGAAGATGTGAAAGTTGCGGATTTGCACTTTGGCCCAGTCGATCGTAAAATGAAATACGGTCCGTAAAGTGGTATACGGCCCGTAAACTGCCATGTCGTATTTCAACTCACAAAACTTAAACTTTCTGCCAAAGACTTGGATGGTTAAAGACGACTTGAAATACGGACCATAAAATGAAATACGGCCCGTAAACTGAGTCGTAAACCACCATGTCCTCAGCCTGACTTTCTAGTTCTGTTATGCTTAAATATGCCCGCAGAATACAGACCGTAAACTGGAATACTCATAAACTGGGTTTACGACCACTGTGCACTTCAACTACTATTCATTCCGGATCAGATTTTAAGTCATTAAAAGGAGTTGGTCATTAAATTCATTTCATTTCCACGATACTTCTCTCTAGAAACCTCTAGAATATTCTCCACTCTTTATCTACAAGAAAACAAAGGAAATCAAAGATCAATATCAGGAATCCAAGTGAATCAAGTGTATGAAACTCATCAAAGTTCATCCAAGTTGAGAAATTTCAAGAGAAGCAAACTAGGGTTTTGGTGCAAGAAGAGTAATACCACTCAAGGCTTGTTCCTACAACATCTAAGGTAAGTTTTATGGCATTTACATATTATTTAAGGTATGGAAAAGTTGAAACACTTGGATTATAGAAGGATGTAAGAAATGGGTCATGAAAGTGTGAATAGTAGCATTGTTGAGTAATGGTTTTGAATTGAGCCATCATCATTGATAATTTGTGACTATAAAAATGTTATGAATGACATTTAGAACATGGAATAAGTATCCTATGTGAGAATATGCAACAATGAACCATGGCCATGATTATGGAGAAATTGAAGACAAATTGTGAAATACGGATATTGTAAATGAATGATGACTGTTGTCTATCATATTGAGAATGTTGTTATGAACGCTTGAGAGTTGATATAGAATAGGGGGAGAGTTTCCTAAACGAAAGGAAATGTTGTCCAATTTTCTCTAGTGTTAGTAAGCTGTTTTTATAATCGCTAGCTAATGTCGATACAAATTCTCTTGAAGGTAGAACGTATGCGCTAAAGGAGAACAAGCAAGCGCTATATTAGTAAATGATAAAGGTATGTGAGGCTAGTCCTTTCTTTCTAATGGTTGAATCCTAAAGCATGACTTCCTATTTTCTTCATGAGTTTCTACATTCCGGAAAGCTACAAGTCTATATCCATGAATAGTTATATAAGATGAGAGATATGTTAGAGATCCTACAATTTTAGTAATACTACTTGTTGCTTACACTCACCTTATATACTAATTCCTTCAAGGTGAGGCATGATATTGATGGATGTTCCATAATGAAATCGGGGGATCACGACCTTATGTCACCCCGATAAAGTGTAGTTGTTCTTGAGCCCTATGCATGTACTATGATAAACATATTACGATAAGTATATTATGATAAGCATACTATGATGAGCATGTATGATGATGATATAACACCGCGCCTATATGGCCGGGCAGTCACCGCTAAGGCGGGCAGCGTATACACCATGGCCAGATGGTTTGGGCAGACACTACTAGTGGGCGGCATGAGATGATACCCCGGACGCGGGAGGCCTGGATGCAGGTAGCTTATACATTTATGCATACATGATATGACGATGAGTATGAGTAAGACAGTATGCATTACTTCTTTTCTATTTGAATGTCAGATACAGATGTTTCATATTGATATTTCCTTTGTATCATTATCTTATTTCATTGTTTATGCCTCTCATACTCAGCACAATGTTCATACTGACATCTGTTTTCTTTGGACGCTGTGTTCATGCCCACAGGGAGAGAGGGAGGAGAGCTTGACCCAAACTCATAGTAGCTGTCAGCTGATTGAAAGCACTCCTTTGTTCCGGAGGTTCTTGATTATTCTTTTGTGTATATTCATGTATATGTATTTTGGGCATGACGGGGTCCTGTCCCGTCTTTATGTTCAGCCCTCCAATAGAGGCTCGTAGATACGCAGTGTGGGTTAGATGGTCTCACGAGATTGTTACTTTGTATATATATATATATTATTATGATGGCCGAGAGGCTTATGCATATAAAAGTATTTTATGTTCTCAAATGAAAAGATGATTTTCTTATGTCTTGAGTATAAATTGATAAAAGAGCATTAAATGAGTAAGATGAGTAGTAGAACGAGTGGTGCTCGGCGGCTAGCGCTGAGTACCCGTCGCGGCCCCTAGCTGGGTCGTGACAAAAGTGGTATCAGAGC
The DNA here is from genome assembly GCF_019175385.1 of Lycium barbarum. Classification (NCBI taxonomy): domain Eukaryota; kingdom Viridiplantae; phylum Streptophyta; class Magnoliopsida; order Solanales; family Solanaceae; genus Lycium; species Lycium barbarum. The sequence continues at coordinate 75,896,297 of NC_083340.1, read as the reverse complement.
GGTTCAGTCCTAGGAAGTGTCTACGAGCCGTGTCTAGTAGAGTCTTGTTTATGGTGTGTTGCGCGCCACATCAATAAACAAGGGACTACAGGGCATTTAGGAAAAATGATCATCTTTCTTCCTATGATATCGTGCGATAGAGCCATGTATAAGATTTTATCCTCCCTAATGGTGTGTTGTGATTTCAGAATGCCGCCAAAGGGAAAAGCTACAGCCGCCTAGAAGGGCAAGACTACGACAAAGAGGCGGGTAGAAAGAGAGCCTCCGATGATTATAGAAGAGGGCGAGTTACAAAATGAGGCCCCATCTAATACTTCCTCCACCCCGCCTAATGTTGAAGAACAAGAAGGAGCTCCAGCTCCAATCCCTCCACTAGTTGATTCGTGTCAACAAATGACCGAGGCCATACATCTATTGACACAGTTGGTTGCCGCTCAGGCACAGTGGCAAAATGTGAGTTCAAGTGATCGGGCAGCAAGTACCAGAGCCCGTGATTTTATGAGTCTAAATCTTCCGGAGTTTTCCGGGTCAAACCTGGATGAAGACCCGCAAGGCTTCATAGATGAGATGTTGAGGACGTTGAGGATTGTCCATGCCTCCGAAACTGAGTCCGTGGAGTTGGCCTCCTATAGACTCCGGGATGTGGCAGTCTTATGGTATAATAACTGGGTATTATCGAGAGGAGAAAATGCGCCTCCTCCGGTTTGGCAAGATTTCGTGGATGCCTTTATTCGTCACTATTTACCACCCGAGGTTCGCCGAGCTACGGCTGATAGGTTCCTAAAATTGAAGCAAGGAAACATGAGTTTCTGGGAATATAACCTTCAATTTAATTCATTGGCTAGGTATGCCCCGACTATGGTGGCCGACATGGGAGATCGGGTACATATATTTGTGAGTGGCTTAGGGCCACATTTATTCAAAGATTTCTTGATAGCTTCGCTACAAGATGGGATGGATATTTCTCGGATACAGGCTCATGCTCAAAATTTAAAGGGGCGACAACAACCACAAAGAAGTGATCGTGATAGTGATAGAAGGCAAGGTGAGAAGGCCAGATCTATGGGAACAGGCAGTGATTACAAAGGGGGATCACGACAGACATATTCTAGGTACTCAGGCCAGTCGGTGACTAGTGCACCTCCTCGATTCCCAGGTAGTAGATTTGATCGCTCCTTCCATTCAGGACAAGGTCAGAGTTCGAGGGCCTCATATTCCCAGTTCAGGGAAGATTATAGTCAGAGGAGACCCCCCGTACTGCGATGCAGCCAGTGCGGTAGATTACATTCTGGACAGTGTCTCCAGGGTTCGGATGCTTGCTATACTTCCGGCCAAGTTGGGCACATGATGAGAGATTACCCGTCGTTGGGTGGTAGAGTTGGAGTTCAGCCTACTGGTTCAGCCGCTGGTTCTTCCTCGGTAAGCCCGGTAGGGCAGACTCCCCAGATGTCAGCAGGTCGAGGTAGAGGCAGAGGGGTAGCATCTACTTCAGGTGCCACTCAGCCCCGTGTATATGCTCTAGCCGGACGGCAGGATCTTGAGTCCTCCCCGGGTGTGGTTACAGGTACATTGTCTATATTTTCCCGTGATGTGTATGCATTGATAGATCTGGGTTCTACATTCTCTTATATTACTCCATATGTTGCTGGTTGTATTGGGGTGAAATCTGAGCCAATCAAACCTTTTAAGGTATCTACTCCGGTTGGTGATCCCCGTAATAGCTAGGCAAGTGTATAATACTGTGTGATAGTGATATGTGATCGCCAAACCAAAGCTGATTTGATTGAATGGAAATGTTAGATTTCGATGTAATTATGGGTATGGATTGGTTGGCATCATGTTATCCTAATGTCGATTGCCGAATGAAAGTGGTTCGATTCCAATTTTCGGGAGAGCCCGTGCTTGAATGGAAGGGTAATGCAGCATCCCCGAAAGGTAGGTTTATTTCCTACCTTAAGGCAAGAAAGATGATAGCAAAAGGCTATATTCATCATCTAGTCCGAGTTCAGGATATCGAAGCAAAGTCGCCAGCTTTCCAATCTGTTCCGGTAGTAAATGAGCGCAGTTGAAAGATTTGCTCGAAAAAGGGTTTATTAGGCCAAGTTCATCACCGTGGGCAGCCCCAGTCTTGTTCGCGAGAAAGAAAGACGGATCCCTAGGAATGTGCATCGATTATAGGCAATTCAACAAAGTGACGGTAAAGAACAAATATCCTCTCCCAAGGAGAAATGATTTGTTTGATCAACTACAGGGTGCCAAGTGGTTTTCTAAGATAGACTTGAGGTCAGGTTATCATCAAGTGAGAGTTGGAGAAGCGCATATTCCCAAAACAACCTTTAAAACGAGATGTGGCCACTATGAATTTCAAGTGATGTCGTTTGGGTTGACTAATGCTCCGGCCGTGTTTATGAATTTGATGTAATGTATTCAGGCCACTCTTGGATTTGTTCGTGATAGTATTCATTGATGATATTCTGGTGTACTCTCGCATAGAATCGGAACATGCAGATCATTTGCGAATTGTTCTTGGCATTCTCCGAGCCCGAGAATTATATGCAAAATTTTCAAAATGCGAGTTTTGGCTGAATTCTGTAACATTTCTGGGCCATGTTATTTCAGATGATGGCAGATTGACCTCAGCTTCGGTGTTAACACTTCCAGAAGGGTCAGATGGCTATGTTGTGTATTTTGACGCTTCCGGTGTTGGATTAGGATGTGTTTTAATGCAGCACGGTAGAATTATTGCATATGCTTCGAGGCAGCTGCGGAAACATGAAAACAACTATCCAACTCATGACCTCGAATTGGCTACGGTTATTCATGCCTTAAAAATGTGGAGACATTACTTGTATGGTGTGCATGTTGATATCTATACAGATCACAAAAGTCTTCAGTACATTTTCAAGCAGACGAAGTTGAACCTGCGGCAAAGGTGGTGGTTAGAATTGTTGAAAGATTATGATATGAATATTTTGTACCACCCCAGAAAAGCGAATGTAGTAGCCGATGCGCTTAGCTGCCGATCAATGGGCAGTTTATGCGAAGTTCCTTCGGAAAGGAAAGAGATAGTTCATGAGCTCCGTCAACTAGCTAATCTTGGAGTGCGTGTAATTGATTCGGGCAGTGCAGGGATTGGCATTAATGATCCTACAGTTTCATCTTTGAATATAGAAGTGAAAGAATGGCAATATGAAGATTCTCAATTGTGTCATTATAGAGACACATCTCATGGAAAAGAAAAGTCTTCATTTGAAGGTTCTAGGGATGGAATTCTTAGATACCAAGGTAGGTTATGTGTGCCGAATATGGCAGAATTACGCCGACGAATTCTAGAAGAAGCACATTGTTCCCGGTATTCTATTCACCCAGGTGCAACTAAAATGTATCATGATCTCAAGATGATGTATTGGTGGGATGGCATGAAGAGAAATATAGCAAAATTTGTAGCTCAATGTCCAAATTGCCAACAAGTAAAGATTGAACATCAAAAGCCAGGGGGCCTATTGCAAGCAATGGAAATCCTTACTAGGAAATGGGAAGTGATCAGCATGGATTTTATTGTGGGTTTACCTCGTTCCCGTGGAAAGTATGATTTTATATGGGTGATCGTGGATAGATTTATGAAAGCAGCCCATTTTCTTCCAGTTAGAACCACGCACTCAGCAGAAGACTATGCAAGGTTGTATCTCAACGAAATTGTGCGACTCCATTGTATACCATTATCGATTATCACAGACAGAGGAGCACAGTTTACATCCAAGTTCTGGAAGTCCCTTCAAGAGGGTCTAGGCACTCAAGTGAAGCTTAGCACGGCATTTCATCCACAGACCGATGGAAAAGCTGAGCGTACTATTCAGACCTTGGAAGATATGCTACGAGCATGTATGCTGGATTTCGGTGGTAGTTGGGACGATCATTTGCCGCTAATCAAATTCGCATACAGCAATAGCTATCATTCCAGTATTTAAATTATATGGGAGGAAATGTAGATCCCCAACCGGATGGTTTGAAATAGGATGTCACGACCCGACTCGGGACCGCGACGAGCACCCGGTGCTAGCCCACCCAGGCACCCTCTTAGCTTACTCTTATGCTTACATCTAGGTGAGCCACATAATTATACATGCATTTCCGTTCATTCGTCAACTAGTCCCATTTGGACAACAACACATTTATATCATCGTAGGCATCTAGGTCACATCAATGTACATGGGCCAATGTGGCCGACAAAATGATATACAAAACATAGGCCGATAAGGCCACACACATCTACCCACACACACACACATGTCTACGAGCCTATAAGAGTATAATATAACACATTAGCGGGACAGGACCCCGCTATGCCCATAATTATATACACAAAAGAAAGAGTACCCAAAAGATATGGCTCTGAAGGAAATGGAGCTCTCTATGTAATCTCCGAATAGGCAGCTATGGATCAAGTCTGTCTCCCTGTGCACCTGTGGGCATGACGCAGCGTCCACAAACAAAAGGACGTCAGTATGAAGAATGTACTGAGTATGTAAAGCATGATCAACATCTATATATAAGCATAATGAACAACATATGAAATAGCGTAGGAGGGGAGACAATAATATCATCGTTATAGCACTTACCTGCCTTTCGTAGGACTTTCCATTTTTCATACGTATTTCTACACCTACGTCGTCATCCGTATTCCATAATAGTACTCGTACCATACTTGTGCTCATATTCGTATACATATCCTTATTTGTATTCTTATGCATAGTCTTATCACATTCATATTCATATTATATATTTAGTCATTTCATATACATAGTGTTTCATACATACTTGGCCAACCAAGGCTCAAGGTTACTCATACCTGGCCCTACCAAGGCTTCAGGGTTTTCCGTACCATCTGCAGATGTGTGCGCGCGTTTTGTAATCATATACATACTTTATACATATTCATATACATATATCCTACCCGGCGTTATAAGCTCGGGGTGTCATTATAGCCCTTCATAGGCACATGTAAGTATAATAGCCCGTAGGCACCTTTAGCATCATTATTATTATCATCGTCATCACTATCATCATCATTTTCGCTACGTCTATATCTTATGCTTACTCGTCATATGGGGTGGGTAGTACAATTGTAGCACATATCGAGGATCATGAGCTTATGAGCTCGGAGTGTCAATCGTTTGAATACAACATACTCATATAGAGGATTTAAGAGTTTGGCCAAGGAACCATGCCTTATGAAAGAAGGGTTAGCCTTACATACCTTTTCGTCGGACTATTCTACACTTGCACGCTTCCTTCCAATGCTAGCGTCTATACCTTCATTAATATCATAACAATGGCCATTAGTCATTCACATTATCCACATTATTTAGATTCCTTAATTTGCCTCTAATTCACCCATATTCATGGTCATAACATCAAACTTCGTCCATTCGTCTAAAGTGTCTAGTTCATGATCTTAGTACCATTTATAATACATTTATATCACAACACAACAACATTCATGCTTCAATTCAAACTATTCCTCAAAATGTCCTTATTCATCATTCATGACCTACATGACCATATTTTCTACAATCCATGTATTTCAACTCTTCAATACCTTAAACATCATGTAAAAATCATGAATCTTACCTTATAAGTTGTAGGAACAAGCTTTGGTTAATAATACTCCACTTTGAGCAAAACCCTAGTTTTTCTCCATTTGGATTTCTTGACCTAGATGATATTTGATGATGTTCTTACTCTTGATTCACCTTGTTTTACGTTGTTGATCCTTAAATATCCTTGAAAACTTGTATAATAAATGTAGAGAGAGGTTTTAGAGAGAAGTGGTGTAATGTTGTAATGAATTAAAACAAGTCTTGGTCCTCATATTTAATGAATTGAAAATCTGTGCTGAGGTGAACAGTGGTCGTCCATGGAGGTTTACGGTCCGTATTCCAGTTTACAGACCGTCCCTCATGGTCGTCTTTAACCCTAAGCAGAACCAGAAACTTTGGCTGCATGCATGGTGATTTACGACCATGGTTTACGGGCCGTAAATCACATTACGGTCCGTCCACCAGGTCGTTTTTAACCATTTACTCGACTGGCAGAAAGTTGATGTTTTTGCATGCCACTTTACGACTGCCAGTTTACGGACCGTATTCCATTTTACGGTCCGTATTTTGCACTTTACGACCACTGGGCAGTTTTGCCAACTTTCAACTTTTTACATTTCTCGACTTTTCATTCTAATCATTCTCGTCCATATACGCACATTGCTCATGAAACATTATACACTAGCACTCCTCGCACACATCACTAGTTCGTCTACTTGCGTAACAACGGGAAAGTTTCCGAGGTGTAGCATTCTTTCCCCCTTAGGAACATTCGTCCTCGAATGTTAGAGTCTCAGGGAATTCTACAAAAATTTCGCCAGAGTTCCCCTTATAATATGGCGCTACCATCCTGCCACAACAACCCATAAAATCGATGCCACACAGGGCCACAACGTAACAACATAAAAATTTTGGCCACACATGACCCAAAAGCATAAAAGGAAATATACATACCTTATGATCTTGACGTCTCATCTTAGGCTTCTTCCAAGGGCTGAAATAAATGTGGGTATTTAGATCGCATACTTTCTTCTGCTTCCCATGTCATTTCCTCTCGTTTACTGCTTCTCCATAGAACCTTAACCGAGGCCACCTCTTTGTTTCTAAGCCTCCGTATTTGCCTGTCTAATATGGCAATAGGTACCTCTTCATAAGTCAATTTCTCTATCACTTGCATATCATTTACTAGGACGATCCTAGTGGGATCTCCAACACATTTTCGGAGCATCGAGACATGGAATACTGGATGGACTGACTCCAATTCCGGAGGTAGTTCTAACTCATAGGCCACTTTGCCTATCCTTCGCACAATTTCGTATGGCCCAATATACCGGGGTCTAAGCTTCCCCTTTCTGCCAAATCTCACAACGCCTTTCATTGGCGACACTTTCAAGAATACCCAATCCTTCACTTTGAACTCCAAGTCTCTTCGACGATTATCCGCATAGGACTTCTGACGACTTTGGGCTGCTAACAACCGATCTTGTATAAGCTTGACTTTCTCTATAGCTTGCTGGACCAAGTCTGGCCCTATCAATTTAGTTTCTCCGGTTTCAAACCACCCCATTGGGGATCTACACTTTCGCCCATATAAAGCTTCATATGGTGCCATTTGAATGCTGGAATGATAACTATTATTGTAAGCAAATTCAATGAGTGGCAAATGATCATCCCAATTTCCTCCAAAGTCAATCATACATGCTCGCAACATATCCTCCAGAGTCTGAATAGTACGTTCAGCCTGCCCATCGGTCTGTGGATGAAATGCCGTGCTAAGGCTAACTCAGGTCCCTAAACCCTCTTGGAAAGACCTCCAAAACTTAGCTGTAAACTGAGTCCCTCTATCGGAGATAATAGATACCGGGACGCCATGTTGTTTTACTCTCTCTTTACGATAAAGCTTCGCATAATCTTCTGCCTCATAGGTCGTCCTGACCGGTAAGAGATGAGCTGACTTGGTGAGTCTATCAACAATCACCCATATGGAATCATACTTACGTCGAGAACGGGGTAAGCCTGAAATGAAGTCCATGTTAATCACTTCCCACTTCCAAGTTGGGATTTCCATAGCTTGCAACAATCCACCAGGCTTTTGGTGTTCAATCTTCACTTGCTGGCAATTACGACACTGGGCTACGAATTTCGCTATATCTTTCTTCATCCCATTCCACCAATATATAGACTTAAGATCATGATACATTTTTGTCGCCCCGGGGTGGACAGAATAACGGGAACAATGGGCTTCCCTCAATATTTGGTGACGTAGGCCTACCACATCGGGAACACATAACCTGCCTCGACATCGGAGAACTCCGTCTCACGAAATATCAAATGATGACTCCTATTTCTGAGGGAGGGTATCTCTGTACTGCATTAGCATGGGATCCTCATATTGTTGCTCTTTTACTTCCGCTACTAGCGATGAAACTGCTGAATTCTGAATAGTAGCTCTGCTGCTACCTGAGTCCACTACTCGGACTCCTAGGCTAGCTAACTGTTGAATCTCACGGGCCATCTCTTTCTTTTCTGGTCGTACATCACTTAGACTTCACATCGACCTACGGCTAAGAGCATCAGCCACCACATTTGCCTTTCCGGGGTGGTACAGGATCTCAACATCATAGTCTTTTAGCAACTCTAGCCACCGTCGTTGCCGCAAATTCCACTCTTTCTGCTGGAAGATGTTTTGAAGACTCTTATGATCTGTGTAAATATCCACGTGGACACCATATAAGTAATGTCTCCATATCTTTAATGCATGGACCACCGCGGCCAATTCTAAGTCATGGGTAGGATAATTCTGCTCATGTTTCCGCAATTGCCTTGAAGCATACGCAATCACCTTGCCATGTTGCATCAACACATAGCCTAGCCCAACACCTGAGGCGTTGCAATACACAACGTATCCTTCCAATCCCTCTAGAAGTGTCAGAACTGGGGCAGAAGTCAATCGACCCTTTAACTCTTGGAAACTACGTTCGCAAGCATCTGTCCATTGAAACTTGGCTGATTTCTGTGTCAACTTTGTGAGTGGTGCAGAAATAGAGGAAAAACCTTCAACAAATCTCCTGTAATAACCTGCTAAGCCCAGAAAGCTACGAACCTCTGTAGGAGTTGTGGGTCTTGGCCAAGTTTTCACGGCCTCAATCTTTTGACTATCCACTCGAATACCATCGGCTGCCACAATATGCCCTACAACTGCCACTGAGTTCAACCAAAACTCACATTTGGAAAACTTTGCAAACAATTCTCGAGTTCGAAGAACTCTAAGGACAATACGCAAATGATCCGCATGTTCTGCTTCGGATCTAAAATACACCAAAATATCATCAATGAATACGATTACAAATAAGTCCAGAAAGGACCTGAACACATTATTCATCAAATCCATAAATACCGCTGGCGCATTAGTTAGCCCAAATGACATCACTCGAAATTAAAAATGACCATATCTCGTTCTGAAGGCTGTCTTAGGGATATCTTTCTCCCTAACCCTCACTTGATGATACCCGGACCTTAAATCGATCTTTGAAAACCATTTGGCGCCTTGCAATTGATCAAACAGGTCATCAATCCTTGGGAGAGGATATTTATTCTTAATCGTTACTTTATTCAATTGCCTATAATTAATGCACATTCTCAGGGAGCCATCTTTCTTTCGGACGAACAGTACGGGCGCTCCCCACGGGGATGAACTAGGCCTAATGAAGCCTTTATCAAGCAAGTCCTTCAATTGCTCCTTCAACTCTTTCAATTCTGCGGGTGCCATTCTATATGGAGGAATAGATATAGGTGTGGTGCCTGGCAACACATCAATGGAAAAATCAATCTCCCGTTCGGGAGGAAGGCCTGGAAGCTCTTCCGGGAACACATCTAGAAATTCGTTCACCACTAGAACTGACTGTAGAGTCGGCGACTCAGCTTCTACATCTTGAACTCGTACTAGATGATAAATGCACCCTTTTGTGATCATTTTCCTTGCCTTTAGATAGGAAATAAACCTACCTTTTGGTGATGCCGTATTTCCTTTCCATTCTAACACTGGTTCTCCCGGAAACTGGAAACGAACCACCTTGATCCGGCAATCAACGTTGGCATAACAAGAAGCCAACCAATCCATGCCCATAATGACATAAAAATGTACCATTTCTAGCTCATGCAAATCAATCGTAGTACGACGATCACAAATCACAATCACACAATTCCTATATACTCGGCTAGCTATTACCGATTCACCCACGGGTGTAGACACCTCAAAAGGTTTGATAGACTCCGAATCAATTATAAATCGACCCGCTATATATGGAGTAACATATGATAATGTAGAGCCCGGATCAATCAAAGCATATACATCATGAGAGAATACCGATAATATACCTGGGACCACGTCAGGAGAAGACTCAAGATCTTGGCATCCAGCCAAAGCATAAATATGGTGCTGAGGACCGCTAGTACTGGGAGCTTTGCCTCTACCTCTACCATGGCCAACTGGCGCATGTGTACCTGGCCCCGTAAGGCGTACAGGTGCCGAAGATCCGGCTACCGACCCTGATGGTTGGGTCCTACCTCTACCATGTACTGAGGGGCAATCACGCATAATATGGCCTGGTCGACCACATGAATAGCAACCATCCACACTGGGAACATCGTGGTATAGGTGGCCTTGACTGGCCTGAATCACCTCTAAACTGGGACCCCAAATAACTCTGACTCGGCCCGGGATGAGTAGATCTATCAAGGCTCTGGCCTGAAAACCGTAGAGGTGCACTGGTCGTAGAATAGCCCGAATGTCTAGGGAACTGTTGCCTGTGTCCGCCTCTGGATTCACTTATTGGGCCCGAAGATCTGGCCCTCTTGCTATGTCCCCTATCCTTTTCACGTTCACTTCTCCGCTGCTGTAGGCTTTCCTCTAAGTTCTGAGCATGTGCCTGAATGCGTGCAATATCCATACTGTCCTGAAGGGACGCAGTCAAGCATTTGTCCATCAGATGGGGCCCTAGGCCCTTTACAAATCGGTGTACCCTGTCGCCCATCTCTGCTACCATGGCCGAAGCATACCTGGCCAAGGAGTTAAAACGGAGGCTATACTCTAGGGCACTCATGCTTCCTTTCCTCAAGTTCAAGAATTTATCGGCCCTTGCTCGCCGAACTTCTGGAGGCATATAATGACGGAGAAAAGCATCAACAAACTCTTGCCATACCGGGGGAGGTGCATTGGCTCCCCGTGAAGCCATCCATACTGTATACCACTGGATCGAGACATCTCTCAATCTATATGACGCTAGATCTACCGACTCGGTGCCTGAAGCATGTATCAACCGGAGCGTCCTTAGCATACCATCAATAAAGTCCTAGGGATCCTCCTCCGGTTTTGACCCAAAGAATTCCGGAGGGTTCAAAGTAATGAACTCACGGGCTCTTGCACTAACAGCCCTATCGCCATACCCTGAACTTTGCCTTTGAGCCTGGGCCGCAACCAACTGGGTCAACAAATTAGTGGCCTCTTTCACATCCTGGCCCGAAGCATCTGGTGGAGTAGCTGGAGGTGCTGGAGCTGGGGCTGAGGCTCCCTCACGCTCCTCAGAGACGGGCTTGTCTGGGAGGACTGACATTAAGCCGCATTCTGGGACTCATCTTCCTCTACTACCGGTGGCGGTGCTCTTTCAGCCCGCTTTTCTGCCACCGTCTTTCCCTTTTGGGGTGCTGTAGCCTTTTTCTTTTTGGGCATCTCTGAAATACACAACACGCGATTTAGGAACAAGAATTTCTTACATCATAGCTCTATCGCACGATTCTTATGGAGAAAGAAGGTCAATCATTCCTAAAATGTCCGCAGCTCCTTGTTTATAAGTGTGGCGCGCAACACACCCATAACCTCTTCTCTACTAGACACGGCTCGTAGACACACCCTAGGACTGAACTGCTCTGATACCACTTTTGTCACGACCCGACTCGGGGCAGCGACGAGCACCCGTTGCTAGCCCACCCGCCACCCTCTTAGTCTCTTATGCTTACATCTAGGTGAACCACATAATTATACATGCATTTCCGTTCATTCGTCAACTAGTCCCATTTGGACAACAACACATTTATATCATCGTAGGCATCTAGGTCACATCAATGTACATAGGCCAACGTGGCCGACAAAATGATATACAAAACATAGGCTGACAAGGCCAAACACATCTACCCACACACACACATGTCTACGAGCCTCTAAGAGCATAACGTAACACATTAGCGGGACAGGAACCCGCTATGCCCATAATTATATACACAAAAGAATGAGTACCCAAAAGATATGGCTCTGAAGGAAATGGAGCTCTTTATGTAATCTCCGAATAGGCAGCTATGGATCAAGTTTGTCTCCTTGTGCACCTGCGGGCATGACGCAGCGTCCACAAACAAAAGGACGTCAGTACGAAGAATGTACTGAGTATGTAAAGCATGATCAACATCGATATATAGGCATAATGAACAACATATGAAATAGCGTAGGAGGGGAGACAATAATATCATCGTCATAGGACTTACTTGCCTTTCGTACGACTTTCCATATTTCATACGTATTTGTACACCTACGTCATCATCCGTATTCCATAATAGTACTCGTACCATACTTGTGCTCATATTCGTATACATATCCTTATTCGTATTCTTATGCATAGTCTTGTCATATTCATATTCATATTATATATTTAGTCATTTCATATACATAGTGTTTCATACATACCTGGCCAACCAAGGCTCAAGGTTACTCATACCTGGCCCTACCAAGGCTTCAGGGTTATCCGTACCATCTGCAGATGTGTGCGTACGTTTCGTAATCGTATACATACTTTATACATATTCATATACATATATCCTACCCGGCGTTATAAGCTCGGGGTGTCATTATAGCCCTTCATAGGCACATATAAGTATAATAGCCCGTAGGCACCTTTAGCATCATTATTATTATCATCGTCATCACTATCATCATCATTTTCGATACGTCTATATCTTATGCTTACTCGTCATATAGGGTGCGTAGTACAATCGTAGCACATAGCGAGGATCGTGAGCTTATGAGCTCGGAGTGTCAATCATTTGAATACAACATACTCATATAGAGGATTTAAGAGTTTGGCCAAGGAACCATGCCTTATGAAAGAAGGTTTAGCCTTACATACCTTTTCGTCGGACTATTCTACACTTGCACGCTTCCTTCCAATGCTAGCGTCTATACCTTCATAAATATCTTAACAATGGCCATTAGTCATTCACATTATCCACATTATTTAGATTCCTTAATTTGCCTCTAATTCACCCATATTCATGGTCATAACATCCAACTTCGTCCATTCGTCTAAAGTGTCTAGTTCTTGATCTTAGTACCATTTATAATACATTCATATCACAACACAACAACATTCATGCTTCAATTCAAACTATTCCTCAAAATGTCACTATTCATCATTCATGACCTACATGACCATATTTTCTACAATCCATGTATTTCAACTCTTCAATACCTTAAACATCATGTAAAAATCATGAATCTTACCTTAGAAGTTGTAGGAACAAGCTTTGGTTAATAATACTCCACTTTGAGCAAAACCCTAGTTTTTCTCCATTTGGATTCCTTGACCTAGATGATCTTTGATGATGTTCTTACTCTTGATTCACCTTGTTTTACGTTGTTGATCCTTAAATATCCTTGAAAATTTGTATAATAAATGTAGAGAGAGGTTTTAGAGAGAAGTGGTGTAATGTTACAATGAATTAAAACACGTCTTGGTCCTCATATTTAATGAATTGAAAATCTGTGCTGAGGTGAACAGTGGTCGTCCATGGAGGTTTACGGTCCGTATTCCAGTTTAGGGACCGTCCCTCGTGGTCTTCTTTAACCCTAAGCAGAACCAGAACCTTTGGCTGCATGCATGGTGATTTGCGACCATGGTTTACGGACCGTAAATCACTTTACGGTCCGTCCACCAGGTCGTTTTTAACCATTTACTCGACTGGCAGAAAGTTGATGTTTTTGCATGCCACTTTATGACTGCCAATTTACGGACCGTATTCCATTTTACGGTCCGTATTTTGCACTTTACGACCACTGGGCAGTTTTGCCAACTTTCAACTTTTCACATTTCTCGACTTTTCATTCTAATCATTCTCGTCCATATACGCACATTGCTCATGAAACATTATAAACTCTCACTCCTCGCACACATCACTAGTTCGTTACTTGCGTACCAACGGGAAATTTCACGAGGTGTAACATAGGATAAGTATAGCTAGTAGGCCCCGAGTTGATTCAGCAAGCGATGGAAAAAGTTAAGGTGATCCCAGATCGATTGTTGATAGCCCAAAGTCGCCAAAAGTCTTATGTGGACAATCGCCGACGAGACTTGGAATTCCAGGTTGATGATTGGGTATTTCTGAAAGTGTCGCCAATGAAAGGGGTGATGAGATTTGACAAGAGAGGGAAGTTAAGGTCCTAGATATATTGGACCCTATAAAATTATCCGCAAGGTGGGTCATGTCGCCTATGAATTGGACTTGCCTTCGGAGCTCGAACTAGTACATCCAGTCTTCCATGTTTCGATGCTCTGCAAGTGTGTTGGAGATCCCACAAAGATTGTTCCGATAGATGATGTGCAAGTAACAGAAAAGCTAACCTATGAAGAAGTGCCTATTGCTATTCTAGACAGGCAAGTGCGAAGACTTTGAAATAAGGAAGTAGCCTCAGTCAAGGTCTTATGGAGAAATGACAACTGGGAAGAAATGACTTGGGACGCGGAAGAGACAATAAAATCCATTTACTCGCATTTATTCCAACCCCCAGGAGAGATTCAAGATGAAACGCCAACGATATAAGGTATATATGCTTATTTTTCATGCTTTTGGTCATGTGTGGCCATAGATATGTTGATATTATGATGTAGCCCTGCGAGGCAATGATATTATGGGTTGATATGACAGGATGGTAGTGCCATATTACAGGGGAAACTCTGGCGAAATTTTTCTAGAATCCCCGATGACTTAACATTCGAGGACGATGTTCCAAAAGAGGGGAAGAATGTTACACCTCGGAAATTTCACCGTGAACGTACAATGAATAGACTAACGAAGAATACGAGTATACGATGTTTTAAGCAGAAGGGAATGACGTTTAACTCACAATATCGTATCAACAATCGTCATTTATCTACAATTACCACATTCCACCATTTTTCTCCAATTTCTCCATATTTATGGGTTTTAGGTCATCATCACATTTTCTCATACATCACACCTGTTTTATGGTCTACACTTCATTTATAACATATTTATACTCCCAACGCATCAACATTCATAATTCAATCTAACTATCATTCAACTATGGCACTATTCACATTTTATGACCCATTTACTACACTCTTCTATAATCCAAGTGTTTCAACGTATAAATACTTCAATCATCATGCGAAATTCATAAAACTTACCTTAGATGTGGTAGGAATGAGCCTTGAGTAGCAATACTCTTCTATGCCAAAAACCCTACTTCACTTCCTTTGCAATTTCTTGGTGTAGATGAACTTTGATGAGTTTCAAACTCTTGATTCCATGGTTCTGATGTTATTGACCTTGATTTTCCGTTGGTTCTCTTGAATCCTTGTGAATGAAGTGTTTAGAGTGTTCTAGAGACTTCTTGAGTCGTGTAGATGAGAAATGAATAAATGAGCTTAGGGTCCCTTTTAATAACTCAAAACCTTATTTTTAATGAACAGTAGTCGGGTGCATAGTGGCCGTAAACTCAGTTTACGGGCCATATTCTGGTTTACGGTCCGTCCTTCACAACCGTATTTAAGCATAACAGAACCAGAAAGGTTTGCTGGAGGTCATGGTGGTTTACGGTCACAGTTTACGGGCCGTATTTCAATTTACTGTCCGTATTCTGAGTCGTATTTAACCATTTAGACATTTGGCAGAAAGTTGAAATTTTGTATATTGGAGGACGTTAGCAGTTTACGGTCCGTAAACCACTTTACGGGCCGTATTCTACTTTACGGCCAACTGGGCTGAAGTGCAAATCTGCAACTTTTGCATTTTCAAAACTCATAAGTAGTCATCCCCTTCTTAGTAAAACATCGTACACTCATACTCTTCGTTGGTCTATTCATTGTACATTCACGGAGAAATTTCCGAGGTGTAACAGTTATGCTTAAATACGCCCGCAGAATACAGACCGTAAACTGGAATACGGACCGTAAACTGGGTTTACGATCACTGTGTACTTCAACTACTGTTCATTCCGGATCAGATTTTAAGTTATTAAAAGGAGACCCAAGCTCATTAAATTCATTTCATTTCCACGATACTTCTCTCTAGAAACCTCTAGAATATTCTCCCCTCTTCATTTACAAGAAAACAAAGGAAATCAAAGATCAATATCAGGAATCCAAGTGAATCAAGTGTATGAAACTCATCAAAGTTCATCCAAGTTGGGAAATTTCAAGAGAAGCAAACTAGGGTTTTGGTGCAAGAAGAGTAATACCACTCAAGGTTTGTTCCTACAACATCTAAGGTAAGTTTTATGGCATTTACATGTTATTTAGGGTATGGAAGAGTTGAAACACTTGGATTATAGAAGGATGTAAGAAATGGGTCATGAAAGTGTGAATAGTAGCATTGTTGAGTAAAGGTTTGAATTGAGCCATGATCATTGATAATTTGTGACTATAAAAATGTTATGAATGACATTTAGAACATGGAATAAGTATCCTATGTGAGAAAATGCAACAATGAACCATGGCCATGATTATGGAGAAATTGAAGACAAATTGTGATATACGGACATTGTAAATGAATGATGAGTGTTGTCTATCATAGTGAGAATGTTGTTATGAACGCTTGAGAGTTGATATAGAATAGGGGAAGAGTTTCATAAACGAAAGCAAATGTTGTCCAATTTTCTCTAGCGTTAGTAAGCTGTTTTTATAATCGCTAGCTAATGTCGATACAAATTCTCTTGAAGGTAGAACGTACGCACTAAAGGAGAACAAGCAAGCGATAGATTAGTAAACGACAAAGGTATGTGAGGATAGTCCTTTCTTTCTAATGGCATGAATCCTAAAGCATGACTTCCTATTTTCTTCATGAGTTTCTACATTCCGGAAAGCTACAAGTCTATATCCATGAATAGCTATATAAGATGAGAGATATGTTAGAGATCCTACAATTTTAATAATGTTACTTGTTGCTTACGAGTACCTTATATACTAATTCCTTCCAGGTGACGCAGGATATTGATGGATGTTCCATAATGAAATCGGGGGATCACGACCTTACGTCACCCCGATAAAGTGTAGTTGTTCTTGAGCCCAATGCATGTACTATGATAAACATATTACGATAAGTATATTATGATAAGCATACTATGATGAGCATGTATGATGATGATATAACACCGCGCCTATATGGCCGGGCAGTCACCGCTAAGGCGGGCAGCGTCTACACCATGGCCAGATGGCATGGGCAGACACCACTAGTGGGCGGCATGAGATGATACCTCGGACGCGGGTTGCCTGGATGCAGGCTAATGTTATGATTACCACACCGATCCGATATGGACGGTAGTTTATACACTATCATACCGTACCTATATGGGCGGGCAACTTATACATTTATGCATATATGATATGACGATGAGTATGAGTAAGACAGCATGCATTACTTCTTTTATATTTGACAGTCACATACAGATGTTTCATATTGATATTTCCTTTGTATCATTATCTTATTTCATTATTTATGCCCCTTATACTCAGTACAATGTTCGTACTGACGTCCGTTTTCTTTGGACGCTGTGTTCATGCCCACAGGGAGACAGGGAGGAGAGCTTGACCCAGACTCGTAGTAGCTGTCAGCCGATTGAAAGCACTCCTTTGTTCCGGAGGTGCTTGATTATTCTTTTGTGTATATTCATGTATATGTATTTTGGGCATGACGGGGTCTTATCCCGTCTTTATGTTCAGCACTCCAGTAGAGGCTCGTAGATACGCAGTGTGGGTTAGATGGTCTCACGAGATTGTTACTATGTATATATATATTATTTTGATGGCCGAGAGGCTTATGCATATAAAAGTATTTTATGTTCTCATATGAAAAGATGATTTTCTTATGTCTTGAGTATAAATTGATAAAAGAGCATTAAATGAGTAAGATGAGTAGTAGAACGAGTGGTGCTCGGCGGCTAGCCCCGATTACCTATCGCGGCCCCTAGCTGGGTCGTGACACCAGATATGGCCACTTCGAATTTCGTGTAATGTCATTTAGGGTGACGAATGCAACGACAGTATTTACGGATTTGATGAATAGCGTGTTCAGGGCTTTCCAAGATCTGTTCGTGATTCTATTATCGATGATATTCTGGTATACTCACGATCAGAGGCAGAGCATGCCGACCATTTACGTGTTGTTCTTAGAGTTCTCCAAGATTGGAAGTTATATGCAAAGTTCTCCAAATGTGAATTTTGGTTGAATTCGGTGACTTTCTTGGGGCATATTATTTCAGCTGACGGTATCCAGATAGATACACAGAAGTTTGAAGCTATGAATACTTGGCCTAGACCCACAGTGCCGACGGAACTTCGTAGTTTTCTGGGTTTGACAGGTTATTATAGGAGATTATTAGAGGGCTTTTCTTCCATTTCGGCACCATTGATGAAGCTGATTCGAAAATTAGCTAAGTTCTAATGGACAGAAGCTTGTGAGCGTAGTTTTCAGGAGTTGAAGAATAGATTGACTTCAACCCCGATTCTGACACTTCCGATGATCGGAAGGATCTGTCATTTATTGTGATGCTTCAGGTGTTGGGTTAGGTTGTGTGTTGATGCAGCATGGTAAAGTTACAGCTTATGCTTCAAGGCAGTTGCGAAAGCATGAAAAGAGCTATCTAACACATGTCCTAGAGTTAGCTGCGGTGATTGATGCATTGAAGATGCAGAGGCACTACTTATATGGTGGCCATGTCGATACCTATACGGACCACAAGAGTGTTCAATATATCTTCAAGCATAAGGAGTTAAATTTTCGGCAGGGACGAAGGTTAGAGTTACTGAAGGATTATGATGTCAACATTTTATATCATCCAGAAAGGCGAATGTAGTAGCTGATACCCTTAGCCACAAATACATAGGTAGCTTATCTTATGTTCAGCCAGAGAAAAGGGAGCTAGTTCGTAAGCTTCAGCATTTAGCTAGCCTAAGAGTTCTAAAACTCAGGAGATACAGGGTTACTATTCAGGACTCAGCGGTCGCATCTTTAGTTATTGAGATTAAGAAGCGCTAGTACGAGGATCTGATTTTAGTCCATTATAGAGACACAACTCCTCAGAAGAAAAAGTCACCATTTGGAATTGTTGAAGATGGAGTTCTCAGATACTGAGGGAGATTGTGTGTTCACGACGTTGCAGGACTACGTCACCAAATTATGAGAGCGGCTCATTATTCCTGTTATTCTATGCATCTGGGGACAACGAAGATGTATCATGATATTAAGGAAGTTTATTGGTAGGATGGAATGAAGAAAGACATAGCGGAGTTCTTAAACCAGTGTACTAATTACCAGCAAGTGAAGATTGAACATCAGAAACCTAGTGGGTTATTGCAAGCTATTAAAATTCCAATGTGGAAATGGGAGGCAATTAATATGGAATTCGTTACAGGCTTGCCTCGTTCCTAGCGCAAGTTTGATTCATATGGATAATTGTTGATAGACTTACTAAATCAGCCCATTTTCTGCCAGTCAGGATGACTTATTCAGCCGAGGACTATGCGAAGCTTTATACTAAGGAGATAGTCCGACTTCAAGGTTTTCCAGTATCCATCATTTCCTACAGAGGTGTGCAGTGTTACACCTCGTAGTTTTGTACGTTGAGATTCGTTAGGTGTTAGTTGTCCTAATCATGGACACCGGAGTTATCTTCAAGGATATATGAGATTATGTGTGTCTATATTATGGTTATGAGGGTTTAAGTTCATGTTTAGTAAGTTATGGAAGGATTGGAGAACAAGCGAACTATAGAAATTAAGTTTGTCGGAACTTTGGGAAAACTCGGCAAAATTTTGGATAGGATTTTTTGTCCAATTTGACAGAGGTATATCTCCTAGAATATGAGTGGTGTGTGTGCATTACCTATCTAAATTGAAGTTCATTGAGTCTGGTTTTAAACGCAACAAACTGTTCGTCGATACAATATCGGAGTAGGAAGTTGTAGGTGTTTTAAGACAGACTGCTCAGGTAGTGCAATTCGATGGACAGCAAAACATTCTGCGGCCCGTCAAATGGCAGTTTCCCCACCGTAAAAAAGTTCTAGTAAGGTCATTTTGGTGGACCATTTGACCGACCAATTTGAAGGAGCGTCAAATATTCTACGGTCTGTCAAAGTGGCCGCAAAACGTAAGTCGGTGGCCGACCTTTACATGTTACATATTCGTTCCAAGGTTCATTTTTCACCATTTCCACCTCAAAATTCGTCTAAATACTCCCACAAAACCCTCTCCTTAAGTTCATATACTAATCAAGGTCAAACCCAAGAGAATCATGAGATTCAAGTGCTTAAAAGCTGACTAGGGTTAGTAGAGTTCAAGTATCTATTTGGTGTTAAAGTTGGAGGATTAATCCTAGTGAAGTAATTTGATAAGAGTTATTAATTGTGTGATTAAGGAAAGTTTTCATCTATTATTGTATGTTGATAAGGTTGTTTGGTTGTTATACAATTTGATTGAAGGAGGAAAAGTGAATAAGAATGTTCAAATATTAATCTGATGATATATTGAGTTGTAAATTAACTTGAGCTATAATTATTAGCAAGTTATGAGTATTATCTTGTTATGAGAGGTAATAATGATGATAAGAAAGTGTTGTATACAAGTGTATAAGGGGTTGTATTAAAGTTGTTGTTATGGATTGATTACTAGAAGAAGTTTTTGGATTGATTTGAGTGAAATTTGAATGTAATCTCTTGGCTATGGCATTGTTGATGTTGTTATTGTTGTTTGGGAGTTCTTTTGAATTTGGAGGAAGTAGATGATACAGGGGAAATGCCGCCCAAATTTTGCTAGATCACTTAATAGTTTAGTTTGAATTTGGAGGAAGTAGATAATACAGAGGTAAAATGATCTCTTATCTCTTGTTACTTTCATATATGTGTTATGCTGTTTTTCATGCCTTACATACTCAGTACTATATTCGTACTGACATCCTTTTGTTTATGCACACTGCGTTCATGCCCGCAGGTAGAAAAGGAGATGGATCAGACCCGTAGGCTGCCTTCTCAGCGATTGTACAGGAGCACTATATTTATTCCGGAGTTGCAGATCGGCGTGGTTTGATTCTTTTGTGCATATATAGGCATGGCGGGGTTTTGTCCCGTCCTTATTATGTTATATACTCCATGTAGAGGCTCAAAGATAGCTATGTACAATTCGAGGTTCTATGACCATCTCGGTCCATACTTCGTTGTGGCGTCATATTCTTGATAACCTTGTCGTCTTGTGTACTTGAGATCAGTTTGATGATGCCTGTATATATATATATATATCTTGCTTGGGCTTGTGTCCTTTACAGCTTATGATGTTTAATAGCCAGTATGATGGCCTACTCAGGTATGATTATGTGACACATATATATAATGTGGTGATTGGTAGGTTAGCTCCGAGTGCCCGTCATGGCCCTCGGGTTGGGTCGTTACAAATGTGGTATCAGAGCAATTCGTCATACGATTTGTCGACGAGCAGTGTCCAGTAGAGTCTTGTTTATGGGTGTGAAGTGCGCACACTTATAAACAGGAGGCTGCAGGACATTTAGGAGTGATTGAACTTTATTTCTCATCTTAGATCATGCGATAGAGCCATGTTTTGAGGAATTCTCTTATCCTGACCGTGTGTTATGATTTCAGTAATGCCTGTGACGAGGAAAGCTTCACCGGCTCTGTAGGGTAAGCCAATAGCAGGTAAGAGAACAGGACGGGTAACACCGGTGGAGATAGAGGAGGGCGAGTCCCAGAATGATGTCCCATCTTGGTCCTCTCATATTCCTGTCACGACCCGACTCGGGGCCGCGACGAGCACCCGGTGCTAGCCCACCCGAGCACCCTCATAGCTTACTCTTAAACTAACATCTAGGTGAGTTGCATAGTTATACATACATTTCCATTCATTCGTCAACTAGTCCCAACTGGACAACAGTACATTTATATCACCATAGGCATCTATGCCACATCAATGTACGTGGGCCAACGAGGCCGACAAAATGATATACAAAACATAGGCCGACAAGGCCGGACATGTCTAACTATATATACATGACTACGAGCCTCTAGGAAGAGTATAACATATCACATGAGCGGGACAGGACCCCGCTATGCCCATAATCATATACAAAAAAGAACAAGTACCCAAAAGCTATGGCTCCGAAGGAAATGGAGCTACGTTATGTAATCTCTGAATAAGCAGCTATGGATCAAGTCTGTCTCCCTGTGCACTTGCGGGCATGACGCAGCGTCCACAAACAAAAGTGATAGTAACGAGGTTAGGGAGATCCCAAATTTATAATTAAAATATAAGAAGTGCGGAAGCAAATATAGAAAAGAATCTAAAAACTAGAAAATAAAAGATATGGGAAATTCGAAGGAACAATCCATGAATTTCCAAGAACGTTAGTTCTAAAGTCTTGACAAGATCCAAGTAACAACGTATAGATTTATAGGAAGAAATCTAACGCCTTTACTTGAGATAACAAATCAAAAACAGTAGATTAGGATCCTGACCGCTTAGTGAGTAACTTAAGACAACAATTAGTATTTAGAACTAACCGCCTTCGAAAGAATACCAAAAAGAAATCAAAGATATCAAGGAAGAAATTATCTTACTACCTTGAACTAGGAACTAGTTAGGTTGAAAGATAAATCCTAAAGTAATGCCACAAAGGTTCAAAAGAACTCTCAATATAATATATTCTTCAAAATCTGCCTTACAATGAATGACAATCACCCCTTTATATAGTTGTAAAGAAGGAGCTAGTCAAAATAGAAATAAATGGGAATTATCTTCCCTAGAAGCATAGAAGACTTCCCACACTTGGACCAAGGCAGTCAACATAGATTAAAACAACCTAGAAGACTACCCACACTTGGACCAATGCAAGTCAACATAGATTAAAACAACAATTAAATATTTATTCTAGAAAATAATAATATTTGGGCTAATTTTGGGCTGCTGGAAACTTCTTCTTTTGGGGCTGATTTGGACCTCATTCCATCTCACTTTGGACTTTAATTTGGGCCTCCAAATAAGTGTAAGACTTGAGAAAAAAATCTGAATTGGGCTGGAGCTCTTCTTCCATCATAAGACACTTTTGAATTGTTGATTGCAGCCCATTAAGCATGTCTTGCAATTTCCTCGTTTGAGATCTTGTCATGGGTCTTCTTGGAACTTCCAAATCTTCATCCACGTCCTTCAATAATTCTGAGCTGCCATGGATGCTATCAAAAAGGACGTCAGTACGAAGAATGTACTGAGTATGTAAAGCATGGTTAACATAAATATAGAATCATCATAGACAATATATGAAGTGGCATAGGAGGGAAGACAATAATTTCATCATCATGGCACTTACCTGCCTTTCATAGGAACTTCCATTTCTCATGCGTATTTCGTAATAGTGCTCGTATTCGTATACATGCCCCTATTCGCATTCATATACATAGTCTTTTCACATTCATATTCTTTTTATATACATAGCCATACACTTAATTACATACATAGCGTACCCGACCATAAGGTTCGGTGTTTCATACGTACTTGACCAACCAAGGCTTTAGGGTTATCCATACCATCTGCAGATGTGTGCGCGCGTTACGTAATCATATACATACATATATATATACATCCATATACATATATTCTACCCGGCATTATAAGCTCGGGGTTTCATTATAGCCCTTCATAGGCACATGTGAATATAATAGCCCGTAGGCACCTTTAGCATCATTATTATTATCATCGTCATCACTATCATCATCGTTTTCACTACATCTCTATCTTATGCTTACTCGTCAATGGGGTGCGTAGTACATTCATAGCACGTATCGAGGGTCGTGAGCTTATGAGCTCGGAGTGTCAATCACTTGAATACAACATACTCATATAGAGGATTTAAGAGTTTGGCCAAGGAACCATGCCTTATGAAAGAAGGGTTAGCCTTACATACCTTTTCGTCGGACTATTCTACACTTGTACGCTTCCTTCCAATGCTAGCGTCTATACCTTCATTTGTATCATAACAATGGCCATTAGTCATTCACGTTATCCACATTATTTAGACTCCTTAATTTGCCTCTAATTCACCCATATTCATGGTCATAACATCCAACTTCATCCATTCGTCTAAAGTGTCTAGTTCAGGATCTTAGTAACATTTATAATGCATTCATATCACAACACAACAACATTCATGATTCAATTCAAACTATTCCTCAAAATGCCAATATTCATCATTCATGACCTACTTGACCATATTTTCTACAATCCATGTATTTCAACTCTTCAATACCTTAAACATCATGTAAAAATCATGAATCTTACCTTAGAAGTTGTAGGAACAAGCTTTGGTTAATAATACTCCACTTTGAGCAAAACCCTAGTTTTTCTCCATTTGCATTTCTTGATTTGAATGGTATTTAATGGCTTGCTTACACTTGATTCACTTGTTTATGTTGTTGGTGGCTTATAGTCCTTGAAAAATTATGAAATAAATGTAGAGAGATGATTCTAAAGAGAGGTGGTGTAGTGTAGAAATGAAATAAAACAAGTCTTGGTCGTTATATTTAATGAACTGAAAATCTGTGCTGGGGTGAACAGTGGTCGTCCAAGGAGGTTTACGGTTCGTATTTCAGTTTACGGACCGTCCCTCGTGGTCGTCTTTAACCTTAAGCAGCGCCAGAAACTTTAGGTTGCATGCATGGTGATTTACGACCATGGTTTATGGGCCGTAAATCACTTTACGGTCCGTCCTCCTGGTCGTATTTTACCATTTCTCCACTGGGCAGAAAGTCGAAGCCTTGCATGGCAGTTTACGACCTTCCAGTTTACGGACTGTATACCAGTTTACGGTCCGTATTTTGCACTTTACGACCACTGGGCAGTTTTGCCAACTTTCAACTTTTCAAATTTCTCGACTTTTCATTCTAATCATTCTCGTCCATTTACGCACATTGCTCATGAAACATTATACACTCGCACTCCTCGCACACATCACTAGTTCGTTCACTTGCGTATCAACGGGAAATTTTCCGAGGTGTAACATTCTACCCCCCTTAGGAACATTCGTCCTCGAATGTTAAAGGCTTGGGGAATTCTATAAAAATTTCGCCAGAGTTTCCTCTGTAATGTGGCACTACCACCCTGTCACAGCAACCCACAAAAACAATGCCTCACAGGGCAACAATACAACAGCACTAGAAATTTGGCCACACACGACCTGAATGTATAAAAGGGAATCATACATACCTCATGATCTCGACGTCTCATCTTGGACTTCTCCCAATGGCTGAAATAAATGTGGGTATTTGGATCGCATATTCTCTTCCGCTTCCCATGTAATTTCCTCTCGATTGTTATTTCTCCACAGAACTTTAATTGAGGCCACTTCTTTGTTTCTAAGCCTCCGTACTTGCCTATCTAATATGGCAATGGGTATTTCATCATATGTTAACTTTTCTGTCACTTGAATATCATTCACTGGGACGATCCTCGTAGGATCTCCAACACACTTCTGAAGCATCGAGACATGGAATACTGGATGAACTGACTCCAAATCTGGAGGTAGATCTAGCTCATAGGCCACTTTCCCTACTTTGCGCACAGTCTTGTAAGACCCTATATACCGGGTACTAAGCTTCCCCTTTTTGCCAAATCTGATAACACCCTTCATTGGCGACACTTTCAAGAATACTCGATCTTTCACTTCAAACTCCAATTCTCTTCGGCGATTATCCGCAAAGGACTTTTGGCGACTTTGAGCCGCTAACAACCGATCTTGTATGAGCTTGACTTTTTCTATGGCTTGCTGGACCAAATATGGCTCTATCAACTTGGCCTCTCTAGTTTCAAACCACCCAATCGGGGATCTACACTTTCGCCCATATAAATCCTCATACGGTGCCATTTGAATGCTAAAATGATAACTGTTATTGAAAGCAAACTCAATGAGTGACACATAATTTGCCCCGGCATCGGAGAACTCCGTCTCCTGAAATATCAAACGATGACTCCTCTTTCTGAGGGAGTGCATCTCTGTATTGCATTAGCGTGGGATCCTCAAACTGTCGCTCTTTTACTTCCGCTACTAGCGATGAAACTGCTGAATTATGAATAGTAGCTCCGCTGCTACCTGAGTCCACCACTCGGACTCCTAGGCTAGCTAACTGCTGAAGATCACGGGCCATCTCTTTCTTTTCTGGTCGTGCATCACTTAGACTTCCCATCGACCTACGGCTAAGAGCATCAGCCACAACATTTGCCTTTCCGGGGTGGTACAGGATCTCAACATCATAGTCTTTTAGCAACTCTAGCCATCGTCGTTGCCGCAAATTCAACTCTTTCTGCTTGAACATGTACTGGAGACTCTTATGATCTGTATAAATATCCACGTGGACACCATATAAGTAATGTCTCCATATCTTTAATGCATGGACCACCGCGGCCAATTCTAAGTCATGGGTAGGATAATTCTACTCATTTTTCCGTAACTGCCTGGAAGCATACGCAACCACCTTTCCATGTTACATCAATACACAGCCTAGCCCAACACCTGAAGCATCGTAATAAACAACGTATCCTTCCAATCCCTCTGGAAGTGTCAGAACTGGGGCAGAAGTCAATCGACCCTTTAACTCTTGGAAACTACGTTCGCAAGCGTCTGTCCATTGAAACTTGGTTGACTTCTGAGTCAACTTTGTAAGCGGTGCAGAAATAGAAGAGAAACCCTCAACAAATCTTCTGTAATAACCTGCTAAGCCCAAAAAGCTACGAACCTCCGTAGGGGTCGTGGGCCTTGGCCAAGTCTTCACTGCCTCAATATTTTGGCTATCCACTCGAATACCGTCAGCTGCAACAATGTGGCCCAGAAATGCCACTGAGTTTAACCAAAACTCGCATTTGGAAAACTTCGCGAATAACTCTCGAGTTCGAAGAACTCCAAGGACAATACGCAAGTGATCCACATGTTCTGCCTCGGATCTAGAATACAGTAGGATATCATTGATGAATACAATCACGAATAGATCCAGAAAAGGCCCGAATACATTGTTCATTAAGTCCATAAACACTGTCGGTGCATTAGTTAACCCAAACGACATCACTCGGAACTAAAAATGACCGTATCTTGTTCTGAAAGCTGTCTTAGGGATATCTTTCTCCCTAACTCTTACTTGGTGATACCCGGACCTCAAATCGATCTTTAAAAACCACTTGGCACCTTGCAATTGATCAAATAGATCATCAATCCTCGGAAGAGGATATTTGTTCTTAATCGTCACCTTATTTAATTGTCGATAATCAATGCACATTCTCCAGGAGCCATCCTTATTTCGGACAAACATTACAGGTGCTCCCCACGGGGATGAACTGGGTCTAATGAAGCCTTTATCAAGCAAGTCTTTCAATTGCTCCTTCAACTCTTTCAGTTCTGCGGGCGCCATTCTATAGGGAGGAATAGACATGGGTTTAGTGTCTGGCAACACATCAATCGCAAAATCAATCTCCCGTTCCGGAGGAAGGCTTGGAAGGTCTTCCGGGAACACATCCAGAAATTCATTCACTACCGGAACTGACTGAAGAGTCGGCGACTCAGCTTCAACATCTTGAACTCGCACTAAGTGATAGATACACCCTTTCGTGATCATCTTCCTTGCCTTCAGATAGGAAATAAACCTACCTTTTGGTGACGCCGTATTTCCTTTCCATTCTAAAACTGGTTCTCCCAGAAACTGGAAGCGAACCATTTTCATTGTACAATCGACATTGGCGTAGCAAGAACCCAACCAATCCATGCCCATAATGACATCAAAATCTACCATCTTTAGTTCATGCAAGTCAGCTATAGTACGGCGGTCACATATCACGACTACACAATCTCTATAGACTCGGCTAGCTATCACCGATTCGCCAATGGGCGTAGACACCTCAAAAGGTTTGATCGACCCGCAATATATGGAGTAACATAAGAAAATGTGGAGCCCGGATCAATCAAAGCATATACATCATGAGAGAATACCAATATACCTGTGACTACGTCAGGAGAAGACTCAAGACCTTTGCATCCAGCCAATGCATAAATACGGTGCTGAGGACCGCTAGAAGTGGGAGCTCTCCCTCTGCCTCTACCATGGCCAGCTAGCGCATGTGAACCTGGCCCCGTAGGGCGTACAGATGCTGAAGATCCCACTGCTGACCCTGAAGGCTAGGTACTACCTCTGCCATGAATTGAGGGGCAATCACGCATGATATGGCCTGGCCGGCCACATGAATAGCAAGCGTCTGAACCTGATCGGCACTGACCCCAATGCAACTTTCCACACTGGGAACATCGTGGTACGGGTGGCCTTGGCTGGCCTGAATCACCTCTAAACTGAGACCTCGAGTAACCCTGACTCGGCCCGGAATGAGTAGATCTATCAAATCTATGCTCCATAAACTGTGAAGGTGTACTGGTCATAGGATAGCCTGAATGCCTGGGGAACTGTTGTCTATGCCCGCCCCTGGACTCACTTATCGAACCCGAAGTTCTAGCCCTCTTGCTATGTCCCCTGTCTTGCTCATGTTCATTTCTCCCCTGTTGTAGGTGTTCCTCTAATTCCTGAGCATGTGCCTGAATGCGTGCAATATCCATGCCATCCTGAAGGGACGCAGTCAAGCATTTATCCATTAAGTGTGGCCCTAGGACTTTCACGAACCGGTGCACCCGATCGCCCATATCCGCTACCATGGCCGAAGCATACCTGGCCAAGGAGTTGAAGTGGAGACTATACTCTGTAGCACTCATGCTACCTTGCCTCAAATTCAAGAATTTATCGGCCCTAGCTCGCCGAACTTCTGGAGGCATATAATGACGGAGAAAATCATCAACAAACTCTTGCCATACTGGTGGAGGTGTATTGGCTCCCCGTGAAGCCATCCAAACTGTATACCACTGGATTGAGACATCCCTCAACCTATACGACGCTAGCTCTACCGACTCAGTGTCTGAAGCATGTATCAATCGGAGTGTCCTCAACATACCGTCTATGAAGTCCTGAGGATCCTCCTCCGGTATCGACCCAAAGAATTTTGGGGGTTTCAAAGTAATGAAGTCACGGGCCCTTGCACTAACAGCCCTATCGCCTTGCCCCGAGCTTTACCTCTGAGTCTGGGCCGCAACCAACAGAGTCAACAAAATTAATGGCCTCTCTCACATCTTGGCCCGAAGCATTCGGTGGAGGAGCTGGAGCCGGGGCTGAGGGCGAGGCTCCCACGTGCTCCTCGGTAATAGGCACTGTCTGGGAAGACTGAGATTGAGCCGCACTCTGGGACTCACTTTCCTCTGCTACCGGTGGCGGTGCTCTTTTAGCCCACTTTTCTGCCACCGTCTTGCCCTTTTGGGCTACTGTAGCGTTTTTCTTTTTAGGCATCTCTGAAATACACAACAGACGATTTAGGAGCAAGAATTT
Organism: Lycium barbarum; assembly: GCF_019175385.1. Taxonomy (NCBI): domain Eukaryota; kingdom Viridiplantae; phylum Streptophyta; class Magnoliopsida; order Solanales; family Solanaceae; genus Lycium; species Lycium barbarum. The sequence continues at coordinate 75,866,960 of NC_083340.1, read as the reverse complement.
CCTACATCATAGCTCTATCGCACGATTCTTAGGAAGAAAGAAGGTCATTTATTCCTAAAATGTCTGCAGCTTCTTGTTTATAAGTGTGGCGCGCAATACACCCATAACCAAGACTCTACTAGACACGGCTCGTAGACACACCCTAGGACTGAACTGCTCTGATACCACTTTTTTCACGACCCGACTCGGGGCCGCGACGAGCACCCGGTGCTAGCCCACCCGAGCACCCTCATAGCTTACTCTTAAACTTACATCTAGGTGAGCCGCATAGTTATACATAGATTTCCATTCATTCGTCAACTAGTCCCAATTGGAAAACAATACATTTATATCACCATAGGCATCTATGCCACATCAATGTACGTGGGCCAACGTGGCCGACAAAATGATATACAAAACATAGGCCGACAAGGCCGGACATGTCTAACCATATACACATGACTACGAGCCTCTAGGAAGAGTATAACATATCACATGAGCAGGACAGGACCCCGCTATGCCCATAATTATATACACAAAAGAATAAGTACCCAAAAGCTATGGCTCCGAAGGAAATGGAGCTCCGCTATGTAATCTCTGAATAAGCAGTTATGGATCAAGTCTGTCTCCCTGTGCACCTGCGGGCATGACGCAACGTCCACAAACAAAAGGACGTCAGTACGAAGAATGTACTGAGTATGTAAAGCATGGTTAACATCAATATAGAAGCATCATAGAAAATATATGAAGTGGCATAGGAGGGAAGACAATAATATCATCATCATGGCACTTACCTGCCTTTCATAGGAACTTCCATTTCTCATGCGTAGTTCGTAATAGTGCTCGTATTCGTATACATGCCCCTATTCGCATTCATATACATAGTCTTTTCACATTTATATTCTTATTATATACATAGCCATACACTTATACATACATAGCGTACCCGACCATAAGGTTCGGTGTTTCATACGTACTTGGCCAACCAAGGCTTAATGTTATTTCTACCTGGCCCTACCAAGGCTTCAGGGTTATCCGTACCATCTGCAGATGTGTGCACGCGTTACGTAATCATATACATACAAATATATATACATCCATATACATATATTATACCCGGCATTATAAGCTCGGGGTGTCATTATAGCCCTTCATAGGCACATGTGAATATAATAGCCCGTAGGCACCTTTAGCATCATTATTATTATCATCTTCATCACTATCATCATCGTTTTCGCTACATCTCTATCTTATGCTTACTCGTCAATGGGGTGCGTAGTACATTCGTAGCACGTATCGAGGGTCGTGAGCTTATGAGCTCGGAGTGTCAATCACTTGAATACAACATACTCATATAGAGGATTTAAGAGTTTGGCCAAAGAACCATGCCTTATGAAAGAAGGGTTAGCCTTACATACCTTTTCGTCGGACTATTCTACACTTACACGCTTCCTTCCAATGCTAGCGTCTATACCTTCATTAGTATCATAACAATGGCCATTAGTCATTCACGTTATCCACATTATTTAGACTCCTTAATTTGCCTCTAATTCACCCATATTCATGGTCATAACATCCAACTTCGTCCATTCATCTAAAGTGTCTAGTTCATGATCTTAGTAACATTTATAATGCATTCATATCACAACACAACAACATTCATGATTCAATTCAAACTATTCCTCAAAATGCCAATATTCATCATTCATGACCTACTTGACCATATTTTCTACAATCCATGTATTTCAACTCTTCAATACCTTAAACATCATGTAAAAATCATGAATCTTACCTTAGAAGTTGTAGGAACAAGCTTTGGTTAATAATACTCCAGTTTGAGCAAAACCCTAGTTTTTCTCCATTTGCATTTCTTGATTTGAATGGTATTTAATGGCTTGCTTACACTTGATTCACTTTTTTATGTTGTTGGTGGCTTATAGTCCTTGAAAACTAATGAAATAAATGTAGAGAGATGATTCTAGAGAGAGGTGGTGTAGTGTAGAAATGAAATAAAACAAGTCTTAGTCCTTATATTTAATGAACTGAAAATCTGTGTTGGGGTGAACAGTGGTCGTCCATGGAGGTTTACGGTCCGTATTTCAGTTTACGGACCGTCCCTCGTGGTCTTCTTTAACCTTAAGCAGCGCCAGAAACTTTAGGCTGCATGTATGGTGATTTACGACCATGGTTTACGGGCCGTAAATCACTTTACGGTCCGTCCTCCTAGTCGTATTTTACCATTTCTCCACTGGGCAGAAAGTCGAAGCCTTGCATGGCAGTTTACGACCTTCCAGTTTACGGACCGTATACCAGTTTACGGTCCGTATTTTGCACTTTACGACCACTGGGCAGTTTTGCCAACTTTCAACTTTTCAAATTTCTCGACTTTTCATTCTAATCATTCTCGTCCATTTACGCACATTGCTCATGAAACATTATACACTCGCACTCCTCGCACACATCACTAGTTCGTTCACTTGCGTATCAACGGGAAATTTTCCGAGGTGTAACAATTCCGCCCGCTCTAGAGGAGCATAGAGGAGCTCCAGTTCCAGCTCCAGCACCCCCGGTTCCTCCACCTGATGCTTCAGGATAGGAGATGCGAGAGGCCATTCAGCTGTTGACTCAGTTAGTAGCTTCTAAGGCCTAGCGACAAGGTGCGAGTCATGGTGACAGTGCTGTTAGTGCCAGGGTTCGAGATTTTATTAATTTAAACCCTCCAAAAATCTTTGGGTCGAAACCAGATTAAGACCCGTAGAACTTTATAGATAGGATGCTAAGGACCTCCACCGGTGTGGAAAGAGTTCATAGATGCCTTCTTTCAACATTATTTGTTGCTACAGATTCGACGGGTCAGAGCTGTTAGGTTCCTGAACCTTAGACAGGGGAACATGAGTGCTCGAGAGTATAGCCTTCCTTTTAATTCACTGGCTCGGTATGCTCTAGCTATAGTAGCTGATATGGGAGACCATGTCTACCGGTTTGTAAGTGGTTTGGGACAATATTTTATTGGTGATTTCTTGATGGCCACACTTCAGTCAGGTATGAATATTAACCATATACTGCAAACACTCAGAATCTTGAGGAGCGTCAGTAGCAGCAGAGGGTCGAGCGCGAGCATGATAGGGTTATAATAAGAGAGCTAGATCTTCTGATTTTATTAGCAAGCCTAGAGGTGGTAAAAGACAGCAGTTTTCTAGACATTCAGGACATTCAGCGGCTGGTGCACCTCCGCGATTTGTAGGTTACAGATTTGATCGAACTATTTATGTAGGACCAGATCAGACTTCCTAAGCCACAAGTTCTCAGTATAGAGGTGATTCAGGCCAGATGAGACCACCTTTAACTACTTACCACTTCCAAGTCGGAATATCCATAGCCTGTAATAATCTGCCAGGTTTCTGATGTTCAATCTTCACCTGGTCCCGATGGAATATAATACCTTGATCTGTATCCCTGAGACTGAGTTGATGACGGCCTAAATGGCCTACCCTGGTATTGGGGTCTGAAACTCCCCCTGCTATCACCCTACTGACAAGTAGTCCTAGCCCTCTTATGATGCTCCCTCTCTATCCTCTCAGTCGCCTGTCGCTTGTGACACCTTAGAAAATTTTCCGTGAGCATACAATGAATAGACCAACGAAGAGTATGAGTGTATGATGTTTTACTAAGAAGGGAATGACTACCAATGAGTTTTGAAAAACGCGATGGTTGCAGATTTGCATTGCGACCCAGTGGTCGTAAAACACAATACGACCCGTAAAGTGATTTACGGACCGTAAATTAGCATCGTCCTCCAACTATCAAAACTTCAACTTTCTGTCAAATGTTGAAATGGTTAAATACGACTCAGAATACGGACCGTAAATCGAAATACAACCCGTAAACTGCAACCGTAAACCACCATGCCCTACAGCAAACCTTTCTGTTTCTGTTATGCTTAAATACGATCGTGGAGAACGGACCATAAAGCAGAATACGGCCCCGTAAACTGGGTTTACGACCACTGTGCATCCCGACTACTGTTCACAAAAATCATATTTTTAAGTTAAGTATAAGGGACCCCAAGCTCATTTCATTTCATTTCACATCTTCACAATTCAAGAATTCTCTAGAATACTCCAAAACACTTCATCCGCAAGAATTTAAGAGAATCAAGGGAAAATCAAGATCAACAACGCCAAATTCATTAAAACAAGAGTGTGATACCTAGCTCAAGTTCATCTTCCTCAAAGAAAACCAAAAGAGGTGAAGTAGGGTTTTGGTGCTAGAATACAGACTCCACTCAAGGCTTGTTACACCATCATCCAATGTAAGTTTCATGACCATTTCATGTTGTTTAAGGTATTGGAAGGTTAAGATACCCGAATTGTAGAAAAGCATAGCAAATGGGTCATAAATGAGTGAATAGTGCCATGAGTGGATGGTAGTTGAATTGAATCATGAATGTTATTGTGTTGTGAGTATGAATACGTTATAAACGACATGTATACCATGAGATAAGTGTGATACATGAGAAAATACGATAGCGAACCCAAAACTATAAAGGTGGTAAAAATGAAGAGAAATGGTGGATCATGGTCATTGTATATGAATGATGATTGTTGATTGCTATATTGTAGTTGTTGTTGTGGGTGTTGGGAGTTGATATGGAATATGTGAAAAGTAGTATAAACAAAGGAAATGCTGCCCAATTGTCTCTAGAAATAGTAGTGCATTCTTATAGTTGATTAACGAACGTTAGTACGAATCCTCTTTTGAAGGTAGAGACGTGACATTGATGGAGAATAAGCGAACGCTAGATTGCTTAAATGAGAAAGGTATGTGAGGCTTAACTCTTCTTTCAGAAGGCATGAATCCTTCAAGTTTTCCATAATCCTTCTATAAGATGAAGCTTATGAGTCCTTCTATATATCGAATCACCTATAAGCATGATAATAATGACAATGAGCTAGAGTATAGAGATTCTAGAAATTCTGGCACGATGTTCCTACAATGATAATGATGTTATTATTATTACCACTCGCCTTATGCCTTATTTCCTTCAAGGCGAGGCATGATACCCATGAAATGTCCATAACACAATCGGGGGTTCACGACCTTACGTCACCCCGACATAGTGTGGTTGCCTTAAAGCCTAATGTATGCTCCTAACACTAATGTATGCTATGACAATAAGATGATAAATAATGATAACTTGTAATACGACTATGGGATGCATGGAATACCAAGAAATGATAACATGATGCTATGGTATGAGATGTGTAAGAGTGATGTGTTATGATTGATTTTGTGATGATATAATTCCACCGCGCCACGATTGTCGGGCATGTCACCGCTAAGGCGGGCTGCATATGATTCCACCGTGCCTAGATGGCCGGGCACGTCACCGCTAAGGTGGGCTGCGATGTTACACCGAGCCTAGAGGGCCGGGCATGATCACCACCAGTGGGCGGCATATGATGGTTACCCGGACGCGTGTTAACGACGAGGACTTTGATGAGATGATTTATATGATGTGATGACATGTATACCATGATTATATAAAATGTTATATATGTAAGTAATGCGATTGCCTATGACACTTGTTTAGGTTATAACTTTGCCTCTCGACTCATGATCTTCCTATTATGTTTGTTTATTTCATTCCTGCCTTACATACTCAGTACAATATTCGTACTGACGTCTGTTTTCTTTGGACGTTGTGTTCATGCCCACAGGAAGACAGTGAGGATATCTTGCTCCAGATTCTTAGAGGCTGTTAGCTGACTGAAAGCACCCTATTGTTCTGGAGGTGCCTATGATGATTCTTTTGTGTACAATTGTAAATGTCATCTCATAGAGGCTCGTAAATGCTCAATGTCGGTCATGTGGTCTCATGGCGTGGTCATTGTGTAAATATATACATATATATTATTTTGCTAGCCTAAGGGCTCATGTGTATAATAACATTATGTTCCTAAAGGAAAACGGGTTTTCTTATAAATCGAGCATGAATCCGATAAATGATTGTTAAATAAGCCTAAGGAGTACTAGTACGAGCGGTGCTCGACGGTTAGCCCCGGGTACCTGTCGTGGCACCTAGCCGGGTCATGACAAAAGTTGTATCAGAGCAGTTCGGTCCTAGGAAGTGTCTACGAGCCGTGTCTAGTAGAGTCTTATTTAAGGTGTGTAGCGCGCCACATCATTAAACATGAGGCTACAGGGCATTTAGGAAAAAAGACCATCTTTCTTCTATGAGATCGTGCGATAGAGCCGTGTATAAGATTTTATCCTCCCTAATAGTGTGTTATGATTTCAGAATGCCACCAAAGGGAAAAGCTACAGCCGCCCAGAAGGGCAAGACTACGACAAAGAGGCGGGTAGAAAGAGAGCCCCCAATGAATATTGAAGAGGGTGAATCACACAACGAGGCCTTGTCTAATACTTCTTCTACCGCGCCTAATGTGGAAGAGCAAGGAGGAGCCCCAGTGATAGCATCCATGGTAGCTCAGAATTATTGAAGGACGTGGATGAAGATTTGGAAGTTCCAAGAAGACCCATGACAAGATCTCAAACGAGGAAATTGCAAGACATGCTTAATGGGCTGCAATCAACAATTCAAAAGTGTCTTATGATGGAAGAAGAGCTCCAGCCCAATTCAGATTTTTTCCTCAAGTCTTACAGTTATTTGGAGGCCCAAATTAAAGTCCAAAGTGAGATGGAATGAGGTCCAAATCAGCCCCAAAAGAAGAAGTTTCCAGCAGCCCAAAATTAGCCCAAATATTATTATTTTCTAGAATAAATATTTAATTGTTGTTTTAATCTATGTTGACTTGCATTGGTCCAAGTGTGGGTAGTCTTCTAGGTTGTTTTAATCTATGTTGACTGCCTTGGTCCAAGTGTGGGAAGTCTTCTATGCTTCTAGGGAAGATAATTCCCATTTATTTCTATTTTGACTAGCTCCTTCTTTACAACTATATAAAGGGGTGATTGTCATTCATTGTAAAGCAGATTTTGAAGAATATATTATATTGAGAGTTCTTTTGAACCTTTGTGGTATTACTTTAGGATTTATCTTTCTACCTAACTAGTTCCTAGTTCAAGGTAGTAAGATAATTTCTTCCTTGATATCTTTGATTTCTTTTTTGGTATTCTTTCGAAGGCGGTTAGTTCTAAATACTAATTGTTGTCTTAAGTTACTCACAAAGCGGTCAGGATCCTAATCTACTGTTTTTGATTAGTTATCTCAAGTAAAGGCGCTAGATTTCTTCCTATAAATCTATACGTTGTTACTTGGATCTTGTCAAGACTTTAGAACTAACGTTCTTGAAAATTCGTGGATTGTTCCTTCGAATTTCCCATATCTTTTATTTTTTTAGTTTTTAGATTCTTTTCTATATTTGCTTCCGCACTTCTTATATTTTAATTATAAATTTGGGATCTCCCTAACCTCGTTATTATCAAGTGGTATCAGAGCGGTTCTATCAAGATTCCGTTCTTGATAATCTTGGGGAATTCTTGAAAAAAAAAAAAAAGAGCAAAAAAAAAAAAAAAAAAAGTACTGTAGCAGTGAACAGTGACGAAAAAAATTAGTGTTTGCTTTCAAGAAATTTCTTCCATCTTATTTGTTTTCTAAAGATTAAGATAGAAAACAAGAAGAGGGGATCCTAGATCTTTAAAGATAAGAAGCAATCAATTTTTTTTTCTTACTCCTTTTATCTTGTTTAAAAAAAAAAAAAAAAATGTCCTTTTGTTCGAGTCTTGTTTCAACTAAATTCTAATTCTTTCTAGGATTGGTTCTTCACTTTCTTTAGTGCCCCAAAATTCTTTATTTTACTACCAAGGGTTTGAATCTAGTGGGGTTTAATTATAAATCCATAAAGTGTTTTTCCAAAGGTTATTTGAGTGGAAAAAGGCAAGAGTGAGTGAGAACAATTGAGAAAAAAAAAAGCCAAACTTTGAGTGATAAACTATTGTTTTTGAGATGACTAATACAGGTAGTAGTGATGATGAAAGGAGGGCTCGCCAAGAAGCCGAGATCCGAGGAAGAAATGACTTCACTCTACAAGCTATGCACCAACAATTCGAAAGATGGACCTTGCAATTTCAAGAGATCAAGGATGCCATTGCTGAACAAAATGAGACAATAGCTGAACTTAGGAGGGGAGGTCAACATGTTGTACAACCACAAAATAATCCTAGGCCTCAAAATAGAAGAAATATGCCCCATGGCCCCATTGTAAATCAAGAAAACCCTATAGATGATTTTGTTGATGATCTTGATGTAAATCTAGATAGGGTAGGGAGAGATAGGAGGGGACAACGAGGAAGAGTGGAAGATGATAACATCAATAGCATAAAGATGAAGATGCCAACTTTCAAGGGCACAAGAGATCCAGACTTGTACCTTGATTGGGAGCGGAAAGTTGAAGCCATTTTTTATTGTCACAACTATTCTGAAGCTAAGAAGGTAAAACTTGCCGTTGTTGAATTTTCTGACTATGCTTCTATTTGGTGGAAAAAGCTTATAAGGGATAGACAACAAGATGGAGAACCACCCATTGCTACTTGGGCTGAGATGAAGAGAGTCATGAAGAAGAGGTTCGTGCCTTCCCACTTTCAAAGAGACCTACAAATGCGTCTTCGAAGATTGGAGCAGGGAACCATGACTGTTGATGAATACTTCAAAGCTATGGATATGGCTATGATCCAAGCTAATTGTGTAGAAGATGAAGAGGCCACTATGGCTAGATTTCTTAATGGTTTAAATAAAGAAATAGCTGATGTAGTAGAGATACAACAATATGTAACTTTAGATGAGTTAGTGGACATGGCTGTAAAATTAGAAAAGCAAATTAAAAGAAAGCAGCAAGCTAGCTCATGGAGGAGTCAGCCAAACACCAATTCAAAGAAGCCATGGCCGAAACAAGATGTGACTTCTAGGCCTCAAGAAGGCAAGGGGAAGGCCAAAGTAGATGAAAAGGAGGGAGGTAAAACTTTTAATCCTAAATCACCAAAACCTTCTAGTTCTATTCAATGTTACAAATGTCATGGAAGAGGGCATATGATGCATGAATGTCCAAATAGAAGAAATATTCTCATGAAAGAAGATGGAGAGTATGAGAGTGAAAAAAGTGAGGTAGAGGAAGAAGAGGGAGGTGTGAGTGAAGATGATGTAGAGTTGCCTAATAGTGGTTTTGTTGGGGTAGCTAGGAAGATTCTTGATGGAGAAAATGAGAGTAAAAAAAGTGAGAAAGACGAAGAAGAGGGAGGTGTGAGTGAAGATGATGTAGAACTTCCTTTTAATGATAGTTTGGTTGCAGTAGTTAGGAGGATTATGGCTATCAATTTGGGAGTCAATAGTGAAGAACAAAGGGAAAATATATTCCATACTAGGTGTGGGATAAGGGGGAGAACTTGTTCTATGATTATTGACAGTGGTAGTTGTGCTAATGTAGTGAGTTCACACTTGGTAGATACGTTAGGGCTTGCATGCATGAAACACCCTAAGCCCTATAGACTCCAATGGTTGAATGATAGTGGTGAACTGAAAGTCAACAAACAATGCATGATTTCATTCAATGTTAGCAGGTATGAGGATGATACTCTTTGTGATGTCATTCCTATGCAAGCTTGTCATATCTTGCTTGGTCGTCCATGGCAGTTCGATAGGAATACTTTTCATGATGGAAGGAAGAACAGATATTCACTTGAGCTTAATGGCAAGAAGTATACTCTTGCACCTTTAACACCTTCTCAGGTGTTTGAAGATCAAAAGAGATTGAGGGAATCAATGGGAAAACAAAGGGGACAGAAAAAAGGTGAGCTTGAGGGAAAAGAAATGAAAGATGGCCAAGAGAGAGAGAAAGAGGGCAGCAACTTAAGCAAAGAGGTAAAAGAGGGTTTGAGTGGAAAAAAAGAAAGTTTTGGTGAGAGGAAAGAGGCTAAGGGAAAGAAAAAAGAGAGTCTCTATATAAAAGCCAAAGAGTGTTTGAATGCAAGAAAAGAGGGACAGCCCATAATACTACTTACTTACAAAGAAGTCTTGATTAATTCTGAGCTACTTAGTTCTTCTTTGCCAAGTAGTGTTTTTTCTCTTTTGCAGGACTTTGATGATATCTTTCCTGAAGATATTCCTAAAGGTCTTCCACCTTTGCGTGGAATTGAACACCAAATTGACTTTGTGCCTGGTGCACAGATTCCAAATAGGCCTGCTTATAGGAGTAATCCTGAAGAGACAAAGGAGTTGCAAAGGCAGGTTGAAGAGTTGCTTAAAAAAGGGTTTGTGCGAGAGAGCTTGAGTCCTTGCTCAGTTCCTGTTCTATTGGTGCCCAAAAAAGATGGATCTTGGAGGATGTGCGTGGATTGTCGAGCTATCAACAAGATTACGGTAAAGTATCGTCATCCTATTCCTCGTCTTGATGACATGTTGGATCAATTGCATGGGTCCAAAATCTTTTCTAAAATTGATCTAAAAAGTGGTTACCATCAGATTCGAATGAATCCTGGAGATGAATGGAAAACTGCTTTTAAGACCAAATATGGGCTTTATGAGTGGTTAGTTATGCCTTTTGGCTTGACTAATGCACCCAGCACGTTCATGAGATTGATGAATCATGTTTTTAAGGATTTTCATGGAAAGTTTGTGGTGGTTTATTTTGATGATATCTTGATCTTTTCTAAAACTCTAGATGAGCATGTAGAACACCTAAAACAAGTTTTTGAAGTTCTTAGAAAACAACAATTGTTTGCTAATCTCAAAAAGTGTGCCTTTTGTGTGGATCGTGTGGTATTCTTGGGTTTTGTGGTCAGTTCTAAGGGAGTTGAGGTTGATGAAGAGAAAATCAAGGCAATTAGAGAGTGGCCTAAACCTAAGAGTGTAACTGAGGTTAGAAGTTTTCATGGGCTTGCTAGTTTTTATAGGAGATTTGTTAGAGATTTTAGCACCATTGCTGCTCCTCTAACTGAAGTTATCAAGAAAGATAAGGGTTTTACATGGGGGAAAGACCAAGATGATGCTTTTAACTTGTTGAAAGAAAAATTATGTTCTGCTCCTCTTTTGCAATTACCTAATTTTTCTAAGTCTTTTGAGGTTGAATGTGATGCTTCTGGAAAAGGAATAGGTGCTGTTTTAATGCAGGAATCCAAGCCTATTGCATACTTTAGTGAAAAGTTGAGTGGAGCTACATTGAACTACTCAACTTATGACAAAGAGCTCTATGCTTTGGTAAAGGCTTTAGCTACTTGGCAGCATTATTTGTGGCCTAGAGAGTTTGTGGTTAAGACTGATCATGAATCCTTGAGATATTTGAAGAGCCAAGGTAAGCTTAATCGTAGGCATGCAAAATGGGTTGAATTTATTAAAACTTTCCCATATGTGATTGCTTACAAGCAAGGAAAGGAGAATGTGGTTGCTGATGCACTGTCAAGAAGGTATGTCTTAGTCTCTACTCTTACTTCTAAGCTGATGGGTTTTGATCAAATCAAGGGCCTTTATGCTAATGATTCTGATTTTGGCAAGGTTTTTGCAGAATGTAAGTTGGGTCCTTATGAACGGTTTAATCTTCAAGATGGATTTCTTTTTAAGGAAAATAAATTGTGTATCCCTAATTGCTCTTTGCGTGAATTGTTTGTTAGGGAAGCACATTGTGGTGGACTCATGGGACACTTCAGAGTGCCCAAAACATTGGATATACTTGCTGAACATTTCTTTTGGCCAGGCATGCGAAAGGATGTTGAGAAAGTGTGCTCTCAATGTCTTGAATGTAAACAAGCCAAATCGAAAGTGTTACCACATGGTCTTTATACTCCTTTACCTGTTCCCACTTCCCCTTGGCTTGATATTTCCATGGATTTTGTGTTAGGTTTGCCTAGAACTAAGCATGGTAAGGACAGTATATTTGTGGTGGTAGATAGATTTTCAAAAATGGCTCGCTTTATTCCATGTTTGAAGACTAATGATGCATCACATGTGGCTGATCTGTTTGTAAAAGAAGTGGTTAAATTACATGGTATACCTAAAACTATTATTAGTGATAGGGATGCTAAGTTTTTAAGTCACTTTTGGAGAGTTCTTTGGGGAAAGTTGGGAACTAAACTACTATTTTCTACGTCTTGTCACCCGCAAACTGACGGGCAAACAGAAGTAGTTAATAGGACTTTAGGGAATATGTTGAGGGCTGTTCTAAAAGGAAAATTAACATTTTGGGAAGAACATTTGTCCATGGTAGAGTTTGCCTATAATAGAACTGTCCATTCTTCTACAGGTAAGTCTCCTTTTGAAGTTGTTTATGGCTTTAATCCCCTCACCCCCCTTGATTTGCTGCCTTTGCCTACTGATAATATTGTTAATCTTGATGGTAGGAAGAAGGCTGAAATGATGAAGAAGATTCATGAACAAACAAAGCTTGCAATTGAGCGGAAGAATGAGCAGACTGCCTTAAGGAGAAATAAGGGGCGAAAATCTGTTATTTTTAAGCCCGGGGATCAAGTATGGGTGCATTTCAGGAAGGAAAGGTTTCCTGCCAAAAGAAGATCCAAACTAGACCCAAGAGGAGATGGTCCATTTGAAGTCCTTGAAAGGATTGGAGACAATGCTTACAAACTTGATCTTCCTAGTGAGTATCAAGTTAGTGCTACTTTCAATGTTTCTGATCTTTCCTTATTTGATGCAGGTTTAAATTCGAGGAAGAATTCATCTCAAGAAGAGGGGAATGATAGCATCCATGGTAGCTCAGAATTATTGAAGGACGTGGATGAAGATTTGGAAGTTCCAAGAAGACCCATGACAAGATCTCAAACGAGGAAATTGCAAGACATGCTTAATGGGCTGCAATCAACAATTCAAAAGTGTCTTATGATGGAAGAAGAGCTCCAGCCCAATTCAGATTTTTTCCTCAAGTCTTACAGTTATTTGGAGGCCCAAATTAAAGTCCAAAGTGAGATGGAATGAGGTCCAAATCAGCCCCAAAAGAAGAAGTTTCCAGCAGCCCAAAATTAGCCAAAATATTATTATTTTCTAGAATAAATATTTAATTGTTGTTTTAATCTATGTTGACTTGCATTGGTCCAAGTGTGGGTAGTCTTCTAGGTTGTTTTAATCTATGTTGACTGCCTTGGTCCAAGTGTGGGAAGTCTTCTATGCTTCTAGGGAAGATAATTCCCATTTATTTCTATTTTGACTAGCTCCTTCTTTACAACTATATAAAGGGGTGATTGTCATTCATTGTAAAGCAGATTTTGAAGAATATATTATATTGAGAGTTCTTTTGAACCTTTGTGGTATTACTTTAGGATTTATCTTTCAACCTAACTAGTTCCTAGTTCAAGGTAGTAAGATAATTTCTTCCTTGATATCTTTGATTTCTTTTTTGGTATTCTTTCGAAGGCGGTTAGTTCTAAATACTAATTGTTGTCTTAAGTTACTCACAAAGCGGTCAGGATCCTAATCTACTGTTTTTGATTAGTTATCTCAAGTAAAGGCGCTAGATTTCTTCCTATAAATCTATACGTTGTTACTTGGATCTTGTCAAGACTTTAGAACTAACGTTCTTGGAAATTCGTGGATTGTTCCTTCGAATTTCCCATATCTTTTATTTTTTTAGTTTTTAGATTCTTTTCTATATTTGCTTCCGCACTTCTTATATTTTAATTATAAATTTGGGATCTCCCTAACCTCGTTATTATCACCCAGCTCCAATTCCTCCGCCGGCTGCTTCGGGTCAACAAATGACCGAGGACATCCAGTTGTTGACACAATTGGTTGCCGCACAGGCACAACGACAAAATGTGGGTTCAAGTGACCGGGCAGCAAGTACCAAGGCCCGTGATTTTATGAGCCTAAATCCTCCGGAGTTCTTCGGGTCAAAGCCGGCGGAAGAACCACAAAGTTTCATTGATGAAATGTTGAGGACATTGAAGATTGTCCATGCTTCCGAGACCGAATCCGTGGAGTTGGCGTCTTATAGACTCCGAGATGTGGCGGTGTTATGGTACAACAATTGGGTATTATCAAGAGGAGAGAATGTGTCTCTTCCAGTTTGACAAGAGTTTGTAGATGCTTTTATTCGTCACTATTTGCCACTCGAGGTCCGCCAAGCTAGAGCAGATAGATTTCTGAATTTGAGGCAAGGAAACATGAGTGCCCGGGAGTATAACATGCAATTCAACTCTTTGGCTAGATATGCTCCGACTATGGTGGCCGACATGGGAGACCGGGTACATAGGTTTGTGAGTGGCCTAGGGCCACATCTATTCAGAGATTGTCTGACCGCTTCTTTTCAAGACGGGATGGATATTTCCCGAATACAGGCCCATGCTCATAATTTGGAGGGGCGACAACAACAACAACAACGGGGTGATCGCGACAGTGATAGAAGACAGGGAAAAAGGGCTAGATCTATGGGCATAGGCAGTGATTATAGAGGGGGATCGAGGCAGACTTATTCCCGACATTCAGGCCAGTCAGCGACTAGCGCACCTCCCAGATTTCCAGCTAGAAGATTTGACTGCTCCTTTCGCTCGGGACAGGGTCAGAGTTCGAGGGCTTCAGGTTCCCAGTTTGAGGGTGATTATAGTCAGGGGATACCCCCAGTTCCACGATGTAGTCGGTGCCGCAAATTACACTTAGGGCCATGTCGTCAGGACACTGATGCTTGCTATGTTTGTGGGCAGACCGGACATTTGATGAGAGATTGTCCCTCACGATATGGCAGAGGTGGGGTTCAGCCCACAGGCTCAGCAACGGGTTCCTCATCAGCAAGCTCAGCGGGGCAGACTCCCCAGATGACAGCAGGCCGAGGTAGAGGCCGAGGGGCAGCATCTACTTCAGGTGCCACTCAGCCCCGTGTATATGCTTTAGCAGGACGGAAGGATCTCGAGTCCTCCCCGGATGTGGTTATAGGTATATTGTCTATACTCTCCTGTGATGTGTATGCGTTGATAGATCCGGGTTGTATTGGGGTGAAACTCGAGTCAATTAAACCCTTTGAGGTGCTTACTCCGGTTGGTGATCCCGTGATAGCAAGACGAGTGTACAAGAATTGTGTCATTGTGATATGTGATCGACAGACCAAGGCTGATTTGATTGAGCTGGAAATAGTAGATTTCGATGTAATCATGGGTATATATTGGTTGGCTTCGTGTTATGCAAATGTTGATTGCCGCACGAAAGTGGTTCGATTTCAATTTCCGAGAGAGCCCGTGCTTGAATGGAAGGGTAATACAGCATCTCCAAAGGGCAGGTTTATTTCCTACCTCAAGGCAAGGAAGATGATAGCCAAGGGCTATATCTATCACCTAGTTCGGGTTCACGACACCGAGGTAGAGCCGCCGACTTTCCAGTCAGTTCCGGTAGTGAATGAATTCCCAGATGTGTTTCCAGACGAACTTCCAGGACTTCCTCCAGAAAGAGAGATTGACTTCGCCATTGATGTGTTGCCGGATACCAAGCCTATTTCCATTCCTCCTTATCGAATGGCCCCGGCGGAATTAAAAGAGCTAAAGGCGCAGTTGAGAGACTTGCTCGAGAAGGGATTCATTAGACCCAGTTCATCACCGTGGGGAGCATCGGTCTTGTTTGTGAGAAACAAAGACGGTTCCCTGCGAATGTGCATCGACTATAGGCAATTGAACAAGGTGACGATAAAGAACAAATATCCTCTCCCAAGAATTGATGACTTGTTCGACAGTTGCAAAGTGCCAAGTGGTTTTCCAAAATAGATTTGAGGTAGGGTTACCATCAAGTGAGAGTTAGAGAAGCAGATATTCCTAAAACAGCCTTCAGAACGAGATATGGCCACTATGAATTTCAAGTGATGTCGTTCGAGTTGACTAATGCTCTGGCTGTGTTTATGAATTCGATCAACAACGTATTCCGGCCTCTCTTGGATCTATTTGTGATAGTTTTTATTGATGATATTCTGGTATATTCTCGCACGGAATCGGAACATGCAGATCATCTGAAAATTGTTCTTGGTATTCTTCGAGCCCGAGAATTGTATGCAAAATTTTCAAAGTGTGAGTTCTGGCTGAATTCTGTGTCATTCCTGGGCCATGTCATTTCAAATGATGGTATTCGAGTTGACACCCAGAAAATTGAAGCTGTGAAGACTTGGCCAAGGCCTACGACGCCCACAGAAGTCCATAGTTTTCTGGGTTTGGCAGGATATTATCGAAGGTTCGTAGAGGGCTTTTCGTCTATTTCAGCCCCATTGACGAAGCTAACCCACAAGTCAGCAAAGTTTCAATGGGATGATGCCTGTGAGCACAATTTCCAAGAGTTTATAAATAGGTTGACGTCAGCCCCGGTTCTAACACTTCCAGAAGGGCCAGATGGCTATGTTGTGTCTTGTGACGCTTCCGGTGTCGGATTAGGATGCGTATTGATGCAGCATGGTAAGGTTATTACATATGCTTCGAGACAATTGCGGAACCATGAGAAGAGTTATACAACTCATGATCTCGAACTAGCTGCGGTCATTCATGCCTTGAAAATGTGGAGACATTATTTGTACGGTGTGCACGTTGATATCTATACAGATCACAAAAGTCTTCAGTACATCTTCAAGCAAAAAGAGTTTAACCTGCGACAGAGGCGGTGATTAGAATTATTAAAAGATTATGATGTTAACATTTTATACCACCCCGGTAAGGCGAATGTAGTAGCTGACGCACTTAGCCGCCGATCAATGAGTAGTTTATGTGAAGTCCCTCCGGAAAGGAAAGAGATGGTTCAAGAACTTCATTGATTGGCTAATCTTAGAGTGCGTGTAATTGATTCGAGCGATGCCGGGATTAGTATAAAGGATTCCACAATTTCGTCCTTGGATATGGAAGTGAAAGAACGGCAGTTGATACAATAACGGATACGCGGAAGCAATAAAATGACAAGGAAAGTAAATGATAGATAGATTGACACAAGAAAATGGAATTAAAAGCAACCTAAAGGTGTATCAAACCTAAAGACCTCAATTAATTAGCATAAACAAGCACCAACCTCTTAGGATGACCTCAAGGGAATTGAATTCCCAAGCAACCAATCCTCTCACAATCAAAGGTTCAACAAGAGCCATCCATGGCCTCTCTACAAGTTTCTCTCTCTAGAGACAACTCTCTCAAAAATCACTCATCTTTTCTTCCAAATGTCAAAAGTCCCTAATCAAATGAAAGACTAGCTATTTATACTAACTAACTAATAGAAGACACTACATTATTACAATTATACCCTTAATGAAGTAAGGGTCTTGTTTGGCTAGTCTTGTGGAGATGGAAATCTTGAATTGGCTAGCCTCCCAATCTTGAATTGGCTAGCCTCCCTTGCTCGTTGGCCACTTTAATATTCTTCCATCTCCCATCCGTCCTCTCCATGCTATCATCCAAACTTTGGCTCCACGAGACGGTCCTTTAAGTGTCCTTGAGGCAACTCGGCTTGTATCATTCTCCCCTTCTTGAAAAGGATTCGTCCTCGAATCTATACCTTGCAAAACCATAAAGGAGACAAACAAAAACCAAGTCCTCAAAGGATGAGGGTTAGTGTTAAGGTGGACCAACCTACCACCATGCCAAGTAAGCACAAATTTTTGATATAGCCAAGTATCAACCATTTTCAAGCAAAATAAGCTCTTAAGTAGAGTACTAAGAACTTGGCTATCCCAAAGATCAAGAAATGAGGATATTCTCAGAGAACCAATGATTTCAAGAAACCAAGTTGGCATAAAACACAAATAATCCTCAATTGCAAAATGATACCATTCACACAAAGTGAAGATTTCACCGGGGTCAAAAGGAAAAGATACCCACATATCACGGGCAAGGCAACAACTAAGCACCTCAATAAGGCCCCGCCCAACATCAAATGAACTCTCAACAATAACATGAATGTCATCATATGCAAATAAGTAATAAAGAAAGGTATCACGTAAAATAACTTCCTCATCAATATCACTCCCCAATGTAACCTCACCATACGGTTCAAGGACAAGATTATCCAAGGGGCTACTATGAAGTTGAACATGAAAGGAAGAATTTGCAATTTCTAGACAAGAATTACCTTCCTTTGTAACACTTTCCTTCCCCACAAATGGATCACAATTCCTCAAAGGAAGATCTCCATCATGGGAAAGAGTGTCTTCATTCCATAGTGGGTTACATATCACATTATAGCCTCCAAAGGAAACTAAACGTTCAACATTACCAAACATCCCACTAGGTTCATCACTCTCACTAGTCATGTCATCCTCAAATAAAACATTATCCTTTACAAGAGAGTAATCAATGAACAATGAGGAGTCAAAGCATGTCATTTCACTCTCAAAAGGACCAATGTTATCTTTCAATGTATTTTTGCTCACATGACTATCTACATGACACGCATCACCACTACAACTTGGAGTCTTATCACATGACACTAGAGTACGATCAAGAGACCCATTTTGACATGAAACAAATAAGGGTGAGATGTCACATTCTTTCAATTGACCAACTATATCAACATTATCACTAACTAGAGGTACATTAAACACATCACAAGGATCCTCAAGTAGTGAATTATCATTAGAAGCAAGTTGATCAACACTAGTTCGTAGTATGTCAAACTCGCAAGGATTACTAACATGATGACCACATGACATTGTACTACCAATCAATTCACAAGTGTCAACACTAGGTGGACACAAATCGATCTTGCAAGAAGAATCAATTTTGTCATCTAAAGGATCAACTAGTGTTTGAGCACCTTCATTCGATAATGCACTATCATTCAAAGCACAAGTGTCAACACTAGGTGGACACAAATCGACCTTACAAGAAGGAACAATTCGGTCATCAATAGGATCAACTAGTGTGGGGACACTTTCGACAATGGCATTAGCAATACATGGCAAAGGAGCATTAGGCTTAACACAAGGCAAACCGACTTTCATGCTTGACTTGACATTAAAATCACACAAAGATGTAGGAGTATAAGGATAAGTGATCTTACCTTGGTGTTCATGCAAGCTCCTTTGACCAATGGAAGGAATGGTTGTGGTCGCCGTCTTTGCCTTCAAGCACGGGGTTCTCTCAAAAGAGGTACCCCTCAAAGATTCATTTCTTCTCACACGTGGCTTGGGATATTGGCTTCTCAATATCCTTTTCATGTCCTCCCAAGTTTTGATGGGACTCCTCACTTGTCTCCCACAACTTTTCACATACTCCCAATATTTGACAAGCTTTGAGTCAAAAGTTTGAACGGCTAAGTCCATCTTCCTTAGTCGTGAGTAGTTGTAGCTAGCAAAGATTTCATCCATCATGAGTTCCCATTCATAGAACTCTTCACCACTAGCGCTCATACATAGGGTAGGCCAACGTACATTGGGCTCTTGCACTTTTATCCTTGGATTCGTTCTATGAAGTATGTTTGGAAATAGAGGTGTCCCCCGTTCATTCACAACATACTTATGCCAATTTTGTTCATCCGCAATCCCATGGTCTTCAAACCAAGCAAACCCAAAGCACATGTCACAATTGTCCATAGGGAGTATTTCGCAACACACTTTCTCATGGTATTCCCCATAAGAGAAAGGTACATATGCCACATTAGTTAACCTTCCCTTTTGCTTTGCCCTTTTCACTATAGATAACCCCAACCCAACCACAAGACGAGGAGTGACATAACATTCACTAAAGTAGTCATCAATTTCAAGACGAATCCTCTCCTCTTTCAACACCCTCACAAGCATTGAGTGACATCTTCTATCCATGGAGTAGTACCTGCACAGAATACTTAGCAAACACGTTACTTGTAAAGAAACCTCACCACACTCGTGTTTACACTCTTTTGTGCTCTGCTAGCACCACTCGAATGAGCTCACACACTCTTGCCTTTTACCACTCAAATGGATTAGCCGATGTTGATTCTCTATTGGATTCAGTTGGTTGCACAGTGCACAATTGCTACTCGAGATCGGAATGGATTCTTGTTAGACTCGAAGAAAGACGGACGACTCAATTCAAACAAACGCACTTGAGCCAAGAAATTAACAACGAAGCAAAAACGAAGAAAAGCACGAAAGAATTGGCACGAAAGAAATGCGAACACAAGAACTAGCAAACACAAGTAGGAACAACTACTACATGCCTACTAGTAAAGAGACACAAGAAAATTGAATGCAAAAATCGGGAAAATAACTAAAATTTCGGGCCCGGGTAGGTGATAACTTGAAAACACGACCAGGAGGCCCCAATTGATCCAAGGTATCAATTTGAAGTAATGAATTTTTTTGAATTTCTATACTCTTTTTTTTTTTTTTTTTTTTTTTTTTTTTTTTTTTTTTTTTTTTTTTTTTTTTTTTTGTTCCCTAACAAAGGATTAGGGACACAAAACCATCAACTAAGGATCAAGATTTTTTTTCGTTTTGAGAAGTTGAATCAAAGAGAAAAAAGAAAAAAAAAAAGAAAAAAACTAAATTTGTGCAACCTGCGACACTTGTGCATAGCATGCGACTCGCATGTTCAACATGCGACTCGCATGTTCAACATGCGAGTGCGATGTGCGTTTCGCAGATGATGCAACCAAGGTGTCAACGCTCTGTCACAGGATGCGACACCATGTGCGATTCGCATGTTCAACATGCGATGAAATATGCGAGTCGCACATGCTGCCACCAAAATCCCAACTCTCTGTCGTCAAGTGCGACACAACCTGCGACTCGCAGGTTCAACATGCGACTCGCATGTAGTGTCGCAGATGGGCCAATGCGATTTTTTTTTTTTTTTTTTTTTTTTTTTTTTTTTTTTTTTGCAAAAATCAGAAATTTAGATCCACAAACACTTTTGATGAACTAAGTATTTCTGATTTTTTTTGATTTTTTTTTTTTTGTTTTTGGCCCTCTAACACTTTTTCACAACTTTATTTCACAACTTTTGGATCAAATGGACCTTTGGAGAGTCTTCTTCCTTATGAAGATATGAAGGTCTTCAAGAACACAAGAACAAATCAAAATTCAACTACCCTCAAATCAACTCCAAATTGGCTCAAATTTCGGATTTAAGTTCTCTTTAATGTGGAGAACAAAGCCCAATAGGGTTCAACCTTTAACTTCACCTTCTTCAACAAGACCCCCTTTTAAGTTCTTGAAGCTTTGAAGCTCAACAATGGTGGAACACAAACCCTAACTCCAAATTGACTTGAAATGGAAGATTTAGACTCTAGAAACACTAGGAAACTCTAATCTAACACTAGATTCAACAAAATCAACAAGAAAATTCGAATTTTTTTTTTTTTTTTTTTTTTTTAATTTCGGTTTTTTTTTTTTTTTTTTGTTGAATCAAAACCCAAGATTAGATTTGGTAGAACAAATCTAAACTAAGCTCTGATACCAATTGATACAATAACGGATACGCGGAAGCAATAAAATGACAAGGAAAGTAAATGATAGATAGATTGACACAAGAAAATGGAATTAAAAGCAACCTAAAGGTGTATCAAACCTAAAGACCTCAATTAATTAGCATAAACAAGCACCAACCTC
Source organism: Lycium barbarum (assembly GCF_019175385.1). NCBI lineage: Eukaryota > Viridiplantae > Streptophyta > Magnoliopsida > Solanales > Solanaceae > Lycium > Lycium barbarum. The sequence continues at coordinate 75,845,490 of NC_083340.1, read as the reverse complement.
TTAGGATGACCTCAAGGGAATTGAATTCCCAAGCAACCAATCCTCTCACAATCAAAGGTTCAACAAGAGCCATCCATGGCCTCTCTACAAGTTTCTCTCTCTAGAGACAACTCTCTCAAAAATCACTCATCTTTTCTTCCAAATGTCAAAAGTCCCTAATCAAATGAAAGACTAGCTATTTATACTAACTAACTAATAGAAGACACTACATTATTACAATTATACCCTTAATGAAGTAAGGGTCTTGTTTGGCTAGTCTTGTGGAGATGGAAATCTTGAATTGGCTAGCCTCCCAATCTTGAATTGGCTAGCCTCCCTTGCTCGTTGGCCACTTTAATATTCTTCCATCTCCCATCCGTCCTCTCCATGCTATCATCCAAACTTTGGCTCCACGAGACGGTCCTTTAAGTGTCCTTGAGGCAACTCGGCTTGTATCAGCAGTGCAAAGATCCGCAGTTATGTCGTTATAGAGACACATCTCATGGGAAAGAAAAGTCTCCGTTTGAAGTTTCCATGGATGGAATTCTTAGGTACCGAGGCAGGTTATGTGTGATGAATGTGGCGGAAATGCGCCGACGAATTTTAGAAGAAGCACATTACTCTCGATATTCTATTCACCCAGGTGCAACCAAAATGTACCATAATCTCAAGATGATGTACTGGTGGGATGGCATGAAGAGAGAATAGCAGAATTCGTAGCACAATGTCCAAATTGCCAACAGGTAAAAGCGGAACACCAGAAGCCGGGAGGCTTATTGCAAGCAATGGAAATCCCTACATGGAAATGGGAAGTGATCAACATGGATTTCATCGTGGGATTACCCCGTTCCCGTGGCAGGTATGACTCTATATGGGTGATCGTGGATAGGCTGACGAAAGCAGCCCATTTTCTTCCAGTCAGGACCACGTACTCAGCAGAAGAATATGCAAGGTTGTATCTCAAAGAAATTGTGCGACTCCATGGAATCCCATTATCTATTATTACAGATAGAGGAGCACAGTTTACAGCTAAGTTCTGGAAGTCTTTTCAAGAATGTTTGGGAACGCAAGTGAAGTTTAGCACGGCATTTCATCTGCAAACCGATGGGCAAGCCGAGCGCACTATTTAGACCTTGGAAGATATGCTACGAGCGTGTGTACTGGATTTCGGTGGTAGTTGGGATGATCATTTGCCACTAATTGAGTTTGCATATAACAACAACTATCATTCTAGTATACAAATGGCCCCATATGAAGCTTTATATGGAAGGAAATGCAGATCTCCAATCGGATGGTTTGAAATAGGTGAAGCACAAGTAGTGGGCCGCGAATTGATCCAACAAGCGATAGAAAAAGTCCAGGTGATCCAAGATCGGTTCTTCACAGCCCAAAGTCGCCAAAAATCCTACGCTGACAACCGCCGACGAGACTTGGAATTTCAAATTAATGATTGGGTATTTTTTAAAGTGTCACCCATGAAAGGGGTGATGAGATTTGGTAAGAAAGGGAAGCTAAGTCCCAAATACATTGGACCCTACAAAATCATCCGCAAGGTGGGCCAGGTAGCCTATGAATTGGATTTTCCTTCGGGGCTTGAATCAGTACATCAAGTCTTTCATGTTTCGATGCTCCACAAGTGTGTTGGAGATCCCACAAAGATTGTCCCGATAGATGACGTGCAAGTAACAGAAAGGCTAACCTATAAAGAGGTGCCTATTGCCATCCTAGATAGGCAAGTGCGAAAGCTTCGAAATAAAGAAGTAGTGTCAGTCAAAGTATTGTGGCGAAACAACAATCGGGATGAAATGACTTGGGAAGCAGAAGACAATATGGAGTCCAAGTACCCACACTTATTCCAACCCCCAAGAGAGATCCAAGATGAAACACCAACAATATAAGGTATGTATCCTTTATCTTTATGCTTTTGGTCGTGTATGGCCATAGATATGTCGATGTTGTGATGTAGCCCTGTGAGGCAGTGACCTGATATTATGGGTTGTTATGGCAGGATGATAGTACCATATTATAAGGAAACTTTGGCGAAATTTTCTAGAATACCGGATGATCTAACATTCGAGGACGAATGTTTCCGGAAGGGGGGAAGAATGTGACACCTCGGAAACTTTTCCGTGAGCATACAATGAATAGACCAACGAAGAGTATGAGTGTACGATATTTTTCTAAGAAGGGAACGACTACAAATGAGTTTTGAAAAACGCGAAGGTTGCAGATTTGCATTGCGACCCAGTGGTTGTAAAACAAAATACTGCTCGTAAAGTGCCATCGTCCTCCAACTATCAAAACTTCAACGTTCTATCAAATGTTGAAATGGTTAAATACGACTCAGAATACGGACCGTAAATCGAAATACGGCCCGTAAACTGCGACCATAAACCACCATGGCCTACAGCAAACCTTTCTGTTTCTGATATGCTTAAATACGGTCGTGGAGGATGGACTGTAAACCAGAAAATGGCCCGTAAACAGGGTTTACGGCCACTGTGCATCCCGACTACTGTTCACAAAAATAAGATTTTTAAGTTAAGTATAAGGGACCCCAAGCTCATTTCATTTCATTTCTCATCTTCACAATTCAAGAATTCTCTAGAATACTCCAAAACACTTCATCCACAAGAATTTAAGAGAATCAAGGGAAAATCAAGATCAACAATGCCAAATTCATGAAAACAAGAGTGTGATACCTAGCTCAAGTTCATCTTCCTCAAAGAAAACCAAAAGAGGTGAAGTAGGGTTTTGGTGCTAGAGTAGAGACTCCACTCAAGGCTTGTTCCACCGTCATCCAAGGTAAGTTTCATGACCATTTCATGTTGTTTAAGGTATTGGAAGGTTAAGATACCCGAATTGTAGAAAAGCATAGCAAATGGGTCATAAATGAGTGAATAGTGCCATGAGTGAATGGTAGTTGAATTGAATCATGAATGTTAGTGTGTTGTGAGTATGAATGCGTTATAAACGACATGTAGATCATGAGATAAGTGTGATACATGAGAAAATATGATAGCGAACCCAAAACCATAAAGGTGATAAAAATGAAGAGAAATGGTGGATCGTGGTCATTGTATATGAATGATAATTGTTGATTGCTATATTGTAGTTGTTGTTGTGGGTGTTGGGAGTTGATATGGAATATGGGAAAAGTAGTATAGAAAAAGGAAGTGTTGTTGTCACGACCCAGCCCCGTGGGCCGCGACTGGCACCCTACCTGGGCGCCCAGACCGAATCATACATTCATTATAAGGTCCAAACTTATTTCCGAATTTTACGAAATCATATCAAACATAATTTATATGAAAATATGTCTTAAGCGGTCGCACAAATCAAATACAAACTGAGCGGCGGAATAGACATCGCCGGTCAAAAGTGCAAACATACGCATAAGGGCCATTTGGGGCCATCATAACAAGCAGACCGCTTTAAGACCAGAAAACGAAATCAAACCAACATATACAGGACCCTTACCCCGCATATATGACTACAGGCCTCTACGAACTCAAAACAAAGACACATGGCGAGACAGGGCCCCGCCGTACCCAAATAGTCACATGTACAAAATATATACAAAGCAAAAGGAGTCTGTACCAAAAGTGGACTCCGGATCAAAGAGGAGTACTCCGGAATAGCAAAGAGGGAAGCCTACTGTGGAGGATCACCAATGTCTGTACCTGCGGGCATAAAACGCAGCCCCCGAAGAAAGGGGGTCAGTACGAAATATGTACTGAGCATGTAAAGCACGGAGTACAGAAATATGGATCAAAACTGACAGCAAATCAGATAACAAAATGGAATACAAATCGGTATGTCAAAATCCGTATCAAAATCATATACGTATATACAATGCAAACGAAATCATGCAAACGCTTAGGAACGTGGTCGCCACTCCGACGCTGGCGCCACACACAGCATAACACCAGAAGGTTTCAAATCTCCGTACATCCCCGAACACAAACATAATCAGAGGTGAGCGTATCGCATCACGAGCCATATCACAGCATAACTCCAAACGGAACCCGGCCCTATGGCGAAGCCTCGGGAACCGTAACACAGCATACGGCCGAATTATTATAAGGCGCACGAATCATAACCGGCCCGGGAACCGGTGAACGAAGTCCTAATAAGGCACGAGCGGAGTCGTGAGCAAACAAATGCAAATCATGCTTCAAAATAGTCTTTCAAAACATAATAGTTTTACAAATCGTTCCGTGGCACAAAATAAGCGAATACTTAGTCGATACAAAGATCCGTTTCACAAAAGTTTCCAAAATGGTACGTATGGCTCAAAACGTAACTTATCATATCATAATATTCCAAATGTATCTCATAAGAGGGAATTCCAAAATCGAAAGTATCATATCAAACTTTATTCACAAAGATAGCCCAATAAGGCAAACAGGGCGTATCGGGGTTAGCGGGCCCACCTCGAGTCAAATTGAGGTGGCGAACATATTTTCTGAACATTCATAGGCCAAAGGGGTCATACATAATCATTTCTAAGTTACCCGACCACATTTCGATAGGTTTCGGACGAGTGGTGGCATTCTAGCCAAAATAGAGCCCTTAGGCTTCAATTGAATTGAATGAATAGTAACTTTTCTGTGGATCGGGTTTCGAGGAGCAGGAATGCTCCGGAAGTTCTCATATTCGCCTACCATACTAAGATATGCCAAACGAAGGAGTGGGAAGCTTTACATACCTTACAGACGTCGTATGCTCTCCCAAAAGTCAAGTCCCGTTTCGTCTGAAATCTGCAAATGGTCAAAGTTACCAATTGAGATTCTTAGGCCTAAAAATGCCTTTAACATCATTTTTGCCTACCGAAATTTCGGCAGCATTTCCCCTATAAATCTAACATCCCCGAGGCTTAGCTCGGCTCAAAATACATCAACCACAACAGCCCACACATCAACAAACAACACAAGCCACAATCAAACCATTCTAGCTTCAAAGTTCTACTTTATTACCTAAGTTGGCAACTTTCATTCAAACTTTCAAAACTCCAATTCTACATCTACATAATTGTATTCATTTCCACATTCAAACTTATACAATCACATCCTAACTACAACCCAAGCCATACACGAAATTGCCCCAAAATCCATTACTTTCCATAATTCTTCAAAACATCAAAAATTCACGACGAACATTCTAACTCACGTCGTTTCATTCCGAATTCATTAACATCATTATAAATTCATATTTAAAGTCTCTAGCACCCTAAATATACAATGATATACATAATGATACCGAAGGTATACACTTTCCGATAATGTCCGAAACCATTTTCCAATGCCCATTTAATTCACTAACCAATCATTTACGTCCTAAATGTTATAACGACGCCACAAACCAACTAAAAAAGATAAGATTCCCATACCTTTGCACTATATATAACTCACGGCCAACATACAATATACACACACACCCACGGCTTTCTATTTACATCCAAGTTACGGGATTCTCGTCTATTTCCAATCCTTAGCATATTCATATCAATTCTATAACATTAAAGGGGCAAAATTCTTACCTTTTCTTGAAAACCCGACTTGTCGCAAACGAGGTTCTTGTGCCAAACTAATTATACCCCGTTGAAGAGGGCCTTGAGTACTTCACAACTATGTAGAAATTAGGATTTTTGGATCAACAACAAAGCTTGGGAATTATTTTTTTTCTCTCTTTTCTCCTTCGGCCGAGAGCCTTATTTGTTTGGTGTTCTTCAATTTTTTTGTTCTTGTTCTAGATAATTATCAAGTATACATGATATATATCCTTTAGAGAGTCATGTGCTATGCACATGACATCAACATAGTGGGTTTGGGCCTTGCTAAGGCCGGCCACCCTATTAACTTTGGGCCTAAATTCTTGTTCCATTTTTCTTGGCCCAATTCATTAAAAGTCCCGTTTTGCAATTCCCGAAACTAATTTCCGAAACTCCAAATTTACCCTCGGCCTTTCCCGATGTCTTAACATTAAAGATTCCATAACCAACATAGTCATATTCACCAAAATCAAAACATTTCCTTATAACACATAAATCATAATTATTTTCTCAATTTCCAATTATACGAAAACACGGGACATAACAGCTGTCCAATTGTCTCTAGAAATAGTAGTGCATTCTTATAGTTGATTAACTAACGTTAGTACGAATCCTCTTTTCAAGGTAGAGATGTGACATTGAAGGAGAATAAGCGAACGCTAGATTTCTTAAATGAGAAAGGTATGTGAGGCTTAACTCTTCTTTCAGAAGGCATGAATCCTTCAAGTTTTCCATAATCCTTCTATAAGATGAAGCTTATGAGTCCTTCTATATATCGAATCACCAATAAGCATGATAATAATGACAATGAGCTAGAGTATAGAGATTCAAGAAATTGTGGTATGATGTTCCTACAATGCTAATGATGTTATTATTATTACCACTCGCCTTATGCCTTATTTCCTTCAAGGCGAGGCATGATACCCATGAAATGTCCATAACACAATCGGAGGTTCACGACCTTACATCACCCCGACATAGTGTGGTTGCCTTAAAGCCTAATGTATGGTCCTAACGCTAATGTATGCTATGACAATAAGATGATAAATAATGCTAACTTAGTAATACGACAATGGGATACATGGAATACCAAGAAATGATAACATGATGCAATGGTATGAGATGTGTAAGAGTGATATGTTACGATTGATTTTGTGATGATATAATTCCACCGCACCACGATGGCTGGGCATGTCACCGCTAAGGCGGGCTGCATATGATTCCACTATGCCTAGATGGCCGGGCATGTAACCGCTAAGGCGGGCATGCCTAGATAGAGGTGCATTAAGACCTCTGGCATGGTCCCACCTCTCATATCATAAGACCGCTATATCATGAAGCCTGAAAGCCGCTAACTCTGTTGCCTCGGTATCGGTAGCATGCATGACCTTAAAAATATAGTGAAGCTTATCGACGAAGTTCTATGGATCCTCATTCCGCTTAACCCCTGAGTGCTCTGGGTGGTCAAGTGCTAAGAACTCACGAACCCTCGAACTTTTGGACCCATCAGTGGTCACTGTACCAGCAGGTGCTCTCGGCTGTCTCTGTGTTGCCACAAGCTAAGTCAATAAGTGCACCACTCCTAAGATCCTGGTCTGTCGGTGCGGGAGGAGGTACTGGAGGTACTGCCTCCCTCGGGAGCTCCTCGAGCTGTGGAGTCGTTGATAATGGCTAGGATAGGGTCTCGCCTTGGCCTTCAGACAGGGCCTCAGCTGTCGGGTGTGCCCTACTGTTCCTCTCACCAGCTGTCGTATCACCTCTCCGGCTAGCTACAGTCTTCCTAGTCACCGGCATAGCTATATACAAATGTAGAAGGGTGAGTTTAAGTCAAATCTCCTATGACTTGGCTCTACAACACGATTTAGATTTGAAAGAAGTGTAACCAATTCCTAAATGCCCTGTAGCTTCCTATTTATATGATGTGGTGCAAAGTACATCTATAAACAAGACATTACTAGACACGACTTGTAGACTCCCTAGGACAAACCTGCTCTCATACCAAGTTTGTCACGCCCCAAATCTCTCAGGGTTATTCGACGGGAAGGTCGACGACTCGTCGACATGTCGACGATCCGTCGACTTGACCGTCGAGTTTCTCTGCTGCAACACTCAGATTTTTCTGGTTTATTTCACCTCCCGGCTTTCTGATACCTGCAGAACATAGCTTAAACTCCCACATATGTTGAATAATCAGATAGAGTCTTTGTAACCTCAAAAAACATCCTCGCTCACTAACGTCACGTCGGCTATCTTATGGTGAAACCCAACATATAAAGTACGGGGTATAACATTATCATCCTGGGAACATTTTTTGAATAAACAATCAAGCTTAGACTTTTTACACTTAAACACTTATGAAAGAACCTTTAAATTAGACATCCAACTTACTCTAGGTGTGCCAGATACTACTCAATTTCAGCTATTAAACAAAACCTCTTTCAGTTCATCCCCCATTCACCTTATTAGTGTACAAAGCTTAGCTTAGAGCGCACTCTAGTTTAGATAGGACATAATACATTTCATCACAAACCAACTGCCTTTTTTTAAATGAAAACTTCAATTAGCTAAGTGTGAACCATGATCTTCTTAGTCTATCCTATATAGATTAACTAACCATGTATCCTCTTATTATTAAGCATTTAACAAGCAAAAAGATCTCTTTAATGGATCAGGAAAAAAAATACCCAACAGAGTTCAAAACGAGAAACATTATCACCTAGTTTCTAATGTCACGTAAATCAACACATTAAGCCTAAATGAACTTTAACTAATCATATTTAACTTGAAGCTAAGAAAATATTAAAATACATGACTAAACCAACAAACAAGAAAATAAATAGACATAACCAAACATAACATGTATAAGCCTAACTTAAATTGAAAGACAATTATACTAACAACTTCAATACTCATAAATAAGCAAACTAAATGAAAGAGGGGTTTAACTTTTGCAAGTGCAGCCTCTAATCGAGATTTAAACTTGGAGATTTTGCTCCTCCAAACCCAAAACTCAAGCCACAGAACCCAGCAAAAAAGAATAAAGAGAATAAATTGCCTATTTTTTCTTAAAATTCTTTACTTGACTCAGAAAATTTTAAAGACTTAAAAAAATATTTTTTGAAAAAGGATATTTAAGTATTTCAAGTCCGATGAGTATATATCTATTTGAAAATATGCTCAAACTTGTTCTACAACAAAGGAATAAGGTTTCTTAAATAGAAAACCTCAAAGACCCAAAAACCCTCTTTAGCCGATGTGGGATAACTCCCTTTCTTTGGGGTTTCCTCCTCATGTATGCATTGTAGGGTTAGGATTAGATGCAAAAACAAACAAAGGGTCACATCTCAACCTTGAAGGGTCGATCCATTGCTTCTTCATGAACCAATGAGATTCATAAACTTAAAACCCACAAACAACCAAAAATAATTAAAGCATAGCAGAGTATCATTGTTTAGCATTCAAAATAATAAAGAAAAAATGGTAAAAAGGACGAGATAACACCTTGTTTGGGTAGAGTTTGGTGAAAATCGGAGGTGGCGATTAATGCATTGCCTTAAATCAACCATAACAGGCCTGTTAAGGCGGTACAAACTCCGATTCTTTGCCAAAACTGGCGAGATAACTAGAGGAAAGAGAAGGTGGCCCCGCGGCGGCTAGAAGGAAACCCTTCCAACTCCTTAAGGGTCGTTTGTTGCCAAACTGAAAATAACGATGGGGCTTTGCCTCTTTAGAAAATGTCTTGGGCCAGGTCTGTCCCTGTTAGGCTGGACTCGGTCCCATTTAAAAAGAAAAGGGGGCAGCCCAAAACCCTGTATATATATACACATATATATACATATACACATATTATATTAATATACTAACGTACATATATATGTATGTATTATACATACGAATATATATATTAATTAACCTATATTAATGTATATATATATATATATAGGGAACAAAAATGCAAATTAATGAGTAGGTAAAAATTTAAAGGGACTGATTTACTAAGTAAATTAATTAAAACTAAACAACCAATTAATTAAAAAGCAAAAAATATTTTTCACAAAATATTGAATTTACAGGCCTGGCCTTAGTTGAATTAAAGCATGAATTTTCTATTTTCAATTGTGGCCCTATTTGACTAACTAATTAATTATTTCAATTTCAGCCATAATTAAACAAATGATAAGCACTTTACAAATGTAACTATAATTAATTTGAGAATTGCCTAGATAAATAGTGTATGCAGAAATAAAACTTTGGGGGGATAAAAATGATTGTTTATTTTAATCAAGTCAATTTCCTTGACTTAATATGGGGTAAATGTTTGCTGATTAATTTCTGATAATTGCACAATTAAATAAATAGCTATTTTACACTATTTTCTGGTTGAAATTAGTAAAATGCATCATTAATTGCTGTGAAATAATTTTCAAATGATTTATTATAGAAATTATTTTACCAAACAATAAAGGTAAAATATTATTTGCATAGTTTATAAAATCATCCTGATTTTTTCTAAAAAACAAAAGAACACATATTTCCCATTTAATATTCAAGTAATTTGAGCAATTAAAATAAATTATGGAAAGTCAAAAATTAGGTGTCAACAACGATCACAACGATGTTACACCTTGCATTTTTAGAGCACAAGCATGCCACGTACTTCCCCATATTAATGGAGTATCGGAGACGTCCCATGAAGTGTTAGAAGGTACAAGCCATGGGAAGTTCGTAACAATGAGGTAAATGATGAATTACGATCTCATAAGTCGTAACCAGGAAGGACAACCTTGAAACCAAAGGACATGACTATTATCAAGTATGATTAATGAAAATATCATGTATGGAGAGTTTCGGAAGATTCCGGGACCAAGCAAATCAAAGAAAATAAGTTTGGAAAAAAGTTGGCAGAATTTTGGACAGAATTTTTGATCAACTTTGGAGGGGTATATCTCAAGGTATATTAAGAGTTTTAAGGTATTTCAAAATCCTAAAATGAAGTTCGTCAAGTCTCATTTCCAACGCAACAAACCGATCGTCAGAACAACATCACCGTAGGGAGTTATTGATAACAACGAGGTTAGGGAGATCCCAAATTTATAATTAAAATATAAGAAGTGCGGAAGCAAATATAGAAAAGAATCTAAAAACTAGAAAATAAAAGATATGGGAAATTCGAAGGAACAATCCACGAATTTCCAAGAATGTTAGTTCTAAAGTCTTGACAAGATCCAAGTAACAACGTATAGATTTATAGGAAGAAATCTAACGCCTTTACTTGAGATAACAAATCAAAAACAGTAGATTAGGATCCTGACCGCTTTGTGAGTAACTTAAGACAACAATTAGTATTTAGAACTAACCGCCTTCGAAAGAATACCAAAAAGAAATCAAAGATATCAAGGAAGAAATTATCTTACTACCTTGAACTAGGAACTAGTTAGGTTGAAAGATAAATCCTAAAGTAATGCCACAAAGGTTCAAAAGAACTCTCAATATAATATATTCTTCAAAATCTCAAGGATTCATGATCAGTCTTAACCACAAACTCTCTAGGCCACAAATAATGCTGCCAAGTAGCTAAAGCCTTTACCAAAGCATAGAGCTCTTTGTCATAAGTTGAGTAGTTCAATGTAGCTCCACTCAACTTTTCACTAAAGTATGCAATAGGCTGGGACTCCTGCATTAAAACAGCACCTATTCCTTTTCCAGAAGCATCACATTCAACCTCAAAAGACTTAGAAAAATTAGGTAATTGCAAAAGAGGAGCAGAACATAATTTTTCTTTCAACAAGTTAAAATCATCATCTTGGTCTTTCCCCCATGTAAAACCCTTATCTTTCTTGATAACTTCAGTTAGAGGAGCAGCAATGGTGCTAAAATCTCTAACAAATCTCCTATAAAAACTAGCAAGCCCATGAAAACTTCTAACCTCAGTTACACTCTTAGGTTTAGGCCACTCTCTAATTGCCTTGATTTTCTCTTCATCAACCTCAACTCCCTTAGAACTGACCACAAAACCCAAGAATACCACACGATCCACACAAAAGGCACACTTTTTGAGATTAGCAAACAATTGTTGTTTTCTAAGAACTTCAAAAATTTGTTTTAGGTGTTCTACATGCTCATCTAGAGTTTTAGAAAAGATCAAGATATCATCAAAATAAACCACCACAAACTTTCCATGAAAATCCTTAAAAACATGATTCATCAATCTCATGAACGTGCTGGGTGCATTAGTCAAGCCAAAAGGCATAACTAACCACTCATAAAGCCCATATTTGGTCTTAAAAGCAGTTTTCCATTCATCTCCAGGATTCATTCGAATCTGATGGTAACCACTTTTTAGATCAATTTTAGAAAAGATTTTGGACCCATGCAATTGATCCAACATGTCATCAAGACGAGGAATAGGATGACGATACTTTACTGTAATCTTGTTGATAGCTCGACAATCCACGCACATCCTCCAAGATCCATCTTTTTTGGGCACCAATAGAACAGGAACTGAGCAAGGACTCAAGCTCTCTCGCACAAACCCTTTTTTAAGCAACTCTTCAACCTGCCTTTGCAACTCCTTTGTCTCTTCAGGATTACTCCTATAAGCAGGCCTATTTGGAATCTGTGCACCAGGCACAAAGTCAATTTGGTGTTCAATTCTGATAACAACGAGGTTAGGGAGATCCCAAATTTATAATTAAAATATAAGAAGTGCGGAAGCAAATATAGAAAAGAATCTAAAAACTAAAAAATAAAAGATATGGGAAATTCGAAGGAACAATCCACGAATTTCCAAGAACGTTAGTTCTAAAGTCTTGACAAGATCCAAGTAACAACGTATAGATTTATAGGAAGAAATCTAACGCCTTTACTTGAGATAACTAATCAAAAACAGTAGATTAGGATCCTGACCGCTTTGTGAGTAACTTAAGACAACAATTAGTATTTAGAACTAACCGCCTTCGAAAGAATACCAAAAAGAAATCAAAGATATCAAGGAAGAAATTATCTTACTACCTTGAACTAGGAACTAGTTAGGTTGAAAGATAAATCCTAAAGTAATGCCACAAAGGTTCAAAAGAACTCTCAATATAATATATTCTTCAAAATCTGATTTACAATGAATGACAATCACCCCTTTATATAGTTGTAAAGAAGGAGCTAGTCAAAATAGAAATAAATGAGAATTATCTTCCCTAGAAGCATAGAAGACTTCCCACACTTGGACCAAGGCAGTCAACATAGATTAAAACAACCTAGAAGACTACCCACACTTGGACCAATGCAAGTCAACATAGATTAAAACAACAATTAAATATTTATTCTAGAAAATAATAATATTTGGGCTAATTTTGGGCTGCTGGAAACTTCTTCTTTTGGGGCTGATTTGGACCTCATTCCATCTCACTTTGGACTTTAATTTGGGCCTCCAAATAAGTGTAAGACTTAAGGAAAAAATCTGAATTGGGCTGGAGCTCTTCTTCCATCATAAGACAATTTTTTTAATTGCTAATTGAAGCCCGTTGATCTTGACATAACATTTCCTTGTCCTTCAATGGAGTTGAGCTTCCATGGCTGCTATCATTCTCCCCCTCTTAAAGAAGATTCGTCTCGAATCTTGGTGGTGACCTTATTTTCTATTTAATGCATTTGAGCCTTCATGGTTGCTATCATTCTTCCTCTCTTAAAGATTATTCTTGTCCTTGAATCTTGATATTTTCCTGCAACCAACATGATAATCACAATAAGTAGAAAAACACAACAACCACTTGGTATGAGTAACACAAGGTAGTGACCATGCAACCATTTAATCCACTTATTATTTTTATGCACAAACACTCCTTTTAAAAGTCCAAGTATAACATCAGCTAACAGGAAAATGTAATCACCAACACAAGCACTAAAAACACAATTCATAAGCTCTTTAAATTGTAGAGGGTCATTAGCTAGACCAAAAGCGTATGAATACAAGGAAAACATACCATATTTGCTCTTGCTAAATAATTTAACCTCACCATTAGATATACCATAATCAAGATATGGTCCAAAAGTAATTTCCTCAAGAAGTGGCTTGGAATAAACCTGCAAAAAAGGATCGACGAAACAAGATAAAGATATTGTGAAATTAGCAATGTGTGAGCACTTATCCTTTTCCACACTTGAGTGACTATATCCTCCATTTAGCTCAACTTCCTTAATATCTAAGACACCAAAAGCTTCATGTGTCTCATTATCTTCATTGGGAATTTCACCATCTTTTCTTCCTTCATTGGTATCCCAAAGTGGACAAAAATAAACTGCAAACTCATCTTTATTATCATCCCACAATGGGTTGTCACACAATTTAAAACCTTGACTAATGAGATTAGTCATATCCCCTTCCATTGCTACAACTAAAAGATTACTAGCATAGTGCACATTAGACATGAATGAGTTCTCATCAACAACTGCATCACTAGAGTCAAATAAAGAATGACCTAAACAAGTAGAATAACTCTCATCCATAGGTGATGAAACAACAGATTCTAAAATTGAATTATCACCTACAATTCCTTCACATTCAATGGCTTTTAAAGCACATAAAGTATTAGGTTTAGCCATTTTACCACAAGTTGCTTCCTTAAAGGATCCTCTACCTTGGTCTACATGTGATGTAGCACTTGAAAATTTTGCGGAATCTTCTTGGCAACATAAGGTCTTTATCTCTTTTCTTGGCTGTTCTAAAGACCGCATGGGCGCTTGTTCCGAAACCTGCAATGTAGATTCAAATACACTAGAAAGACAAAGAGTAAGGAGGTTAGAAGATAAACAAGAACCATTCTCACTTAAGCTCTCTTTTGATTCTCTCAATTCTTGTAACAAAACACTTTTTGTTCTAACATCTCTGCCTTCACTCTCATTCTTTTCACTCTTGCTTTTGTTTTTATCTCCATTCTTTTCTTGTGACAACTCACTCGCTTTTCTCAACTGAAACTTTCCTTTTTCCTCTCTTGAGTTACCATTTTGCACTCCCTTACTCCACCCAATTTTGTATCTCTCTTCCTTATAATTTTCTTTTTCACTCAGTTCTTTTATTCTCTCATCTTCTCTTTTTTCTGGAGGTTTAGGAACTTCTGTTAGTGTAAGAGAAGTTACACATGATGAAGAGTCACTCTTTTGTTCACAACTTGACTCCTCCTCTTGGAAGATTACATACTTAACCATCTTATTGGAACGAATAGGACTTTTGAAGTTAGCTTCATCTTGAGACAGTGTTATAGAATGAATGCGCCTCAATTCCTCCTTTAAATCACTCCACGTCAAAAGTAGCCGATTAAATTTCACCCAATGAGGATTACGATAATCATCGACTATCTTCCGTAATTTCAAGGACAATGCCCTTGTGGCAAACTCCAATTTTTCCATCTCCCAAAAATTGTTACAAGCAAATATATGCTCCATATAGTATTCCCATTGTAGGTAAGTTTCTTTACTAGCACACATGCACAATCTTGGTAGTACCACATGATTACTGCCGCACTTGGCCAATCCTTCATAATCATAGATTCTTGCAATTGTGAAAGACACAGTTATTTTAAAGAAAATGTATCACTCAGTTTTTTTTTTTTTTTTTTGGCTTTTTTCCTCAATTATTCTCACCCACTCTTGCCTTTTACCCCTCAAATAACCTTTGGGAAAACACTTTGTGGATTTATAATTAAACCCCACTAGAATCAAGCCCTTAGTAGTAAAATAAAGAATTTTAGGGCACTAAAAAAAATGAAGAACCAATCCTAGAAAGAATTAGAATTTAGTTGAAACAAGACTCGAACAAAAAGGACTTTTTTTTTTTTTTAACAAGCTAAAAGGAGTAAGAAAAAAATTGATTGCTTCTTAGCTTTAGAGATCTAGGATCCCCTCTTCTTGTTTTCTAGCTTAATCTTTAGAAAACAAATAAATGGAAGAAATTTCTTGAAGAGCAAACACTAAACTTTTTTTTTTTCTTTTTTTTTTTTCGTCACTGTTCACTGCTAGAGTACTTTTTAATTTATTTATTTTTTGCTCTTTTTTTTTTTCAAGAAATCCCCAAGATTATCAAGAACGGAATCTTGATAGAACCGCTCTGATACCACTTGATAACAACGAGGTTAGGGAGATCCCAAATTTATAATTAAAATATAAGAAGTGCGGAAGCAAATATAGAAAAGAATCTAAAAACTAAAAAATAAAAGATATGGGAAATTCGAAGGAACAATCCACGAATTTCCAAGAACGTTAGTTCTAAAGTCTTGACAAGATCCAAGTAACAACGTATAGATTTATAGGAAGAAATCTAACGCCTTTACTTGAGATAACTAATCAAAAACAGTAGATTAGGATCCTGACCGCTTTGTGAGTAACTTAAGACAACAATTAGTATTTAGAACTAACCGCCTTCGAAAGAATACCAAAAAGAAATCAAAGATATCAAGGAAGAAATTATCTTACTACCTTGAACTAGGAACTAGTTAGGTTGAAAGATAAATCCTAAAGTAATGCCACAAAGGTTCAAAAGAACTCTCAATATAATATATTCTTCAAAATCTGATTTACAATGAATGACAATCACCCCTTTATATAGTTGTAAAGAAGGAGCTAGTCAAAATAGAAATAAATGAGAATTATCTTCCCTAGAAGCATAGAAGACTTCCCACACTTGGACCAAGGCAGTCAACATAGATTAAAACAACCTAGAAGACTACCCACACTTGGACCAATGCAAGTCAACATAGATTAAAACAACAATTAAATATTTATTCTAGAAAATAATAATATTTGGGCTAATTTTGGGCTGCTGGAAACTTCTTCTTTTGGGGCTGATTTGGACCTCATTCCATCTCACTTTGGACTTTAATTTGGGCCTCCAAATAAGTGTAAGACTTGAGGAAAAAATCTGAATTGGGCTGGAGCTCTTCTTCCATCATAAGACAATTTTTTTAATTGCTAATTGAAGCCCGTTGATCTTGACATAACATTTCCTTGTCCTTCAATGGAGTTGAGCTTCCATGGCTGCTATCAAATTCCACGCAAAGGTGGAAGACCTTTAGGAATATCTTCAGGAAAGATATCATCAAAGTCCTGCAAAAGAGAAAAAACACTACTTGGCAAAGAAGAAGTTAGTAGCTCAGAATTAATCAAGACTTCTTTGTAAGTAAGTAGTATTATGGGCTGTCCCTCTTTTCTTGCATTCAAACACTCTTTGGCTTTTATATAGAGACTCTCTTTTTTCTTTCCCTTAGCCTCTTTCCTCTCACCAAAACTTTCTTTTTTTCCACTCAAACCCTCTTTTACCTCTTTGCTTAAGTTGCTGCCCTCTTTCTCTCTCTCTTGGCCATCTTTCATTTCTTTTCCCTCAAGCTCACCTTTTTTCTGTCCCCTTTGTTTTCCCATTGATTCCCTCAATCTCTTTTGATCTTCAAACACCTTCTAACACCTGAGAAGGTGTTAAAGGTGCAAGAGTATACTTCTTGCCATTAAGCTCAAGTGAATATCTGTTCTTCCTTCCATCATGAAAAGTATTCCTATCGAACTGCCATGGACGACCAAGCAAGATATGACAAGCTTGCATAGGAATGACATCACAAAGAGTATCATCCTCATACCTGCTAACATTGAATGAAATCATGCATTGTTTGTTGACTTTCAGTTCACCACTACCATTCAACCATTGGAGTCTATAGGGCTTAGGGTGTTTCATGCATGCAAGCCCTAACGTATCTACCAAGTGTGAACTCACTATATTAGCACAACTACCACTGTCAATAATCATAGAACAAGTTCTCCCCCTTATCCCACACCTAGTATGGAATATATTTTCCCTTTGTTCTTCACTATTGACTCCCAAATTGATAGCCATAATCCTCCTAACTACTGCAACCAAACTATCATTAAAAGGAAGTTCTACATCATCTTCACTCACACCTCCCTCTTCTTCCTCTTTCTCACTTTTTTTACTCTCATTTTCTCCATCAAGAATCTTCCTAGCTACCCCAACAAAACCACTATTAGGCAACTCTACATCATCTTCACTCACACCTCCCTCTTCTTCCTCTACCTCACTTTTTTCACTCTCATACTCTCTATCTTCTTTCATGAGAATATTTCTTCTATTTGGACATTCATGCATCATATGCCCTCTTCCATGACATTTGTAACATTGAATAGAACTAGAAGGTTTTGGTGATTTAGGATTAAAAGTTTTACCTCCCTCCTTTTCATCTACTTTGGCCTTCCCCTTGCCTTCTTGAGGCCTAGAAGTCACATCTTGTTTCGGCCATGGCTTCTTTGAATTGGTGTTTGGCTGACTCCTCCATGAGCTAGCTTGCTGCTTTCTTTTAATTTGCTTTTCTAATTTTACAGCCATATCCACTAACTCATCTAAAGTTACATATTGTTGTATCTCTACTACATCAGCTATTTCTTTATTTAAACCATTAAGAAATCTAGCCATAGTGGCCTCTTCATCTTCTACACAATTAGCTTGGATCATAGCCATATCCATAGCTTTGAAGTATTCATCAACAGTCATGGTTCCCTGCTCCAATCTTCGAAGACGCATTTGTAAGTCTCTTTGAAAGTGGGAAGGCACGAACCTCTTCTTCATGACTCTCTTCATCTCAGCCCAAGTAGCAATGGGCGGTTCTCCATCTTGTTGTCTATCCCTTGTAAGCTTTTTCCACCAAATAGAAGCATAGTCAGAAAATTCAACAACGGCAAGTTTTACCTTCTTAGCTTCAGAATAGTTGTGACAATCAAAAATGGCTTCAACTTTCCGCTCCCAATCAAGGTACAAGTCTGGATCTCTTATGCCCTTGAAAGTTGGCATCTTCATCTTTATGCTATTGATGTTATCATCTTCCACTCTTCCTCGTTGTCCCCTCCTATCTCTCCCTACCCTATCTAGATTTACATCAAGATCATCAACAAAATCATCTATAGGGTTTTCTTGATTTACAATGGGGCCATGGGGCATATTTCTTCTATTTTGAGGCCTAGGATTATTTTGTGGTTGTACAACATGTTGACCTCCCCTCCTAAGTTCAGCTATTGTCTCATTTTGTTCAGCAATGGCATCCTTGATCTCTTGAAATTGCAAGGTCCATCTTTCGAATTGTTGGTGCATAGCTTGTAGAGTGAAGTCATTTCTTCCTCGGATCTCGGCTTCTTGGCGAGCCCTCCTTTCATCATCACTACTACCTGTATTAGTCATCTCAAAAACAATAGTTTATCAGTCAAAGTTTGGCTTTTTTTTTTTTCTCAATTGTTCTCACTCACTCTTGCCTTTTTCCACTCAAATAACCTTTGGAAAAACACTTTATGGATTTATAATTAAACCCCACTAGATTCAAACCCTTGGTAGTAAAATAAAGAATTTTGGGGCACTAAAGAAAGTGAAGAACCAATCCTAGAAAGAATTAGAATTTAGTTGAAACAAGACTCGAACAAAAGGACTTTTTTTTTTTTTAAACAAGATAAAAGGAGTAAGAAAAAAAATTGATTGCTTCTTATCTTTAAAGATCTAGGATCCCCTCTTCTTGTTTTCTATCTTAATCTTTAGAAAACAAATAAGATGGAAGAAATTTCTTGAAAGCAAACACTAAATTTTTTTTTCGTCACTGTTCACTGCTACAGTACTTTTAATTTTTTTTTTTTTTTGCCTTTTTTTTTTTTTTTTTCAAGAATTCCCCAAGATTATCAAGAACGGAATCTTGATAGAACCGCTCTGATACCACTTGATAACAACGAGGTTAGGGAGATCCCAAATTTATAATTAAAATATAAGAAGTGCGGAAGCAAATATAGAAAAGAATCTAAAAACTAGAAAATAAAAGATATGGGAAATTCGAAGGAACAATCCACGAATTTCCAAGAATGTTAGTTCTAAAGTCTTGACAAGATCCAAGTAACAACGTATAGATTTATAGGAAGAAATCTAACGCCTTTACTTGAGATAACAAATCAAAAACAGTAGATTAGGATCCTGACCGCTTTGTGAGTAACTTAAGACAACAATTAGTATTTAGAACTAACCGCCTTCGAAAGAATACCAAAAAGAAATCAAAGATATCAAGGAAGAAATTATCTTACTACCTTGAACTAGGAACTAGTTAGGTTGAAAGATAAATCCTAAAGTAATGCCACAAAGGTTCAAAAGAACTCTCAATATAATATATTCTTCAAAATCTGATTTACAATGAATGACAATCACCCCTTTATATAGTTGTAAAGAAGGAGCTAGTCAAAATAGAAATAAATGGGAATTATCTTCCCTAGAAGCATAGAAGACTTCCCACACTTGGACCAAGGCAGTCAACATAGATTAAAACAACCTAGAAGACTACCCACACTTGGACCAATGCAAGTCAACATAGATTAAAACAACAATTAAATATTTATTCTAGAAAATAATAATATTTGGGCTAATTTTGGGCTGCTGGAAACTTCTTCTTTTGGGGCTGATTTGGACCTCATTCCATCTCACTTTGGACTTTAATTTGGGCCTCCAAATAAGTGTAAGACTTGAGGAAAAAATCTGAATTGGGCTGGAGCTCTTCTTCCATCATAAGACACTTTTGAATTGTTGATTGCAGCCCATTAAGCTTGTCTTGCAATTTCCTCGTTTGAGATCTTGTCATGGGTCTTCTTGGAACTTCCAAATCTTCATCCACGTCCTTCAATAATTCTGAGCTACCATGGATGCTATCAGTTATGTCCATTTTAAAATAAAGACTCCAAGCTGCCAAATGGCTTCCGCGGGTCCCACTTGAGAAGGTTGGTGGAACCGACTTATGAGGGGTATAAATACCCCATTAACACCATTTTGTCAACATTTTACATTCTCAATAGTCTTAGAAACTTCCTAACACAACCCCCAAACATTTATAGCCCATTAAATGAAGAATTTATCAAGATCACACCAAACTTGTCCATGAAAGGTGGTTGTTCTTGCTTCTACTTGGTGTTTTGATATGTTTGGTCTTGAAGAAAGTTGGTGTGGATGAATTTATTCAAGTATAAGGTATGTGCTTCATCCTATCTCTTATGTTGAGTTGATTTGAAGGCTTAGCAAGTCTTAAAAGTGATAATAGTTATGGAGGAAAGGTCATAAAGTATTATGTTGTAGTTGTTGTGTTTATGGGCTATTTTGAGCATGTTGTGGCCATGTGGCTGGGCTGATTTACATGTATAGAGATGGTACATAATGTTGTTGGTGTGTTTATGGGATTATGCTCCTTGATCGGGAAGAAATAAAGTGTGTATTGTTGTTGTATGTTGGGAAACATCACGTGGGATGTTTTATGGAATATTTTGGTATTGATGATGATGTGGTTGATACTAGTATTGCTATTGTTGTTGTTTTGTTGGTATTGTGATTTCGGGCTAGGCATATAAATAGGGGAGATGCTGCCCGAATTTTGGCAGATTCTAAAGGAGTCTGGGTTAAGGACTTGAGATAGGCATATGACTATAAGTCTAATGGTAGTATAATTTCTCTTGAATGTAGATTTGCAAGTTCGGGAAAATAAGCGTTAATTCGTAGGAGATCAGTCAGGTATGTTAAGGCTATCCTTTCCTTCTTTTTGGCATGATCTATGACAATTGCGAAGCGTAATGATATCCATAATGAATCCACTCCTAGATGTAGGATATCCTGAGTTCCTTGATTTCTTAAGACCGAAGGGGCATTCATAAGTTGTACTATTTTATAACGATGTCTAATTACCGAAGGGGACATTCGTTTCCTTAGTCCTATGCATTTCACATTGGTTTTTTTATTCTCGAAGGAGACAAATGAAAAGGGGAAGAAGTTCCCATTTTTCAAAAAGGGGAAGAAGTTCACGTTTGAACTGAAAGTTGCTCCGAAGGGAGTCTTTTGATGGTTTCCAAAGATTTTCATGCATTTTCATATTTACATACATGTACGACATCATTTCATGGGGAAGGGGAAAAGGGCTAATGCATTATATACGCAAACCACCTGATAAGCTGGTGTACGATGATTATGATGCCCGAAGTGGCTATTATGATATTATGCCCGAAGGGGCTGCGAGCAGGATGAATACATATACATACTCATGCTGCATCATAAGTTCATATGCACATACATGGTTATTAGTGTTGGTCACAGGTACATATTGAGTCTGTTACTCTTTTATCATCCGAGTCGAGATATATTGTTTCAGTTCTGCCTTACATACTTGGTACATTATTCATACTGACATCCCTTTGCCTGGGTGCGCTGTGTTTCATGCCACGCAGGTGTATACCGATGAGTAGAAGACATTTGCTATAGGATGTTCCGAGGCTATCAGCTGGATTGGTGAGCTCCATCTCAGTTCGGAGTGTTGCCGAGTCAGAGTACTTATGTTATGGTATCTCGTGTATGTTAGAGACTTTTGCAGACAGTGTCCTGTGGATAGTGCGCCGAGATGTCGACAATGGTGTAAAGCGACCATATAGGTTCATGTGTTTTTATGCTTTATTTTTAAAGATTTTAGTGTGACTAAAGGTTTTCTTTGAATTAACGATAAGGGAGAAGTCCTTGATTTGATGAAAGAGTTTTATTGAAACTTTTTTCTTCCCGACGGAAGCGTCATCTTGTAGATTAAAGGTTCATAAAAAGTTGTGACTCATGGATGGAATGGTAGTATGGCACTCAGCCGAGTAGGGTCTTGGGTGTCAGTCACGGCTCTCCGGTTTGGGCCGTGACAAACGAAAACCAAGCGACCACCATAACGGCCCCCTTGACTGCTATGGCACCGCCGCTCCAGCGGCTATGGCGCCGTCACAGCGGTCATCGCTGGCAGAATATTAAGGGGTAGCAGCCCCTATCCCTTCACTTCCCACTTATCTCAAAACCAAAAACCTCTCTATATTCCTCAAAACTCCTAACCCCATTCCACCTCTACTCCACATAAAACTCTCGCAATTCCCTGCTCTTCCCATTTAACACTAACAAGACTCCCTCATTCACCCATTTTTCTCTCACCCACAAGAATAAGAAGAAGAACCAAGGCAAGAAGAATCCACCTCCATCCATACCTACAAATCTTCGAAAAAACAAGTTAATCTTCGATTCCCCCTTGCTCCGTAGGACTGAGGCTCCCCATATCTAGGGCCCCTTTGAGCGTATAGATTCGTGCTTTGATGAGATGGTGGCCATGTTACGGGCGATGTCCATGCCTTCTGGCGAGTCCAATTCATTGAGTGTTGCTGCTAGCTACCCCATACAGGAGGAGATCAAGAGGTATTTTTATACCCAGACGCAGCTGGGTGAGTCACTCACCAAACTCCAGACTGCATACACCACCCTGGCTAAAAACCACAGTGAGCTTCACAACGACTTTGATAAAGAGAGGATGAAGAACAAGTCGCGCGACAAACTTAACATCAGGTCTTGGAGGGGTATAAAGGGAGTGTGGGGTAACATGTACCCCAATATGCCGATGCCAGTGGAGGACGATGATGACTCCAAGCAATACTCCTTCCGTGAGGATGGCGTACAGGGTGGATTTGATGATGTTGGTGGTGGCTGCTCGGATGATGATGGTGCGACCAAGATGCTAGTGGTGAAGACATCCCCCTTTCTCCTTTACATTATGTTTGGTTGCCCTTGCAGGGCCTTTTATTTCCAGACAATCTTTTTATTTGGTTTGCCTTGTTGGCTTAGATGCTTTTGAAACAATTTCTGTTGATTTGCTTTTTGTTGGATCTTGGTGGTTTGGTCCTTTGTTTTGGGCCATTCCTTCTTGGTTTTTAGGATAATTTGGGTTGTAGTAAGTTTTCTTGGATGATTTCTCACCTTTGTTGGGCTTATTTTATGTGACTGCTATTGGTAAACTTTTTGTTGTGCATTATATTTTTGGCTGAATTCAGAACAGGCAAAGTACTGGAAACAGGGAAATTCAGGTCTCTGATCTCAGGCACGTCGCATCAGCGGTCTCTCAGACCCCTATAACGGTCCCGCTTCGGCAGAGAAGGGACCGTAACGACATTCATGAGGAACAACAGGTAAACCGTTATAGCAGTGGATAAGCAGCCATAGCGGTGCTGTCACAACGGCTGAAGGACTGCTGTGGCGGTACCACTGAATAGTACATTCAACATTTTTTTACAATTTTTGCACCCACGTAACAAACCAGATCATAACAACAACGTAACACACTCTCCTGCGTAGATACCAATTGGAACCGTCTAGGTACTAATTGAATCCACCGAGATACCAATTTGACAAAAGTAGCACGATTTGAAAGAAACAAAGGAAATTTCCTAAATGCCCAAAAATTTCCTAAATTCCCTATAGCCTCCTGTGGATGGGCACGGACGTCTACGTCCCATTCCACGAGACTCTACTAGACATAGCTTTTGTACTTGTGAGACCGGCAACCTAGGCTCTGATACAAACTTGTCACGACCCAAATTATATCACGCGGGCACCTAGCTTTCCCTCCTCGGTAAGCGAACCCTCAATTAAATAACACATCAATCAATAAAAACAATTCATTTAAACCAGTAAATATATTTAGTTAACAGCGAAAAATAATTTATTTAATAAACTCAAGATTGAAAATGATTACAACAGTTAAGTAGTTACAGACTCATTCCGACTTCCCACGACCTGGTCTAGACTAGTACGAGAGCGACTAATGTAAATCTCAATATGGAATACAAATCTTGGACTAATCCTCCATCCCGGAATAAATTGGGAAGAGATCTTCAGAACAGGCATCATGCATCTCCCAACGTATCGCAATCAAACACCTCAAACACTCTACATCCCAAAGGGGATGCAGCAAGAGTGGCATCAGTACAATCAACGCGTACTGAGAAGTGTCATAGGCCGACAATGGTTAGAAACACATATCAGTACAAGAATTCACAAATAAGCAGGATAAGCAACTAGATCAACACCATACATCTATTTTTCGCGCACTGTAACATCAAGACTCTTATCCTACATCCTTTATAAGCCAAACATATAACAGGTCATACGAACGATCTATGAGATAAATCAACAAGTATAAGGCAACCAAAAATATAATCAAGTACACGTCATCGCCTAAGTAGAACATCTAAACCCAATTATGCCAAGTTCTGATAGGTCCAATCCGGATCCAACATTACAAGCTTATACAAACACCAAATCACCTCAATATAAATCGTGATACAATGCAATGCAATAATGTATGTATGCAATGTAATGCTATGCAAATGTTGTGTACACATGTACTCCAGATGGAAATATCGACATCTCGGTAGCACAACCCAAGATGACTCGCAAAGTCTAAGTGCCACTCGTCTCGGATCTTTGCCCAACAGATAGAAGAGACCCTGAATCTTATCCCATAGGGGGTTCTTAACGGCACCACCCTAGGGGACCCGCGGAGTCCATGTACTCACTCAATTCACGATTCCGGAACTATCATTGAATATCAGACTCTCACATAACTCTCATTTAAAAACTGAGTCAAGCTCATCACAATGTTTCACCAAGTACAACCAGTGTCTCAATAGCATGTTATGAAGAATGAGAATGAGTGAAATGCATGTGTCAATATCAAGAATCAACTCAATATAATAAGTACCAACGTGGGTACGCCAACAATATCATGAAAGACTACACAAGTCATATAGAACTCTATCCTTGTATCATCATCAAGTAAGCTACCACCCTATCACAATCAAGATGTAACAACATTTCTCAATATCTATTAACAACACGTGGCATCAAGCCAACACAATAGATCAATCAAGTCACGACAAATTATTACTGCTAGCCTTTTATTAGCGTATTAGCTCAATACAACTAAATCCGCCTACTACTCACAAGACATTCGCTACTACCTAGTCTAGAACTAATTCATAGTCGTTGATATATTTTCTACGCCCAATGTCAAATAGATCCACTGTAATAGCATAGCGCAATCTAGGCACATCTTACAGAAATTCTCACTCAAACCATAGCTAAACATGAATCTACCATTCCTTCCAAGTCACATAGAAACCACCTATACTCAAGGAACTCCATTCAACATCCTAAGGAATCTACATGCCACAAGACCGAACACAGAAAATCGCACAACAATACCATCCTATGGATCCATCCCAAATCTCCAAACTCCGACATATGCATTCTCCGTTCCTTCTAATGCATGAATATGGGAAACTAACCGTAGTCTACCGAAAGGAAATTCGAATCCTACCTCAACGCCCAGGCCAGGAGCGTTGATTCTTCAATTTGATAATCATGTCAAAATCCGCATGAAGGAACTTGAGCCAAACATGAAACCCAAGAATAGAAATCATCACTAGAACTCTTATAGGAGATTTTGGATTAATAAGAAAGGTTTGGAACTTAGCCTACCTCTAGATTTCATTCATAATGACACTAGGTGATTTATCAACCTTTTCCCATGAATAAGGTTAACTATTTTAAGCCATTAGCTAGGAAAAGTTTGCATTTTTAAGATTTGTGGAAGAGGCCCATTTAAGAACTTGTAAGGAAATGAGAACTAGTTTGGAACCATTCTAGGGTGATAAATAAGAGGGAATGGTTCAATGAGATCCATAATAAGAACAACTAACTAACCATCTCTTTAGGTCTAGGAAATTGTGATATCCATTTTTATGGTTTCTAAATGATGGATTTTTAATAAGAATTACTGATGTGAAGAATGAATGGATAAAGTTAGAAAGATTACCTTCCTCAAGAAAATATAATTTTTGGCTCTATAAATGCTCCAAAGGTGGCTGGACTCTTTAGGGTTTGGAAAAATGAGGTCAAATCCCGAAATGAAGTCTTAAATAGGTAATTCACTGTATGTAACCGCCCCAGCTGTATGCTCACCACTTCAACGATGCCGCTATGGCAGTTGAGTGGGCGCCAGCCTAATACTCTTACCGCAATGGTGGTTCTTCCACCGCTACAGCATCGCCGTTGTAGCGCCTTTACTGCAGTTGTGGTGGCCCACACTCTAATCCTTCACGCGACGCGCATAACGATTTTGATTGAATTAGCGATTTCCAGAAACATAACTAAACGAAAACATTTTTAAGGAGTCAGAGTTGCGAGTTTCCTCAAAATTCACAGTAACGATGAAACGGGTCGTTACAGTATTAATGTTTATACACCGTTGAGGGTGGTATCAATATATTATATGCAATTCTATTAAGATAAATTTTAGAGCATCATTGATGGGACTCAAAAAGAAGAGAAGTTTGATGGGATTTTCAGTTGCGTGATTGCAAATGACTTTGGTTATACTGTGAGTGGTTAGCAACCTTAGAAGTGTTATATTAATGAGAAATCGATATATTTAGAGTGTAGTTGTAACTTCCCCTCTAGGTAAAATGTGAAAAGGATACGTATGTGCTTAAATATGACCTTTGAGTGTAAATATGCCAATGATTTACGAGCAGAAAGAGGTAAAACAAGAATTACGGAAATGGAAAAGAGTATCAGTTATAAGGATGATGATGCTTAATGTCTAAAGGGGATAGAATACGGAATGCAAGATTCTCCAAGGATACTTATTGTTTTGAATGTTAAAAAAGGGATATGATTTGTTAGAAGAGGTAAAAGAACAATGCATGTCACTCAATGAGCCAGATATTGATGATGGTCTTCTTATTATATAGAGGGTATTGGAAAGGATATTAAACACAAGTATGAGTATAAGGATATATGAATCATGAGTTGATCCGTAGGAATATATAAGACGAAGGCAGGAACAAAGTACGAAAATTTTTCCCTCCAAAAGTGTTATTATCACAGGATTATTGAGTTAGTAATACAAGGTTGAATAGCTAATGAAGGAAGTGAGTGATCTTTTGAAAAGAAATTTGAATGATGGACATTGGAGGAGTTTGAAGTCGCAAATTGATACAGAATACGTCCTGCATTGATGAGATGAACTTGTAGTCTAAAAGACCCCTGCCAAAAAAACGAGCGTTAATGTAATGAAGAAAAGGAGGAATATTAACAATCAGGGAAAATTTTTAGAATAAAATATTGTGCTAGATACCATTACAGTGATGAAATGGGAGAGCGAGTAATAGGAGAAAGATGATTTCTGGAAGGACGACAAGGAAAATTATGAAGATTCCTTTGATGAAAGATTAGGCCCATCCAGGGCCAGTACATCTATAAGAATATGTGACCCATTGCATGTATGTGCAACTGACCAGATAGACTCAGACGATGAACAGTTACAACTAAGATTAGTCGCAAAAATTATAGGGAGTATGTACTTGTAGGAAAACGAGAGCTAAATGGGATGTTAAATATGGAGTAGGAGTTAACACCTTAAAGGAAGATGAGACGATAAGTATGGGATCAAAAGTATTCCTTGTTAGAAGATGGAAGGATAATGACAAAGGAATTGGAAACTACCTCAAAGGGATATTACGCTAGCAGACCGATAAGGTGTAA
The DNA here is from genome assembly GCF_019175385.1 of Lycium barbarum. Taxonomy (NCBI): domain Eukaryota; kingdom Viridiplantae; phylum Streptophyta; class Magnoliopsida; order Solanales; family Solanaceae; genus Lycium; species Lycium barbarum. The sequence continues at coordinate 75,817,513 of NC_083340.1, read as the reverse complement.
GGACGATTTAACGTTAAACATAACCAGTCAGTCATATGCATGACTAAATAAATATTGGGAGAGAGTACTCTAAGGAAGGATTTACTCGAAGTTTCAAGATAAGGCTGAAAGAGGAAGTTCAATAATGGAGAAACAAAGAAGTTTTGAGTATCATGGAACTCGAACTAAATAATGGACTAAGATAAGAAGTTAAGTGAAATAGCCACCACATGCTAGTCGTGTGGATACGAAGTTCTAGCATCGCAGAACGGTTGGGAAAGCATTGTACAGAGAAAGCCTTATAGGCAAAACCATTCGAGTTAGAATCTAGTAACATCTTGGTTGAGGGCAAGATGCGAAGTTAACAATAGAAGAGGGCTGAAATGAAAATGAACTATTCGAAGGAACGAGAGTACTTGATGGTAACAACCTACGATGAAAAAAGAATAAGTGTGTATGATTATCTATAAGTGAAAGCTTATAAGCGTTACGAGAAATTCCAGGAATATAATATTCAGGACGTAAAGGAGTTAAAGTCGCATTTTAAGTAAATGGAATAAGATGGACCTAAATAAGGAACTAAAGTCTAGTGGCGGTAGTGAAGAGGATAATGAGGAGTAAGTTCATGTAAATAAGGATGGACCTAGCACAGAAATGGATGCGTTTATTCTAGAAGGTAGCAGAAATGTTTAAAATTATATACCGCAGATATGATAAGAGTATATGAGAGGCCTGCTAAGATCACTATAGAGTCTCAACTGGTAAAGTGTAGCATAGCCAAGGATAGCAATAGCAATGTATGGTATATGTTGGGAAACCGGAGTAAAGACATAGTATCTTAAATATGATACATCTCTAAATGCCAAAGCTTGAAAGGGGATTCAGGAAAGGAATATCTCAGCAAGATGGATTCCAAAGATATCAAAATCGACTTTATGTTAAATATAGCAAGGGTAGATGATCTATTCAAAGGCAACAAAGGTGTATCATGACCTTAGTGGATCGATAAAAAGGAAATATCACAGAGTTTTTGGTTCGTTAATAAATAAACAGAAGCCTGAAAAATCGAAGAAATAAATGGATATGTCGTTGAGGAATGAAGGAATAATCATTATAGATGTTATAATTGTAACGAATTATGTAAGCTATATATGGAATTTTCCAGTTACCTAGCATCTTTGTTTATCTGGTTAAGGTGCCCAATTCTCTACTAGCGCCTGAGGATCGGTACATACCGAGAAACCTGAAGAATATAGCTTACCCCCCAGTATTGCCTTCCGCCTTGAGATAAGTGGTAGGTAGGCACACTTTTCAGACGTCTCAAGTTATATTATGAACATGTATGCTAGACTTTTAAAGAAGTTGGGATGACCAATTACTGTGGCTTGAATTTACAAATAGTTCTAGTCACCATTTCAATATCCAGATAGCCCGTATGAAATCCTATAAAAATGGGAGAGTATCAGATTGTTTGTGATTTAGAATTTCATTCTGAAGAGATTTATGAGAATTATTAAGCAGGCAAGTTTACTCTTAGGTACTTTAGACTTCAAAAGATTATACGAGGGATGGGCCAAAGGGCCTACGAGATTTACCCTCAGATTTGGAATATCAAAAAATTTACACGTCTATGCTCCGCATGTGTATTGAGTAATCCCCCACAGTTATACCGATTGATGATAGTTGGATTACAAAACAGTTATCGTATATGAAAATTCCTACTACCCTCTCAGGTAGTTCTAGGTTCGTGAATTGAGAACCAGAGATATAATCTTAGTAAAAGTAATACGAAGGAATGCGAATGTAGAGAAAATTACTTGAGAAGCTAAGGAAGACATGAGATTCAGATATCCGCACTTGTTTTGCCTAGAGGGGATTCAGACTGAGACATCATAGCGCTCAGGTATTATTTACTGTCATTGGACGTGTGGGGCCATTGTTGTTACTGATTGATGTAGCCCTATATGGCATTGTGTTATTTGTTAGCTGCGTGACAAGTTGGTAGTATTACAGTTACAGAGGAAGCCCTGCCGAGATCTCCATAAGATCTTTGAGAGTTTAACATTCGAGGACGAATGTTTTTAAGGAGGGGAGGATGTTACACCTCGTAGTTTTATACGTTGAGATTCATCGAATGTTAGTTCTCCTAGTCTTGGACACTGGAGCTATCTTCAAGATTATATGAGATTATACATGCCTATCTTATGGTTATGAGGGTTTAAGTTCATGCTTAGTAAGTTATGGAAGGATTGGAGAACAAGAGAATTAAAGAAATTAAGTTTGTCGAAACTTTGGGAAAACTCGGAAGAATTTTGGACAAGATTTTTTTATCTAAATTGACAGAGGTATATCTCCTAAAGTATGAAAAGTTATGAAATGCATAACCTATTTAAATTCAAGTTCAGCGAGTCTTCTTTCCAATACAACTGACAAATCGCAAATCTGAGAAGTACGACATCAAGTATGGCCCGTACAAAATTGTATGTCCCGTACCTCATTTTCCAGAATTTTCCAGAAAATTGAAAAATTGAACTCCCAAGTATGGGATAAAAGTTCGGGATGTAAAAATATATATGGCCCGTACATGTAGGGTGTACTTTATGTCAGTGGATTTTTAAGCAATGCTTTATATTTCATTTTTCACTCTTGGGGTTTCATTTTCTTCCAAACCAGACCCAAATACACTCCCATACCCTCTCCATGAGTTCTTATGCCAAACCAAAGAAAACCTCAAGGGAATCAAGTGATTCAAGTGCTAAGAAGCTCACTAGGGTTAGTAGGGTTCAAATATCTCTTGATGTTGAAGCTTGAGGCTTCATCCTAGTGGAGTAATTTGATCCAGAGCTTGTTCTTGCGTGATTAAGGTAAGGTTTCATCTCTATTGCATGTTCTTGAGGTTTTTTTATTGTTATACAACTTGATTGATTGAAGAAAATGAAAGAGAATGTCCAAGAATGAGTTAGAAACCATGTTGAGATTATGGATTGTTTTGAGCATGTTGTAGTTGTGTTGTTAAGCTAATTTCCATGTATATGGAAAGTACCTAATGTTGTTGGTGTATTGATGAGAATATGATCCTTGATTGGAAAGAAATTAAGTGTATATTGTTATTGTATATTGGTATACCTTGGGTTGTTTGGTGTATATTCTTTGTATGGATAGTGAATGGAGTATTTAAGGACTCTAGTAAGCTTGTTGTTGTTATTGTGGGTTGTTGCATATGTTGTTGTGGCAAGAGAATAAGGGGAAGTGCTGCCTGTTTCATTTTAGAATCAAGTTATTGTTGATATATGTGATATACTAGCGCCATCTAAGTTTGCATATGTATTCCTTATTAGAGGATTGACATGCTAGTTGTAATTAGCTCGATTGTTGGATTAGTTAGACGACTTGAGGTATGTTCAGGCTGCCCTTTCCTTCTTTTTGGCATGATCCTTATGAACAAGACGTACACGTAATGTTGAATCCATACTGATTCTATTCTTAGAAGTTAGGGATGATCCGTTTGATTCATGTTCTATAATGTTAACTCTAGAAAGTCTTTTTTTAGATCCAATATGATCTCTATAGTTAGATGTTGATGAAAATGTTATCCCATAATTATGGTCAGAGGTATAATGACCTTACGTGATGTAATTCTTCGAGTTAACAAAGAACCAATCGACCAGGATATTGTTCTTGAAGCGATTTGATGGGCAGATTCAAGAAACGGGCGTATCTCAAGTTATAGGCGTTGGATTAAAGTGATTCAAAAGCTATGTGAAAGATGACAATCTGAACTATAAAAATAACTATTGAATCGTTTAAATCAAGTAAGTATTGAGGCCGGAACGATGGAAAGAAAATTAAGGTTTTGGGTATGAACTAGAACGAATTTTAATCAAGAACCGCGTTCTTGAATGATCAAAACAAATAAAGTTCCTAAGTCACCACTTGAAATCAATTAACGTGATAAAGAAACACCACACGCTATTGAAAACAAGATAAAGACTATCACCACCTTGCTTGGAACCAAAAACAAGGATAAAGAACACCAAATAGAGAAAATAACTCTATTGCAAAATTTAGGTTTCTGCTCAAAACGTGAATAGTGTTTAACAAAGAATAAGAACCCTTTATATAGGCCTAGGGTCTCTTCTTTGATGACTACAAATCCTTATTCTACTCTAGAAAGGAAATAGCTAAAACAAGGAAAGTAAAATCCCTATTCTACAAGGAAAGGGGAAAGTAAAACCTACTAGAGCAAGGAAAACAACTAATCCTAATTTAAGAAGGAAATAATTTTAACTTGGCTTCTTGGGCTTGAAATCATCCTTGGGCTTCTTGAATTTGAAGACAAGTCCACATACCAATTCTTGGGTTCACAAGAGCTTGTTGTTGACACCCTAAATAACAAAAGCCCAATATAGCTTCTTGGTTTTCATCATTCTCCCCTGGTTGAGAAAGACTTGTCCTCGAGTCTGAAGGCTCAATAAATGGTGCAAGATCAGCTACATTAAATATCGGGGATATCCCATACTCTTCTGGTAGCTCCACTCTATAAGCATTATTACCCAACTTTTGAACAACACGAAAGGGACCATCAGCTCTTGCTTGCAACTTTGGATACTTTTGTTTAGGAAACCTTTCCTTCCTCAAGTATACCCACACTAAGTCTCCCACTTTAAAGAGTTGTTTCTTTCGCTTCTTATCAGCTTGTTTCTTGTATGTTTTTGTTTGCCTCTCAATCTCTTCTAAAACTTTCTCATGAATTTTCTTCAACTCTTTAACTCTTTCATCAGCATCTCCACTAAAAGAATGATTTTGAATGAGAGGAGATAATTCTAAGGGACCAAGAGGATTCTTACCATATACCACTTCAAAAGGACTTTTTCCGGTTGTTCGATTCACGGACTTGTTGAAAGCAAATTCAGCCTGTGGCAGCAGTGACTCCCACTCTCTTATGTTCTTCTTAACTAGACTTCTTAATAGGGAACCCAAACTCCGATTGACTACCTCTGTTTGTCCATCCGTCTGAGGGTGATAAGACGAACTATACTTCAACGCTGTACCAAGCGTAGCCCATAAAGTACGCCAAAAGTGACTTAGAAACTTAGTGTCACGATCTGAAACAATGCTTCTAGGAATACCATGCAACTTGACAATATGGTTAAAGAACAAAACAGCCACATGTGTTGCATCACTTGTCTTTTTGCATGAGATAAAGTGGGCCATCTTAGAGAACCTGTCTACCACGACAAAGATAGAATCCTTACCTTATTGAGTTCTTGGTAATCCAAGCACGAAATCCATGCTGATATGTTCCCAAGGTGTTGTGGGAATTGGCAAAGGTTCGTATAACCCCTTATTGCTACCATGCATCTTTGCCCTTTTACAAGTTTCACAACGTTCAATCAACCTCAAAACATCTCGATTCAACTTGGGCCAATAGAAGTTTTCTTGAATCATCTTTGATGTCTTAGAATGGCCAAAGTGACCAGCTAATCCACCCTCATGTGGTTCTCTAACAATGGACTCTCTTAAAGAGCCTTGTGGTATGCAAAATTGTTTGCCATAGTAAAGAAAACCATCTCTTATCAAAAACATTCTTTGTGGACCTTCCAAGCATCTCGTCCAAATGACTCCAAAGTCTGGATCAGCCTCATAAAGTTCCTTAATATGGTCGAATCCGAATACATTAGTTTGCATGATGGAAAGCACACATGGTCTTCTACTAAGAGCATCAGCAACTTGATTTAGTTTTCCAGCCTTGTGCTTGATCGCAAATTGAAAATTCTGAAGGAAATCTACCCATTTTGCATGCCTCGCATTGAGTTTTTGTTGATGATTAAGATACTTTAGCGCCTCATGATCAGAATATAGAACAAACTCTCTGGGCAGCAAGTAATGACTCCAATGTTGCAAAACTCGAACAATAGCATAAAACTCTTTCTCATATGTGGAATACCTAAGCTTAGGTCCACCCAACTTCTCACTAAAGTATGCAATGGGTTTACCTTCTTGACTAAGGACTCCTCCAATGCCAACACCTGAAGCATCACATTCTACTTCAAATAGATCATTAAAGTTTGGTAACTGAAGGATAGGAGCTTGTGTCATCTTATTCTTGACCAATTCAAAACTCTTTTGGGCAGCTTCATTCCACTTGAATATGCCTCCCTTCAAACACTCAGTTATAGGAGCAACCAACGTGCTGAAATCTTTAATAAACCGTCTATAGAAGGACACCATTCCATGAAAACTCCTTATGTCTGAAATTGACCTAGGAGTTGGACAACTTAAGATTGCCTCTATTTTGCTTGGATCAGCTTGAATACCAGCACTAGTTACTATGTAACCAAGGAAGCAAACGTTATCAGCATAAAAGATGCACTTCTTGAGTTGTGCATACAACTTCTCCCTTCTTAAGGTTTCAAAAACCATCTCCAAATGTTTCTCATGTTCGAATTCCTCCTTGCTAAAAACTAAGATATCATCAAAGTAAACAACGACAAACTTCCCCATGAATGGTCTAAACACATGAGTCATAAGTCTCATGAATGTGCTCGGAGCATTAGACAAACCAAAAGGCATTACCAACGATTCATACAAGCCTTGGGTAGTCTTGAAGGAAGTCTTCCATTCATCACCTTCTCTCATACGAATCTGGTGATATCCACTCTTCAAATCAATCTTGGAAAAGATTTTAGCACCATGCAATCGATCAAATAGATCGTCTAACCTAGGGATTGGAAAGCGATACTTGATGGTGATTTTGTTGATTGCCCGGCTATCAACACACATCCTCCAGGTTCCATTTTTCTTAGGAACAAGCAAAGCGGGTACAGCACAAGGGCTAAGGCTCTCTCTTATTAAGCCCCTCTCTAGTAACTCTTCAACTTGCCTTTGGAGTTCAGCTTGTTGTGTAGGATTCATCCTATAAGCAGCTTTGTTCGCCAAAGAAGCCCCAGGTATAAGGTCAATTTGATGTTGAATATCACGCATAGGTGGAAGTTCTAATGGGACATCCTCAGAGATCACATCATCAAACTTAGTAAGTAGCTTTTTGGCTCGTGCATCTAACTCTTTCTCCTCCTCTTGTGAGTCTTCTATAGATATTGCAATATACAATGGCTCTCCTTTATTAATGTGGCCAACAACTTGTGATCTGGTCAATAGGGCATCATCACCCATGGGTTTGGTCTTCTTATTAAGCTCTCTTGGGTGCAATGGTTTCAAAGTTATCTTACGTCCATCAAAAATAAATGAATAGGTGTTAAGGTATCCATCATGATGAGCACGCCTATCATATTGCCATGGTCTGCCAAGTAATAAGTGGCAAGCATCCATACTCATTACATCACACCAAATCTGGTCTTTATAGATTTTACCGATTGAAAAAGAGACCAAACATCTTTTTGTGATCTTCATACCTCCACCATCTTGTAACCACTTAATGTTGCAAGGCTTGGGATGTTTCTCAGTCTTCAAACCCAATTTAGTCACCATCTCTTCCGAAACAGCATTAGTGCAACTTCCACCATCAATAATCACAGAACATACCTTGCCATGTGAAGTACACCTAGTGTGGAAAAGTGTTTCTCTTTGGCATGACTCTTCATCTCTATGTCCAGCATGTAAGCTTCTCTGAATAACTAAACAAGCACCTTCATCGGCTTCAATTTCGGCATCCTCACGTTCCTCATCAACTTGATCAGTTTCTTGGTTGTCTTCATGATCAGCCCCATCTTCTTCCTCAACTATCATAATAGGCTTTCGATTGGGACAATCAGCTTGTAGATGGCCAAAACTGTGGCACTTAAAACACTTTCTCCTAGTTGAATCCCCTTGAGGTTTCTTCTCATCACTCTTAGCATTAGTTGAATTAGAAGAATTACCTCTATGAATTGCCTTGGAATTCCCAGCACCAATATTATTATTCCCCTGGTTAGAATAGTTCTTCTTGGGGTAAGATCTTTTCGGCTCCTTTTGTTGCTGTTCAACATTGATAGCAAGTTTTCGCACATCATTAAATGTCCAATAAGGTTGCAGTCGAATAGCATCTGCGATGGAAAGCCGCAACCCACCAATGTACCTTGCTATAGTTTGCTCCTCATGTTCTCGAGTATCACACTTAATCATGAGATATTCAAACTCCCGAGTATAGTTTTCCACGGTCAGGTCTCCTTGACGAAGATTATAAAACTTCAGATAGTTTTCTTGCTTGTATGTATCAGGAATAAAACGTCTACGCAGTTCTCTTTTCATCTTCTCCCACGTTCGAATCTTTCCACGACCTTCTCTTTCTCTTTCTCGTTTAAGATTCTCCCACCAAAGTGATGCATATCCTTTAAGCTTGATGGCAGCAATCTTCACCCTTTTCTCCTCAGAGTAGTCCTTGAACTCAAAGATTCGTTCAACAGTGAGTAACCAATCCATAAACGCATCCCCTTGGGCCTTTCCATCAAAATCAGGAACATCAACCTTCACATCATCTCTTTTCTCCCTTATATGAGTCCTCCTTCTTTTGGATGATCAAATTCATCATCTTGTCGTCTCCTAGCAAAATCAGAATTATCGCTAGAGTCATCTTCATCAACATCATGAAAGGGATTAATATCAGACCCTTCGTTATCATCCTTAGGAATCCTTCGCCGTTCTTGCCTTTGGTAACGTCGAAGTTGTGTTTGTAATTGTTGTATGGTCCTTCTCATCTCTTCCATCTCCATGTCACGATCCGCTGCTCTTCCGTCATCTTCTTGAACCCAACGTCCTCTTCTTGCTTGTATATTATTAGCCATGGTACTCCTCAACTGAGCTCTGATACCAAATTGATGTGATTCTTCGAGTTAACAAAGAACCAATCGACCAGGATCTTGTTCTTAAAGCGATTTGATGGGCAGATTCAAGAAACGGGCGTATCTCAAGTTATAGGCGTTGGATTAAAGTGATTCAAAAGCTATGTGAGAGATGACAATCTGAACTATAAAAATAACTATTGAATCGTTTAAATCAAGTAAGTATTGAGGCCGGAACGATGGAAAGAAAATTAAGGTTTTGGGTATGAACTAGAACGAATTTTAATCAAGAACCGCGTTCTTGAATGATCAAAACAAATAAAGTTCCTAAGTCACCACTTGAAATCAATTAACGTGATAAAGAAACACCACACGCTATTGAAAACAAGATAAAGACTATCACCACCTTGCTTGGAACCAAAAACAAGGATAAAGAACATCAAATAGAGAAAATAACTCTATTGCAAAATTTAGGTTTCTGCTCAAAACGTGAATAGTGTTTAACAAAGAATAAGAACCCTTTATATAGGCCTAGGGTCTCTTCTTTGATGACTACAAATCCTTATTCTACTCTGGAAAGGAAATAGATAAAACAAGGAAAGTAAAATCCCTATTCTACAAGGAAAGGGGAAAGTAAAACCTACTAGAGCAAGGAAAACAACTAATCCTAATTTAAGAAGGAAATAATTTTAACTTGGCTTTTTGGGCTTGAAATCATCCTTGGGCTTCTTGAATTTGAAGACAAGTCCACATACCAATTCTTGGGTTCACAAGAGCTTGTTGTTGACACCCTAAATAACAAAAGCCCAATATAGCTTCTTGATTTTCATCATTACGTCACTCCGACTGATTCAGAATGTACTCTTATCATGTTTATGCATTGCATTTCATTTATATATATTCATATACAGAACTGTGACCCTTCAGGCGTTATATACGCGCATATTATGTGCTATATATATATATATATATATATATATATATATATATATATATATATATATATATATATATATATATATATGTATATATGTATGTATATGTATGGGGTATGGGGAAGGTGACGGCTGTCACGCCCCGAACTGAGGAGTCGTGACGAGTGCCCGTCCCTTTCTGATCAAGCACTTCTACCTTCGAACTTGAAACTCACTGAACATTATGGTGGCCCATATATGACTTTCAACTGAATTATACACATCAATAATATCAACATAACAAACTCTACGTCCAAAACTCATAACCTTCATTTGTATAGGAAATATACTGTAAGCCGACTAGGCCGCTATCTCTGTCATATAATGGAATACGAACTGGCAAGGCTATCTAAATTTCTAACTACATACAAATGTCTACAGACCTCTTATGGAATATAAATGTTGGAAGGACGGGACAAGGCCTTGTCGTACCCATGTGAAAAATCAAAATATCATACCAAAACACTGCGGCTCAGGACCAAGTGGAGCACACTGACTGCAGCTAAGAGAAAATCATATGGCGCTGGGTTGCTCACCAGACTACCTGAAGTTGCGGCCATGAACGCAACGTCCACAAGAAGGGACGTCAGTACGAACAGTGTACTGAGTATGTAAGGCATGAATAATATCATAATAAGTGACATGAAACATAACATGAGATGAGGAGATAACCTGTACATCTGAATGCCTCATAAGGCGGACGTCATGCATGCTTACCTTTTAAAACTCTTTTTCATACATATGTATATATATAATATTATCATCATAACGTACCGGTCCTTTTCAGGACTCGGTGTGTGTAATGTACCCGTCCCTTTCAGGACTCAGTGGGTGACGTATCCGGCCCTTTCGGGACTCGGTGTGTGATACCAATTGATCAGTAGTTGCACAATAGGTGTCATGCCCGGCCGACTATAGTGCGGCTCGGTGTGAGAACCTACATACATACATATATATATACATACATATATATATACATATATATATATATATATATATATATAGCATGCATGAGAGCCAAATAAAAGCAATAAATACATCGGAGTGACGTAAGATTGGTAACCTCTGATTCTCATTATGGAATTATCATCATGCATATATCTCACCTTGAAAGAACAAATCATAAGACAAGATCAACATTGTCACACCCTAATCTTGATAGGGCATGATGGGCACCCGATCCTTACTTAGGGCCGAGCTAACCCGCTGACTCTTATTACACACATAATCTCTTTGGACTCTTAAATCAAATAAAAATGAAATACCTAGTAAAGGCTTTCAGAAACATTCTTTTCGTCATTCTCAAGCCAAGCAAAATCTGTAATCATATGGAATTTGTAACATAACGCAAAATGGTACATCGGCTTGCAGAGACGCTTACAAGACTGACGACCCACATACGTGACTATGTCTAGAAAGTCTCTAACAACAATCAGGAATCATAACATATATACTCTGACTCGGCAACACTCCGGAAGGAAACGGAGCTCGTCAATCCCGCTGGAACATCTTCTAGCAATGTCTTCTACTCATCTGTGTGTACCTGCGTGGCATGAAACGCAGCCCCTGAAGAAAGGGGGTCAGTACAAAATATGTACTGAGTATATAAAGCATAGAGTACAGCAAAAACAACCATAATCGGAACAAGAAGTACAAAAAGCAACTTTATTTCTGGGGGTTTTCCCAAATTCCCAAATACCGATGGGGTTATGGCCTCTCGAAGTCAGATCACCCAAAAACGTAACTTAAAATTATTTGTTTGGAGGGTTTCCACTTTGATTTGGCTCAAGGGTACTTCTTGAGTTGTGTTTAACTTCACATATGTGATTAATATAACTTGTCACATGTCCCAAAAAATATCTCGACGTGCGGGCCCCACCTCAGATTTCGAATAATCCGACGTACAAAAATACGAAATATAATACCATCAACATGAGTTTGCATTATGTAGCGACAACATGATTGTCAATTTTGAGGAAGCACGTGTCACGCTCATGCTCTGAAAACGCGGGGTATAACATCCTCCCCCCCTTTAAAAACATTCGTCCTCGAATGTTGAGGTAGAGTTGGCTTCGAAGTAGATGTCGATATTCTTATCTGTATTTGCCCGTATCTACTTTACTTATTTGCAGTCTTACTTGCTCGTTAAAAACTGAACTTACCTGAATTATGCAATCTATTCTTATTCCTTTGTGGTCAAAGTGTACGCCTGAACTCAAGGTCATCCCTTTTTCTTATTATTCGTTTGTCCACTAACTCTTTATACTTTATCGCTTGCATCGTCTCTTCAGTCTTCGTTGTTTACATTCTTGTATGCCCCTTTCATGCCGTGCTTACCACATACTTTTATCTAGTTCGATCTCATTTTCTTTTTATTTAGAAATTCTTGTTCTCTTCGATCTCCGCGTATCTTTCTTATGTTGCACAGATATCCCAAGCCTTTATCTCCTTGGAGTTGACTTATTCATATTCTTACTTCCTTAAAGATAAATTCAAGACTGGTCAGTTATTCCTATTCTTACTTCCTTAAAGATAAATTCAAGACTGGTCATATCTAGCGTCCCCTGCTTTCTATAGCGGCCAAATTAACCCTTGCGCTGCCTTAACTAGTTTAACACTGAAATGTCCCGATTAATTTCTCTTCTCTTCAATCAGACTTCCGGCACCTGGCTAACTAACGGTAATTTTTGCACTTATGTCGAAAACATCTTCTTTAATGATTTGTTTCCTTCAGTTTACTCTGAAAGTTTCTGATCCTTATTTTTGGCTAATAACTTAGGGGTGAATTCAGAAGTTTGTCGAAAAATAACCAAGATTCTTGAATCATGCGGCGAATTCAGATCTTTTCATTCTTGCTTTTGTCTGAAACCTCGATTTGTCCCTTTTCCAATAAGATCCATCATATTGCTTGCTTCTCCAATGATACTTTATATTCATATCATTTCATCTTCTTTTTAATACTTTTGTCGTACTTCTTAATTCCTTACAATCTCATCATAATTCCGCCGATGGTAGCACCCAGATGGCTTGCAATAGCACTCCCTTGCTAATGACGGATCATTCTCATTAACTACCTTACCTCAGGTTACTCATCCAATGCGTCGAAAATACCGTAGCTAAGGGATTTATAGTCAAATGAGACTCAATTCGATCCATACCACGATCCTCAGCACCATTTCTTATACTCTTGTATATAATATTTTCTTATCATCATTCTTATCAAATGTTGTAAGAGTATACTTACAACATACTATTCCACTATTCAAAATATTTTCAAATCCTTGTATGAATCTTTCCTCCAACCTCTTCTCCTCTGATCTGGACGTTATTACAAAATAACTCATAAGTAGGAGGCTAATAGAGATTTAACGAGATTCCGTTCTTCTTCAAATATTTATTGTCGTTTCCACACTATTTTACTAGTCATTTCGTCAGGACTATCATTTATATGGTCCTATGACATATACTCCAACGATTTGATACATAAACGGTGACCTATGGTCTCATGATGCAGGAGGTGTTTTCCAAACCTCAGGTAGTACTACTGTCGTGCTATCCATAGGCATATTGCCTTTCTTCCTTTTAACAAGCGTTAAGATTCCTATAAATATTCCTCTTTTAAAACTCTCATTCCTTCCAACGTCGCGATTTGTTTCCTTAGTAATCCGTCTGTCCTAATACTTATCCTTGGTTACTCGTAGGCGTTTCTCACTTCCTCCGTTACCTTTTTGGAGTATGCCTGCTACATATTTATTTGCAACAAAATTTCTCCGGTACGAGCGATTCGGATTCTAGCCCGGGACACAACATATTGCTTAACAAAACTTATTTCCTTGATTCTTCTAAACCTTTATTCGCTTGTCATGCCTCCTTTCCCATGTCTGTTTCATAATATCCTGAATTTAGTCCAATTCCACTTTTCTTTCGTTCGAGTTGACTTCCCCTTTCATCATGCTTGCTATCAGTCCTGCCATTGCAAAACCTCTATAGTCGTTTCCTCACTGTACTTTACTTACTTTGTATTGTAGTTCTTGCTACGTTCTCATTGCATCCCCATCATAATCAACTTTATAGAGTACCATTTCTTGATCTCATTCGTAATACTGCTTATAAAACAGAATAAAGCTCGTGGAGTAAGCTTACTTAACCGGTAACTCTTTCTAATTGACCCTATTACACTTACCAAGTTATTGACATTCATTACAAACCTTAGTATTCTATGCCCCTGTCCCCGTCACGCTGTTACTTCATTTTACTAATAGACTCGTCATATTTCCCTTGTAGTTATCCATCCCAATCAATCCTTTATTTATCTTTTTGATGCCACGGCCAAGTTTGTCTTCTCCTCCATGCACGTTTCTTACATTTCATTATATTTCCTCTATAATCGAACCTCTCGGTCTTTACGGAAGTTCTTGCCTCGTATCACTAATTTTCTAATCAATTGTGTCAACTCACCATCCTTGTTCTTTCCTCAATGAGTAATCCGTTTCCTACCTTCATTTAGTTAAAGTATCCTTCTTACTCCCATGGTTAGAGATTTCCAGTTACTCCACTCCTAATTGCTCTCCTCTTCCTTCGACCAACCCATTAGTAGTATACCTTTCCTACTTTCATCCTTAACCTTCCTTGGGTCTATTCCTCCTCGAGTACCTTTCTTCTCTTGTTATTTGTAGTATTGGCTCTAAAGTTCGTGAAATGTCCCTTTAAATGTGCAAATCTGTTCTATTCTTAAGTCATTCTTTTGGAGAACTTCTCTATGTCTGAGGCGACCATGTTAATTTGACTACACACTTATCCCTTCATATACCTTTCAAGGGTTGGAAATCTCATGACATCGTCGCGCGGTCTAACCATTCCTTCTCTTAGTTCTCATTCCTCGTCATGGTCACTATCCTCTTACTCCCACTTATTGATATTCGTTCTCTGCCACCACACATTCCTCTTTTTGTTCCATACTACCACACTTTAATCCTTTTTACACGCCTACCTTCGAATTTTTACCCGAATGGCCTCGTGTCCCGTGCTTTGCCTGCCGTCTCTCTTAGAGGCCTTACTCACTCATGTTTCTTACCTTTTCACTTTTTCTGACATTTTGATCTCCTTACCTTTCATTTATTCACTTCCTTTCTTTTCCAATTTCCTTTACCTTAGGACTTTGCAGATCTAGCTTACGATGACGATAACATCAGCCTACTTGTTAACGTTCTTTTGTCGCTTTAACTTTATCACCCGGTTCGACCAATGCCTTCAATATACCGCAACGCCGGTGGCCGGGATACATATACCCGCTGATATAGCCATATATAGGATATCATACGCATTTATATATATATATATATATATATATATATATACACACACATTTTCTAACGCCCCGCTTACAAGGTATTTTCAAACGCTATTCAAACTTACCTGATTCTAGAGCTGTGGTGTACCTTCTTTTTCTTCACCGGTCTAGTCCGCCTCGTCGTCCGCGACCGCTTTAGGTTTCCAATCACTCCGCACACTCTAATTCCCCTTAGACTACTTTAGCTTCTCACTTTTCTCTACGTCTAAAATTTACAGAACTTTTAATACACTTCCCAGGGGGTCACCCATCCTAAAATTTCTCTCGCCGCAGCACGCTTAACCTTGAAACTCTGATGAAATCCGCTGCATTAATACTGGTATAATCGCATCCATCTCACCACCTGATCCTCATAACATAATCTGGAGAAGGTTGAAGCCTTAATGGATTCCAAAACACTCTCGTAACGTATCTCCCTCCGAATTAGAAAGGGTCTCTTACTCTTCCGATTACACAATTATTATTTTGGTCTTTTTAATTCTCAATACCCACCTTTCATCTGTATATATATTACTACTTTCTGTTCTAGACTTCTAGATTCCCAATGATAGCCAACACACCTTGGTCACCATTACTTATAAATACTCGACCTCTTTGAGTTTTTGCTCGCCCTTATTAAATAATAATCTACAGCAAATGCACATACCTAGAAAATTCCAATAAGGGTTTATATATCATACCTCGAGGTGTACCTGATACGTTAACGATCTACCTTGTTATATCTTCTTGTTTACAAGCCTTTTCATTCTTCAGCTTTACACCTCAATCATACATGCAATATTCTTACCTTACCCGATATGCATCCTTCGTGCCATTGCTTACCTTTGTACTGATTCATTCAATTATCCAATTCACAACCTTATGAATGAACTCATCATCAAGAGATACATTTAATCAATTCCTCTACTTGTACTTACACCGGTTTACCTCTATGTCGACCGATCCATTATCATAAACATACATTCTGATAACGTTACCCCAACGAAGTGACTTACCTCTGTGACTTCCCATATCACCACTCACTTTCTCCCATCGATACTGTGCTTCTGCTGAAATCAAAGGTTAGTATAAGGGAACTCACTTCCTATGACTTGGCTCTATCGCACGATCTTAGATGTCAAAGAAGAGTAACCACCCTAGATACCCTGTAGCCTCCTGCTTATAAATGTGGCAAGCTTCACACCATAAACAGGACTCTACTGGACACGACTTTGCAGACAACCCCTAGGACGAACTGCTCTGATACCAATTTGTCACACCCTAATCTTGATAGGGCATGATGGGCACCCGACCCTTACTTAGGGCCGAGCGAACCCGCTGACTCTTATTACACACATAATCTCTTTGGACTCTTAAATCAAATAAAAACGAAATACATAGTAAAGGCTTTCAGATATATTCTTTTCGTCATTCTCAAACCAAGTAAAATCTGTAATCATATGGAATTTGTAACATAACGCAAAATGGTACATCGGCTTGCAGAGCCGCGTACAAGACTAACGACCCACATACGTGACTCTGTCTGCAAAGTCTCTAACATCAATCAGGAATCATAACATGTATACTCTGACTCGGCAACACTCCGGAAGGAAACGGAGCTCGCTAATCCCGCCGGAACATCTTCTAGCAATGTCTTCTACTCATCTGTGTGTACCTACGTGACATGAAACGCAACCCCCGAAGAAAGGGGGTCAGTACGAAATATGTACTGAGTATATAAAGCATAGAGTACAGCAATCAGAACCATAATCGGAACAAGAAGTACAGAAAGTAAGTACATTATCCAAAATATCAAAATGCTTACTTTTAAAACACAAATCATGCATGTCAAGGGGATATGTCACATCCGGCCCATTATGGGACTCGGTGGACAAAACATGGTCGCCACCCCGTCACTGGCGCCATAACACATCATACTCCAGAACACATCATACTCAAAAACACATCATACTCCAGAACACATCATACTCCAGAATATATATACATATACCGTACCCGGCCCTCTAATGAGGGACTCGGTGAACAATGCAGTGGAGTGCGCACGATAACATATCCTGGCCCGGGTCAGTGAAGGACATATTGAGGCATCCACGAGCAGAGTAGTGAGAAACTATATGCACACAAATCAATTTTTAAGACTCGATAGATAAGTACACAAAACGACACTTGAAGGGTCGTAAACACGTTTCGGGTCAATCCGAGTTTGCATAAGAAAGTTATGATCATCATTTACTACAGAACCCTCTACGAACGTTTTAAAGCTATCCGAGACCGTCTACGAAAGTTAGGGACATTAATACTTATAGAACTCTTTTAAAAATAAGAACTCTTTATGTTTTGCTCGTTATTCAATCATACAATAAGCTCGTCTATACTAAGTATACTCATATCAAGAAGTGAATAAGAATCGTAAACAAGCTCGGAATTAAAGAGTAGAGTTACCCCAAGGTGCTTGTCATACCTTACTTAGCTCTAGGACATGCCAAAGAAAGAAAGGGTAAGCCTTACATACCTGGAATATGATTCTCGACTTTCAACTTACTTCCCGTCTTGCAACTCGCTTAAGAATTATTCGTAGCCTCGTACTCTACATATGGAATCATTCATAATATCATTATGATCATCGTCGTACGTTCGTCTCGAAACTTTAATTAAAACCCTTTTAAATTCTGCAAAAATTCGGGCAGCATTTCCCCTGTTTATATGCCTGGCCCGAGATTCCAATTCGACAACAATACCAACAGTATTAACATCATTTCCAATACCGACGTATGCCATAAAACAGCCCGCGCACTGTTTTCTAAATTTTTCAACCAACCAAATTTGCGATATAACTATTTAATAATTTTATTTCCATAAAGAAGCTAAAATTAACACTAACAACATCGATAACCACATCCTCCACATTTTACAAGTTACTCCACATTTTACAAGTTAAATACATTTATTTTCATCCAAAGTTTTCTCCAAATCTCGTTCCATAATTCACAGCACCAACAAACGAATTTATCAGGCTATTCTCTCCGTTCTAATCCGTTAAAACTCTAAATAAACTCGTTAACAATGAAAAGGAACCTTATTCATACCTTAAGCATGCAGCCACCACGTTATCACTCTTCTCCTTGGTTGATATTACTCAAATTGAAGACAACGCAGCGTACAACACTTTTCTCTTCATGGGCTTCGGGATTCGGGGCTCAGATTTTGGTTAAAATTGGTTTTTCTTCTCTCCAAGGCTCTTCTCTCTCTCTTTCCAGAATTTTCTGGTGTTCTTGGTCTGAAAAATGAGGAGAAAGGGCTGAAATTTCACTTAATTAGGCATGGGTCATGGGCCTAACCCGGTTGGGCCCGGATTGGGCCTAGCCCACTGACCTTTCTGCCTTAAAACGTCCGTATCTCATTATCCCGACATCGCCTATGGACCCACGACCTATGGTTGGAAATATAATTCAATTATCTACAACTTTAATTTTGGGAGTTTTCCAAAATTCCCAAATACCGATGGGTTTCTGGCCTCCCGAAGTCAGATCACCCAAAAACGTAACTTAAAATTATTTGTTTGGAGGGTTTCCACTTTGATTTGGCTCAAGGGTCCTTCTTGAGTTGTGTTTAACTTCACATGTGTGATTCATATAACTTGTCACATGTCCCAAAAAAAATCTCGATGTGTGGGCACCACCTTAGATTACGAATAATCCGACGTACAAAAATACGAAATATAATACCATCATCGTGAGTTTGCATTATGTAGCGACAACATGATTATCAATTTTGAGGAAGCAAGTGTCACGCTCATGCTTTGAAAACGCGGGGTATAGCAATCATCAACAAATATAATCAATAATCTTGAGATCAGCTCAGTAATCTCATAATGACATTAAAAACCATAACTTTGGGATCTCCAGAAATGAGATCATTATAATCATCATCATCATGTGTATTATAGGAAACATTCGTCTTTAGCATCATAAGAACTTGGAGAATCATGAATTTCTAGCTTTCTGGAAATGAGGGCATTGGGGGAAGCATATATGGATGCAAGATTTTAAGAATCATAAACTTCTAACCTTTGGAAGTAAGAAGGTTATGGAAACACGTATGGAATCATAACATAGAATTCATGCCTTTGAAAGAAAAGGACTAACCTTAACATACCTTTTGGTCTCCTTAGCGATTTAACGTTTATCTTTCCAAGCTCGTGAATCTACATATAAAAAATTCATACTATTTTTAGGCTCAAGGTTGTGCGCTCATCTTAAGCCTTTAGTTTAATTCCGTTTAGAATCTGTCGAAATTCGGGCAGTATTTCTCCTGATTATATGCCTAGCCCGAAATCACAACCCAACAACCAACAACAACAACAACAATACCAACATCAATAACATCATTACCAGCACCATTATATTCCATAAAACATCCCACACGATGTTTTCCAAGTTTCCCAACTAGCCAACTTGTTATATGAATGTCTAATAATTTTACCTTTGTTAATATACCGAAATTAATATTAATAAGAAGAGATGCATACCTTTCTCCCGCTAGTACTGCAATATCTTTACTTTACACCTTGAACTTGAGCCAAGACTCGTCGCTAAATGATTTTTATAATAGCAACGATACGCTGTCTGGACCAAAATCTGGGGATTATACTCAATTTGCATTAAAATTAGATATGTGGAAGTTGAGAGAGGTTTCCAGAAGTTTAGGGTTATTTTTAGGGGTGGTTTGTGAATAAATAAGGGGGTAAACGCCTTTATATAACGTTTTCGGCTCGGGTTGCACCGACCTAAAAAGTACTCAGCGTGTTCGAACTGGGCAGTGGTGCATTCGCGCTAGGTAGTGGTGCGTTAGTGCTGGGTTTTCTATCCCCCTTCTGCGCATTCGCGCCACCTCCTAGCGCGTTCGTGCAAAGCAATTTCCTAGCCTGCCAGCCCGACTTATAACGTCCATATCTCCTTACTTCGATATCGTATCGATGAACGATTTGTTACGTAGGAAACTAGACTTCATGAACTTCACTTTAGGCTTTTGCTTTTCCTATAAACTTCTCATATGCTAAAAGATATCCTCTCCTCAAATAGGGCCAAAATTGTCCTTCATAATTTCTCTAAAGTCCAACAACTTAATTTCCTTGGTTCACTTGCCCTCAAAACATTTCGTAACTTATTGTATGGACTTAAACCCTCATATCCCCGAGATAACCATACATAATGTCATATATATCCTTAAAGGAAACCTCCAGAGTCCATACTTGCAACAACCAAGACTTACAAATTCTGAACGTACAGAACTACGGGGTGTCACATTGTCCCCCCTTTAAAAATGTTCGTCCTCAAATGTTGAAGTAGGGTTCGCTCTGTGGTAGAGGTCAATGTTCTTACCCACATTTGCTGGTTTTCACTTTACTTACTTACAGTCTGACTTGTTCTTTGATCTAGTTTGAAATGCGCAGTTCGTCCTTCTCCTTATGGGACAAAAGTTTATGCTCGTGCTCCAAGTCACTCCTTTTTCTAACTCCTCACGTTTAATCATTCTCGTTATCTCTCCACCTCCTTTTTTATATATTTTTATATGTTCTTTTTCCCCCAGTACATACATTTGTCCAATTTCTGATCTCATCTTCACTTTATTCAGGGATTCTTGTTCCCTTCGATCCACACATATCCTTGACCTATGTTTTGTCGGGGCTAACTCATTTTTATTTTCTTTTGCCTGAGATAAATCTCAAAACTGGTCGTATTACAGTATTATTTTCTCTCTTACCACATTCGAATCAATTCCTATGGTATTTTATCGCTCAGCTAGTGCAACACCAAAATCCCTTGCTTATTCTTTCCTTCCTTTGATTCAACTTGTTGCATTCGGGTTGGATAACGATAAGGATATCTTGAGTCTTTTCTCTAACGATTCCTATCTTTCAATCACTTTTAGCGTTTTCTAATCCTTATTTCAGCTATTAAATTGTGTGTGGGGGGGGGGGGGGGTGAATTTAGAAGTTTGTTGAAGATTAACCAAGGTTCACTGTCATGTAGTGAATTCAAATCACTTCATTCATTCCTTTGTCTGTAGCCTTCATTCATTTATTCCCAAAGAGCCCTCATTTTGCTTGTTCCACAAGGTTCCATTGTCACCAGCTTATCCTAATTAAACGCGATATCCTCTGATCATTTCCTTTGGGGTTCTCCAGAACCTTTGACCTTTTACTGACTTTCATTTAACAAGTCTTTCCCATGATTTGACGCACCTATCTGTCACTTCGGTTTATCAATCATGTGGACCACTTAATTCCTTAAATTCCCATATTCTCTGTTTAAATCCTTAAATCCTTTTCTTGCGATCTTATCTTCAACTACTTACATGACTTCCCCTTCCGTTGGCTTAACCAAACTTGTTTCGTGACTCTTTACTTCTCTACTAATGGATAATCTTTCTTACTCGGATGCAACACTTTTTTACTTACTCACTTCTCTAGTGCTACTTTAGATTATCCTTATTAGTACTGATCGATTTTACATATATACCATTTCATGTCCTTTTAGCTTTTTGGCCGGACTCCTGAATTCCTTACAATCTCATCATAGTTCCATCCGCGGTAACACCCAGGTAATTGATATTAATTTCTCCATACTAACGTCCTATTATTCTCGATGATGATTTTTCCTCAAACTGTTCACCCAACGTATATCGAGTAGCCGAGAGGTTTATATTCAAATTTGACTCAATCAACCAGACTTCTTTTCACCATCCGTCCATGACAACAATCGTAACACAATACCTTATACGCTTGTATACGACCCTTCCCTATTATTATTAGTATCACTCATAGTAAAGTTACATTCA
Organism: Lycium barbarum; assembly: GCF_019175385.1. Classification (NCBI taxonomy): domain Eukaryota; kingdom Viridiplantae; phylum Streptophyta; class Magnoliopsida; order Solanales; family Solanaceae; genus Lycium; species Lycium barbarum. The sequence goes on along the minus strand of NC_083340.1, from coordinate 75,795,593 downwards.
TAACATATTAACAATCGCAACGTAAGCTGGCTTTCGACTCAAGGTGTCTTTAAATCCATTTTTGGAACTTTCCTCCATTTTCGTCTCCTTAAATCTTAACATAATTAACAAAATCTCACTTAATCACAACCTTCTATAGTTATTCCCCTTTGTTAAAATCTTCATTTTCTCTCATACTAAGATCTCCTTTTTACTTTTTTCATTATCTTGTGAAGTACGTTGCTGCATATTTGAGTGTAACTTACCATGTGAGCGATTCGAGCCCTAGCAGGGGAACATAATGTATTTTAGTGACAAGATATATATATATATATATATATATATATATATATATATATATATATATATATATATATATATATATTTGGTCTTTACAAATTCTTCATCGTCTTGTCATGCATTCTAGTTCCATTTTTGTTTCATGTACCCCTGCATTTAGTCTATTCCCACTTTCCGTTAATAAACCGATACATCTCAACTTTGGTTTCTTCAAGCCGATATATTTGCCCTTTTCCGGGCTTAGAAGTACTGCAATTCATCTCGAAACTGAATTTCGTTTTCCCCGCCTTTTTAGGAATATTCTCATATGCCAGTAATATTCAAATACTCACCATCTCTGGCAAACCTCTAGCCAGCTTCAACGGTCCTCTAACTCTTTATCCCATACAATACTAGAATGCCTTTCAATGCCTGGTTTTTGTCATTCCCCTATCACTAGCGGAACTTTTTTACCGAGTAAAAATTTACACATATTGAATACAATCTAGGCCACTTATTCCTTTCGTAATCAGTAATCCTTTAGGTCAATGCCTTAATGGTGACACCAAAGTTCATCGGGGTCTTTATATCATACTCTTTCAGCCGTAATCTTCATTCCTGACTACCTTTACTCAGATCCTTAAGATTCTTCTTAGTTGAAATTCTTGTTTCACATCTATACTATACGATTCATTTTTTTCAAAATTCATTCTTTCATTTGCATCACAGTTCTGTATCATAGTCCTTCATTTACCAACTCTTATGCTTATCATGAAATGTTCGTGAAGTATATTATTTTCTTCTTATCCCTTTGTCCAACTCTTAAGATATTACTATTTGTCCGTATTCATGCACATCCCTTGTACATTCTTCCTATTTCCTTTATGATCGAATTTCTGCACTTCTTACTACGACTCTTATCTCCGGTCATCGATGTTTTGCCTCTTGGCCAGACTTATTAGCTTATTATCATTCCTCTTGTCCTTGATGGTTACATAATTTCCTCTTCCCCAGTCCATTAGTCTACTTTCTTACTTTCGCCCTTACAACCTTGCTTAACTTTCCTCGCTTATAAAGCACTCTTCCTCACCTTGCCATTTCACCACATTGGCCCCGAAATTTGTAGAATACTCTATTAGAAGTACAAGTCCGTTCTATTTCCAAGATCGTCTCTTTGGAGGGTTTATCCGTTCCCTAGGCGAACATATCAATATGGCCTCATATTTATCCTCTCAGACGTACCTTAAGTGTTACACCTCGGAAATTTCTCCGTACTTGTATGATGAGTGGAATGATGAAAAGTTTGAGTGTATGATGTTTTGTTATGTCGGGAATGGCTAATTATGAATTTTTGGAAATAAGAAAGTCGCGGAAAATTTTCAGTCCAGTGGTCGTATATGGCACTATACGGCCCGTAAAGTGATTTACGGACCGTATAGTGCAATCTTCCTTCAGCTTGCCAAAAATCTCAAGTTCTGCCCAGTGATGATATGGTTAAATACGACCCAGTTTACGGTCCGTAAACCAGGTCGTAAACTGCCATGTTCCTCAGCCAAAACTTTCTGTTTTTGAAATGATTAAATACGGCCATGGAGGACGGGCCGTAAATCAAAATACGGTCCGTATATGGTGGTTTACGACCACTGTTCATCCCGACAAGAATTCATTAAAGATCAGATTTTGTGATTTTTAAAGGGGACTTAAGCCTCATTTTAATTCATTATTCATTCAGCCACTCAAGAGACTTCTAGAACTCTCCAAATACTTCCTCCACAAGAATTCAAAAGGATCAAAGGAACCATTAAGATCAACACCACCAAATTCATGAAATCAAGTGTAAGAACACAACAAAGGATCATCTAAGTGAAGAAATTTCAAAAAAGGTGGAACTAGGGTTTTGGCTAATTGAAGTATTTCAACTTAAGGATTGTTCAACCATCATCCAAGGTAAGTTTCATGATTATTCCATGTTGTTTGAAGTATTGGAAAGCTTAGACACTTGAAATGTAGAAGAACATAGAAATAGGTCATTATTGAGTGAATAGTGACATAAATGAATGATAGTGGAATTGAACTATGAATATTGAAGTGTTATGAGTACAAATACGTTATAAATGATGTTTATATCATGAAACAAGCATTAAATGCACGAAAACGCAAGGATGAGCTAGAAGTAGAAATAAGGGAAAATTGGAGGAAAATGGTGGATTTTGCCAAATGTACGTAAACGACGATTGTCAATTGTGGTATTGTAAGTAATATTATGAATGTTGGGAGTTAATATAAAACATGACAAAATTGGTATGAGCGAAGGAAGCGTTGTCCGACTTCTCGTAGAATTAGCGACGCGTTCTTATAGTTAGTGTACTAATGTTGATACGAATTCTCTTATGAAGGTAACGACGTGATATCGACGGAGAACAAGTGAGCGATATCTTAGCTAAACGACCAAGGTATGTGAGGCTAGTCCTTCTTTCTAATGGCATGAATCTTTTAGCTTGAATCCCTATTCCTTTCATGAGTTCTTACATTCTAAGAAGTTAAAAGCTTATACTTATGAATGTCTATATGAGATAAGTTATACAATATGATGACACTAGAATGATGGTGATGTTATTCCTTGCCTATACTCACCTTATGTACTAGTCCTTTCAAGGTGAGGCAGAATGTCCATAATGGTTCCATAACGTAACCGGGGTATCACGACCTTACGTCACCCCGATAGAGTAAAGTAGATCATGTGCCTTATACACGCATTATGATAAGATAAGTATTTTATGATAAGCATATTACTATGAGTATTTACGTTAAGCATGTCATGATTGCATTCACACCGGGCCTAGTTGGCTGGGCAGACACCGCTTCGGCGGGCGGCGATACGGATACACCACGACCTACGGGCGTGGGCAGACACCACTAGTGGGCGGCATGAGATGGTACCCCGGACGCGGGCTAATATTATTGATTATCACACCGTTCCGACATGGACGGACAGCTTGCATATGATGCATACATGTTATGATGATGAGTATGAGTAAGATAGCATGCATTACTTCATTTATGATTATCAGTCAGATCCAGATGTCTCATGATGATGTTCTTCTCATATTATTGATGTCTCCTTTAATTATGTATGCCTCTCATACTCGGTACAATATTCGTACTGACGTCCTTTCTTCGGACGCTGTGTTCTTGCCCACAGGTAGACAGGGAGGAGAGCTTGGCCCAAGTCCTCAGTAGCTGTCAGCTGATAGATAGCACTCTATTGTTCAGAGGTGCTTTTGGCTATTCTTTTGATGTACATTCATATATGCATATTTTGGGCATGACGGAGTCTTGTTCCGTCTATGTATACATTATGTTAGTAGAGGCTCGTAGATACGCAGTGTGGGTTAGATGGTCTCAAAAGATGTTTTCATATGTATGTATATTATATAAAGTATTTATGTTTTGATTAAATATGATTTTCCTACAATTGGTATGTAAAATTGATAAAAGAGTATTAAATGAGCAAGACAAGTAGTAGAGCGAGCGGTGCTCGGTAATTTTCTCCGGGTACCCGTCGCAGCCCCTAGCTGGGTCGTGACAGAAGTGGTATCAGAGCAGTTCGCCCTAGGAAGTGTGTACGAGCCGTGTCTAGTAGAGCCTTGTTTATGGTGTGTTGCGCGCCACGCTAATAAACAAGAGACTACAAGGCATTTAGGAAAATGACCATCTTTCTTCTCATGAGATCGTGCGATAGAGCCCATGTCCAGGATTATATTATTCCTAAAAGTACGTTATGGTTTTAGAAAAATGCCGCCGAAAAGAAAAGCTACAGCTGCCCAGAAAGGCAAAGGTACGACGAAGAAGCGGGCAGAAAGGGAGCCTCCGGCGGAGCTAGAGGAAAGTGAATCGCAAAGTGAGGCCGCGCCAAATGTAGAAGAGCAGGGAGGAGCCTCAGCTCCGATTCCTCCACCGGGTGCTTCGGGTCAACAAGTGTCCGAGGCCATACATTTATTGACAGAGTTGGTTGCCGCTCAGGCACAACGACAGAATGCGGGCCCAAGTGATCGTTCGGCTAGTACAAAAGCCCGTGATTTCCTTACTCTAAACCCTCCAGAATTTTTCGGGTCGAAGCCGGATGAGGACCCACAAGGTTTTATCGATGAGATGTTGCGGACGCTGAGACTTATGCATGCTTCTGAGACCGAATCCGTGGAGTTAGCCTCATATAGACTTCGCGACGTGGCGGTACTATGGTATAAAAATTGGGTGATATCAAGGGGAGAGAATGCACCACCTCCCGTTTGGCAAGAATTTGTGGATACCTTTATTCGTCATTACTTGCCACCTGATGTCCGCCGAGCTAGAGCGGACAGGTTCTTGAATTTGAAACAGGGAAGCATGAGTGCCCGAGAGTATAGTATGCAATTCAACTCATTGCCCGGTATGCTCCGACTATGGTGGCTGACATGGGAGACCGAGTCTATAGATTTGTGAGTGGTTTAGGACCACACTTGTTCAGAGATTGTTTGACGGCTTCTTTGGAAGATGGGATGGATATTTGCCGGATACAGGCCCATGCTCAGAACCTCGAGGAACGACAACGACAGCAGAGAAGTGATCGTGATGGTGACAGAAGACAAGGTAAGAGGGCTAGATCTATGGGGGACAGCAGTGAGTACCGAGGGGGACCGAAACAGACGCATTCTAGGCACTCAGGTCAGACAGTGACCAGTGCACCTCCCAGATTCTCGGATAGGATATTTGACCGTTCTTTTCAGTCAGGCCAGGGGCAGAGTTCGAGGGCCTCAGATTCGCAGTCTAGGGGAGACTTTAGCCAGAGGAGACCTCCAGTACCGCGGTGTAGCCAGTGCGGTAAATTGCATTCCGGACAGTGTCGTCAGGGTTCAGATGCTTGTTATGCTTGCGGGCAGGTTGGTCATATGATGAGAGATTGCCCTTCAGCGAGAGATAGAGCGGGGACTAAGGCCACAGGTTCAGCAGCGGGGTCTTCTTCAGTGCGCCCGACAGCACAGACTCCTCAGACTACAGCAGGCAGACGCAGAGGTAGAGGGGGAGCATCCACTTCAGGTGTTGTTCAGCCCCGTGTATATGCCTTAGCTGGGCGACAGGATCTTGAGTCTTCCCCAGATGTTGTCACAGGTACCTTGACTATATTTTCCCGTCACGTATATGCTCTGATTGATCCGGGTTCTACCTTCTCATATATTACTCCGTATATCGCTGATTGTGTTGGGGTGAGACCTGAGCCAATTAAACCTTTCGAGGTATTCACTCCGGTTGGTGATCCTGTAATAGCGAGGCAAGTATATAAGGACTGTGTAGTCAATATATGTGATCGTCAGACAAGGGCTGATTTGATTGAACTTGAGATGATAGATTTTGACGTAATTATGGGTATGGACTGGTTGGCATCGTGCTATGCTAATGTTTGTTGCCGGACAAAGGTAGTTCGATTCCAATTTCCGGGAGAGCCCATACTTGAGTGGAAGGGTAATACAGTTTCCCCAAAGGGTAGGTTTATTTCCTACCTTAAGGCGAGAAAGATGATAGCCAAAGGTTATATTTGTCATCTAGTTCGGGTTTATGACACGAAAACGGAAGTGCCAACTTTCCAGTCTGTCCCGGTAGTGAATGAATTCCCAGATGTGTTTCCCGACGAGTTACCAGGCCTTCCTCCAGAAAGGGAAATCGACTTTGCTATTGATGTATTACCAAACACCGAGCCTATTTCTATTCCTCCGTATCGAATGGCTCCAGCAGAACTGAAAGAGCTAAAAGCACAGCTAAAAGATTTACTTGAGAAGGGGTTTATAAGGCCTAGTTCTTCGCCGTGGGGAGCACCAGTCCTGTTCGTAAAGAAGAAAGACGGATCTCTACGAATGTGCATCGACTACAGGCAGTTGAACAAGGTGACAATAAAGAATAAATACCCTCTTCCTAGAATCGACGATTTGTTTGATAAATTACAGGGCGCTAAATGGTTCTCCAAGATAGATCTGAGATCGAGTTATCATCCGGTGAGAATTAGGGAAGCAGATATTCCCAAGACTGCCTTCAGGACAAGATATGGTCACTACGAGTTTCGAGTAATGTCGTTTGGGTTGACGAATGCCCCGGCAGTGTTTATGAATTTAATGAACAATGTGTTCAGGCCATTCTTGGACCTCTTTGTGATAGTGTTCATCGATGATATCCTGGTATATTCTCGCACAGAATCAGAACATGCAGATCATCTAAGAATTGTTCTTGGAGTTCTTCAAGATCGGGAATTGTATGCAAAGTTTTCGAAGTGCGAGTTTTGGCTAAACTCAGTGGCATTTCTAGGCCATGTTATTTCAGATGATAGTATCTGAGTCGACACTCAGAAAATAGAAGCTGTGAAGACTTGGCCAAGGCCTACGACACCCACGGAAGTCTGTAGTTTCCTTGGGTTAGCAGGATACTATAGAAGATTTGTAGAGGGCTTCTCATCTATTTTATCCCCATTGACAAAGTTAACCCAGAAGTCGGCTAAATTCCAATGGAGTGATTCCTGTGAGCGTAGCTTCCAAGAGTTGAAAAACAGGTTGACCTCAGCGCCAGTGCTAACACTTCCAGAAGGATCAGATGGCTAAGTAGTATATTGTGACGCCTCTGGTGTGGGATTAGGATGTGTATTGATGCAGAATGGGAAAGTTATTGCATATGCTTCGAGACAGTTGTGAAGACATGAACAGAATTATCCCACTCATGATCTTGAGCTAGCTGCGGTCATTCATGCATTGAAAATGTGGAGACACTACTTATATGGTGTGCACGTGGACATCTATACGGATCACAAAAGCCTTCAATATATTTTCAAACAGAAGGAGTTGAACCTGCGGAAAAGGCGATGGTTAGAATTACTGAAGGATTACGATGTGAACATTCTATATCATCCAGGGAAGGCGAATGTAGTAGTAGATGCACTTAGCCGCCAATCGATGGGCAGTTTAAGTGAAGTCCCTTCAGAAAAGCAAGAAATGGTTCGTGAGGTCCATCGGTTAGCAAGTCTCGGTGTATGGCCAATTGATTCAGGAGATGCAAGTATTAGCATCAATGACCCCATAGTTTCATCATTGAATCTAGAAGTGAAGGAACGGCAATATGAAGATCCTCAGTTAAGCCACTATCGAGATCTATCTCAGGAAAGGGAAAAGTCTCCATTCGAAGTTTCCATAGAAGGGGTTCTTAGATATCGAGGCCGGCTATGTGTACCGAATGTGGCAAACTTGCGCCAATGGATTTTAGAGGAAGCACATTATTCCCGGTATTCTATTCATCCAGGTGCAACGAAGATGTACCACGATCTCAAATTGATGTATTGGTGGGATGGCATGAAGCGAGACATAGCAGAATTGGTAGCACAGTACCCAAATTGCCAGCAAGTGAAGGTCGAGCATCAAAAGCCAGGAGGGTTATTGCAAGCAATGGAAATTCCTACGTGGAAATGGGAAGAAATTAACATGGATTTTGTGGTAGGATTACCCCGTACCCGAGGGAAGTATGATTCTATATGGGTGATCGTGGATAGACTCACGAAAGCAGCTCATTTTCTCCCCGTTAGAACCACATATTCAGCGGAAGATTATGCTAAATTGTATCTCAAGGAGATTGCACGACTTCACGGTATTCCTTTGGCCATTATCACAGACAGAGGGGCACAGTTCACAGCCAAATTCTGGAATTTCAAGAAGGTCTAGGTACTCAAGTTAAGCTCAGCACGACGTTCCATCCGCAGATCGACGGACAAGCCGAGCATACTATTCAAACCTTGGAAGATATGCTACGAGTGTGTGTGCTGGACTTTGGTGGTAGTTGGGATGAGCATTTGCCTCTTATTGAATTTGCCTATAATAACAGCTATCATTCCAGTATTCAAATGGCTCCATACGAGGCCTTATATGGAAGAAAATGCAGATCTCCAATTGGATGGTTTGAAACCGGAGAAGTAAAATTGATAGGCCCCGACTTGATCCAACAAGCAATTGAAAAGGTTAAAGTAATTCGAGACCGACTGCTAACAGCTCAAGGTCGCCAAAAGTCTTATGCAGATAATCGCCGACGAGACTTGGAATTTCAAGTGGGCGATTGGGTGTTCCTGAAGGTATTGCCGATGAAGGGAGTGATGAGATTTGGCAAGAAGGTTGCTAAGTACCAGATATATCGGACCCTACCAAATCATTCGCAAGGTGAGTCGAGTAGCCTATGAATTGGATTTGCCTTCAGAGCTCGAATCCGTGCATCCAGTATTCCATGTTTCGATGCTCCGCAAGTGTATTGGAGACCCAACGAGAATAGTTCCGGTTGATGATGTCCAAGTAACAGAGAAGCTAACATACGAGGAAATGCCCATTGCCATTTTGGATAGACAAGTACGAAAGCTTCGGAATAAAGAGGTTGCTTCAGTCAATGTTCTGTGGCGGCACAATAATCGGGAAGAAATGACTTGGGAAGTGGAGGAGAAGATGAAATCTATGTACCCCCATTTGTTCCAATCCCCAGAACAGATTCAAGATGAGACGTCGATGATTTAGTATGTATGTTTTAATTTTACGTTTTTGGTCGTGTGTGGCCATAAATGGGTTGATATTGTGATATAGCCCTGTGAGGCGAAGATATTGTGGGTTGTTGTAATGGGAAGGTAGTGTCCAAATTACAAAGGAAACTCTGGCAAAATTTTCTAGAATTCCCAAGTATCGAACATTCGAGGACGAATGTTCCAAAAGGGGGGAAGAATGTTACACCTCGGAAATTTCTCCGTACTTGTATGATGAGTGGAATGATGAAAAGTTTGAGTGTATGATGTTTTGTTAAGTCGGGAATGGCTAATTATGAATTTTTGGAAATAAAAAAGTCGCGGAAAATTTTCAGTCCAGTGGTCCTATATGGCACTATACGGCCCGTAAAGTGATTTACGGACCGTATAGTGCAATCGTCCTTCAGCTTGCCAAAAATCTCAAGTTTTGCCCAGTGATGATATGGTTCAATACGACCCAGTTTACGGCCCGTAAACTGGTTTACGGTCGGTAAACCAGGTCGTAAACTGCCATGTTCCTCAGCCAAAACTTTCTGTTTTTGAAATGATTAAATACGGCCATAGAGGACGGGTCGTAAATCAAAATACGGTCCGTATATGGTGGTTTACGACCACTGTTCATCCCGACAAGAATTCATTAAAGATCAGATTTTGTGATTTTTAAAGGGGACTTAAGCCTCATTTTAATTCATTATTCATTCAACCACTCAAGAGACTTCTAGAATTCTCCAAATACTTCCTCCACAAGAATTCAAAAGGATCAAAGGAACCATTAAGATCAACACCACCAAATTCATGAAATCAAGTGTAAGAATACAACAAAGGATCATCTAAGTGAAGAAATTTCAAAGAAGGTGGAACTAGGGTTTTGGCTAATTGAAGTATTTCAACTTAAGGATTGTTCAACCATCATCCAAGGTAAGTTTCATGATTATTCCATGTTGTTTGAAGTATTGGAAAGCTTAGACACTTGAAATGTAGAAGAACATAGAAATGGGTCATTATTGAGTGAATAGTGACATAAATGAATGATAGTGGAATTGAACTATAAATATTGAAGTGTTGTGAGTACAAATACGTTATAAATGATGTTTATATCGTGAAACAAGCATTAAATGCATGAAAACGCTAGGATGAGCTAGAAGTAGAAATAAGGGAAAATTGGAGGAAAATGGTAGATTTTGCCAAATGTACGTGTTACACCTCGGAAAAGTCCCCGTACATGTACAAGGAATAGAACGACAAGGGTATGAGTGTGGGGTATTTTAATAAGCAAGGGGTGATGATTCGTGAATTTTTGGAAATGGAAATGTTGTAGAATTTCATGCAGCCCAGTGGTCGTATAGTGATTTACGACCCGTAAAGTGATTTACGGACCGTAAACCACCATCGTCCTCCAGCCTTTCAAATTCCAACTTTCTGTTAAAGTGTGGGAATGCTTAAATATGACTTGGAATATGGCCCGTAAACTGGTTTATGGACCGTAAACCTCGATCGTAAACTGCAATATTCTTCAGCCAACTTCTCTGTTTTGGACATGCTGAAATACGACCAGGGAGGACGGCTCGTAAACCAGTTTACGGCTCGTAAACTGTGGTTTACGACCACTGTTCACCCTGACTGGAATTCATTAAAGATAAAACTTTGAGTTATTAAAAGGGGCCAAAGCCTCATTTTATTTCATTTTTCATCCATACAACCTTTAAGAACACTCTAGAAGCTCTCCAAATATTCATCCACAAAATTCAAGAGATCAAAGGGAAACCAAGATCATCAACATCTAATTCATGAAAGCAAGTGCATGAGACTCTATTGGAAGTCATCTTCTTCAAGAAATCTCAAAAGGGTTGAAATAGGGTTTTGGTATAAAAAGAGTATTGTTGCTCAAGGCTTGTTCCACCATCATCCAAGGTATGTTTCATGACTATACCATATGGTTCAAGGTATTTGAAGGCTTACTTGAAATGTATAAGAACATAGAAAATGGGCCTTGCATGGGTGAATAGTGGCACAATTGAATAGTAGTTGAATGGAGTCATGAATGTTGATAAGCTACGGTTGTGAATATGTTATAAATAACGTCTAGACCATGAAATAAGTATTATATACGAGAAAACGTGATAACGAGCTATAACCATGGATGTGGAGAAATTGGAGGAAAATGGTAGATTTTTCTTAAAGTGTATAAGTGATGATTGTTGAAAGTAATATTGTGAGTGTCGTTACGAATGTATGAGAGTTGAAATGAAACATGGGAAAAGTATTAGAAATGAAGGAAGTGCTATCCAATTTTCCTTAGAAATAGTAGTCCGTTCTTATAATTACTTAGCTAACGACGACATGAATTCTCTTGAAGGTATATACGAGTGCATTAAGGGAGAGCGAGCAAGCAATAAGAATTGTAAACGTCGAAGGTATGTGAGGCTATTCCCTTTCTTTCAAAGGCATGATCCCTAGCTTACGATTTCATAAATGCTCCCATCTTTTCTTTGCTACCAAAGGCTAAATAGTCTAAGATTCCGAAGCACGATTTCCTTCTTGATATTCCATAAATGTTTTCCAAAGTACTCCCATTTTCCAAAACCAAAGGTTGTGATTATGTGAGCGTTTATGACAACGACCGTAGATATTTTTTTCAATAACAATGATGATGTCAAAAATGAGAATATTATTACGCTGACCATGATGAGAGCAAATCTTATGTTTAAAAGTTTCAAGTTTACGATTTCAATGACTATATGAGGATGTCGAGCTATTTACTGATTTCTCAATTTATTCATGGATGGTGACTTTATTTCTAAATCTTCCAAAGTATATGAATGGATGCCTTATGAAGTTCATGATTTTATTCTATGCTTTCTTTTAATGCTATTCTTCATTGATAGTCTCACCTTATAATAATTGTTCCCTCAATGTGAGACAAAGCGACGATGATTACTCCATAACATAATCGGAGGCTTTCGACCTTATGTCACTCCGACGTACTTACAGCTTTTCCTTGGGCTCTCATGCATGCTAAGTATATGGTATAAATATATGATATGTATATGTATTCAGGGGATATGGGGAAGGTGAGGCGCTATAGACGCATAGCCACCTGGTCAGCTGACATATCATGATTTCATCCCGGACGCGGGATATATGGGTTATGGATAAGGGTCGTACGTTCCTCGGCACTAACATATGATGACATATGGATCGGGCTGCGCGTTCCGCAGCAATTTACTATATGATGCTTTATTAGTATGCATGCATGGATCCGCCTTAAGAGGCAAGCAGTTATCGATTATCTCCTTGTACTTACTTTACTTTCTTATTCTTACTTTATTTCTTGATGTATGCCTTTCATACTCAGTACAATGCTCGTATTGACATTCTTTTCTTTGGATGCTGTGTTCATGCCCACAGGTAGACGGGAAAGCGGTCCAGACTGATAGGAGTCACTAGCCGAGCTGAAGAGCACTCCATCTTTCGGAGGTGCTAATTGGTTGTTCCTTTTGTGTATATATTTGTATGTCACTCAATAGAGGCTCGTAGATGCTCGATGTGGGTTGTGTGGTTCCACAACGTGGGTAGTACGCATGTGTATAAGTATATTGAAATATGTTTTTGTATTAACGCGTTATATTTTTGTAATGAAAAGCAAATCCTCTTTTTAAAGTTAACCGGAAATAGATGAATGATTGTTAAATGGGTTAGGTAAATGATAGCACGAGCGGTGCTCGATGGTTAGCCCCGGGTACCCGTCGCGGCCCCTATCCGGGTCGTGATAGAAGTGGTATCAGAGCAGTTCGTCCTAGGAAGTGTCTACGAGCCGTGTCTAGTAGAGTCTTGTTTATCGGTGTGTTGTGCACCACATCTATAAACAGGAGGCTACCGGGCATTTAGGAAACATGGCCATCTTTCTTCTTAATAGATCGTGCGATAGAGCTGTGTTATAAGACTATCTCTTCCCTATCGGTGCGTTGTCATTTCAGCAAAACCGATGAAGGGAAAAGCTACGACGGCCCAGAAGGGCAAGATGGTGGTTGAAGAAGGGCTTGATCGAGAGCCGTCTACGGATATGGAGGAGGGCGAACCCCAGAATAACTCCCCACTTCGATTTTCCCATACCTCGCCCACTTTTAAGGATCAGAGGGAAGCCTCGATCTTAGCTCCAGTACCCCCCGTTCCTTCGCAAGATACCGCGGGCCAAGAGATGAGACAGGCCATACTTTTACTGACTCAATTGGTAGCCGCTTAGACTCAGCGGCAGAATGCGAGTCACGATGACAGGGGTTGGAGAAAGGGAGTTAATTCCTTTGGGTCTGACCGTGAGATTAGAGATGCACCTCCACAGTTTCCCAGACCCAGATTTGATGGACCTGCTTATTCAAGGTCATCCCAGAGTCTCAGAGTTTCTCGTTCTCGGGTTCAGAGTGATTCCGGTCAGAAGAGGTCACCAGTACCACGATGTATTCAGTGTCGCAGGTTACATTGGGGACCGTGTCGCTAGGGCTCGGATGTTTGTTATGCCTGTGCTAGGCCAGGCCATTTAAAGCGAAATTGTCCATCGCTACGTTGTAAAAGTGAGGTTCTGACTACGGGAATGGTAACGGGCTCTTCATCATCGACACGCCCTCCAAGGTCAGGGCCACAGAGGCTAGTAAGCAGTGGTAGAGACCGAAGAACGCCTAGTCCAAGTGGATCCCAGCATCATACCCAGGCGTTAGTTGAACGACGGGATCCTGAGTCTTCCCCTGATATTACTCCAGGTATATTGCTAGCACCCTTTTATGATTAATGCAAATACGTGTGCAAATAAGACATATGGTAAATGTAATGTGACTGACTAAAAAGGATAACAGGTTGAGTATGCCTGCTTCATGAGTCTACCCTATGTTATGAGCAGGTTTGCAAACGAGATCAAGAAGTGTCACTCTATAGGGTGGATTATGATCTGGGTACAATGAGCCGTAACAAGAATTGTTATGTAAAGTATAGCGAGAAGACGCCTAAGGGCATGGATGATATCTTTAGTTGGGCGTATAAGGCCGAGACTACGGTAAAGATAAATAATGAAAGTAGGATAATTAGTAGGAGGAAGGTCAACGCGATAGGAGCGGGATGGGGGATGATCAGGACGGATAGAATTAGTTTTTGGCAGCAAGGGACGGATTGACACAGGTGGTGTATCCTAAAGAACAAAGCGGTACTAAGTTAAGAATATGGATTATGCGAAGAGTCAAGGATTGATTATTAAGTGGGAGGAGATAAGATAGCAAAGAGGAAATGTACGAAGTACGAGTGCCTAAAGAATGGTGGCGTGGTAGTTAAAGGAGAACATATCTCCTACAAATATCCCATACCAAGTTAGAACGAGTGAAGTGAATGAGGTAAAGAGTGAAGAGGAAAAGATGATCCTGAGTTATGGGTCTACTGTACGACGATGAAGCGATGAAGTAGAGTTATAACTAATAATGATAGTGGTACAATGCGGATATGAAATCGGTTCCAAGCGTAAACAAGAGTAAGAGAATAAGGAGGCATGGGGCGCATTAGCGGCGTAAGAGAGACCTAAGCCCTAGGGAAACGAATATGGCGTTACAAGCAAATTTTGAGCGCCGAAGAAGAGGGAAAGTGACATTAGATGGGTGGCATGGATAGCTAGACCTACTATTAATGTAAGCATCCTTATGGGGCAGGAAGTTGTTAATCGAAGCAGATTCAGATACAGACACATAACTACTAGATGAGCTAAGTAACTTACGTTTTTGCTCGGAGTGTTATATCGGGTGCATTTCTTGGTTATAAGACTGTAAGGCGAGTACGCTAAGACTCCACGACTCCACGTATGAATTGTTATAGCCATAGACTGTAGGGGACGGAAAAATTAAGGTGTAGTGTAGCCAGGGGTACGTGGATTCGAGAATTAAAGGTACGAGTAAAACCCTTAAAAAGGGGGGAAGCAAATAGAGAGGACACCAGTGTGAAGGTTGAAATGATGAACCCTACGGGAGTGTATTGACTAAAAGTGATAGAATAAGGACACGCAAAAGCAAGAAGAAGGGGGAAGAAGAAGAGCCGTGAGTCGGCAAAGATAGTAAAACACTGGTGACGGGCAGAGGTGGACCCACAATTCTCTAAGATTATACCACCTCATCGTCCCTCTAAATTATAAATCTCAGATGAATTTGTAGCGAAGTATAAGGCCGATCTGTGAGACGTTGTGTCCCATAAGGTCCCAAGTGGCGCAAAACGAGGAATAAAATTGCGAAAATCTGATTGCGTGACATGGTTGGAGGAGAGTTGGAATCAGTTTAGGGAGTACTGATTAGTTACTATTACTCTTCCAGCAGAATGGAAACTCTCGTTTCTCTGTCCTTTTATGATTTAATGACTTCCGGGATTGAATACTCTTTTAGCCCAAATGAAAATATAACCCCGGAGAATGTTGTGAATATAGTGGGTGACGGTAGCCCCAAGAAGAAGGCATGCAGGCCTGAGACACAGAATAATTCATGATATTAACATGGGTCTTATTGTAAAGTTACCCCGTTCTCGAGGTAAGGGCGTTAGCGAAAGGGTCATTGAGAAGGATATTGACACTTAGATGAATATGACCATGGATACGGCATACAGATGAATATGACTATGGATGCGAAGACAGACATGGATACAGGTATATGGATGGATGGGTACGAATGCGAATCGCGCAAACAGAGTATGTAATTCCTAGATATTTACGCGTCGCCAATGAGACCAAGTGAACACTTAGGAGAGGAGTAAGAGGTAAAGTAAGGGTGAGAGAGTCATGATGCCCGGGGTAAGTTGAAGAAGAGTATATGGTAAACGGAACTGAAATGTCGAGTTGGAATTGTTGTGAGAGACAAATGGAATAATTGCTTGGGGCATAGTATAAGTACAGGTTACATACTCACCATAGAAGCCCGAGGATATGACAACCTGCGAGAGCGATAGAATCACAGAATAAAGGGGGAGAGTTAGGTTCCGATGTATTAGATCCTATAAGATCGTATGCAATAAGCAAGGTAGCTTATAAATATGTTAGAACTCCCACTAGGAGCATGTCAATAAAATGATGCCCAAATGACAAGAAAATTGATGTATGAGAAAGTACCGTTTGCCACATTAGATAGGTAAGTGCGAGGACTTCGAAATAAGGAGGTGGCTTAAATCAGAGTTTGGTGGCAAAAACAATAATCGGGAAGAAATACTAGGGAAGCCAAAGTGAATGCGGAATCCAAGTATTTGCACCTAGTCGAATCTCCAGGAAAAGTTCATGATGGTATGTATGCTTACTTTTGACTTCTGGGACGTGTGTGACCATGGACATGTTGGTATTGTGTTATAGCCCTGTGAGACGATGATATTATGGGTTATTGTGACAAGTTGGTAGTTCCATACGACAAAGGAAACTCCGGCAAAATTTTCTTAGAATCCCCGCTGATTTAACATTCGCGGACGAATGTTCCAAAAGGGGGGAAGAATGTTACACCTCGGAAAAGTCCCCGTACATGTACAAGGAATAGAACGACAAGGGTATGAGTGTGGGGTGTTTTACTAAGAAAGGGGTGATGATTCGTGAATTTTTGGAAATGGAAAAGTTGTAGAATTTCATGCAGTCCAGTGGTCGTATAGTGATTTACGGACCGTAAACCACCATCGTCCTCCAGCCTTTCAAATTCCAACTTTCTGTTAAAGTGTGGGAATGCTTAAATATGACTTGGAATATGGCCCGTAAACTGGTTTACGGACCGTAAACCTCGATCGTAAACTGCAATATTCTTCAGCCAACTTCTCTGTTTTGGACATGCTTAAATACGACCAAGGAGGACGGCTCGTAAACCAGTTTACGGCTCGTAAACTGTGGTTTACGACCACTATTCACCCCTACTGGAATTCATTAAAGATCAAACTTTAAGTTATTAAAAGGGGCCAAAGCCTCATTTTATTTCATTTTTCATCCATACAACCTTTAAGAACACTCTAGAAGCTCTCCAAATATTCATCCAAAAAAAATTCAAGAGATCAAAGGGAAACCAAGATCATCAACATCTAATTCATGAAAGAAAGTGCATGAGACTCTATTGGAAGTCATCTTCTTCAATAGTGGCACAATTGTAAGAACATAGAAAATGGGCCTTGCATGGGTGAATAGTGGCACAATTGAATAGTAGTTGAATGGAGTCATGAATGTTGATAAGCTACGGTTGTGAATATGTTATAAATAACGTCTAGACCATGAAATAAGTATTATATACGAGAAAACGTGATAACGAGCTATAACCATGGATGTGGAGAAATTGGAGGAAAATGGTAGATTTTTCTTAAAGTGTATAAGTGATGATTGTTGAAAGTAATATTGTGAGTGTCGTTACGAATGTATGAGAGTTGAAATGAAACATGGGAAAAGTATTAGAAATGAAGGAAGTGCTATCCAATTTTCCTTAGAAATAGTAGTCCGTTCTTATAATTACTTAGCTAACGACGACATGAATTCTCTTGAAGGTATATACGAGTGCATTAAGGGAGAGCGAGCAAGCAATAAGAATTGTAAACGTCGAAGGAATGTGTGGCTATTCCCTTTCATTCAAAGGAATGATCCCTAGCTTACAATTTCATAAATGCTCCCATCTTTTCCTTGCTATCAAAGGCTAAATAGTCTAAGATTCCGAAGCACGATTTCCTTTTTGATATTCCATAAATGTTTTCCAAAGTACTCCCATTTTCCAAAACCAAAGGTTGTGATTATGTGAGCGTTTATGATAACGACCGTAGATATTGTTTTCAATAACAATGATGATGTCAAAAATGAGAATATTATTACGCTGACCATGATGAGAGAAAATCTTATGTTTAAAAGTTTCAAGTTTACGATTTCAATGACTATATGAGGATGTCGAGCTATTTACTGATTTCTCAATTTATTCATGGATGGTGACTTTATTTCTAAATCTTCCAAAGTATATGAATGGATGCCTTATAAAGTTCATGATTTTATTCTATGCTTTCTTTTAATGCTATTCTTCATTGATAGTCTCGCCTTATAATAATTGTTCCCTCAAGGTGAGACAAAGCGACGATGATTACTCCATAACATAATCGGAGGCTTTGGACCTTACGTCACTGCGACGTACTTACAGCTTTTCCTTGGGCTCTCATGCATGCTAAGTATATGGTATAAGTATATGATATGTATATGTATTCAGGGGATATGGGGAAGGTGAGGCGCTATAGACGCATAGCCACCTGGTCAGCTGACATATCATGATTTCATCCCGGACGCGGGATGCCCGGACGCGGGATATATGGGTTATGGATAAGGGTCGTACGTTCCTCGGCACTAACATATGATGACATATGGATCGGGCTGCGCGTTCCGCAACAATTTACTATATGATGCTTTATTAGTATGCATGCATGGATCCGCCTTAAGAGGCAAGCAGTTATCGATTATCTCCTTGTACTTACTTTACTTTCTTATTCTTACTTTATTTCTTGATGTATGCCTTTCATACTCAGTACAATGCTCGTATTGACATCCTTTTCTTTGGATGCTGTGTTCATGCCCACAGGTAGACGGGAAAGCGGTCCAGACTGATAGGAGTCACTAGCCGAGCTGAAGAGCACTCCATCTTTCGGAGGTGCTAATTGGTTGTATGTCACTCAATAGAGGCTCGTAGATGCTCGATGTGGGTTGTGTGGTTCCACAATGTGGGTAGTACGCATGTGTATAAGTATATTGAAATATGTTTTTGTATTAACGCGTTATATTTTTGTAATGAAAAGCAAATCCTCTTTTTAAAGTTAACCGGAAATAGATGAATGATTGTTAAATAGGTTAGGTAAATGATAGCACGAGCAGTGCTCAGTGGTTAGCCCTGGGTACTCGTCGCGGCCCCTAGCCGGGTCGTGACAGTAAGTAAACGACGATTGTCAATTGTGGTTTTGTAAGTAATATTATGAATGTTGGGAGTTAATATAAAACATGAGAAAAGTGGTATGAGCGAAGGAAACGTTGTCCGACTTCTCCTAGAATTAGCGACGCGTTCTTATAGTTAGTTTACTAATGTTGATACGAATTCTCTTATGAAGGTAACTACGTGATATCGACGGAGAACAAGTGAGCGGTATCTTAGCTAAACGACAAAGGCATGTGAGGCTAGTCCTTCTTTCTAATGGCATGAATCTTTTAGCTTGAATCCATATTCCTTTCATGAGTTCTTACATTCTAAGAAGTTAAAAGCTTATACCTATGAATGTCTATATGAGATAAGTTATATGATATGATGACACTAGAATGATGGTGATGTTATTCCTTGCCTAAACTCACCTTATGTACTAGTTAGTCTTTTCAAGGTGAGGCAGAATGTCCATAATGGTTCCATAACGTAACCGGGGGATCACGACCTTACGTCACCCCGATAGAGTAAAGTTGATCATGAGCCTTATACACGCATTATGATAAGATAAGTATTTTATGATAAGCATATTACTATGAGTATTTATGTTAAGCATGTCATGATTGCATTCACACCGGGCCTAGTTGGTCGGGCAGACACCGCTTCGGCGGGCGGCGATACGGATACACCACGACCTACGGGCGTGGGCAGACACCACTAGTGGGCGGCATGAGACGGTACCCCGGACGCGGGAGGCCTGGACGCGGGCTAATATTATTGATTATCACACCGTTCCGACATGGACGGACAGCTTGCATATGATGCATACATGTTATGATGATGAGTATGAGTAAGATAGCATGCATTACTTCATTTATGATTATAAGTCAGATCCAGATGTCTCATGTTGATGTTATTCTCATATTATTGATGTCTCCTTTCATTATGTATGCCTCTCATACTCGGTACAATATTCGTACTGACGTCCTTTCTTCGGACGCTGTGTTCATGCCCACAGGTAGACAAGGAGGAGAGCTTGGCCCAGGTCCTCAGTAGCTGTCAGCTGATAGATAGCACTCCATTGTTCGGAGGTGCTTATGGCTATTCTTTTGATGTACATTCATATATGCATATTTTGGGCATGACGGAATCTTGTTCCGTCTATGTATTCATTATGTTAGTAGAGGCTCGTAGATACGCAGTGTGGGTTAGATGGTCTCACAAGATGTTTTCATATGTATGTATATTATTTTGAAGGCCGAGAGCCAAATGTATATAAAGTATTTATGTTTTGATTAAATATGATTTTCCTACAATGGGTATGTAAAATTGATAAAAGAGTATTAAATGAGCAAGATAAGTAGTAGAGTGAGCGGTGCTCGGTAATTTGCTCTGGGTACCCGTCGCGGCCCCTAGCTGGGTCGTGACATTAAGAGTGCAACTTTCCTTGACATTTTTGTAAGATTTGATCATTACCTTCCGGATCGCATCCACATCCATCGTTATTATATTGCTAACCCTATTTATTCCGGTCTGCTCTCCAAATCCTCGCATTTGTCCTTTGTCACATTTTTCCATATTCTATCCTTTCTGCTTACTTACTTTAGTAATTCACCCAAATGGCTTTTCGCCTTTACTATTTCCTTAGTCCTCCTCTCAAGAACTTCGCCTAACCTTTACTAACAACATGCTTCCCTTACTTATGCTTCCTCTCTCCTCATGATATCATAATCTCGTTACACTTATATATATATATATATATATACTCCTCTTCTCCCAATATTATTATAGCATAACTACTCTACTTTAACATTCGGAGAAAGACAATATCAACTTATCCTATAGCAATGGCTACCTTAATTTCAATACCCAACTTGATCAGCGCCTTTGGCACCTTATAAGATAAATCATGAGGCTCATATGTTTCCTGTTGTCAAATGACCTTCACCACATTTGCTAAAAAAATTAACATACCTTTCCTTAGGCGGAGCTCATCCATCTTTTTTATTACAGCTTAGTCTTCATTACCTATCCTTAAACATCTATTTGAAGTTCTAAAAGAATCTGGGATAAAACACCTATCCTCCGCGGTTGGAAAAGTCCTTGACTCCCGTGGTTGGGTAAATACTATCATATTCTCTGAAATTTCCAATGTTCAGAAAATTGTCGCAGTCACAAATCAACACACGCGACTGCTTTTCGTCCGTAATCCCGGGGTTGCGAGCGGTAACAAAATGTCTTAGTCGCAATTACCCATAATTACTTTGGTAATTAACTTCCAAAATTTTTTTCACTTGCCAACAATTAGATAATATCCCATAATAACCACAAATAATCACACATAACATAAGAAGTGTTAATAAAAAGACCCATGTACCTGTAGTCGGCCTGACCTGATCCCGGTCTGGGGAACTGCACTTTGAAACATCTCCTTCGTCATCCCCCCGCCATCTACTAGTCTGCTCCTTCTCGTCTTCTCCGTCATAGTCCGCAAGGTATGAGTACTCAGGTAACTCCTGATTGACCGAAGGCCAAGACAGCGGGCTAGAATATGTTGTAATACTCACACTATTAGCTGCTCTAACAAAATGCTCAATCATAGGAGAAACTGGAGGAGCCAAATGTGGTACAACCTCAGGAGCCTCTTGCTCCTCTGGGGTCCCGTACGAACCCACAGACAGATCTGTGTCGTAGCTAGCCTCTGATGGATCCTCTTCTATAGGGGTCACAGACTCTGGGGGAATTGTGTCAATGTCCTCGGAAGGATCAGTCTCCATATAAAAACTAAGGCTCCTTCTAATCTGCCCCGGGGGTGATGCTGGTCCGAAATCTACCCTGGGGGCCTTCCTTGCACCCCCATCATCTGAAATCGTCGTCTTCATTTGAATCAATCTGCACAAAAGAGTGTCAGAAACAATCTTACCTAAACTTTGGCTCTATCGCACGATTTAAGATGAGAAGAAAGGCCAATCATTCTTAAATACCCCCCATCCTCTTGTTTATAAGTGTGGCATGCTTCACACCCCTAAACAAGACTCTACTGGACATAGTCTGTAGACACACCCTAGGATGGAACTGCACTGACACCACTTTGTCACGTCTCAAACTGAGGAATCATGATGAGTGCTCGACCCTTTCTGATCAAGCACTCCTACCTTCGAACTTGAAACTCACTGAACATTATGGTGGCCCATATATGACTTTCAACTGAATTATACACATCAGTGATATCAACATAACAAACGCCACGTCCAAAACTCATAACCATCATTTACTTATATGTACAGGAAATATACTGTAAGCCGAATAGGCTGCTACCTCTGTTATATAATGGAATACGAACTGGAAAGGATATCTAACTTTCTAACTACATAGAAATGTCTACAGACCTCTTATGGAATATAACTGTAGGAAGGACGGGACAAAGCCTTATCGTACCCATGTGTACAAATCAAAAAACCATACCAACACACTGCGGCTCTGGACTATGTGGATCGCACTGATTGCAGCTGAGAGAAAATCCTACTGCGCTGGGCTGCTCACCTGATGTTACACCTCGGAAATTTTTCCGTACTTGTGTGATGAGTAGAACAATGAAGGACTTGAGTGTATGGTGTTTTACTAAGCCGAGAATGGCTAATTTTGCATTTTTGGAAATAATAAAGTTGCAGAAATTTTTTTCACCCAGTGGTCGTATATGGCACTATACGGCCCGTAAAGTGATTTACGGACCGTATAGTCCAATCGTCTTTCATTACGTCAAAAATCTCAAGATTCTGTTAAGTGTTGAAATGGTTAAAGACGACCCAGTTTACGGCCCGTAAACTGGTTTACGGACAGTAAACCAGGTCGTAAACTGCCATGTCCCTCAGCCAAGACTTCCTGTAAATGGTGAAAATGATTAAAAACGACTTGGAGGACGGCCCGTAAACTGGTTTACGGACCGTAAACCTCAGTCGTAAAGTGTCATGACACTCAGCCAAACCTTCTGTTCTTGAATTGCTTAAACACGATCATGGAAGACGGACCGTAAACCACAATACGGTCCGTAAACTGCAATTTACGACCACTGTTCACCCGACGAGAAATCATTAAACATCAGCTTTTGAGCTATTAAAAGGAACTTAGGCCTCATTTTATTTCATTCTTCATTCATACAACTCAAGAACACTCTAGAACTCTCCAAATACTTCCTTCATAAGAATCCAAGAGAATCAAGGAAAAAGCTAAAGATCAACAACACAAAACCTATGAAATCAAGTGCAAGAACACATCAAGGGATCATCTAAGTCAAGTAATTCCCAAGAAGGTGAAACTAGGGTTTTGTTTAAGTGAAGAATTTCAACTCAAGGGTTGTTCAACCGCTATACAAGGTACGTTTCATGATCATTCTATGTTGTTTGAAGTATTGAAAAGCTTAGACACTTGAAATGTAGAAGAACATAGAAATGGACAATTATTGAGTGAATAGTGCCATAAATGAATGATAGTGGGATTGAATTATGAATGTTGAAGTGTTGTGAATACAAATACGTTATAAATGATGTTTATATCATGAAACAAGCGTTAAACGCATGAAAATGCATGGACGAGTCATAAGGCTAATTATGAGGGAAATTGGAGGAAAATGGTGGATTTTGCTAAATGTACGTAAACGACGATTGTTGATTTCGATATTATGAGTAATGCTATGAATGTTGGGAGTTAATATAAAACATGGGAAAAATAGTATAAACAAGAGATGCGCTGTCCGACTTCTCTTAGAATTAGCGACGCGTTCTTGTAGTTAGTATGCTAATGTTGATATGAATTCTTTATGAAGGTAACGACGCGATATTGAAGGAGAATGAGTGAGCGATATCTTAGCTAAACGACCAAGGTATGTGAGGCTAGTCCCTTCTTCCTGATGGCATGAATCTTGTAGCACGAAATTCCTATTCTCTTCATGAGTTCTTATAGTCCGAAAGGCTAAGAGTCTAACTCCTTAATGTCTATGTAAGATGAGGAATACGATATGATGATGCTAGTATAATGACAATGTTAATTATCGCTTACATTCACCTTATGTACTAGTTCCTTCAAGGTGAGGCAGAGTATCAATAGTTGTTCCGTCCTTACGTCACCCCGATAGAATAAAGTTGATCTTGAGCCTTATGCATGTATTACAATTAGATAAGTATTTTATGATGAGTATATTATTATTATGAGCATTTTATGATAAGCATGACATGAGCATTTCACACCGTGCCTAGTTGGCCGGGCAGTCACCGCCAAGGCGGGCAGCTATACGGATACACCATGACCTTCGGGCATGGGCAGACACCACTAGTGGGCGGCATGAGATGGTACCCCGGACGCGGGAGGCCTGGACGCGGGCTAATATTATTGATTATCACACCGTTCCGACATGGACGGGCAGCTTGCATATGATGCATATATGTTATGAGGATGAGTATGAGTAAGATGGCACACATGATTTCCTTTATGATTATCAGACAGATCCAGATATTTCATGTTGATGCGATCACTATATTGTTGATGTTTTCTTTCATTGTTTATGCTTCTCATACTCAGTACAACATTTGTACTGACGTCCTTTCTTCGGACGCTGTGTTCATGCCCACAGGTAGACAGAGAGGAGAGCTTGGCCCAGATCCTCAGTAGCAGTCAGCTGGTTGAAAGCACTCCATTGTCCGGAGGTGCTTAGGATTATCCTTTTGGTATATATATATGTATATTTTGGGCACGACGGAGTCTTGTTCCGTCCATGTATATACAGTATGTTAGTAGAGGCTCGTAGATACGCAGTGTGGGTTAGATGGTCTCACAAGACGTTTTCATATGCATGTATATTATTTTGATGGCTGAAAGGCAATTGTATATAAAGTATTTATGTTTGCTTAATTATGATTTTCCTACAACTGGTATGTAAATTGATAAAAGAGTATTAAATGAGCAAGATAAGTAGTAGAGTGAGCGGTGCTCGGTAACTAGCTTCGGGTACCCGTCGCAGCCCCTAACTGGGTCGTGACAGAAGTGGTATCAGAGCAGTTCGTCCTAGGAAGTGTCTACGAGGCGTGTCTAGTAGGGTCTTGTTTATGGCGTGTTGCGCGCCACGCTAATAAACAAGAGGCTACAGGGCATTTAGGAAAATGACCATCCTTCTTCTCATGAAATCGTGCGATAGAGCACTGCTTAGGATTATGTTGTTCCTAAAAGTGCGTTATGGTTTCAGAAAATGCCGCCAAAGGGAAAAGCTACAGCTGCCCAGAAGGGCAAAGCTACGACAAAGAGGCAGGCGGAAAGAGAGCCTCCGGCAAATGTAGAGGAAAGCGAATCGCAAAGTGAGGCCGCGCCCAATGTAGGAGAGCAGGGAGGAGCCTCAGCTCCGATTCCTCCACCGGGTGTTTCGGGTCAACAAGTGTCCGAGGCCATCCATTTATTGACACAATTGGTTGCCGCTCAGGCACAACGACAGGATGCGGGTCCAAGGGATCGTTCAGCTAGCACGAGAGCCCGTGACTTTATGGCCTTAAATCCTCCAGAATTCTTTGGGTCAAAGCCAGATGAAGATCCGCAAAATTTTATCGATGAGATGTTCAGGACTTTAGAGATTATCCATGCTTCCGAGACCGAATCCGTGGAGTTGGCTTCTTATAGACTCCGCGATGTGGCGGTGTTATGGTATAAGAATTGGGTGATAACAAGAGGAGAAAATGTTCCACCTCCCGTGTGGCAAGAGTTTGTAGATGCCTTTATTCGTCACTACTTGCCACCCGAAGTCCGCCGAGCTAGAGCGGACAAGTTCCTGAATTTAAAGCAAAGGGGTGTGAGTGCCCGGGAGTATAGCATGCAATTCAACTCATTGGCTCGATATGCTCCGACTATGGTGGCCGACATGGGAGACACGATCTATAGATTTGTGAGTGGTCTGGGGCCACATTTGTACAGAGATTGTTTGACGGCCTCCTTGCAAGACGGGATGGATATTTCCCAGATACAGGCTCATGCTCAGAATCTCGAGGAACGACAACGACAGCAAAGAAGTGATCGTGATGGTGACAGAAGACAAGGTAAGAGGGCTAGATCTATGGGAGAGAATAGTGAGTATAGAGAGGGATCGAGACAGACACATCCCAGGCACTCAGGTCAGTCCGCGACTAGTGCGCCTCCCAGATTCTCAGACGGAAGGTTCGATCGCTCTTTCCAGTCAGGGCAGGGTCAGAGTTCAAGGGCCCCAAGTTCTCAGTATCAGGGAGATTTTAGTCAGAGGAGACCTCCAGTACCGCGGTGTAGCCAGTGTGGCAAATTACATTCCGGACGGTGTCGTCAGGGTTCGGATGCTTGTTATGCTTGCGGGCAAGTTGGTCACATGATGAGAGATTGCCCCTCAGCGAGAGATAGAGCTGGGACTCAGCCTACAGGTTCAGCAGCGGGTTCTTCTTCAGCACGCCCGACAGCACAGACTCCTCAGACTACAACAGGTAGAGGCAAAGGTAGAGGGGGAGCATCTACTTCAGGTGCTGTTCAACCCCGTGTGTATGCTTTAGCTGGGCGACAGGATCTCGAGTCTTCCCCAGAAGTTGTCACAGGTACCCTGACTATATTTTCCCGTGACGTATATGCTCTGATTGATCCAGGTTCTACCTTCTCATATATTACTCTGTATATCGCTGATTGTGTTGGGGTGAGACCCGAGCCAATTAAACCTTTCGAAGTATTCACACCGGTTGGTGATCCTGTAATAGCGAGACAAGTATATATGAACTGTGTAGTCATTATACGTGATCGTCAGACAAAGGCTGATTTGATTGAACTTGAGATGATAGATTTTGACGTAATTATGGGTATGGATTGGTTGGCGTCATGCTATGCTAATGTTTGTTTCCGGACAAAGGTAGTTCGATTCAAATTTCCGGGAGAGCCCATACTCGAGTGGAAGGGTAATACAGTTTCCCCAAAGGGTAGGTTTATTTCCTACCTTAAGGCGAGAAAGATGATAGCCAAGGGTTATATTTGTCATCTAGTTCGGGTTCATGACACGGAAGCGGAAGTGCCAACTTTCCAGTCTGTCCCGATAGTGAATGAATTCCCAGATGTGTTTCCCGACGAGTTACCAGGCCTTCCTCCAGAAAGGGAAATCGATTTTGCTATTGATGTAGTACCCAACACCGAGCCTATTTCTATTCCTCCCTATCGAATGGCTCCAGCAGAGTTGAAAGAGCTAAAGGCACAGTTGAAAGACTTACTCGAGAAGGGTTTTATTAGACCCAGTTCATCACCGTGGGGAGCACCGGTCTTGTTCGTGCGAAAGAAAAATGGGTCGCTACCAATGTGTATCGATTATAGACAGTTGAACAAGGTGACTGTGAAGAACAGATATCCCCTTCCCAGAATCAACGACTTGTTCGATCAATTACAAGGTGCTAAGTGGTTTTCTAAGATAGACCTAAGATCGGGTTATCATCAAGTGAAGATCAGAGAAGAAGACATTCCCAAGACAGCCTTCAGAACGAGGTACGGCCATTACGAGTTCCGAGTGATGTCGTTTGGGTTGACAAACGCCCCGGCGGTGTTCATGAATTTAATGAATAATGTGTTCAGGCCGTTCTTGGATCTTTTTGTGATAGTGTTTATCGACGATATCCTGGTATATTCTCGCAAAGAGTCAGAACATGCAGATCATCTAAGAATTGTTCTTGGCGTTCTTCGAGATCGGGAATTGTATGAAAAGTTTTCGAAGTGCGAGTTTTGGCTAAAATCCGTGGCATTTCTAGGTCATGTTATTTCAGATGATGGTATCCGAGTTGACACTCAGAAAATAGAAGTTGTGAAGACTTGGCCAAGGCTTACGACACCTACGGAAGTTCGTAGTTTTCTTGGGTTAGCAGGATATTACAGGAGATTTCTAGAGGGCTTCTCATCTATTTCAGCCCCATTGACGAAGTTAACTCAGAAGTTGGCTAAATTCCAGTGGAATGATGCCTGTGAGCGTAGTTTCCAAGAGTTGAAAAACAGGTTGACCTCAGCGCCAGTGCTAACACTTTCGGAAGGGTCCGATGGCTATGTCGTATATTGTGATGCCTCCGGTGTGGGAATAGGATGCGTATTGATGCAGCATGGGAGAGTCATTGCATATGCCTCGAGACAGTTGCGAAGGCATTAACAGAATTATCCGACTCATGATCTCGAATTGGCCGCGGTTATCCACGCCTTAAAAATATGGAGGCACTACTTGTATGGTGCACGTGTTGACATCTATACGGATCACAAAAGCCTCCAATATATTTTCAAACAGAAGGAGTTGAACCTGCGGCAAAGGCGATGGTTAGAATTACTAAAGGATTACGATGTGAACATTCTGTATCATCCAGGGAGGGCGAATGTAGTGGCAGATGCACTTAGCCGCCGATCGATGGGTAGTTCATGTGGAGTTCCTTCGGAAAAGCAGGAAATGGTTCGTGAGCTCCATCAACTAGCAAGTCTCGGCGTACGTGCGACTGATGCAGGAGATGCAAGTATTAGCATCAATGACCACACAGTTTCATCATTGAATCTAGAAGTGAAGGAACGGCAATATGAGGATTCCCAGCTAAGCCATTATCGAGATCTAGCTCACGAAAAAGAAAAGTCTCCATTCGAAGTTTCCATAGAAGGGGTCCTTAGATATCGGGGCAGGTTATGTGTACCGGGTGTGGCAAACTTACGCCAACGAATTTTAGAGGAAGCACATTATTCCAGGTATTCTATTCATCCAGGTGCAACCAAGATGTACCACGACCTTAAGTTGCTATATTGGTGGGATGGCATGAAGCGAGACATAGCGAGGTTTGTAGCCCAATGTTCAAATTGTCAGCAAGTGAAAGCCGAACATCAAAAGCCAGGAGGTTTATTGCAAGCAATGGAAATTCCTACGTGGAAATGGGAAGAAATTAATATGGATTTTATGGTAGGATTACACCGTACGCGAGGGAAGTATGATTCTATATGGGCGATCGTGGACAGGCTCACAAAAGCAGCTCATTTTCTCCCCGTCAGGACTACGTATTCAGCGGAAGACTATGCTAAATTGTATCTCAAGGAGATTGTACGACTTCATGGTATTCCTTTGGCCATTATCACGGATAGAGGGTCGCAGTTCACAGCCAAGTTCTGGAAGTCCTTTCAAGAAGGTCTAGGTACTCGAGTTAAGCTCAGCACGGCGTTCCACCCACAGACCGACGGGCAAGCCGAGCGCACTATTCAGACCTTAGAAGATATGCTACGAGCATGTGTGCTGGACTTCGGTGGTAGTTGGGATGAGCATTTGCCTCTTATTGAATTTGCCTATAATAACATCTATCATTCCAGTATCTAAATGGCCCCGTATGAAGCCTTATATTTAATAAAATGTAGATCTCCAATTGGATGGTTTGAAACCGGAGAAGTACAATTGATAGGCCCTGACTTGGTCCAACAAGCAGTTGAAAAGGTTAAAGTGATTCGAGACCGACTGTTAACAGCTCAAAGTCGCCAAAAGTCTTATGCGGACAACCGCCGACGGGATTTAGAATTTCAAGCTAATGATTGGGTATTCCTGAAAGTTTCACCAATGAAGGGAGTAATGAGGTTCGGCAAAAGGGGGAAATTGAGTCCAAGATACATTGGACCTTATCGAATCATCCGCAAGGTGGGAAGAGTAGCCTATGAGTTGGACTTGCCTTCAGAGCTCGAATCTGTACACCCAGTATTCCATGTTTCGATGCTCCGCAAGTGTATTGGAGACCCCACGAGGATTGTTCCGATTGATGATGTACAAGTGACAGAGAAGTTGATATACGAAGAAGTGCCCATTGCTATTTTGGATAGACAAGTGCGAAGGCCTCGGAATAAAAAGGTTGCTTCAGTCAAAGTGCTATGGCGGAACAATAATCGGGAAGAAATGACTTGGGAAGCGGAGGAAAAGATGAAATCTATGTACCCCCATTTGTTCCAATCCCCAGAAGAGATTCAAGATGAGACGTCGACGATATGAGGTATGAATGTTTTAATTTTATGTTTTTGGTCGTGTGTGGCCATAAATGTGTTGATATTGTGATATAGGCCTGTGAGGCGATGATAGTATGGGTCGATGTGGTAAATTGGTAGTGCCAAAGTACAAAGGGAACTCGGGCAAAAATTTTCTAGAATCCCTGAGTTTCGAACATTCGAGGACGAATGTTCCAAAAGGGGGGAAGAATGTTACACCTCGAAAATTTTTCCGTACTTGTGTGATGAGTAGAACAATGAAGGACTTGAGTGTATGGTGTTTTACTAAGTCGAGAATGGATAATTTTGCATTTTTGGAAATAATAAAGTTACAGAATTGTTTTTCACCCAGTGGTCGTATATGGCACTATACGACCCGTAAAGTGATTTACGGACCGTATAGTGCAATCGTCTTTCATTACGTCAAAAATCTCAAGATTCTGTTAAGTGTTGAAATGGTTAAAGACGACCCAGTTTACGGCCCGTAAACTGGTTTACGGCCCGTAAACCAGGTCGTAAACTGCCATGTCCCTCAGCCAAGACTTCCTGTAAATGGTGAAAATGATTAAAAACGACTTGGAGGACGGCCCGTAAACTGGTTTACGGACCGTAAACCTCAGTCGTAAAGTGCCATGACACTCAGCCAAACCTTCTATTCTTGAATTGCTTAAACACGATCATGGAAGACGGACCGTAAACCACAATACGATCCGTAAACTGCAATTTACGACCACTGTTCACCCGACGAGAAATCATTAAACATCAGCTTTTGAGCTATTAAAAGGAACTTAGGCCTCATTTTATTTCATTCTTCATTCATACAACTCAAGAACACTCTAGAACTCTCCAAATACTTCCTCCATAAGAATCCAAGAGAATCAAGGAAAAAGCTAAAGATCAACAACACAAAACCTATGAAATCAAGTGCAAGAACACATCAAGGGATCATCTAAGTCAAGTAATTCCCAAGAAGGTGAAACTAGGGTTTTGTTTAAGTGAAGAATTTCAACTCAAGGGTTGTTCAACCGCTATCCAAGGTAATTTTCATGATCATTCTATGTTGTTTGAAGTATTCAAAAGCTTAGACACTTGAAATGTAGAAGAACATAGAAATGGACCATTATTGAGTGAATAGTGCCATAAATGAATGATAGTGGGATTGAATTATGAATGTTGAAGTGTTGTGAATACAAATACGTTATAAATGATGTTTATATCATGAAACAAGCTTTAAACGCATGAAAATGCAAGGGCGAGTCATAAGGCTAATTATGAGGGAAATTGGAGGAAAATGGTGGATTTTGCTAAATGTACGTAAACGACGATTGTTGATTTCGATATTATGAGTAATGCTATGAATGTTGGGAGTTAATATAAAACATGGGAAAAATAGTATAAACAAGAGATGCGCTGTCCGACTTCTCTTAGAATTAGCGACGCGTTCTTGTAGTTAGTATGCTAATGTTGATATGAATTCTTTATGAAGGTAACGATGCGATATTGAAGGAGAACGAGTGAGCGATATCTTAGCTAAACGACCAAGGTATGTGAGGATAGTCCCATCTTCCTGATGGCATGAAACTTGTAGCACGAAATTCCTATTCTCTTCATGAGTTCTTATAGTCCGAAAGGCTAAGAGTCTAATTCCTTAATGTCTATATAAGATAAGGAATACGATATGATGATGCTAGTATAATGACGATGTTAATTATCCCTTACACTCACCTTATGTACTAGTTCCTTCAAGGTGAGGCAGAGTATCAATAGTTGTTCCATAATGGAATCGGGGGATCACGACCTTACGTCACCCCGATAGAATAAAGTTGATCTTGAGCCTTATGCATGTATTACAATGAGATAAGTATTTTATGATGAGTATATTATTATTATGAGCATTTTATGATAAGCATGACATGAGCATTTCACACCGTGCCTAGTTGGCCGGGCAGTCACCGCCAAGGCGGGCAGCTATACGGATACACCATGACCTTCGGGCATGGGCAGACACCACTAGTGGGCGGCATGAGATGGTACCCCGGACGCGGGAGGCCTGGATGCGGGCTAATATTATTGATTATCACACCGTTCCGACATGGACGGGCAGCTTGCATATGATGCATATATGTTATGAGGATGAGTATGAGTAAGATGGCACGCATGATTTCCTTTATGATTATCAGACAGATCCAGATATTTCATGTTGATGCGATCACTATATTGTTGATGTTTTCTTTCATTGTTTATGCTTCTCATACTCAGTACAACATTCGTACTGACGTCCTTTCTTCGGACGCTGTGTTCATGCCCACAGGTAGACAGAGAGGAGAGCTTGGCCCAGATCCTCAGTAGCAGTCAGCTGGTTGAAAGCACTCCATTGTCCGGAGGTGCTTAGGATTATCCTTTTGGTATATATATATATGTACATTTTGGGCACAACGGAGTCTTGTTCCGTCCATGTATATACAATATGTTAGTAGAGGCTCGTAGATACGCAGTGTGGGTTAGATGGTCTCACAAGACGTTTTCATATGCATGTATATTATTTTGATGGCCGAAAGGCAATTGTATATAAAGTATTTATGTTTACTTAATTATGATTTTCCTACAACTGGTATGTAAATTGATAAAAGAGTATTAAATGAGCAAGATAAGTAGTAGAGTGAGCGGTGCTCGGTAACTAGCTCTGGGTACCCGTCGCGGCCCCTAACTGGGTCGTGACACCTGACTACCTGAACCTGCGGGCATGAACGCAGCGTCTACAAGAAGGGACGTGTTACACCTTGGAAAATTTTCCATTGGTGCACAGTGAATAGACTAATGAAGAGCACGAAGTATATGGTATTTCAATGAGTAAGGAATGACATTTGATGACCCTAATTAAGATTTCTAAGACATTCGAGGTAGTGGGAGAAAGTTTGCTAAGAGAAGGCAAGGTATACGATATGTGTCGGAAAGGATTTACGAGTAACAAGTTAATGATGATTTAATGATGCTTTGGAGAAGAGTTATAATGTCCCTTAGATCATTAATGAGGTGATAAACAAGTGTCAAGAAGGTTCCATAAGGATTGAAAATCAAACGGGTCGACGAGAATGAGTTCGGAAGGACTGGGCATTATACGGCCCAACATACTGGTCGTATAAATTATACTGACCGTATGTTTAGCCGTATAATCACCCCATATTAGCACCCCTAACTAGACCAAAAGTACGACCAAACATACAGTTAGTATAATTTATACGGACCGTATGTTGGTCCGTGAAATCCAAGCTGGACAGATTTAAGTATTATTAATAAGGGGTCCAAGTTATTTCATTTCATTTCCCCGTCACTCCCCTTCTCTCTAGAACATTTCTCTACACTTCTCCCACAAGAATTCAAGGGATATTAGTGAACAACTTCAACAAACCAAGAGAATCAAGTGTAAGAAACCCATTAAAGTTCATCTAAGACAAGAAATCCAAGTGGAGGTGGAACTCGGGTTTTGTTCAAGTGAAGTGTTTCCACTCAAGGTTAATTCCTACACCATCTAAGGTAAGGTTTATGGTATTTCCATGTTTTTTAAGGTATTGAGAAGCTGAAACACTTAGATTGTAGAAGAATATAGAAAATGGGTTATGAATGTGGGAATAGTGTCATTTTTCAGTAATGGCTTGGATTGAGTCATGATTATTGATATGTTGTTATTATGGTTATGTTATAAATGATAATAACATGGGATAAACATTGTATATGTAAGAATGTAATCGTGTGCTATGACCATGGATATGGATGATTGGATGTGAATTGAGAAGTAAGGATAATGTAGGTGAATAAAGACTATTGTAATGATGTTGTGAATGTTGTTATTGATGTTTGGGAGTTGATATATGATATGGAGGAATTCCTATAAATAAAGGATATGATGTCCAATTTTCTCTAGCTTTAGTTATGTATGCTAAGCTATCGATTTTCTAATGATAGTATAACTCTAATGAAGGTAGAAACGTGAGCATTGAAGGAGAACGTGCAAGTGATAGAATAGTTGAATGGAAAGGTATGTAAGGCTAACCCTTCTTTCATAAGGCATGGTTCTTTGGCCAAATATCTAATCTTCTATGATCCTATGATGTCCTCCAAATAATGCTATCTTTAAGAGCTACTAAGCTCATGATTCTCGATATGTTACGATTGTACTAAATTCCTCCTGTGATGAGTAATCCTCTAGGGATAGATGTAATGAACGACGATAGTAATAATGCTAAAGAAGCTTATGGGCTTTTATGTATATGTGCCTATGTATGGATATTATGAAACCCCGAGCTTATATGGCCGAGTAGAATATATATATATATATATATATATATATATATATATATATATATATATATATATATATATATATATATATTGCGCGCACACCGCTGTAGTTGGGTACGGACAACCCTGAGCCTTGGTAGGGCCAGGTATGTACAACCCTGAGCCTTGGTAGGGCTAGGTATGTATGACCCCAAGCCTTGGTAGGGCCAGGTATGTGAAACACCGAACCTTCATGGTCGGGTATGGCATGTAAATGATATGTGTATGTAAATTATATGTATATAAGTATGAATATAAATACGAATATGCTATGAATACGAAAATGAATACGAATGTAAATGAGTACGGATATGAATACGGATATGGATATGGATACAAATACACAAACACGCATTAGAAATGGAAAGTCTCTATGGAAAGCAAGTAAGTGTTTATGACGACGCTACTACTATCTTCCATCCTATGTTATTTCTTATTTGTCTATTATGCTTTCATAATGACGTTGATCATGCTTTACATACTCAGTACATTCTTCGTACTGACGTCCTTTTATTTATGGACATTGCGTCACGTCCGCAGGTAGGCAGGGAGACAGGCTTGATCCATAGCCTTATTACTCCAGGACTACATAGCGGAGCTCCATTTCATTCGGAGTTACAGCTTTTGGTATCTATTCTTTTGTGTACATATTTATGGGCATGGCGGGGTTCTGTCCCGCCTATATAATATGACATACTCTCCTTAGAGGATCGTAAACATGTGTATATGGGTAGATGTGTTTGGCCTTGCCGGCCTATATTTTGGATATTATTTTGTCAGCCTCGTCGGCTTATGTACATTGTTGTGGGAATAGTTGTGATGATGATATAAATGTATGGTTGCCCAATGGAAATAGTATGAATAAGGAATAAAAGTATGATTTAGCTATGTGGCTCACCTAGATGTAAATGTAAAAGTATGATAAGAGGTGCCCGGGTGGGTTAGTACCGGGTGCCCATCGCAGCCCCCCGATCGGGTTGTGACAAAAGTGGTATCAGAGCAGTTCTGTCCTAGGGTGTGTCTATGAGCCGTGTTCAGTAGAGTCTTGGTTATGGGTGTGTTGCGCGCCACACTTATAAACAAGAGGCTGCGGGCATTTTAGGATTGAATGACCTTCTTTCTTCATAAGATCGTACTGTTACGACCCAACCCCGTGGGCCATGACTAGTGCCTGAGCTGGACACTCGTATACGTACCCGTTAAATATAGACAAACTGATTCTGAAGAACAATATGGAAACTTGCAAAAGAACCTCAAAGGTTCATAACGTCATGATATATAGGAATCTAGATAACCTGTCTCCTGAGGAGTCACAACTAATCAAAATATAATATGATACGCAAGCTGACAAGGCTGCCACTACATGTCAATATGATACGCAAGCCGACAAGGCTGCCACAACATATCAATACCATACGCAAGCCGACAAGGCTGCCACAACATGTCAATACTATA
Organism: Lycium barbarum; assembly: GCF_019175385.1. Classification (NCBI taxonomy): domain Eukaryota; kingdom Viridiplantae; phylum Streptophyta; class Magnoliopsida; order Solanales; family Solanaceae; genus Lycium; species Lycium barbarum. Next base: position 75,760,064 of record NC_083340.1, on the reverse strand, counting down.
CGTAAGCCGACAAGGCTGTAACAACATGTCAATACCATAGCAGACTATATAGATACAGCTGAACAAAATCCATATACAACCCACACACATGTCTACAGACCTCTAGGAGTATCGATAGTGAAATATGACGGGACAGGGCACCGCCGTACCACTGGATAAACATGTATATATACATCAAAAGGTCTGTACAAAAATTCTAGGCTTCGGAACAATGGAGCTCTCAAAGACAGCTCAGTAGAATTCCTAAGCTGGAGGATCACCAAATCAAGTATCTGTACGTGCGGGCATGAAACGCAGCCCCCCGAAGAAAGGGGGTCAGCACGATATATGTACTGAGTATATAAAGCATGAAATATAATAAAGAGGATAATGACTAAAATAGAGATTATAGGGAACAAGTATGACATTCAAATACCAATACATTTGCCTTATGAAATGTAAATAATGCATATCAATATCATATATCATACCCGGCCCATTATGGGACTCGGTGAATAAAGCATCACATACCATCCTGGGCGCCATAATCACACCATCATATCTTCACATCGTCATATCATCATATCACCATATCATTATATATATATATACCGTACCCGGCCCTCTAGTGAGGGACTCGGTGAGCAATGCAGTGACACTGGTGCACGAGAACGTACCCGGCCCAGGACTCGGTGAAAGATATAATAACAGTATGCACGAGCAGAGTAGTGAGTAACCATATGCAAATCAAATCATCATTTGAGACTCAATAGAATAGGTAGAATGAACTAACACTTGAGTATCAACGGAGACAGTCATATCAAGTATCCCTCGAACGTCATTATGAGTTATGTCAAAAGGAACTTCAGGAATCATAGATACGTATCGAGGAAATATGAAATAACTTATGGAAATCAAGAACATTAACCACCCTAGTGTCTCTAAGAATAGGAGCTTATACATTCGTCGTTTGTTCATTTCATGTAAATCATGCCAAAAAGAAAGAAGGGTTAGCCTTATATACCTTTAACGATTTTATCTGTGACACAATACGTATACGTTGCCCGAAGTGTCTAAACCTATATTAAAACGTCAGGACTATAGTTAAGCTACGGAAAGGCATAAAACGTACTTCAACGTTAGTAGCTTATTTCTAGACAGTTGGGCAGCACTTCCCGTATATCGCTCAATTCCCTCGCATTTAAGCCAACTATACAACAACCAACATAGCATCAACCAAGGCACGTCTAAGTTATCGTATCAAGAATTAGTTAAAACAAGACCCAAGGATATCCAAGCAGGCCACACCATTCCAGCATTCGATAATAGCCACCATAACGACCGCGACATATTCAAGTTATTCTTAATAATCTATAGCCATAACACTTCATCGAAACGTTCTTATAACAGCCCAACAATTACAATAACACAATGCATAAGCTTAACTACACTTAATCCTCCAATTCAACAAGAACAACAACACGCCCAAAACAGCCTCTAATTACTCAAGTTCTTAAAACAGCTCACTAAATAAATATAACATCAACTTTAACCATCAAATTCCTTTACTTTCATCATTTAATCCATGACAACAACAACAACAACAATACTAATTAAAATTAACCCATCATTTCTAAATTTAAAACAGCCCCCCACGGCCCAAACAAAACCTCAACATCAACATACCATTTCTTACATCCAATTTCACATCTACCAATTTATGCAAAGTCCAAACCACCTCTAAAACATGCAAGAGGGAATTAAATCTTACCTTAACAAGCTTGGCTCCTTAACGTTGCTGAAATTTGTAGCTTCAAATAACAAACGTTCTTGCTGCCCCCAATGGATTAATTCACGTTATTAACCACCTTGAAATGTGTAGAACACCTTTGGATTTTTTTTTTTACAAGAGATTCTTAAGGCCAAAGCTGGCCGTGAGCTTCTCCCTCTAACTCAACTTGCTTCTCTCTCTAATTCAATTGTTTTGAAGTTGGAAATGAATTGTGATGAATGAATTATTCATCAAAGTGTGGTCTTATATGCTGCCCCTAAACCTTACACGTGCCCCCCCTATTATAATGAATCATCCATTTTTTTTTTAATTAAAGAATTCGGTGGGGCCCACTTAATTGTCTAATTAACTAACTTAATTAATCTTAGTTAATAACTAATCCCTACTTAATAATCTAATCATAGTTAATTACTCCCTAATCTCCCCTAATATTTCTATACTAATTGGAATTTACAAGCAAGTCGTGCCATATTAAAAATCAGGGTTAAAAGTCCTTGTCTCATATCCCAAAAATAATCTCGTCCTTAAACTTATGTTGATTAGCTTACGAATAATCCAACGTACAAAAATACGGGATTAACATCCTTCCCCCCTTTGGAACATTCGTCCTCGCATGTTAAACTAATCCTGAACTCCCAATACTTCCTTAAACGTTCTTTTACTAAATTATGCCCTTCATGTGCCTCTTTCATTGGTCGATCCCTTCACTTTATTATAACGCATTCCAGCTCGCTCAGTAACCATTTCCATAATATTTGTTCTTGCTCTTGCCTCTCAAGGTGGTAATTCCATGTCGTTATCTTTACTCTCCTTTTCATTTCGCAGTTGGTTGACGGTTGTATTGCGAGCTCTTCAGCTGAAATCTTACTCTCTCCCTGGTGCACTTAGTCTTAACTCGACTCTTTCTTCTTCTATAGTTACTCTTTTAAGACGTATCGTTCACTTCATCTTACCTCTCACGCGTAGACATCCCTCGTCGATTTATTAGACTTTACAATCCCTGGAGTATTTCATGCCTCTGGTAACCTGTAGACCCTTCGCAGACTCTACGAATAAGACAAAATTTCCCAGGGTGTAACATTATTTTACTTCAATAACCTTACATTGCTCTACTGTACAATCCATATTCTGGAATCTTCGGCCTCATGTATTACTCCTCGACTTCTTTTAAAGGGCTTTAACTGTCACTCTACTTTTTAGCTCTTAATCTCAATCCTTAAAGTTGGCTATCAAGTAGCGCGGGAGTTTCCTCATATAATAACTTTACACAGCTGCTCTGTGATCTGACTATCGTTAACTGGTATAATTCTGAAAGAAGTTTTGATTTGACATATAAATTCACTATCATCCCGTAACCCGCTTGTTCTGATCGTCACGCTTAAACCATTTCCCTTAATCCAACCTCTAACACTTTAGGTGTATTATCTCGTGTCGTTTCTTTATCTTTAATTCAAACCCTTCTATTGCGCCTCTTTACTCAGATTTTGCTCTTAGTTTCTCCATCACACATTATGTTGCAATCTTGACAAGAATATGCGAAGGTGCTCAAATTATCCCAAGAAATACCTTAGCGTCGTTTCTCTAGTCTTTATGCTTTACCTTGCATTCCCCTCTTGTACCTTTCAATCGGTATCGGGGCTCAACAACGGCCCTGTCCTATTTCCCCTCCATACTAATTCTATATTGGTGATTTAGCTCAAAACATCTTATGCCTTCCCTTAATGTATCCAAAATATCACAACCGCTTTGTTATTACTGAATCCTTACTCTTCTTATCAAGTACTCACTTGGTCTCATCCTTAGTATACAAATATGCGTAGGTTGCATAACTATTCTTGTACAACTTATATAAAACATATCCAATCTTAGTCATAGCCTTTCCTTTACCTGGTTCATTATGCTCTACTTAATTCATCCGTACTAAAATGCGCTCGTAGCCTATCTTGTCATACTCCTTTCCCTTGATTCATCCTTTTATTTTTGTCATATCCTATTATAGGAGATTTCTATCCCTTCTCTTGGCTACCTATAAGTCCTTCTGCTTAAAAATGTACTGGAGACTCTTATGATCAGTATAGATATCAACATGAACACCATATAAGTAGTGCCTCCATATTTTCAAAGCATGAATCACCGCCTCTAGCTCAAGATCATGGTCTCGTGCTTCTTCAACTGCCTGTAAGCATAAGCAACAACCTTGCCGTGTTGTATTAACACACAGCCCAATCTGATGCTTCTAATGTCATATTATCCAAGATCTTTATAGATTCTTCTCCGCACCATCTCAAATACCATCCTGTCTTCTATCCATTCATTGCTGGCTTTCAGATCTTACTAACTTGTTTCAGCCAGGGATCTCACTTGAAGTTTAAGCATCTATATCAAATATATTTCAGTGTCTATTGTTTCCATCTTGCAACTGCATTTCTCTCACTCGCTTCCCCCCTTACGGGTGTACTTATTATCTTTTTATATTCTGCTACATGTCCCCATTCCCAATCTCAAATTCATGTGATCTTTTTTTTCAATTCACTTGGTATATTGTACCATATCCATATCTTTTCTTCATAATTTATAACTTTAATTATCTACGTACGAAACCTTAACAAAATCTCGAAGAGACGAGAACCTTTCTATGTATAGTACAAAATCTCATCTGATAATCCGTAATCGAGTAATCCAACCAATGTAGCAACGCATCCAAGGCCACATTCTACTTACTCCAATCAATACCTATTTAGTACTTGTAGTCGTTCCAAATTCTCAATTAGGTAGCACTTATTTTCTGATGACAAGTGTCCAAAGCTTTCTTGTAACATTATCTTTATCCCAACCTGTATCATATGTTTCCTCTAATAAATTTACAATACATCGCTTGTTCTTCAAACCTACAGTCCTTGTCCATTAAAGATTCCACTGTTTTCGAGGTGAAGTCATACACACGCAGTACTCTTTTATGCCTTATGCTCTTTTACCCTTGTTGTGTACACAGTACCGATTTCAAACTTACTCAAAATCATATCTAGGTCATCTTAATGACAGTCTTATCTTATCACCTTGTCGTCGTACTACACCTTTAAGTTCATAGCTATATATTTCCCTTTTGTTCTATACTCGTACTCATTTAATTATGTCTATCTTGGGTGCTTTCTTTAGTATTTCTTTCCACTTCTCCGATCTATGTCCATCTTTTTATTCTTCGCACGAGAAATCTCATGCCACCCCTGTATCCTTCGGAAAACACTACTGCTGCATACTCCTTTTCTTATTTCCAAAACGTATTCTGTTCGTCCCTATTTGTTCTTATCATCCAGTCATTTTCTAGCACTCATTCTACCTCGCTGCTCATCTTTCTATAGTTTGATCTTCCATAGTCCCATCACTTACATTACTCGTGTTCTCGGCTATACATGTCGTAACCCATTACGGCATTGTTATCTCGCTCGCTTTCATTTCCATTATCGCATAATCTTTCTTCTGAACTTTCCCTATAGAACTTTATAAGTCTTTCTCATTCGTTCTATACCCTGCCTTTCCATTTCACATTTGCCTTTATATTTTTGTCACATAGATCACGTCATATCTTTTAGTCACTTCCTCACTGGGCTTTACTCATTCTCATAACAATTCTCCAAACCACCACAAGAAAAGGAACCCGAATCCGACAAGCACCACGGGACTTCTAATGCTTGATTCACATAGTTTACCCCAGATTTGTTCTTGGGTCGTGAACGAACTATTTAGTTCACAAACTACTTGCTGTATGCTTTGTATTCTTCAATAAAAGTGAAACTTAATTGCTGGACGTTTTTGCTCTTCAACGTGAGCTTTTTCTAAGGTAAAATGTGGCTGGAAAGTATTCTAGTCCGTTCAAATGAATTCAAATCTTTGCTGCTCATATTTGCTTCTTCGAAATAAAATTTCCCAAATAAGAATGATGCCTCTTACAGATGACATGGAGGGTATCTCTTAAAGAATTAATCCAACATGATAAATTTACCATATCGATGTCGACCTCATAATTACTATTATTATCAATTCAACCGTTAACTTTATTTCTCGAAGTCAGACGTACTTGCAACTTAGTCAAATCTTATCATTACTGTGGACATGACATTTCAAGACTTTTTTACGAACTTCTATCTCATTCTCTTTTTACTGCTAGGAAAATTTTGGCAGAGTTTCCTCTGTATTTCTTATTATCCCAAAACCTGCATGCAGGAAATACCAAAAACAATGCCTCACAAGGCCAGCATATATATATCATCTCGTATCATAGCCGCACAGGGCTCCTCATATCAATAACAATATGAAAATGATAAACTTACCTCGTATGTCCAACTCGAACTGCACCTGTTGCACTTTCCTGTTTATTTTCCCTTTCAATCTTTAACCGCAGGTTTCAATCATACCTGTAACATTCACACTACATCTGACATATATTCTGCTCACCGTTACTGATTCCTAGCTTCTTCTGTGCGCACCTTATAACTGAACTTATCAAAAATATATACATATTCAATCCATTTTCCTATTATACTTACAATAACTTACCTTGATGATGGCCAGTTTGCCATTCTGTATATACAAATTCTCATAATGTAACCTTGATATCCAAATTTCACCTGTATGTATGTCTACTTTCTATCCTAGATTTCAAAATTCCGATGGTGATGGAAACATCTTGGTCGCCGTTACTTATAAATACTTAGTTGTCGGCCCCTTTAATTTCCGCTCGCCGCTATTAGGTAATAATCTATAGCAAATACACATACATAGTAAATTTCAATAAAGTCTCATATACCTGTAGTCGATCGGTCTCTAGTCTGATTTGGTGATCTATAAGGTGAAGTGTGCTCCTCGTCATCATCTGCCCGCCATCTACTCGTCTGGCCTTCATCGTCTTCCTCATCGGAGTCCGAGGAATGTAGATAACCGGGAAACCCCAGGTTTACCGATGGCCAGGATAGGGGGTTGGAGTAATCTGTAACACTTACCGGGGTAGCCGATCTAACGTGGTGTGCTCTGCCATAGGAGCAACTGGTAAGGCCTCGGGGACCGTCTCCCTGGATATCAGAAACTCTGGAGGAATTGTCGCTGGATCCTCCGAGGGGTCAGTCTCGATAGAATAACTGAGGCTCCTCCCGCTCGGTCCTGGAGCCTGTGGTCCTAAATTTACTCTAGGGGCTTTCTTAGCACCCCCACCATCTGAAGCTGAACTTTTCATCTCTCGCCAATCTGCACCTACCTACAGGAAAAGAGGTCAGAACAATCTTTCCTAGGTTCTGTCTCTATCGCACGATCTAAGACAGAAGGAAAGATAACATCCTAAATGTCCTGTAGCTTCCTGTTTATAGATATGGTGCATAACACACCGATAAACAAGACTCTACTAGACACGGCCTGTAGACACTTCGAGGATGAACTGCTCTGATACCACTTTTGTCACGACCCAACCCCGTGGGCCATGACTAGTGCCCGAGCTGGACACTCGTATACGTACCTGTTAAATATAGACAAACTGATTCTTAAGAACAATATGGAAACTTGCAAAAGAACCTCAAAGGTTCATAACGTCATCATATATAGGTATCCAGATAACCTGTCTACTGAGGAGTCACAACTAATCAAAATATAATATGATACGCAAGCTGACAAGGCTGCCACTACATGTCAATATGATACGCAAGCTGACAAGGCTGCCACAACATATCAATACCATACGCCAGCCGAAAAGGCTGCCACAACATGTCAATACTATACGTAAGCCGAAAAGACTGTCACAACATGTCAATACCATAGCAGACCATATAGATACAGCTGAACAAAATCCATATACAACCCACACATATGTTTACAGACCTCTAAGAGTATCGATAGTGAAATATGACGGGACAGGTCCCCGTCGTACCTCTGGATTAACATATATATATATATATATCAAAAGATCTTGTACCAAAAGTCTAGGCTTCGGAACAATGGAGCTCTCCAAGACAGCTGAGTAGAATTCCTAAGCTAGAGGATCACCAAATCGAGTATCTGTACCTGCGGGCATGAAACGCAGACCCCTGAAGAAAGGGGGTCAGTACGATATATGTACTGAGTATATAAAGCATGAAATACAATAAATAGGATCATGACTGAAATAGAGATTATAGGGAACAAGTATGACATTCAAATACCAATACATTTGCCTTACGAAATGTAAATCATGCATAGCAATATCATATATCATACCCGGCCCATTATGGGACTCGGTGAATAAAGTCATCACATACCATCCTTGGCGCCATAATCACACCATCATATCATCACATCATCATATCATCATATCACCATATCATCATATCATCATATATATATATACCGTAGCCAGCCCTCTAGTGAGGGACTCGGTGAGCAATGCAGTGACATTGTGCTCATGAACGTACCCGGCCCGGGACTCGGTGAAAGATATAATAACAGTATGCACGAGCAGAGTAGTGAGTAACCATATGCAAATCAAATCATCATCTGAGACTCAATAGAATAGGTAGAATGAACTGACACTTGAGTATCAACGGAGACAGTCATATCAAGTATCCCTCGAACGTCATTATGAATTATGTCAAAAGGAACTGCAGGAATCATAGACACATATCGAGACAATATGAAATAACTTATGGAAATCAAGAACATTAACCACCCTAGTGTCTCTAAGAATAGGAGCTTATACATTCGTCGTTTGTTCATTTCATGTAAATCATGCCAAAAAGAAAGAAGGGTTAGTGTCACGACCCGACTCGGGGCCGCGATGAGCACCCGGTGCTAACCCACCCGAGCACCCTCTTAGCTTACTCTTACACTTACATCTAGGTGATCCCCATAATCATACATGCATTTCCATTCATTCGTCAACTAGTCCCATATGGACAACCGCACATTTATATCATCATAGGCATTCATGCCACATCAATATACATGGGCCAACGTGGTCGACAAAATGATATACAAAACATAGGCCGACAAGGCCAAACACATCTACCCACACACACACATGTCTACGAACCTCTAAGAGTATAACATATCACATTAGCGGGACAGGACCCCGCTATGCCCATAATTATATACACAAAAGATATGGCTCCGAAGGAAATGGAGCTCTCTATGAAATCTTCGAATAAGCAGCTAAGGATCAAATCTGTCTCCCTGCACACCTGCGGGCATGACGCAGCGTCCACAACAAAAGGACGTCAGTACGAAGAATGTACTGAGTATGTAAAGCATGATCAACATCAATATAGAAGCATAATAGATATCATATGAAGATAGCATAGGAGGGGAGACAGTAATATCATCATCATGTCGCTTACTTGCATACACCGTCGTTCGTATCCCATAATAATACTCGTACCATACTTGTGCTCATATTCGTATACATGTCCTTATTCGTATTCCTATACATAGTCTTTTCACATTCATATTCATATTATATACATAGTCATTTCATATACATAGCATTTACATAGCATACCCGACCTCATGGGATCGGTGTCTTATACATACTTGGCCAACCAAGGCTCAAGGTCATACATACCTGGCCCTACCAAGGCATCAGGGTTATCCGTACCCTCTGCAGAGGTGTGCGCGCGTTACGTAATCGTATACATACTTTATACATAATCATATACATATATATATATCCTACCCGGCGTTATAAGCTCGGGGTATCATTATATCCCTTCATAGGCACATATACATACATCATAGCTCGTAAGATTCTTTAATCTCATTTTACTCTCATCATCATTTCTATCCTCATCACGAATAAATCCAGAAAAGGCCTGAATACATTGTTCATTAAGTCCATAAACACTGTCGGTGCATTGGTTAGCCCAAACGACATTACTCAGAATTTGAAATGGCCATATCTTGTTCTGAAAGCTGTCTTAGGAATATCTTTCTCCCTAACTCTTACTTGGTGATACCCGGACCTCAAATATATCTTTGAAAACCATTTGGCACCTTGCAATTGATCAAATAAATCATCAATCCTCGGGAGGGGATACTTGTTCTTAATTGTCACTTTATTCAATTGCCGATAATCAATGCACATTCTTAAGGAGCCATCCTTCTTCCGGACGAACAATACGAGTGCTCCCCATGGGGATGAACTAGGCCGAATGAAGCCTTTTTCAAGCAGGTCTTTTAATTGCTCCTTCAACTCTTTCAACTCTGCGGGTGCCATCCTATAGGGAGGAATAGATATGGGTTTAGTGTCTGGCAACACATCAATCGCAAAATCTATCTCTCGCTCGGGAGGAAGGCCTGGAAGCTCTTCCGGGAACACATCCGGAAATTCGTTCACTACCGGAACTGACGGAAGAGTCGGCGACTCAGATTCTACATCTTGAACTCGCACTAGGTGATAAATACACCCTTTCGTGATCATCTTCCTTGCCTTTAGATAGGAAATAAACCTACCTTTTGGTGATGCCGCATTCCCTTTCCATTCTAAGACTGGTTCTCCCGGAAACTGGAAACGAACCATCTTCATTCGGCAATCAACATTGGCATAACAAGAAGCCAACCAATCCATGCCCATAATAACGTCAAAATCTACCATTTCTAGCTCATGCAAAGAAATCATGGTACGACGATCACAAATCACAATCACACAATTCCTATATACTCGGCTAGCTATTACCGATTCACCCACGGGTGTAGACACCTCAAAAGGTTTGATAGACTCCGGCTCAATTATAAATCGACCCGCAATGTATGGAGTAACATATGATAATGTGGAGCCCGGATCAATCATAGCATATACATCTTAACAGAATACCGATAATATACCTGTGACCACATCAGGAGAAGACTCAAGATCTTGGCGTCCAGCGAAAGCATAAATACGGTGCTGAGGACCGCTAGTACTGGGAGCTCTGCCTCTACCCCTACCATGGCCGACTGGGGCATGTGAACCTGGCCCCGTAGGGCGTACAGATGTCGCAGATCCGGCTACTGACCCTGATGGCTGGGTCCTGCCTCTACCCTGTACTGAGGGGCAATCACGCATAATATGGCCTGGCCGACCATATGAATAGCAAGCGTCTGAACCTGATCGGCACTGACCCCAATGAAACTTTCCACACTGAGAACATCGTGGTACAGGTGGCCTTGGCTGGCCTGAATCACCTCTAAACTGAGACCCCGAATAACCCTGACTCGGCTCGGAACGAGTAGATCTATCAAATCTCTGCCCTGTGAACTATGGAGGTGTACTGGTCATAGAATAGCCTGAATGGCTGGGAAACTGTTGTCTGTGTCCGCCCCTGGACTCGCTCCTCGAACCCGAAGGTCTGGCCCTCTTGTTATGGCCCCTATCCTGCTCACGTTCATTTCTCCGCTGCTGTAGGTGTTCCTCTAATTCCTAAGCATGTGCCTGAATGTGTGCAATATCCATGCCATCCTGAAGGGATGCAGTCAAACATTAATCCATCAAGTGTGGCCCTAGGCCTTTCACAAACCGGTGCACCCGATCGCCCATATCCGCTACCATGGCCGAAGCATACCTAGCCAAGGAATTGAAGCGGAGACTATACTCTGTAGCACTCATGCTACCTTGCCTCAGATTCAAGAATTTATCGGCCCTAGCTCGCCAAACTTCTGGAGGCATGTAGTGACGGAGAAGAGCATCGACAAACTCTTGCCATACCGGCGGAGGTGCATTGGCTCCCCGCGAAGCCATCCAAACCGTATACCACTGGATTGAGACATTCCTCAATCTGTATGACGCTAGCTCCACCGATTCGGTGTCTGAAGCATGTATGAACCGGAGCGTCCTTAGCATACCATCAATAAAGTCCTGGGGATCCTCCTCCAGTTTCGACCCAAAGAATTTCGGGGGTTTCAAAGCAATGAAGTCACGGGCCCGTGCACTAACAGTCCTGTCACCTTGCCCTGCGCTTGGCCTCTGCGTCTGGGCCGCAACCAACTGAGTCAACAAATTAATGGCCTCTCTCACATCTGAGCCTGAAGCATTCGGTGAAGGAGCTGGAGCTGGGGCTGAGGCTCCCACGTGCTCCTCAGTAATAGGCACTATCTGGGAGGACTGAGATTGAGCCGCACTCTGGGACTCATCTTCCTCTACTACCGGTGGCGGTGCTCTTTCAGCCCGCTTTTCTGCCACCGTCTTGCCCTTTTGGGCTGCTGTAGCCTTTTTCTTTTTAGGCATCTCTGAAATACACATCACACGATTTAGGAACAAGAATTTCTTACATCATAACTCTATCGCACGATTCTTATGAAGAAAGAAGGTCATATATTCCTAAGATGTCCGCAGCTTCTTGTTTATAAGTGTGGCGCGCAACACACCCATAACCAAGACTCTACTAGACACGGCTCGTAGACACATCCTAGGACTGAACTGCTCTGATACCACTTTTGTCACGACCCGACTCGGGGCCGCGACGAGCACCCGGTGCTAACCCACCCGAGCACCCTCTTAGCTTACTCTTATACTTACATCTAGGTGATCCCCATAATCATACATGCATTTCCATTCATTCGTCAACTAGTCTCATATGGACAACCGCACATTTATATCATCATAGGCATTCATGCCACATCAATATACATGGGCCAACATGGCCGACAAAATGATATACAAAACATAGGCCGACAAGGCCAAACACATCTACCCACACACACACATGTCTACGAGCCTCTAAGAGTATAACATATCACATTAGCGGGACAGGACCCCGCTATGCCCATAATTATATACACAAAAGATTGAGTACCCAAAAGATATGGCTCCGAAGGAAATGGAGCTCTCTATGAAATCTCCGAATTAGCAGCTAAGGATCAAATCTGTCTCCCTGCGCACCTGCGGGCATGACGCAGCGTCCACAACAAAAGGACGTCAGTACGAAGAATGTACTGAGTATGTAAAGCATGATCAACATCAATATAGAAGCATAATAGATATCATATGAAGATAGCATAGGAGGGGAGACAGTACTATCATCATCATGTCGCTTACTTGCATACACCGTCGTTCGTATCCCATAATAATACTCGTACCATACTTGTGCTCATCATATTCGTATACATGTCCTTATTCGTATTCCTATACATAGTCTTTTCACATTCATATTCATATTATATACATAGTCATTTCATATACATAGCATTTACATAGCATACCCGACCTCATGGGATCGGTGTCTTATACATACTTGGCCAACCAAGGCTCAAGGTCATACATACTTGGCCCTACCAAGGCATCAGGGTTATCCGTACCCTCTGCAGAGGTGTGCGCGCGTTACGTAATCGTATACATACTTTATACATAATCATATACATATATATATATATCCTACCCGGCGTTATAAGCTCGGGGTATCATTATAGCCCTTCATAGGCACATATACATACATCATAGCTCGTAAGCATCTTTAATCTCATTTTACTCTCATCATCATTTCTATCCTCATCACTATCGTTACATCTATATTATGGACTTACTCGTCAAGCGAGGAACATAGTAAAATCATAGTACATATCAAGGGTCGTGAGCTTATGAGCTCGGAATGCCAACCACGTGGAGACAACATACTCATATAGAGGAATTTAGGAATTTGGCCAAGAACCATGCCTTATGAAAGAAAAGTTTGCCTTACATACCTTTCCGTCGAACTATTCTATGCTTGCACGTTCCCTTCCAATGCTAGCGTTTATATATTCATTAATATCATAACAATGGCCATTAGTCATTCACATTATCCACATTATCTAGAATTCCTCAATTTGCCTCTAATTCACCCACATTCATATCACAACACAACAACATTCATAACTCATTTCAAACTATTTCTCAAAATGTCACTATTCATCATTCATGACCTAGTTGACCACATTTTCTACAATCCATGTATTTTAATTCTCCAGTACCTCAAACATCTTGTAAAAATCATGAATCTTACCTTAGAAGTTGTAGGAACAAGATTTGGTTGATAATACTCTTCTTTGAGCAAAACCCTAGTTTTTCTCCATTTGGATTTCTTGACTTGGATGATCCTTGATGATTCCCTTATCCTAGATTTACTTGTCTTAATGTTATGGATGACTTATAATCCTTGAAAACTCATAAAATAAATGTAGAGGGAAGTTCTAGAGAGAAGTGGTGTAATGTTGTAAATGAAATAAGACAAGTCTTGATCCTCATATTTAATGAATTGAAAAATCTGTGCTGGGTGAACAATGGTCGTCCATGGAGGTTTACGGTCCGTATTTCAGTTTACGGACCGTCCCTCGTGGTCGTTTTTAAGCTTAAGCAGAACCAGAAACTTTGGCCTGCATGCATGGTGATTTACGACCATGGTTTACGGACTGTAAATCACTTTACGGTCCGTCCACCAGGTCGTATTTTAGCCATTTCCTCAGCTGGCAGAAAGTTGAAGTTGGACATGCCAGTTTACGACGTCAAGTTTACGGACCGTATTGCACTTTACGGTCCGTATTTTGCACTATACGACCACTGGGCAGTTTTGCCAACTTTCAATTTTTCTCATTTCTCGACTTTTCATTCTAATCATCCACATCCCTTTACATACATTTCCCATGAAACATTATACACTCTCACTCCTCGCACACATCATTAGTTCATTTACTTGCGTACCAACGGGAAATTTTCCGAGGTGTAACAGTTAGCCTTACATACCTTTATCGCTTATCCGTGACACAATAAATATACGCTGCCCGATGTGTCTCAACCTATATTAAAACGTCAGGGCTATAGTTAAGCTACGGAAAGGCATAAAACGTACTTCAACGTTAGTAGCTTATTTCTAGACAGTTGGGCAGCACTTCCCCTATATCGCCCAATTCCCTCGCATTTAGGCCAACTATACAACAACCAACATAGCATCAACCAAGGCACGTCTAAGTTATCGTATCAAGAATTAGTTAAAACAAGACCCAAGGATATCCAAACAGCCCACACCATTCCAACATTCGATAATCGCCACCATAACGACCACAACATATTCAAGTTATTCTTAATAATCTATAGCCATAACACTTCATCGAAACGTTCTTGTAACAGCCCAACAATTACAACAACACAATGCATAGTCTTAACTACACTTAATTCTCCAATTCAACAAGAACAACAATACGCCCAAAATAGCCTCTAATTACTCAAGTTCTTAAAACAGCTCACCAAATAAATATAACTTCAACTTTAACCATCAAATTCCTTTACTTTCATCATTTAATCCATGACAACAACAACAACACTAATTAAAATTAACCCATCATTTCTAAATTTAAAAAAGCCCCCCACGGCCCATACAAAACCTCAACATCAACATACCATTTCTTACATCCAATTTCACACCTACAAATTTATGCAAAGTCCAAACCACCTCTAAAACATGCAAGAGGGAATTAAATCTTACCTTAAAAAGCTTGGCTCCTTAACGTTGCTGAAATTTGTAGCTTCAAATAACAAACGTTCTTGCTGCACCCAATGGATTAATTCACGTTATTAACCACCTCGAAATGTGTAGAACACCTTTGGATTTTTTTTTACAAGAGATTCTTAAGGCCAAAGCTGGCCGTGAGCTTCTCCCTCTAACTCAACTTGCTTCTCTCTCTAATTCAATTGTTTTGAAGTTGGAAATGAATTGTGATGAATGAATTATTCATCAAAGTGTGGTCTTATATGCTGCCCCTAAACCTTACACGTGCCCCCCCTATAATGAATCATCCATTTTATTATTATTTTTTTTAATTAAAAAATTCGGTGGGGCCCACTTAATTGTCTAATTAACTAACTTAATTAATCTTAGTTAATCACTAATCCCTACTTAATAATCTAATCATAGTTAATTACTCCTTAATCTCCCCTAATATTTCTATACTAATTGGAATTTACAAGCAAGGCGTGCCATATAAAAAATCGGGATTAAAAGTCCTTGTCTCATATCCCAAAAATAATCTCGTCCTTAAACTTATGTTGATTAGCTTACGAATAATCCAACGTATAAAAATACGGGATATAACACGTACGATAGAGCTATGATATAAGAACTTCCTTCTCCTTAACCGTGTGTTACGTATTTCAGAAATGCCTGTAAAGAGAAAGGCTACGTCAGCCCAAAAGGGCAAGACAGTGGCAGAAAAGCGGGCTGAAAGAGCACTGCCAACTGTTGTAGAGGAAAGTGAGTCCCAAAATGCGGCTCAATCTCTGTCCTCCCATTCAGTGCTTATTTCTGAGGAGCGTGAGGGAGCCTCAGCCCCAGCTCCAGCACCTCCGGCTCCTCCACCGGATGCTTCAGGCCAAGATGTTAAAGAGGCCATTCATTTGTTTACTCAATTAGTTGCTGCCCAAACTCAACGGCAAAGTACAGGGCAAGGTGATAGGGCTGTTAGTGCAAGGGCCCGTGATTTTATTAGCTTGAACCCTCCGAAATTCTTTAGATCAAAGACGGATGAGGACTCTCAGAATTTTGTTGATGGAATGTTGAGGACACTTCGGTTGATACATGCTTCGGACACCGAATCGGTGGAGTTAGCATCCTATAGATTGAGGGATGTTGCGGTTCATTGGTACATGGTTTGGATGGCTTCACGGGGAGCCAATGTGCCTCCCCCGGTATGGCAAGAATTTGTAGATGCTTTCCTCCGACATTACCTGCCTCAAGAAGTTCGGCGAGCTAGAGCCGATAAGTTCTTGAATTTGAGGCATGGAAGCATGAGTGCTTTAGAGTATAGTCTCCGCTTCAATTCCTTGGCTAGGTATGCTTCGGCCATGGTAAAGGATATGGGTGATCGAGTGCACCGATTTGTGAAAGGCCTAGGGCCACATTTGATCGATAGGTGCTTGACTGCGTCCCTTCAGGACAATATGGATACTTCACGCATTCAAGCCCATGCTCAAAATTTCGATGAAAGCCAACAACAACAAAGGAGTGAGCGTGAGCATGATAGAGGTTATAGAAAAAGGGCTAGATTTTCGGGTCCGATGAGTGAGTTTAGAGGCGGGCACATACATCAGCTTTCTAGGCATTCAGGCCATTCTATGACTAGTGCGCCTCCTCGGTTTTCAGGCCAGAGATTCGATAGATCTACTCATTTCGGGCTGAGTCAGAGCTTTTCGGGATCTTAGTTCAGGGGTGATTTGGGTCAGGCAAGGCCACCTGTGCCACGATGTTCCCAGTGTGGGAAGTTACATTGGGTGACGTGTTGATTGGGTTCAGAGGTTTGCTATTCATGTGGTCGACCAGGACATATTATGCGTGATTTCCCCTCAGTTAGTGGTAGAGGTAGGACCCAACCTTCAGGGTCAGTAGCCGGATCTTCGTCATCTATACACCCTATGGGGCTAGGTTCACATGCACCAGTCGGCCATGGTAGAGGCAAAGGGAGAGTCCCCAGTTCTAGCGGTCCTCAGCACCGTATTTATGCTTTGGCTAGACGCCAAGATCTTGAGTCTTCTCCTGATGTGGTCACAGGTATATTATCGGTATTTTCTCATGATGTATATGCTTTGATAGATCCGGGCTCCACATTTTCATATGTTACTCCGTATATTGCGGGTCGGTTTAGAGCCAAACCGAAGTCGATCAAACATTTTGAGGTGTCTACACCCGTTGGTGAATCGGTAATAGCTAGCCGAGTATATAGAAACTGCATATTTGTGATTTGTGACCGTCGTACTATGATTGACTTGCATGAGTTAAAAATGGTGAATTTCGATGTTATTATGGGCATGGATTGGTTGGCTTCTTGCTATGCCAATGTTGATTGTAGAATGAAAATGGTTCGTTTCCAATTTTCGGGAGAACCAGTTTTAGAATGGAAAGGGAATACTGCGTCACCAAAAGGTAGGTTTATTTCCTATCTTAAAGCAAGGAAAATGATCACAAAAGGTTGCATTTATCATCTACTATGGGTTCAAGATGTAGAAGCTGAACCGCCAACTCTTTAGTCAGTCCCCGTGGTGAATGAATTTTCGGATGTGTTTCTGTAAGAGCTACCAAGCCTCCCTCCTAAGCGAGAGATTGATTTTGCTATTGATGTGTTGCCAGACACCAAGCCTATATCTATTCCACCCTATAGAATGACTCCCGCAGAGTTGAAAGAGTTGAAGGAGCAATTGAAAGACTTGCTTGATAAAGGCTTTATTAGGCCTAGTTCATCCCCGTGGGGAGCACCCGTATTGTTTGTCCGAAAGAAAGATGGATCCTTGCGAATGTACATTGACTATCGGCAACTGAATAAGGTGACGATTAAGAATAAATATCCTCTTCCGACGATTGATGACTTATTTGACCAATTACAAGGCGCCAAATGGTTTTCGAAGATAGATTTGAGATCCAGGTATCATCAACTGAGAGTTAGGGAGAAAGATATCCCTAAGACAGCCTTCAGAACAAGATATGGCCATTTTGTGTTCCGCGTGATGTCATTTGGACTAACTAATGCACCGGCAGTAATTATGGATTTGAGAAACGATGTGTTCAGGCCCTTCCTAGATTTATTTTTTATTGTATTCATTGATGATATCTTTGTGAATTCTAGATCTGAGGCAGAACATGCGGATCATTTGCGTACTGTTCTTAGAGTTCTTCAAACTCGAGAGTTGTTTGCAAAATTTTCTAAGTGTGAGTTTTGGTTTAACTCAGTGACATTTTTAAGGCACATTGTTTCAGTCGATGGTATTCGGGTAGATAGCCAAAAGATTGAGGCCGTGAGGACTTGGCCAAGGCCCACAACTCCTACGGAGGTTCGTAGCTTTCTAAGCCTAGCAGGTTATTATAGGAGATTTGTAGAAGGCTTTTCTTCTATTTCTGCACCACTCACAAAGCTGACCCAGAAATCAGCAAAGTTTCAATGGACAGATACTTGTGAACGTAGTTTCCAAGAGCTAAAAGATAGATTGACTTCTGCCCCAGTCCTGACACTTCTAGAGGGATTGGAAGGTTATGTTGTTTATTGCGATGCTTTAGGAATTGGGCTAGGCTGTGTGTTGATGCAACATGGTAAGGTGATTGCGTATGCTTCAAGGCAATTACGAAAACATGAGAAAAATTATGCAACCCGTGACCTTGAATTGGCTACAGTGATTCATACATTAAAGATGTGGAGACATTACTTATATGGTGTTCATGTGGATATTTACATAGATCATAAGAGCCTTCAGTATGTCTTCAAGCAGAAAGAGTTGAATTTGCAGCAACGACGATGGTTGGAATTGCTAAAAGATTATGATGTCGATATTCTATATCATCCCGAAAAGGAAAATGTTGTGGCTGATGCTCTTAGCCGTAGATCCATGGAAAGTTTGTGTGATGTACGACCAGTGAAAAGAGAAATGGCTCATGAGCTGCAGCAGTTAGCTAGCCTAGGAGTTTGAGTAGTGGACTCAGGTAGCAGGGGAATAACCACTCAAAATTCAGCAGTCTCGTCGCTAGTAGTGGAAGTCAAAGTGCGACAATACGAAGATCCCATGCTAATGCATTACAGAGATACACTCCCTCAGAAGGAGAAGTCATCATTTGAGATTGTAGGAGACGGAGTTCTCCGATGCCGAGGCAGATTATGTGTTCCTGATGTGGCAGGATTACGCCACCAAATATTGAGAGAAGCTCATTGCTCCCGTTATTCTATCCACCCCGGAGCAACAAAAATGTACCAAGATCTTAAATCTATATATTGATGGAATGGGATGAAGAAGGATATAGCGGAATTGGTAGCTCAATGTCCCAACTGTCAACGAGTAAAAATCGAGCACCAAAAACCGGGCGGATTGTTGTAGGCTGTAGAAATTCCAACTTGGAAATGGTAAGTAATTAACATGGACTTCATTACAGGTTTACCCCGCTCTCGACGTAAGTATGACTCTATATGGGTGATTGTGGATCGGCTCACGAAGTCTGCTCATTTCTTACCAGTCAGAACTACATATGTGGCAGAAGATTATGCAAAGCTTTATGTTAAAGAGGTAGTATGACTTCACGGTGTTCCAGTATCTATTATCTCTGATAGAGGAACTCAGTTTACAGCTAATTTTTAGAAGTCCTTCCAAGAGGGTCTGGGACTCATGTGAGCCTTAGCACGACATTTCATCCGCAGACTGACGGACAAGCTGAACGTACCATTCAGACTTTTAAGGATATGTTACGGGCATGTATGTTGGATTTCGAGGGAAATTGGGATGATCACTTACCCCTTATTGAGTTTTCTTATAACAATAGTTATCATTCTAGCATCCAAATGGCACCGTATGAGGCTTTATATGGGTGAAAGTGTAGATCCCTAATTGGGTGGTTTGAAGCAGGAGAGACTAAATTGATGTGGCAAGACTTGGTCCAGCAAGCCATAGAAAAAGTTAAGCTCATACAAGGTCGACTATTAGCAGCCCAAAGTCGTCAAAAGTCCTATGCGAATAATCGTTGAAGGAACTTAGATTTCCAAGTTAAAGATTGGGTATTCTTAAAGGTGTCGCCGATGAAGGGCGTTGTGAGATTTGGCAAAAAGGGGAATTTAAGTCCCTGATACATTGGGCCTTATGAGATTGTGCGCAAGGTAGGCAAAGTGGCTTACGAATTAGATCTACCTCCTGATCTTGAGTCAGTTCACCCAGTTACCTCACTTCCTTACTACCTATCAAGATTAAAACATGATAATTCACCTTCTATTTACAAGACTTCACTAATACCCAGTCGAGAATCAATTTCACGATCGTAGGTGCATTTATCTATTTCAATACCAAAATAAGATTCAACATTATTAGCATAGAACCAATTAGGCGTATCTTACGGAAGTTTCTCACCAAAGGGAATAGATAAATAATTAACAACAGCTACTTCCAAGTCACATATAATCCACCGATATTCAAGGGAAACCAACACAAGAATCCTAGGGAATCTACCGGCCACAAGCCCAAACACAAACGTCACATAATAGTAGCATCCTAAGGATCCATCCCAAATCTCCAATACAAATACATGCATTCTCCGTTTCTTCTAATACATGAATATGTAAATCTAACCGGAGTCTACCAAAAGGAAGCTGTAACCTACCTTGAGGCTGAGCGGTTGCCACGAACATCCGTAGACCTCCAATTCGTTCATCACATCGCAACTCTAACGATGGAACTTGAAATACTCATGAGAGCCAAGGATATGAATCACCATTAACACACTTTTAAGGGGTTTCAGATTGATAAGAAAAAAATAGGAATTTGAACCACCCTTAGATTTCTAGGTTCCTATTACCAAAAGAACTCTTTTCCTAACCATAAGGAGTTATTGCTAGACCAAGTTGCCATTTTTAACTCTTTCCTTGAGAAAACCCATTTCCAAGATTCATGGAAAAATTCATTTGCAATTAGAAAGAAGATAGGTCTCTCGGTTATTAACCAATCTAGGGTGAAGAACATGAGATATTTAAATCAATGAATTACATATGAAGAACAAATTAACCAATCATCCTTCCCATCTAGGGTTTAGTGGTACCTATTATGTCAGCTCTCTAGGTGAAGACTTTTAGGAAAAAATTACAATGTGAAGGGAGGAATTAGGAGAGCATAGGAGGAATTACATTCCCAACAAAATCTGATTTTAGGCTCACAAAAAGACTAGAGGGCGGCTGGACTTTAGGGTTTATGAGAAAAATGGGGCCGATTCTCGAAATAAAGTCTTAAATAGAGATTTTCACTATACGTAACTGCTCTAGCGGTATGGGAACTGCTTCGGCGACGTCGCTAAGGCAGCTGAATGGCCGCTGTGGCGGCCCACTGGCCAAATACACTTGCCGCATTGGTGGTGATACCACCGCTACAGCGCCACTACTTTAGCGCCTTTCCAGATGTTATGGAGGCCTAACTAAGCCTGGTGGCCCACATTTCAAGCTCTCACGCGATGCGCACAACATTTTTGATTAAATTAGTTATTTATAGAGATATAACTGAACGAAGACATTTTTAAGGGTTCAGAGTTACGGGTTTCCTCAAAATTTACAGTAACGACGAAACGGGTGGGTAAATGTTTCATTTTTATAGTACGTAAATTTCATTAGTTCCGAAATGTCATTTATGACTTAGTCGAGCCTTTGGTTCAAATCCTGAGGCATTTGGGTGTGATTTGGATACTTGGTTGGAAAGTTGAGTTTTAGGAGTTTGGAGTTGACCTTGGTCAAACCCAGGTCAAGATGACCTCTTTTGGCAAATTCGAGTGCGCATGCGAGATTATAACGTGTTTTGTGATAGAATGCATATTTGATTTGTGTCCGGGGGGTCCTGGGTGAGTTTGATGTTTGATTGAGTCCGGATGAGAAATACATATCTGGGTGGGCTCATGTTCACGTAGAGGGATTTGGGCCTGGGCCGGGTTGGCTGACCCATTAAGTTTGCGATAGCCCTGTCTCGATCGCGATGAGTTAGGTCGGGTCACTGGTCGCGTTTGCGAGGCTCTCTCGCTTTTGCAATGGCAATTTACACCTGGATAGATTTAAAAACCACAATTCCACTTTCATTCTTCATTCACCCATATTAGAAGCTATCTAACTCGAAATTTGATAGATTCCAAGTGCAAAGTTCAATTTTCTTCATTGGGGAAAAATCTAAACCTTTATCTAAGTGATTTCCATTAATTCCTTTCTTTAGTTTATGCTTCTACCAATGATTTCCAAAGCAGAAAATAAGGGTTTTTCCATAGAAATAGGTTTGATGTGTTTCATTAATTTGAATGTTCATTTGGGATTAGAACTTGATGATTTTTAAGCTATGAACTATCTAGACTATGGGTAAGTCGATTTTAAGTTTGAATTCCAATTTTGCCTTTGTGGGACTGGGGCTACCTTTTTGGTTTATTTTTGGGTTTCAGAATAAGTATAGCAATATGAGTATTGTTGGATTCGTATGACCACGTAGGTTACTAAATTGACCGTGTTGAACCCGTATTCACAATAAAATTACCATCTAGACCTCAAGTTTTGGGATGGGGTTTTAGGTTGACATCTTAGAGCCGGATTCTTTATATGGCTTTATAGGTGTCGTTATACTCGTATTCTCATGTAAATACCGTATTTGAGCAGAGTGGGATCATTTTGAGGCTTAGAGGAAGGGAAAGGCCATGGAGTGACTCTTCAACTTTAGATTCAGGAAAGTTGAGAAGTACTAGACCCTTTATGTAGTGTTATGTGTTGGTTAATCTAATTAATAGGTTTATTGGAGAATTGGGGGTTCTGCACTCGTGAGGTGACGAGCACTTGTTTGGGTACCGGTGTATCTATATGGGTACCTAAAACATGAACTTATTATGGATTGTGACAGAGATTAAGTATTTATTCATGCTATGAAGAATGGTGGATAAATCCATTTAGGTTGGTATGATTGTTGTTTATTTGGGATATGATAGCCATGATTGATTAAGTACTTTGAATGTTGATTTGAATTGCATTCATCACTCTACACCTCGTCTTGAAACTATGAAAAAGGCATGCATGATTGACATTGACTTGTTATGATGTATTTGCATGGTGTACACATATTCCATTTCATACATTCATGATATTATTGGATTGGTTTGATGAGATATAAAAAAGGGGCCTTGTGGGCCGAGTATTGGATATGATACATGGAAAGAGTGATGCTGTCACGGCCCAAACCGGAGGGCCGCGACTGACACCCAAGACCCAACTCGGCTGAGTGCCATACTACCATTCCATCCATGAGTCACAACTTTTGTGAACCTTTAATTTACAAGATGACGCTTCCGTTAGGAAAAAAAACAATAAAACTTTTCGCCAAATCAGGGACTTCTCCCTTATCGTTAATTCAAAGAAAACCTTTAGTCATAATAAAATCTTTAAAAATAAAGCATAAAAACGCATCGACCTATATGGTCTCTTTACACCACTGTTGACGCAAAAGTCTCTAACATACCCAAGATACCATAACATAAGTACTCTGACTTGGCAACACTCCGAACTGAGATGGAGCTCACCAATCTAGTTGATAGCCTGGGAACATCTTATAGCCAATGTCTTCTACTCATCGGTGTACACCTGCATGGCATGAAACGCAGCGCCCCCATGCAAAGGGACGTCAGTACGAATAATGTACCGAGTATGTAAGGCAGAACTGAAACAATATATCTCGACTCGGATGATAAAAGAGTAACAGACTCAATCTGTACCTGTGACCAATACTTATAACCGTGTATGTGCATATGAACTTTTGATGTAGCATGAGTATATGTATATATATATATATATATATATATATATATATATATATATATATATATATATATATATATATATATATATATATATATAATGCATGCCTTCGCCTTGCTCGCAGCCCCTTTCGGGCATAATAGCATAATGGCCCCTTCAGACATCTTAATCATCGTATACCAGCTGATCAGGTGGTTTGCGTATATAACACCTTATCCATTTTCCCCTTCCCCATGAAATGATGTCGTGCATGTATGTAACTATGAAAATGCATGAAAATCTTTGCAAACCATCAAAAGACTCCTTTCGGAGCAACTTTCAGTTCAAACGGGAACTTCTTCCCCTTTTCAAAAATGGGAACTTCTTCCCCTTTTCATTTGTCTCCTTCGAGACTCAAAAATAAAATGTGAAATGCATAGGAATAATGAAACCTTGTGAATGTCCCCTTCGGGAATTAGACATCGTTGTAAAATCGTACAACTTATGAATGCCCCTTCGGGCTTAAGAAATCAAGGAACTCAGGATATCTTACATCTAGGAGTGGATTCATTATGGATACCATTACGCTTCGCACTTGTCATAGATCATGCCAAAAAAGGAAAGGATAGCCTTAACATACCTGATTCATCTCCTACGAATTAACGCTTATTCTCTCGAACTTGCAAATCTACATTCAAGAGAAATTATACTACCGTTAGATTTATCGTCATATGCCTATCTCAAGTCCTTAAACCAAACTCCTTTAGAATCTGCCAAAATTCGGGCAGCACCTCTCCTATTTATATGCTTAGCCAGAAATCCCAATACCAACAAAACAACAATAATAGCAATACTAGTATCAACCACATTATCATCAATACCAAAATATTTTATAAAACATCCTACACGATGTTTTTCAACATACAACAACAATATACAGTTTCTTTCTTCCCGATCAAGGAGCATAATCCCATCAACACGCCAACAACATTAGATACCATCTCTATACATGTAAATCAGCCCAGACACACTGCCACAACATGCTCAAAACAGCCCATAAACACAACAACTACGACACAATACTTTATGACCTTTACTCCATAACTATTTTCACTTTTAAGACTTGCTAAACCTTCAAATCAACTCAACATAAGAGGTAGGATGAAGAACATACCTTATACTTGAATAAATTCAGAAACACCAACTTTCTTCAAGACCAAACTTACCACAACATCAAGTAGAAGCAAGAACAATCACTTTTCATGGACTAGTTTGGTGTAATCTTGTTAAATTCTTGATTTAATGGGCTATAAATGTTTGGGGGTTGTGTTGGCCAGTTTATAGGACTGTTGAGAATGTAAAATTCTGAAACAAAATGGAATTAATGGGGTATTTATACCCCTCATAAGTCGGTTCCACCGACCTTCTCAAGTGGGACCCGCAGAAGCTATTTGGCAGCTTGGAGTCTTTATCTTAAAATGGCCATAACTCCCCACTCCGATGTCATTTTGACGAGCGGTTTGTTGCGCTGGAAACTAGACTCGACGAAATTCATTTTAGGATTTTGAAACACTTTAAAACTATTAATATTCCTGGAGGTATACCCCTCCAAAGTTGACCCAAAATTCTGTCCAAAATTGTGCCAACTTTTTTCCAAACTTTCGACAAACTTATTTTCTTTGATTTGCTTGGTCCCGGAATCTTCCGAAACTCTCCATACATGATATTTATCATTAATCATACTTGATTACAGTCAGGTCATTTTTTTCAAGGTTGTCCTTCCCGGTTACGACTTACGAGATCGTAATTCATCCTTTACATCATTGTTACGAACTTCCCATGGCTTGTACCTTCTAACACTTCATGGGACATCTCCGATACTCAATTAATATGGTGAAGTACGTGGCATGCTTATGCTCTAAAAATGCGAGGTGTAACATGATGATGATATTGCTTGCAGCCAAGAGTTAGGACCCGATGGGAAATGATTCCGGGTGGGTATATGGACATCATGAGTCCCCTATGGGTCACATGATACCTACTGCAGGAGTGTGTGTATACCAGTTGCATATGACCATTGCATATAATTTATACTCATTGATGTGTTTTCATGCCATATGTGCTTTGGATGATATAAAGATGAGATCTTTAAGGCTTATGTGTTCTAAGGCATGGAAAGACTTAATTGTTGCTAGTGTAATGCCTTTAACACTAGTGTAAAGGTAGGATATTTGCAAGTAACTGGCTTAATTCGATGTAAAAGTGGAATCTTTGTGGGTTTATATGCCCTACTTGGGTAAAGGTTGGAACTTGTGGTTATACTTGCTCTAATTAAAGTAAAGTTAGAAACTTTATGATGGTCTATGGAAAGTAAAGAACGTTATGACCTAGTTTAGTGGTAGAAAATGTGGTAGAATATTCACTTTAGTGGTTGAATCTCTTATAACTTGTATAATTTCACTAACTAAGCAAGAAGATAAGTGTCGAAAGTACCAACCCTCGCCATCACTATAGTTTAGAGTTGATTGACGAAGCTGCTGGTACACATGCTTCCTGTAATCATTCTACACTTGCTGCACCTTTTGTGTGCAAGTACAGATCCGGGCACAAGTTGAGCGTCTTGATTCAGTGACAGTAGGAGAACATTGTCTTGGAGTCCATGGTGAGCTATTGATACATTCCCGGCACCAGATTCTTCTCTATCCTTCTTTTATGTCTTTCTTATTTCAGACAGCGTTGTATTAGTTTTTATGACTTTTAATCATATTCTAGACAGCTCTTGTACTAGTGACTTCCAGGTTTTTGGGGTATGCTATCTTAGAATTATTTTTAGCTAGTTATTAAGACTATTTCAATACATTGGGAGTTTCTATAATTTTCGCATTTACTATGTTTGTATTGCTTCGGGTTGGGATTGGCCTATAGTAAGGGTAGGTTCTCTCACGGCTCAAATGGGATTTTGGGTCGTGACAGCCTGGAAAGAGCTTCAGCCTTGACTTGAACAATAAAAGCCAAATCGTTGACTTGGAGATCCCACTTCAAGATCTTTTTGTCATAGTAGTGTTTCATATTTTCCTTGTACGTGGCTGCACTATCATATGCCTGGTACAGAAACTCATCCAACTCATTTAGTTGAGATATCTGAAGCTTGGTAGCCTCGCTATTTAGCTTCTTCAATCCCCACATTGAATTGTGTTTGAGTTTGACCGAAAAATCGCAAGCCTTAATAAAAATGAATAAGTAAGGCGAAGTCCTGATAGGAGTTTTGAATGCCATTCCATAAGCCCAAAGAGCATCATCTAGCTTTCGAGATCAATTGGTTCAATTTGCATTTACCGTCTTGGCTAAGACATTCTTTATCACCCTAATAGAAACCTCCACATTCCCACTTGTTTGAGGATGATATGGAGTGGACGCCTTGTGCTGACACCATACTTCTCTAGCGATTAGGTAATGTCTTTGTTGCAAAAATGAAAATCACCACCGGTAATAATTGTCCTTGGGGTGCCAAAGCGAGTAAAGACATATGTTTTTCAAGAAACCCTTTACACTTCTTTCCTCATTGTTGGGCAAAGCCACCACTTCAACCCATTTGTAAATTTAGACTATGGCCACCAAGATATATTTCATGCCCCAAGAGCTCTAGAAGGGAACCATAAAATCAACCCCGAACATCAAAGAGCTAAACCTCCATCACAAAGTTTAAAGGCATCTCATGGCTTTTTGCAATTGACCATTGCCTTTGGCATTATTCACAAGATCTTGCCAACAAACTTGTATCATTATAAATGGTGGGCCAATAATCGCCGCACTCAAGCACCTTAGCCTCTGTTAGATTACCACCACGATGAACCCCAACCGGAGAGTAACAAGACCTTAAGGTTAGAATCATTTCATCTTCAGGAGCACAATGCCGAATGATGTTGTCGGGTTATTTGGAACAATTAAGGCTCATCCCAAGAGTAGTATCGACAATCCCTCAAAAACTTCTTCTTTTGATAAGATTTAACCACGTCAGGAATAAGACTGGTGACCAAGAAGTTGGGTATATAGGCATACCACAGCGCTATCTCAAAAGATAAGGCTTGGAGTAGTTCATCCGGGAAGGCATCATCAATTTCAAAATCTCCCGTCGGTCTCCCGGATTGCTCAAGCCTAGAAAGATATTTGACTTTAAAGTCAAATTCTTAGAACAAGAGAACTAATCTAATCAGTCTTGTCTTGGACTCCTTCGTCGCCATCCAATATCACAAAGCGGCATGATCGGTGTGCACCACCACTTTGGATCCTAACAAACATGCTCGGAATTATTCAAAGGAATACACAATTATGAGTAACTCTTTCTTAGTCAATGTGTAGTTCAGTTGGGATCCATTGAGCGTCTTGCTAGCATAATAGATTGGATGCATGATCTTGTTGTGCCTTTGACCAAGCACTACGCCAATCGCAAACCCACAAGCATCGCACAAGAGCTCTTGAAGGGACCCATAAAATCAACCCCGCAAACATCAAAGAAGTATACCTCCATACACAGTTTAAAGGCATCTCATGCCTTTTTCCAATTGACCGGGCCTTTGGCATTGATCACAAGATCATGCCATCAAATTTGCATCATGAGAAATGGTGGGCCAATAATAGCCGCACTCAAGCACTTTTGTTGTCGTTTGATTACCACTATGATTACCCCAGCCGGAGAGTCATGAAAGGTTGGCATAACTTCAACTTCGGGAACACAAGGCCAAATGATGTTTTCAGCATATTCGGAATAAATAAGGCTCGTCTCAATAGTAATATCGACAATCCCTCAAAAATTTATTCTTTTGATAAGATTTAACCTCGTTAGGAATAAGACCGGTGGCCAAGAAGTTGCAATATCAGCATACCAGTGTCACGACCCGACTAGGGCCATGACGGGTACCCGGGGCTAACCACCGAGCACTACTCATTCTATTACTCATTTTGCGTACAGTCTTATTTCTTATACTCATAATCGTTGGAAAACCATTTTCATTTGAAACATATTTTACCCTTATATACATAAACCCTTCGGCTATCAAAATAATACACATATACAATGGGAAACCATGAGACCATACTACCCACACATGCGTATCTACGAGCCTCTACTAGAGTACTAGACATATGGATGGGACAGGACCCCGTCGTACCCAAAACATATATACACAAAAGAATAATTCAATGGCACCTCCGGAAGAATGGAGTGCTCTCAAGGCCTGCTAATAGCTCCTACGAGTCTGGATCACCTCCTTGTCTACCTGTGGGCATGAACACCGCATCTAAAGAAAAAGGACATCAGTACGAACATTGTACTGAGTATGTAAGGCATGAATGAAATGAACATAATAGAGAAATCATAAGACATAAGATGAAGATAGAACCTGCTTAACCTTTAAGAGTAAATGGGTAACGACCCCATTAGAGGTCGTGACGGGTACCCGATACTACTATACAGGACACCTCTTATCTCGCATTTTATTCTTACTATTGGGTGGGCCATACAGACGATACAGTCACATTTTACTCAACACAGTCATCAATAGCATACTCGTAAATAAATGTCAATAAGCTTTGCCAACATATTATACAACAACAAGGACTAACAAGATTGTGAAACATATGACTGTACACATCTGTCTACGAGCCTCTAGATAAGATACATATATTCACAAGGAGGGGTCGGGTTCCGCCGTGCCCAAATATGTACACAAATGTAGTACCGATAAACTGAAGCTCCGGAACAACTTGAGCGCTGTCAATGTAACGCTGGTGGAGTTCCTAGGGATCAGACGCGTCTACTTGTTTACCTGCGGGCATGAACACAACGTTCACAAGAAGGGACGTCCGTACGAGCAATGTACTAAGTATTTAAAGCATGGGTAATAACATAATAAAGGATACAAAGCATGAATAGTAACATGACAGAAATATAGAGCATATCCTGAGATAAAAAAGTAACCTGTGCATCTGAGTGCCTTTTAGGCGGGTACCATGCATGGTTAGTGCTGCGGAACGTGCAGTCCTGTTATATCCCGTATTTTGTACATCCGGATATTTCAAGGTATTCGTGGTAAGTTAAGGGCAAGACTATTTTTCGGAAATTATTTTAATGTACAAGTTGTTTATTAGTATGGAATTATTAAGAAAGGATAAGGGTAAAAAGGAAAATTCACAAGGAGGTTCATGGTAATATTTTTGAAGGCTAGGGGCAAAATGGGAATTTCACAAAATATTCAAGAAGGTTCTTGAAAGGGCCATGTTGGCCGTGTGGTGTGTGGGTGTGGCCCCACTCCAAGTCTTGGCCAATTGGCTCAAGCCAAGGGTGGGGACATGTGGTCACCCTTGTGTGGACTATACATATATATATATATAAGAGCTTACAAGCAAGACAAATTATTCATGAAACTTCAAGAAGAAAACTTGGAGAAAAAAAAAATAAGGGCCATTCGGCCATGGTTCCAAAAAACTGTGTCTATGGAATTGATCAAGAAAAATTATTTTCTTCTAGTATTCCAAGCAATTGGAAGGTCCTTATTAACATGAAGGAGTTGTTGGAGTAATCAAATCATTCATTTGTGCAAATACCAACCCTAGCCGAGTAAGACAATAGATGGAAGAAGGTAAGGTTTAATCTTCTTTTACATGTGTTGTGGGTGATTTATGCATGTTGTGGTATGTAGAAATGGATGAAATTCATGAAATATGTATGTGTATGGTGTGGCCGAATAGGAGTGATATTGGAAGGATGTGATGAATTGAGTTTATTTAGTATTTTGATTATTGTTGTTGTGGATTCCATAATAAAAGTGAAGATTTGATGGCTTGAAATGAAGTTGTAATTGTTGAAGGATTGTTGAAGAAGTTAATGTGACATTAGTATGGTTTCTTACATTTGTATGAATGATATTGCTAATGTGTAGATTGTTGGTGTAGTTCATGAATTTGGAAGAAAGAAATGTGTTGTCATCGTTCTTGTTGAATTTGCAAGGTTTCGGGTGAAGTGGTATGTTGGTTGGGTTGTTTTGAATATTGTGTGAATTGTTTGAAGTGTTCTTGAATCATGTGAGAAGGATTTCGGATTAACACTAGAATGTGAGATCATTGGTGTTAGCTTGGCTATATATGGTCGATTTGAATGTAAATGGGATGTTGTTGAAGTATGTAGAAAAGAGTTACTAATGTTAGAATGCGTTTTGAATTTATTGTTGATGTTGTTGGCATGATTATTGGGATTGTTGTTGATAAATTGGCCGAGTTGAATTCTCGGATTGTTGATTGATAATTTGGCCGAGTTAGATTCTCGGGGATGGATGTATTTACAGGGGAAATGCTGCCGAAATTTCGGCAGATTATAAATGAATTCATTTGAAGGACTAAGACAAGTATATGACGACAAATCTAATGATTGTGTAAATCTTCTTTAATGTAGACTACCGATAGCGAGCCTGGACAATTAAGCGTAGCTAATAGGACGTGGAACAGGTATGTAAGGCTTACCCTTTCTTTCTTTTGGCATGATCCTTGTGAAACAAACAGACAATGTGTATTTATGATTTCAAAGAAAACTCTTATTCTTAGAGCCACTAGGATGACTAATGTTCTTGACTTCAGAAAACTGTTTTGCTATGCTTTGATACGTGTGTGTGGTTCCAAAAGTTCTATTTTGATTTGATCCATAGCGATATTTGAATGGTATTTGATATGACCATTGCTCTGATTTTTCAAAGATAGCTTTTGAAACGCTCGTAGAGGTTTCTGTACTAAAATGTCCATAACTTTCTTATGCCAACTCGGATTGATTTGAAACGTGTTTATGATCCCTCAAGTGTCGATCAGTTTACTTATCTATCGAGTCTTAAAAATTGATTTATATGCATATGGTTTCTCACTACTCTGCTCGTGGATGCCTCAATATGTCCTTCACTGAGCCCGGGCCAGGATATGTTATCGTGCGTCTTCCTCTGCATTGTTCACCGCGTCCCTCATTGGAGAGCCGAGATCTGTTATATGTGTATCTGTATACGATGATATGATGATATGGGGGTGGCGGCCAGGATGGCATGTGATGATCCTATTCACCGCGTCTCTCCCTAGAGGGCCGGGATCTGTTATATGCATATATGATATATGATGTCGGCATACATGATTTGTGTCTGGAAAACAAGCATTTTGATGTTCTGGATGATTTACTTACTTTTTGTACTTCTTCTGACATATGACATCGGCATATACGATTTGCCTTTTTGAACAAATAAGCATTTTGGTATTCTGAATAATGTACTTACTTTTTGTACTGCTTGTTTCGATTATGGTTCTGTTTTCTGTATTTCATGCCTTACATACTCAGTACATATTCCGTACTGACCCTCTTTCTTCGGGGGCTGCGTTTCATGCCACGCAGGTACACCCAGAAGAGTAGAAGACATTGCTAGAAGATGTTCCAGTGGGATTGGCGAGCTCCATTTCCTTCCGGAGTGTTGCCGAGTCTGAGTATATATGTTATGAATTCTGATTGATGTTAGAGACTTTGCAGACAGAGTCGTGGGTATAGAATGTCAGTCTTGTAAGCGGCTTCACCAGCCGATGTGTCATTTGGCGTTATGTTATAAATTCCATATGATTTCAGATTTTGTTTGACTTGAGAGCGACAAAAAGAATGTTTCTGAAAGATCTTATTATGTATTTCGTTTTATCTGAGTTAGGAGTCCAAGCGAGTATGTGTGTAATAAGAGTCAGCGGGTTCGCTCGGCTCCGAATATGGGGTCGGGTGCCCATCACACCCTAGCGAGGTTAGGGTGTGACAAGTCCGATCCACATATATACATATATACATATATCCATAGTAATGCTTTCTTTGAAAAACATTTCTTGTTCATGTATACATAAAATAGAACATATCATGTTGCCGAGGCGTCGGCTCCGATCCATTTAGCCACATATGTCCCGCGTCTGGGATGATATCATGTTATATAATACCAACTGATCAGGGGGATAGGCGTCTATAGCGCTCTGGCCTTCTTTCCCATATTCATATACATGTATCATGTTTATGTATCATGTACATATATCATGTTCATGTATCATATACATATATCATCTAAGCAGCATGCAGGAGAGCCCAAGGAAAATTATATCTCTATCGGAGTGACGTAAGGTCGGTAACCTCCGATTACGTTATGGAACAATCATGGTCGTCATGTCTCACCTTGAAGGAACAATTATTATAAGGTGAAACATCAAGAGAAAACATCAAGTGAAAACATAGAATAGGATCAGGAAATCGTGGACTTGAAACCTCTAATCACGGAATCATCATCACGATCACCGTAAGAAAATATGATCATCCTTGACATCATCATTATGATTGTGAAAACAGGTTCATCGTTGTTATCACAAGAGCTCACGGAGCCATAAATCTCTGATTTAGGAAATACGAACATTTTTGAAAACATTTATGAATTATTAGGAAAAGGGTTATGCCTTAGAATCATAAACATCTAACTTTTGAAAACAAGGAAGATATGGAAACATTTATGACGCCATAACATCGGAATCATGCCTTTGAAAGAAAGGGACGAGCCTTAACATACCTGTTCGACCGCCTACTAGTTACGCTTATCCGTCCAAGCTCGTAAATCTACATTCGAGAAGATTTACACTAACGTTAGACTCTTTATCGCACACTTGTTCCAAGTTTTCAAATCAAACTATTTTATATTCTGCCGAAAATCGGGCAGCATCTCCCCTGTTTATATGCGTAGCCCGAATTCTCAATTCAACAACCAACCAACTACAACAACAACAATACCAACATCAATAACATCATTTCCAACACCAAAGTATTCCATAAAACAGCCCACACGCTGTTTTTCAACTTCCATAACGAACCAACTTACTATACAATTATTTAACCATTCTATCTTCGCGAATAAACCGGTATTAACGTAATTAGAAGGAGATTCATACCTTATTCTCGTTGAAATAGCAATATCTCCAATATCCGCTTTTAGTCCATGCTAGAATCCACTACAAAAAACACTAGAATCACGACCACACGCTATCCGAACCTAAACTATTACTCCGTCGCTTAAAAATCACTCAATTTTATGATAGGTTCACCTCCCTCATCTATTTTCTGGAAAAATCTAAGCAGAATCTGGTGAAAAAAGGGGTTTTTACCCTTTATATAGGCGTCAAATTCGGGGGTCACTGTAGCAATAATGTAGCAAGTCATACTGTAGCAGTATTGTAGCACGCGTTTCTGCTTTGTCAGCTGAATTCGTAACATCCATAATTCTCTACTCCGATGTCCTATCGACGAGCGGTTTATTGCGTTGGAAAGTAGACTCGACGATCTTTATTATAGGGTTTTGAAACACCTAATATACTAGGAGATATATCCCTCCAAAGTTGACTAAAAATCTGCCCAAAATTCTGCCAACTTTTCTTTTTTCCAAATTTTTCGACGAATTTATTTTCTTCGATTTGCTTGGTCCCGGAACCTTTAGGCACTTGCTTGACACTTGTTAAGAGTATTAATTAAACTTATAATGGTTCCATAACCTCTCCGAGCTTACTTTAGTTTACTTACGACGCTAACGACGTGAAACCTTTTCGAGGTGTAACATTCCTCCCCCCTTAGGAACATTCGTCCTCGAATGTTAAGTTCTTAGGGATTTCTACGAATATTTCGCCAGAGTTTACCCTGTGATTGTACCACTATCATCCTGTCACAACAACCCAAAACATATAATCGCCTCACTGGGCTACAACATCAATATCCATACTGGCCACACACGACTAAGAAATCACTTTAGAGAAGCATTACATACTTGAGGGTACTGAGGGCTCTGTTTGCATATCTTTTGGAGGATGAAATAGATGCGGGTACCTAGACTTCATTTCTTCCTCAGCTTCCCAAGTCATTTCTTCTCTGTTATAATTCCTCCAAAGAACTTTGACTGAAGCTACGTCCTTGGTTCTAAGCCTTCGGACTTGCCTATCTAGAATAGCAACCGGTACTTCCTCATAAGACAATTTCTCTGTGACTTGTACATCGTGCACAGGCACAATCCTGGAGGGATCTCCAACACACTTGCGTAGCATGGATACGTGAAATACTGGGTGGACTGATTCTAATTCTCGAGGTAAATCCAACTCATATGCTACTTGGCCTACCTTGCGCACAATCTCATAAGGTCCAATATAACGAGGACTGAGCTTCCCTTTCTTACCAAATCTCATCACCCCTATCATCGGGGATACTTTCAAGAACACCCAATCATTGATTTTGAATTCCAAATTCCGCCAGTCCGCATAGGATTTCTGACGACTCTGAGCTATTAGTAGCCGTTCTTGAATAAGCTTGACCTTTTCTACCGCTTGCTGAATCAGATCTGGGCCTACTAACTGTACCTCTCCTACTTCGAACCATCCAATAGGCGATCTACACTTTCTCCCGTACAGAGCTTCATATGGGGTCATTTGAATGCTAGAGTGATAGCTATTGTTGTACGCAAATTCAATAAGTGGCAGGTGATCGTCCCAATTGCCTCCAAGATCTAGCACGCATGCCCTTAGCATGTCTTCAAGGGTTTGGATAGTGCGCTCCGCCTGTCCGTCGGTTTGTGGATGGAATGTTGTACTGAGTTTCACCTGCGTTCCCAAACCTTCCTGAAAGGATCTCCAGAAATTAGCCGTAAATTGTGCTCCTCTATCCGTAATAATAGACACTGGAACCCCGTGAAGTCACACTATCTCTTTGATATATAATTTCGCATAATGTTCTGCTGAATACGTCGTTCTGACTGGCAGAAAATGAGCGGACTTCGTGAGTCTATCGACTATCACCCATATAGAATCATATTTACGCCGGGAACGAGGTAAGCTTGTAATGAAGTCCATATTAATCGCCTCCCATTCCCAGGTGGGGATCTCTATAGCTTGCATTAATGCTCCAGGCTTCTGATGCTCTGTTTTAACTTGTTGGCAATTTGGACATTGGGCAACAAACTCCGCTATGTCCCTTTTCATGCCATCCCACCAATATAAGCATCTGAGGTCATGATACATCTATGTTGACCCTGGATGTATAGAATAACGGGCATAATGTGCCTCACCCATGACCTGTCGTCATAGCCCGGCAACATTAGGCATACATAATCTACCTCTATACCGTAGTACTCCGTCGGGTGTCACCTCAAATGGGGTCTTCTCTTTTTGAAGAGCTGTATCTCTATACCGTGCCAGAACAGGGTCCTCGTACTGACATCTCTTTACCTCTTCTATGATAGAGGACTGAGTAACTCCTCGGACAGAAACTCCGCTATCTCCAAAACTAGCCAAACGGACTCCAAGGATAGCTAGCTGGTAAATCTCATGAACCATCTCCCTACTTTTTGGTTGCACATCTATCAAGCTGCCCATAGATTTACGACTAAGAGCATCTGCTACAACATTTGCTTTCCCTGGCTGGTATAGGATGTCAACATCATAATCCTTTAGCAGCTCTAGCCACCGTCTTTGGCGTAAATTCAGCTCCTTTTGTTTGAAGATATATTGTGGGCTCTTATGATCTGTATAAATGTCTACATGGATATCATATAAATAATGCCTCCGTATCTTTAGTGCGTGAATAACCACAGCCAATTCTAAGTCCTGGGTTGGATAATTCTTCGCGTGTTTCCATAACTGCCGTGAGGCATAAGCAATTACTTTGCCATGCTGCATCAACACGCAACCTAGTCCGACACCTGAAGCATCACAGTAAATGACAAATCCCTCCGATCCTTCAGGGAGTGTCAAGACTGGGGCCGAAGTCAACCTATTCTTCAATTCCTGAAAGCTGCGCTCACATGCATTCGTCCACTGAAACTTGGCCGCTTTCTGAGTCAGCTTCGTTAATGGTGCTGCGATGGAAGAAAATCCTTCTACAAAACATCTATAGTAACCAGCCAAACCCAAGAATCTACGGACCTCTGTAGGCGTTGTAGGCCTTAGCCAATCCTTCACAACTTCAATTTTCTGCGTATCTACCCGTATACCATCAGCGGAAATAATGTGACCCAGAAAAGTCACAGAATTCAGCCAAAATTCTCATTTTGAGAATTTGGCATATAACTCCCCAGCTCGAAGGATTCCAAGAACAATACGCAAATGGTCTGCATGCTCCGCCTCTGATCGGGAATACACCAAAATGTCATCAATGAACACGATCACGAACAAATCTAGGAAAGGCCTGAATACATTATTCATCAAGTTCATGAATATCGCCGGAGCGTTGGTTAGGCCAAATGACATTACTCGAAACTCATAATGACCGTATCTCATTCTGAAAGCTGTCATTGGAATGTCCTATTCCTTTACCCTCACTTGGTGATACCCTGATCTTAGATCTATCTTCGAGAACCATTTGGCACCTTGCAACTGGTCAAATAAATCATCATTCCTTGTAAGGGGGTACTTATTCTTTATGGTTACCTTGTTTAATTGCCTATAATCGATACACATCCTTAAGGAACCATCTTTCTTTCTCACAAATAACACAGGCGCTCCCCATGGCGACGAGCTTGTCCTAATAAAACCTTTTTCGAGTAAATCCTTCAATTATGCCTTTAACTCTTTTAATTCAGCAGGGGCCATTCGATATGGGGAAATAGATACGGGCTTAGTATCAGGCAACACATCAATAGTGAACTCAATCTCCCGCTCTGGCAGTAAACCTGGAAGCTCGTCTGGGAACACATCTAGAAATTCATTCACCACAGGGACGGATTGAAAGGTTGGTAGTATTACATCTATGTCTTGAACTCGAACCAAATGATAAATGTAGCCTTTCGCAATCACCTTTCTTGCTTTTAGATAGGAGTTAAATCGACTCCTCGGAGACGCCGTATGGCCTTTCCATTCTAACACTGGTTCCCCTGTAAACTGGAATTGGACTGCCTTTGTTCTACAATCAACGGTAGCATAACAGGAGGCTAGCCAATCCATGCCCATACTAACGTCAAAATCCAGCATCTCCAACTCATGTAGATCAGCAGTAGTACGACGATTGCAAACTACGATCACACAATCCCTATATACCCGCCAAGCTACTATTGGGTCTCCTACAGGTGTAGCCACCTCAAAAGGTATAATTAATTCCGGTTTCATCCCAATACGGTTAGAACCATAAGGAGTAATATATGATACAGTAGAACCTGGATCAATCAATGAATACACGTCATAGGAGAATACTGATAGTGTACCTGTAACAACGTCTGGGGAAGATTCAAGATCCTACCGTCCCGCCAGTGCATATATACGGTTCTGAGGACCACCTGAACTAGCTGCCCCTTCTCTGCCTCGGCCGCGGCATGCTGAAGCTTGGGAAGTCTGTCCAGGAGGGCACACGGATGATGATGAACCAATTACCGACCCGGCGGGCTGAGCTTTGTCTCCCTCATTCCTCAGTGGGCAATCACGCATCAAATGGCAAACTCGACCACAGGTAAAACAAGCACATGTATCTGCGCGACACTGTCCAGAGTGTGGCCTGCCACACCGACTACACCGTGGTAGGGGTAGCCACACCGACTACACCGTGGTAGGGGTAGCCTCATCCTTCTAGAATCAGCTCTATACTAGGACCCTGAAGCTTTGGAAGTCTGGCCTGGTCCTGAATAGATAGGACGATCAAATCTTTTACTCGCGAATCGAGGAGGTGCACTAGCCACTGATTGGCCTGAATGCCTGGACCGTTGTTGTATCTGCCGTCCTCTGTACTCACTGCTCGCTCCAAAAGATCTGGCCCTTTTGCTGCGCCCCCTATCAGAATCACGTTCACCTCTCTGCGGCTGCTGCTATTCCTCTAGGTTTTTGGTATGGGCCTCGATACGTGCGATATCCATCCCATCCTGGAGTGACGCCGTCAAGCAATCCTTAACTAAATGTGGTCCCTACCCACTCACGAATCAATGCACACGATCCCCCATGTCAGCCACAATGGCTGGGGCATACCTGGCTAAAGAATTAAAACGAATACTGTATTCCCGGACGCTCATATTCCCCAGCTTGAGATTCAGAAACTTATCGGCTCGGGCCTGTCGAACCTCCGGTGGTAAGTAATGTCGCAGGAATTCTTCGGTGAGCTCTTTCCAAACTTGGGGAGGGGCAAGATATCCAACCATTATACCACTGGACAGCTACATCCTGCAATCTATACGAAGCCAACTCTACTGACTCCGTATCCGAAGCATGTATTATCCGCAGCGTCCTCAGCATCTCGTCTATGAAGCCTTGTGGGTCTTCATCTTCATCGAGTTTCGACCCATAAAACTCCAGAGGATTCTGACTGATAAAATCACGGGCTCTTGCACTCACCGCCCTATCACCTTTGCCCGCACCTTTCCACTGAGCTTGCACGGCAACCAACTGGGTCAGCAACTGAATAGCTTCTGTTACCTGCTGGCCCAAAGCTGTTGGCGGTGGAACTAGAGGTGCTGGGGCTGGAGCTAAAACTCTTTCCTGCTCTGCTGACATGGGTGGAGCACGAGAAGTCCGAGGAGGGACTTCGTTATGAGACTCGCCCTCTTCTACCTCTACCGGTGGCTCCCGTTCAACTCTTCTTCCAGCCACCGTCTTGCCCTTTTGGGCCGCCGTAGCTTTTCTCTTCACAGGCCTTACTAAAATCATAACACACGATTAAGAAAAGAACAAGGAAACCTGGTAACATGGCGCTATCGCACGATCTAAGATAGGAAAGAAGGTTAATTATTCCTAAAATGCCCTGCAGCCTCCTGCTTACGAATGTGGCACGCTTCACACCCATAAACAGGACTCTACTGGACAAGGCTCATAGACAATCCCTAGGACGAACTACTCTGATACCACTTTTGTCACGACCCCATTAGAGGTCGTGACGGGTACCCGATACTACTATACCAGACACCTCTGATCTCGCATTCTATTCTTACTATTGAGTGGGCCATACGGATGATACAGTCACATTTTACTTAACACGGTCATCAATAGCATACTCGTAAATAAATGTCAATAAGCTTTGCCAACATATTATACAACAACAAGGCCGAACAAGGTTGTGAAACATCTGACTGTACACATCTGTCTACGAGACTCTAGATAAGATACATATATTCACAAGGAGGGGCCGGGTTCCGCCGTGCCCAAATATGTACACAAAAGTAGTACCGATAAACTGAAGCTCCAGAATAACTGGAGCGCTCTCAATGTAACACTGGTGGAGCTCCTAGGGATCAGACGCGTCTACCTGCGGGCATGAACGCATCGTCCGCAAGAAGGGACGTCAGTACGAGCGATGTACTAAGTATGTAAAGCATGGGTAATAACTTATTAAAGGATACAAAGCATGAATATTAACATGACGAAAATATAGAGCATATCATGAGATAAAAGAGTAACCTGTACATTTGAGTGCCTTTTAGGCGGGTACCATGCATGCTTAGTGTTGTGGAACGTGCAGCCCGATCCACATATATACATATATACATATATCCATAGTAATGCTTTCTTTGAAAAACATTTCTTATTCATGTATACATAAAATAGAACATATCATGTTGCCGAGGCGTCCGCTCCGATCCATTTAGCCACATATGTCCCGCGTCCGGGATGATATCATGTCATATAATACCAACTGATCAGGTGGATACGCGTCTATAGCGCTCTGGTCCTCTTTCCCTTATTCATATACATATATCATGTTCATGTATCATATACATATATCATATAAGCAGCATGCAGGAGAGCCCAAGGAAAGTTATATCTCTATCGGAGTGACGTAAGGTCGGTAACCTCCGATTACGTTATGGAACAATCATGGTCGTCATGTCTCACCTTGAAGGAACAATTATTATAAGGTGAAACCATCAATGAAGAATAACATCAAGAGAAAACATAGAATAGGATCATAAATCTCATAAGGCATCAATTCATATACTTTGGAATCCTTAAAAAAAATATTCATCATTCATAAATAAAATTTAGAAGTCAAGAAATAGCTCAACATTCTTATATCGTCATTGAAATCGTGGACTTGAAACATCTAATCACGGAATCATCATCATGATCACCGTAAGAAAATGTGCTCATCCTTGACATCATCATTATGATTGTGAAAACAGGTTCATCGTTGTTATCACAAGAGCTCACGGAGCCATAAATCTCTGATTTAGGAAATACGAACATTTTTGAAAACATTTATGAATTATTAGGAAAAGGGTTATGCCTTGGAATCATAAACATCTAACTTTTGAAAACAAGGAAGATATGGAAACATTTATGACGCCATAACATCGGAATCATGCCTTTGAAAGAAAGGGACGAGCCTTAACATACCTGTTCGACCGCCTACTAGTTACGCTTATCCGTCCAAGCTCGTAAATCTACATTCGAGAAGATTTACACTAACGTTAGACTCTTTATCGCACACTTGTTCCAAGTTTTCAAATCAAACTATTTTATATTCTGCCGAAAATCGGGCAGCATCTCCCCTGTTTATATGCGTAGCCCGAATTCTCAATTCAACAACCAACCAACTACAACAACAACAATACCAACATCAATAACATCATTTCCAACACCAAAGTATTCCATAAAACAGCCCACACGCTGTTTTCCAACTTCCTTAACGAACCAACTTAATAAACCGGTATTAACGTAATTAGAAGGAGATTCATACCTTATTCTCGTTGAAATAGCAATAACTCCAATATCCGCTTTTAGTCCATGCTAGAATCCACTACAAAAAACACTAGAATCACGACCACGCGCTATCCGAACCTAAACTATTACTCCGTCGCTTAAAAATCACTCAATTTTATGATAGGTTCACCTCCCTCATCTATTTTCTGGAAAAATCTAAGCAGAATCTGGTGAAAAAAGGGGTTTTTACCCTTTATATAGGCGTCAAATTCGGGGTCACTGTAGCATTTTACTGTAGCAGTAATGTAGCAAGTCATACTGTAGCAGTACTGTATCGGTACAGTAGCAGTACTGTATCGGTACTGTAGCAGTACTGTAGTACGCGTTTCTGCTTTGTCAGCTGAATTTGTAACGTCCATAATTCTCTACTCCGATGTCCTATTGACGAGAGGTTTATTGCGTTAGATACTAGACTCGACGAACTTCTTTTTAGGCTTTTGAAACACCTAAAAAATCCTAATATACTAGGAGATATATCCCTCCAAAGTTGACTAAAAATCTGCCCAAA
Source organism: Lycium barbarum (assembly GCF_019175385.1). Classification (NCBI taxonomy): domain Eukaryota; kingdom Viridiplantae; phylum Streptophyta; class Magnoliopsida; order Solanales; family Solanaceae; genus Lycium; species Lycium barbarum. Next base: position 75,717,831 of record NC_083340.1, on the reverse strand, counting down.
ATTCTGCCAACTTTTTTTTTATTCAAATTTTTTGACGAATTTATTTTCTTCGATTTGCTTGGTCCCGGAACCTTAAGGCACTTGCTTGACACTTGTTAAGAGTATTCATTAAACTTATAAGGGTTCCATGTGACCCAGCCCCGTGGGCCGTGACTAGTGTCGTATTTGGACACCCAAACCCATTCGCTTACCAAATCGACATATCAAAGACTTATTCACATTTAACATACGTTATTTTGCACAGATACAGAGAACAGACGTCATCTTAAGCGGTCACCTGTACAGAAATATCATACAACAGCCGGCAGGCTGGCGGAATACACATCGCCCGAATATACATACATATACAAACATATGGGCCGTTTTGGCCATAATAGCAAACAGGACCGCTTAAGGCATAAGTCACAGACATAATCGAACAAACACGACCCATGACCCACATATGTGTCTACATGCCTCTACAAACCATAACAGAAACATATGACGGGACAGGGCCCCGCCGTACCCCAAATAGTCATATATACAGAAACATGTGTAACAAAAGATATCTACCAAAAATATGAGCTCCGGATCAAAGGAGTACTCCAAGTAGCAGAATAAGTGTCCTACACTGGCGGGTCACCAGAACGAACGGCTGTACCTGCAGGCATGAAACGCTGCCCCCGAAGAAAGGGGGTCAGTACGAAATATGTACTGAGTATGCAAAGCATGAAATACAGAAATCCAAATCAGAACTGAAATAAGGAGTATGGAAAATGGATACAGAGTTAGTATATCAAAACCTTTTCTGAAAACATAAATCATGCAAATAAAAATCATGCATAGGGCTCAGGAACGTGGTCGCCACTCCGACGCTGGCGCCACAACACATCATACTCCAGAAGGTTTCAAATCTCCGTACAATCCCCGAACATATCGTATCATCATAACATATCACATCATAACGCCGTATATAAGCGGTACCCGGCCCTACGGCAAGGAACTCGGGAACCGCATAATGCGCACGATCACAAAACCGGCCCGAGATCCGGTGAACGATGTAATAGTAGTATGCACGAGCGGAGTAGTGAGGAAACCATATGCATACAAATAAATAAATTTCAAAACACGATGGACAAATATATTTACCGACATCTGAAGGCTCAGAAACAAGTTTCGGGTCAATCGGAATTAGTATAAGAAAGTTGCGAGCTTTTGAAGTACAAAACCTTCTAAAAGCATTTCGTAAGCCATATTTGGAAATTCAAGTATCATTCATATTAGGAAACTTTCGAATAACATTATGGATCAAATCAAATGGAGACTTTAAGACCATATTTACGTATCAAAGTATTCATCAAAGACCTTAATCATCTCGATTTTCTTTCGAACAATATTCAGAAACATAACAACTAGAAGCTTCGAACATCATAAAATACGTATCAAGCCATATGGAATAGCTTATGGAAGTCAAAGATGTTAGCCATCCTAGTGGCTCTAAGAATAGGATTTTCCTTAGAAGCATACATATACGTTATTCGTTTATTTCATAAAGGTCATGCCAAAAGAAGGAAAGGTAGGCTTTACATACCTCGATCGCTCGCTAAACAAATCCCGACTCAAGTCTCGGGCTCTCCAATATCTACAATAACGTTATCAATTACCAAACATTAGCTACAAGTACTTAAAAATCCAATTCTAACTAGTACTTGTCTACAGAAATTTCGGCAGCATCTCCCCTGTAAATTCAACATCCCCGAGAATCTAACTCGGCCAAATTTATCAACAACCATACCAACAATACCAACAACCATACTAACAACATCAACAATCAATTTAAATTGCATTCTAACATTAGTAACCTTCTCTTTTACGTAGCTTATCACATTCAATTCAACTACGTACATTCAAGCCAATATCAACGCTCACATATTCATTACTAATCCAAGATCATTCAAGCACAATTCAAGTACATTTCAAACAATCTATACAATATTCAAACAATTCCACCAACACCATACTCCACCCGAAATCTCCACAAATGCAACAAGGCTACAACGTCGCACTATCTTCTTCAAAATTCATCAATAATAACAACAATTCACACTTTAGCAACTCCATTTCCACAATTACATAAAAACCATATTAAAATCACATAATTTCCTACAACAACCTACAACCAATTTCCATGCCAACTTGAACCATTAGTCTTTCATTTACATCATAAAGGCTACAACAACACAACTAACATGCTAAATAAAATTAATTCATCTTCCTCCACCTAATTAGCACCACACGGCCACACACACACAACACACCCACACGACCCACACACAACACATAACATTTCTATGTTTTTCATTCAATTTTACTCACTACACCATATATAAATCTTCCATAACATGTAAAAGAAAAGAAATTCTTACCTTTTCTTCAATTTTCCACTTGCCACCAAAGTGGTTTTCTTGCTTAAATAATTATACCACGTTGAAGAGGGCCCTTGAATTAGTAAGAATACTAGAAAATTATAATTTTTGGATCAAGGATTGATGGCTTAAATTTCTTTTTGCTTTGTTTCTTGCTTGGCCGAATTTCTTGCTTCTTGCTCTCACTTTTTTTTTGTTTTCTTGAATGTTCTAAGTGTTGAATGATAAATAACATGGCCCTTTGTCTATTTATTTCAAGGGTTAAATTTCCACATGGGCTTGGCCGGCCACTTTTTTTGGGCCCTTCTTTTTTTTTTTTTTTGATTTTTCCAAGCCCAACTTCTTATAGCTAATATTTTTGTAATTCATGAAACTATTTTCCAAAATTCCAATTTTTCCCTTAGCCTTTCTCAACATTTCCGCATCAATATTTTTCATGAACAACATATATATTAAATAAATTCAAAATATTGCCCTATCTATCACTACTCCCAATTATTTCAAATTTTCCGAATATGCAAAATACGGGATATAACACCATGACCTCTCCGAGCTTACTTTAGTTTACTTACGACGCTAACGACGCGAAAAGTTTTCGAGGTGTAACACAATGCATTTTTTACATATCTCATATATCATCATAGTACATCTATCATCAAATCACATATACCATCATCGTTAACCCGCGTCCGGGTAACCATCATACGTCGCCCACTAGTGGTGTCATGCCCGGCCCTCTAGGCTAGGTGTAATCATAAGCAGGCCGCCTTAGCGGTGACATGCCCGCCATCTAGGAACGGTGGAATCGTATGCAGCCCGCCTTCTCGGTGACATGACCGGCCATTTAGGCACGGTGTAACCATATCATCATGTGCTCATCATACACTTATCATCATCATACATTTGTCATAGAACATGCATTAGAGCTTAAAAACAATCTATACTACATCGGAGTGACGTAAGGTTGGGAACCCCCAATTACCTCATGGAGTGATCATAAGCATCATATCTCACCTTGAAGGAGACTTCATTATAAGGTGAGTGTATACAAGTAACAACATCAATGGAACCATACTGTTACACCTTGGAAAATCCCCCCTACATGTACAGTGAATAGGCTAACAGAGGACATAGCGTATGCGATGTTTTCAAGACTTGTTCAACCATCATCCAAGGTAATTTTCATGACCATCTCATGTTGTTTAAGGTATTGGAAGGTTAAGATACCCAAATCGTAGAAAAGCATAGCAAATGGGTCATAAATGAGTGAATAGTGCCATGGGTGAGTGGTAGTTGAATTGGATCATGAATGTCAATGTGTTGAGGTTGAGAATACGTTTTAGATGATGTTTAAACCATGAAATAAGTATTATATACGCGAAAGAGCGATAATGGGTTATAAGTATATGTGGAGAAATTGGAGAAAAATGGTGAATTGTGGTTAATGTATATGAATGACGATTGTTGATTTCGATATTGTGAATGTTGTTGTGAACGCTTGAGAGTTGATATAGAAGGTGGGAAAAGTAGTATAAACAAAGGAAACGCTTCCCAAATTTCTCTAGAATTAGTAACGCGTTCTTATAGTCGATTAACTAACGTTAGTACGAATGCTCTCTTGAAGGTAGAGGTGTGATATCGAAGGAGAGCAAGTGGACGCTAGATTGATTAGACGATAAAGGTATGTAAGGTTTATCTTTTCTTTCAAAAGGCATGAATCCTTCAAGTCTTATATAATCCTTCTCAAAACGAAGCCTACGAGTCCTTCTATACATGGAACTACATATGAATATGATGGTAATGATAACAAGCTAGAGTATAGTGATTCAAGAAGTTGTGGTATGATGTTATCTTTGTTAGCACTCGCCTTACGATCTATTTCCTTCAAGGCGAGGCACATACTCATAAACGTTAATAATGTAATCGGGGGTTTACGACCATACGTCACCCCGATATAGTGTGATTGCCCTTAAAGCCTAACGTATGCTCTTAATGCTAATGTACGATATGTCCATAAGATGATGCTATATAATGAAATGTGTAAGAATGATGTGTTATGATTGATTTTGTGATGATACGATTCCACCGTGCCTAGATGGCCGGGCATGTCACCGCTAAGGCGGGCTGCATATGATTCCACCGTGCCTAGATGGTCGGGCATGGCACCGCTAAGGCGAGCTGCGATGTAACACCGATCCTAGAGGGCCGGGCATGATCACGACGCGAGTCAATGACGAGGACTATGATGAGAAGATTTATGTGATGTGAAGACATGTATACTATGATTATATAAAATGTAATATATGTAAGTAATGTGATTGCCTATGACACTTGTGCAGGTTATATCTTTGTCTCATGACTCATGATCTTCCTATTATGCTTGTCTCCTTCTTGCCTTACATACTCAGTACAATGTTCGTACTGACGTCCATTTTCTTTGGACGCTATGTTCATGCCCACAGTTAGACAGGGAGGCGAGCTTGAGCCAGACCCGTAGAAGCTGATAGCCGATCGAACGCAATCCTTTGTTCTGGAGCTGCTTGATTATTCTTTTGTGTATATTTGTACATTTTGGGCTCGACGGGGTCCTGTCCCGTCTACGTGTTTTGTAATCTAGTAGAGGCTCGTAGATACACGACGCGGGTTATGTGGTCTCACAAGGTTACTATGACGTATATGTATACAAACTATTATTTTGATAGCCTAAAGGCTTATGCTTATAAAGATATTTCGTTTTAACTTGAAAAGTGATTTTTCTTGTAACTTGAGAATAAAATTGGTAAAAGGTTATTAAATGAGCATGACAAGAAATAGAACGAGCGGTGCTTGGTGATTAGCCGGGTGCCCGTCGCAGCCCCTAGTTGGGTCGTGACAAAAGTGGTATCAGAGCAGTTCGGTCCTAGGAAGTGTCTACGAGCCGTGTCTAGTAGAGTCTTATTTATGGTGTGTTGCGCACCACATCAATAAATAAGAGGATACAAGGCATTTAGGAAAAATGACCATCTTTCTTCTTATGAGATCGTGCGATAGAGCCATGCATAAGATTTTATCCTCCCTTATGGTGTGTTATGATTTTAGAATGCCGCCAAAGGGGAAGGCCGCAGCCGTCCAGAAGGGCTAGACTACGACAAAGAGCCGAGTAGAAAGAGAGCCTCCAATGAATATTGAAGAGGGTGAATCGCATAACGAGGGTTTTTCTAATACTTCCTATACCCCGCCCAATGTGGGAGAACAAGGAGGAGCTCCAGCTCCAATTCCTCCCCGGCTGCTTCGGGTCAACAAATGACCTAGGCCATCCAGTTATTGACACAATTGGTTGCCGCACAAGCATAACAACAAAACGTGGGTTCAAGTGATCGGGCAGCAAGTACCAAAGCCTGTGATTTTATGAGCTAAATTCTCCGGAGTTCTTCGAGTCAAAGCCGAAAGAAGACCCACAAGGCTTCATTGATGAGATGTTGAGGACTTTGAAGATTATCCATGCATCCAAAACCGAATCCGTGGAGTTGGCATCTTACAGACTCCGGGATGTGGCAGTGTTATGGTACAACAATTGGGTATTATCAAGAGGAGAGAATGCGCATCCTCCGGTGAGGCAAAAGTTTGTAGATGCTTTTATTCGTCGCTATTTGCCACCCGAGGTCTGCCGAGCTAGAGCGGATAGATTTCTAAATTTGGGGCAAGGAAATATGAGTGCCCGGGAGTATAGCATGCAATTCAATTCTTTGGCTAGATATGCTCCGATCATGGTGGCTGACATGGGAGATTGGGTACATAGATTTGTGAGTGTCCTAGGGCCACATTTATTCAGAGATTGTCTGACAGCTTCCTTGGAAGACGGAATGGATATCTCCCGAATACAGGCTCATGCTCAGAATTTGGAGGGGCGACAACAACAACAACAAATAGGTGACCGTGATATTGATAGAAGGCAAAGCAAGCGGGCCAGATCTGTGGGGACAGGTAGCGACTATAGAGGGGAATCGAGGCAGACTTATTCCCGATATTCAGGCAAGTCAGTGACTAGTGCGCCTCCCCGATTCACGGATAGGAGATTTGATCGCTCTTTTCCTTCAGGCCAGGGTCCGAGTTCGAGAGCTTCGGGTTCTCAGTTTGGGGGTGATTACAGTCAGATGGGACCACCAGTTCCACGATGTAGCCGATGCCGGAAGTTGCATTCAGGGACGTGTCTTCAGGACACCGATGCTTGTTATATTTGCAGACAGACCGGGCATTTGATGCGAGATTGGCCCTCGCGGTATGGCAGAGGTGGGGTTCAACCCAAAGGCTCAGCAGCGGGTTCCTCATCAGCACGCCCAGCGGGGCAGACCCCCAGATGACAGCAGGCCGACGGAGAGGCCGAGGGGCAGCATCTACTTCAGGTGCCACTCAGCCCCGTGTATATGCTTTAGCCGGACGGCAGGATCTCGAGTCCTCTCCGGATGTGGTTACAGGTATATTGTCTATATTCTCCCGTGATGTGTATGCGTTGATAGATTCGGGTTCTACATTCTCTTATATTACTCCATATGTTGCTGGTTGTATTGGGGTGAAACCCGAGTCAATTAAACCCTTTGAGGTACTCACTCCGATTGGTGATCCCGTGATAGCAAGACAAGTGTAAAGAAATTGTGTCATTGTGATATGTGATCGTCAGACAAAAGCTAATTTGATTGAGCTGAAAATGGTAGATTTCGATGTAATCATGGGTATGGATATGTTGGCCTCGTGTTATGCAAATGTTGATTTCCGAGCGAAAATGGTTCGATTTCAATTTCCGGGAGAGCCCGTGCTTGAATGGAAAGGTAATGCAGCATCGCCAAAGGGTAGGTTTATTTCCTGACTCAAGGCAAGGAAGATGATAGCCAAGGGTTATGTTTATCACTTAGTCCGGGTTCATGACACCGAGGTAAAGACGCCAACTTTTCAGTCAGTTCCGGTAGTGAATGAATTCCCAGATGTGTTTCCAGATGAACTTCCAAGTCTTCCACGAGAAAGAGAGATTGACTTTCCCATTGATGTGTTATCGGACACCAAGCCCATTTCTATTCCTCCTTATCGAATGGCCCCGGCAGAATTAAAGGAGCTAAAGGCGCAGTTGAAAGACTTGCTCGAGAAGGGATTCATTAGACCCAGTTCATCACCGTGGGGAGCACCGGTCTTGTTTGTACGAAAGAAAGACAGTCCCCTGCGAATGTGCATCGACTATACGCAACTGAACAAGGTGACGATAAAGAACAGATATCCTCTTCCAAGAATTGATGACTTGTTCGACCAGTTGGAAGGTGCCAAGTGGTTTTCTAAAAAAGATTTGATGTCGGGTTATCATCAAGTGAGAGTTAGAGAAGCAGATATTCCAAAAACAGCCTTCAGAACGAGATATGGCCACTATGAATTTCGGGTGATGTCATTCGGTTTGACTAATGCTCCGGCCGTGTTTATGAATCTGATAAACAACATATTCAGGCCCCTCTTGGATCTATTTGTGATAGTATTTATTGATGATATCCTAGTGTATTCTCGCACGGAATCAGAACATGCAGATCATTTGCGAATTGTTCTTGGCATTCTTCAAGCCCGAGAATTGTACGCGAAATTTTCAAAATGTGAGTTTTGGCTAACTTCTGTATCATTTCTGGGCCATGTTATCTCAGATGATGGCATTCGAGTCGACACTCAAAAAATTGAAGCTGTGAAGACTTGGCCAATGCCTACGACGCCTACAGAAGTTCGTAGTTTTTTGGGTTCGACAGGTTATTATAGAAGATTCGTAGAGGGCTTCTCATCTATTTCAACCCCATTGACGAAGCTAACCTAGAAGTCAGCCAAATTTCAATGGGACGATGCTTGTGAGCGTAGTTTCCAAGAGTTGAAGGAAAGATTGACCTCAGCTCCGGTCTTAACACTTCCAGAAGGGTCGAATGGCTATGTTGTGTATTGTGACGCTTCGGGCGTCGGGTTAGGATGCGTATTGATGCAGCATGGAAAAGTTATTGCATATGTTTCGAGACAATTGCAGAAACATAAAAAGAATTACCCAACTCACGATATCGAATTGGCTGCGGTCATTCGTGCCTTAAAAATGTGGAGACATTATTTATACGGTGTGCATGTTGATATCTATACAGATCACAAAAGTCTTCAGTACATTTTCAAACAGAAGGAGTTGAATTTACGGCAGAGGCGGTGGTTAGAATTATTGAAGGATTATGATGTGAATATTTTGTATCACCTTGGAAAGGCGAATGTAGTAGCCGATGCGCTTAGCCGACGATCAATGGGCAGTTTATGTGAAATACCTCCGGAAAGGAAAGAGATGGTTCAAGAACTTCACCGATTAGCTAATCTGGGTGCGTGTAATTGATTCGGATAATGCAGGTATTAGTGTCAAAGATTCCACCATTTCATCCTTGGATCGGGAAGTAAGAAAACGGCAACATGAAGATCCTCAATTGTGCCACTACAGGGACACATCCCACGGGAAAGAAAAGTCTCCGTTCGAAGTTTCTATGGATGGGATTCTTAGATACCGAGGCAGGCTATGTGTGCCGAATGTGGCGGAATCACGCCGACGAATTCTAGAAGAAACACATTGTTCACGGTACTCAATCCACCGAGGTGCGACCAAAATGTATCATGATCTCAAGATGATGTACTGGTGGGATGGCATGAAGAGAGACATAGCAGAATTTGTAGCACAATGTCCAAATTACCAACAAGTAAAAGTTGAACATCAGAAGCCAGGAGGCTTATTGCAAGCAATAGAGATACCCACCTGGAAATGGGAAGTGATCAACATGGATTTCATCGTGGGATTACCTCGTTCACGTGGCTTAAATGACTCTATATGGGTGATTGTGGATAGATTGACGAAAGCAGCCCATTTTCTTCCAGTTAGGACTACATACTCAGCCGAAGATTATGCGAGGTTGTATCTCAGAGAAATTGTGCGACTCCATGGAATTCCATTGTCTATTATCACCGATAGAGGAGCACAGTTTACAGCCAAGTTCTGGAAGTCTTTTCAAGAAGGTCTAGGCACTCAAGTGAAACTTAGCATGGCATTTCATCCACAAACAGATGGGCAAGCCGAGCGCACTATTCAGACTTTGGAAGATATGCTACGAGCGTGTGTGCTGGATTTCGATGGTAGTTGGGATGATCATTTGCCGCTAATCGAGTTTGCATACAACAATAGCTACCATTCTAGTATACAAATGGCTCCATATGAAGCTTTATATGGAAGGAAATGTAGATCTCCAATTGGATGGTTTGAAACAGGGGAATCACAATTAATCGGCCCCGAATTGATTCAACAAGCCGTTGAAAAGGTCAAGGTGATCCGAGATCGGTTGTTGATAGCTCAAAGTAGCCAAAAGTCTTATGCGGACAACCGCCGGCGAGACTTGGAATTTCAAGTTAATGATTGGGTATTTCTGAAAGTGTCACCAATGAAAGGGGTGATGAGATTTGGCAAAAAGAGGAAGCTAAGTCCAAGATACATTGGACCCTAAAAGATCACCCGCATGGTGGGACAGGTAGCCTATGAATTGGATTTGCCTTCAGAGCTTGAATCAGTGCATCCAGTCTTTCACGTTTCGATGCTCCGTAAGTGTGTTGGAGATCCCGCAAAGATTGTCCCGATAGATGATCTGCAAATAACGGAAAAACTAACGTTTGATGAGGTGCCTATTGCCATTATAGATAGGCAAGTGCGAAGGCTTCGAAATAAGGAGGTAGCGTCAGTCAAGGTAGTGTGGCGAAACAACAATCGGGCAGAAATGACTTGGGAAGCGGAAGAGAGAATGATTTTCAAGTACCCACACTTATTCCAACCCCTAGGAGAAATCCAAGATGAAACACCAATAATATAAGGTATGTATACTTTATCTTTATGCTTTTGGTCGTGTGTGGCCATAGATATGTTGATATTGTGATGTAGCCCTGTGAGGCGATGATATTATGGGTTGCTGTGACAGGTTGGTAGTGCCAAGTTACAGGGGAAACTCTGGCGTAATTTTCGTAGAATCCCGAGTGTTTAACATTCGAGGACGAATGTTCCAAAAAGGAGGGAAGAATGTTACACCTTGGAAAATCCCCCATACATGTACAGTGAATAGGCTAACAGAGGACATAGCATATGCGATGTTTTGACGAGTAAGAAAGAGTATTAGATGGCCCTCAACGAGATTTTAAAGGCATACGAGGCACGGAGAGAAAGTTATTAAGGAAAGCAAAGCCATATATTGGGTATTGGATAAAAATTTCGAGCAACAAGTTTATGATGGCATAATGACGTCTTAGAGGAGAGTAATAACGCCCCTAAGATTGATATTGAGATGTTAAACAAGTACCAAGAAGGTTCCATAAGGATCGGAGATCAAACGAGTCGACGAGAACGAAAATGAAATCACTGGGCATTATACGGCCCATCCTACGGACCGTACAAATTGTACCAGCCGTATGTTGGACCGTATAATTGGCCAAGGAGGCCACCAGCCACTAGACCTGTCACGACCCGACTAGGGGCCGCGACGGGTACCCGGAGCTATTTACCGAGTACCGCTCACTCTAATACTTCTCATGCTCATTTAATCCTCTTTTTATCAATTTTACATACCAATTGTAGGAAAATCATATTTAATCAAAATATAAATACTTTATATACATTAGCCCCTTGGCCATCAAAATAATACACATACATATGAAAACATCTTGTGAGACCATCTAACCCACACTGCGTATCTACGAGCCTCTACTAACATAATGAATACATGGACGGAACAAGACTCCGTCATGCCCAAAATATGCATATATGAATGTACATCAAAAGAATAGTCATAAGCACCTCCGAACAATGGAGTGCTATCTATGAGCTGACAGCTACTGAGGACCTGGGCCAAGCTCTCCTCCCTGTCTACCTGTGGGCATGAACACAGCGTCCGAAGAAAGGAAGTCAGTACGAATATTGTACCGTGTATAAGAGGCATACATAAGGAAAGGAAACATCAGTAATATGGGAATAACATCAACATGAGACATATGGATCTAACTGATAATCATGAATGAAGTAATGCATGCTATCTTACTCATACTCATCATCATAACATGTATGCATCATATGCAAGCTGCCGGTCCATGTCGAAATGGTGTGATAATCAACAATATTTGCCCGCGTCCAGGCCTCCCGCGTCCGGGGTACCATCTCATGCCGCCAACTAGTGGTGTCTGCCCACGCCCATAGGTCGTGGTGTATCCGTATCGCCGCCCGCCAAAGCGGTGTCTGCCCGGCCAACTAGGCCCGGTGTGAAATGCTCATGGCATGCTCAATGTAAATGCTCATCGTAACATGCTTATCATAAAATACTTATCTTATCATAATGCGTATATTTGACTCATGATCAACTTTACTCTATCGGGGTGACGTAAGGTCGTGATCCCCCGATTACATTATGGAACCGTCATGGACATTCTGCCTCACCTTGAAAGGAATAGTACATAAGGTGAGTGTGGGCAAGGAATAACATCATCATCATTCTAGTGTCATCATATCGTATAACTTATCTCATATAGACATTCATAAGTATAAGCTTTTAACTTCTTAGAATGTAAGAACTCATGAAAGAAATAGGGATTCAAGTTAAAAGATTCATGCCTTTAGAAGGAAGGACTAGCCTCACATACCTTGGTCGTTTATCTATGATATCGCTCACTTGTTCTCCGTCGATATCACTTCGTTACCTTCATAAGAGAATTCGTATCACCATTAGTAAACTAACTATAAGAACGCGTCGCAAATTCTAGGAGAAGTTAGACAACACTTCCTTCACTCATGCCATTTTTCTCATGTTCTATATCAACTCCCAATATTCATAATATTATTCGCAATATCATAATCGACTGTCGTCATTTACGTACATTTGGCAAAATCCACCATTTTCGTCCAATTTCCCCTTATTTCTACTTCTAGCTCATCCTTGCGTTTTCATGCATTTAATGCTTGTTTCATGATAAAAACATCATTTATAACGTATTTGTATTCACAACACTTCAATATTCATAGTTCAATTCCACTATCATTCATTTATGTCACTATTCACTCAATAATGACCCATTTTTATGTTCTTCTACATTTCAAGTGTCTAAGCTTTCCAATACTTCAAACTACATGGAATAATCATAAAACTTACCTTGGATGATGGTTGAACAATCCTTAAGTTGAAATACTTCAATTAGCCACAACCCTAGTTCCACCTTCTTGGGAATTTCTTGACTTAGAAGATCCTTTGATGTGTTCTTACACTTGATTCCATGAAATTAGTGTTGTTGGTCTTGATATTCCCTTTAATTCTCTTGAATTCTTGTGGAGGAATTATTTGGAATGTTCTAGAGGTCTCTTGAGTTGTTGGATGAATAATGAAGTAATATGAAGCCTAAGTCCCTTTTTAAAATCACAAAATCTGATCTTTAATGAATTCTTGTCGGGGTGAACAGTGGTCGTAAACCACCATATACGGACCGTGTTTTGATTTATGGTCCGTCCACTGGGGTCGTTTTTAAGCATTCCAAAAACAGAAAGGTTGGCTGGGGATTATGGCAATTTACGACTGAGGTTTACGATCCGTAAACCAGTTTACGGGTCGTCCTCCAAGTCGTATTTAACCATTCAATGACAGAAACTTTTGGCTGATGGACATGGTAGTTTACGACCTGGTTTACGGGCCGTAAACTAGGTCGTATTTAACCATATTCAACATTTACAGAAAGTTGAGATTTTTGACAAGCTGGAGGACGACTGCACTATACGGTCCGTAAATCACTTTACGGGCCGTATAGTGCCATATACGACCACTGGACAGAAAATTTTCCGTGACATTCTTATTTTCCAAAAATTCTTAATTAGCCATTCCCGACTTAATAAAACATCATTCACTCAACCTTTCATCATTACACTCATCATACAAGTACGGAGAAATATCCGAGGTGTAACATTCTCCCCCCGTTTTGGAACATTCGTCCTCGAATGTTCGACACTCGGGGATTCTGGAAAATTTTTGCCAGAGTTTCCTTTGTAATTTGGATACTAACTTTCCATTACAACAACCCACAATATCTTCGCCTCACAGGGCTATATCACAATATCAACACTTTTATGGCCCTACATGACCAAAAACATAAAATTAAAACATACATACCTTACACCATCGACGTCTCATCTTGAATATCTTCTGGGGATTGGAACAAATGGGGATACATAGATTTCATCTTCTCCTCCGCTTCCCAAGTCATTTCTTCCCGATTATTGTTCCGCCATAGAATTTTGACTGAAGCAACCGCTTTATTCCGAAGCCTTCGTACTTGTCTATCCAAAATGGCAATGGGAATCTCCTCGTATGTTAGCTCCTCTGTTACTTGCACATCATCAATTGGGACTATTCTTGTTGGGTCTCCAATACACTTGTGGAGCATCGAGACATGGAATACTGGATGCACGGATTCGAGCTCTGAAGGCAAGTCCGATTAATAGGCTACTCGACCCACCTTGCGAATGATTTGGTAGGGTCCGATATATCTGGGACTTAGCTTTCCTTTCTTGCCAAATCTCATCACTCCCTTCATCGGCGATACCTTCAGGAACACGCAATCGCCTACTTGAAATTCCAAATTTCGCCGGCGATTATCTGCATAAGACTTTTGGCGACTTTGAGCTGTTAACAGTCGGTCTCGAATCACTTTAACCTTTTCAACTGCTTGTTGGATCAAGTCGGGGCCTATCAATTGTACTTCTCCGGTTTCAAACCATCCAATTGGAGATCTGCATTTTCTTCCATATAAGGCTTCATACGGGGCCATTTGAATACAGGAATGGTAGCTGTTTTTATAGGCAAATTCAATTAGAGGCAAATGCTCATCCCAATTACCGCCAAAGTCCAATACACATGCCCGTAGCATATCCTCTAAGGTCTGAATAGTGCGCTCGGCTTGTCCGTCAGTCTGCGGATGGAACGTCGTGCTGATCTTAACTCGGGTACCTAGACCTTTTTGGAAGGACTTCCAGAACTTGGCTGTGAACTGTGCCCTTCTGTCTGTGATAATGGCCAAAGGAATACCGTGAAGTCGTACGATCTCCTTGAGATACAATTTAGCATAATCTTCCGCTGAATATGTGGTTCTAACGGGGAGAAAATGAGCTGCTTTCGTGAGTCTATCCACGATCACCCATATTTCACTTCCCTCGCGTACGGGGTAATCCTACCACAAAATCCATGTTAATTTCTTCCCATTTCCACGTAGGAATTTCCATTGCTTGCAATAACCCTCCTGGCTTTTGATGCTCGGCCTTCACTTGCTGGCAATTCAGACACTGTGCTACAAATTCTGCTATGTCTCGCTTCATGCCATCCCACCAATATACCAATTTGAGATCGTGGTACATCTTGGTTGCACCTGGATGAATAGAATACCGGGAATAATGTGCTTCCTCTAAAATTCGTTGGCGCAAGTTTGCCACATTCGGTACACATAGCCGGCCTCGATATCTAAGAACCCCTTCTATGGAAACTTCGAATGGAGACTTTTCCTTTTCCTGAGATAGATCTCGATAGTGGCTTAGCTGAGGATCTTCATATTGTCGTTCCTTCACTTCTAGATTCCATGATGAAACTGTGGGGTCATTGACGCTAATACCTGCATCTCCTGAATCAATGGGCCGTACGCCGAGACTTGCTAACCGATGGACTTCACGAACCATTTCTCGCTTTTCTGAAGGAACTCCACATAAACTACCCATCGATCGGCGGCTAAGTGCATCTGCTACTACATTCGCCTTCCCTGGATGATATAGAATGTTCACATCATAATCCTTTAGTAATTCCAACCATCTCCTTTGCCGCAGGTTCAACTCCTTCTGTTTGAAAATATATTGAAGGCTTTTGTGATCCGTATAGATGTCCACGTGCACACCATATAAGTAGTGTCTCCATATTTTCAATGCGTGAATGACCGCAGCTAGCTCAAGATCATGAGTGGGGTAATTCTTTCCCATTCCCATTTTCGCAACTGTCTCGAAGCATATGCAATAACTTTCCCATTCTGCATTAATACGCATCCTAATCCCACACCGGAGGCGTCACAATATACTACATAGCCATCTGATCCTTCTGGAAGTGTTAGCACTAGTGCTGAGGTCAACCTGTTTTTCAACTCTTGGAAGCTACGCTCACAGGCATCACTCCACTGGAATTTAGCCGACTTCTGGGTTAACTTTGTCAATGGGGCTGAAATAGATGAGAAGCCCTCTACAAATCTTCTATAGTATCCTGCTTACCCAAGGAAACTACGATCTTCTGTGGGTGTCGTAGGCCTTGGCCAAGTGTTCACAGCTTCTATTTTCTGAATGTCGACTCGGATACCATCATCTGAAATAACATGGCCTAGAAATGCCACTGAGTTCAACCAAAACTCGCACTTCGAAAACTTTGCATACAATTCCCGATCTCGAAGAACGCCAAGAACAATTCTTAGATGATCTGCATGTTCTGATTCCGTGCGAGAGTACACCAAAATATCGTCGATGAACACTATCACAAAAAGGTCCAAGAACGGCCTGAACACATTATTCATTAAATTCATGAACACTGTCGGGGCATTCGTCAACCCGAACGACATTACTCGAAACTCGTAGTGACCATATCTTGTCCTGAAGGCGGTCTTGGGAATATCTGCTTCCCTAATTCTCACCTGATGATAACCCGATCTCAGATCTATCTTGGAGAACCATTTAGCACCTTGCAATTGATCGAACAAGTCGTCAATTCTAGGAAGAGGGTATTTATTCTTTATTGTCACCTTGTTCAACTACCTGTAGTCGATGCACATTCGTAGAGATCCGTCTTTCTTCCTTACGAACAGGACTAGTGCTCCCCATGGCGAGGAACTAGGCCTTATAAACCCCTTCTCAAGTAAATCTTTTAGCTGTGCTTTTAGCTCTTTCAATTCTGCTGGAGCCATTCGATAAGGAGGAATAGAAATAGGCTCAGTCTCTGGTAATACATCAATAGCAAAGTCGATCTCCCTTTCTGGAGGAAGGCCTGGTAACTCGTCGGGAAACACATCTGGGAATTCATTCACTACCGGGACAGACTGGAAAGTTGGCACTTCCGCTTCCGTGTCATGAACCCGAACTAGATGACAAATATAACCCTTGGCTATCATCTTTCTCGCCTTAAGGTAGGAAATACACCTACCCTTTGGGGAAACGGTATTACCCTTCCACTCGAGTATGGGCTCTCCCGGAATTTGGAATCGAACTACCTTTGTCCGGCAACAAACATTAGCATAGCACGATGCCAACCAGTCCATACCCATAATTACGTCAAAATCTATCATCTCAAGTTCAATCAAATCCGCTGTCTTCTGGCGATCACATATGATGACTACACAGTCCTTATATACTTGCCTTGCTATTACAGGATCACCAACCGAAGTGAATACCTTGAAAGGTTTAATCGGCTCGGGTCTCACCCCAACACAATCAGCGATATACGGAGTAATATATGAGAAGGTAGAACCTGGATCAATCAGAGCATATACATCACGGGAAAATATAGTCAAGGTACCTGTGACAACATCTGGGAAGACTCAAGATCCTGTCGCCCAGCTAAAGCAAACACACGGGGCTAAACAACACCTGAAGTAGATGCTCCCCCTCTACCTCTGCCCCTACCTGCTGTAGTCTGAGGAGTCTGTGCTGTCGGGCGTGCTGAAGAAGAACCCGCTGCTGAACCTGTAGGCTGAGTCCCAGCTCTATCTCTCGCTCAAGGGCAATCTCTCATCATGTGACCAACTTGCCCGCAAGCATAACAAGCATCCGAACCCTGACGACACTGTCCGGAATGTAGTTTGCCACACTGGCTACACCGCTGTACTGGAGGTCTCCTCTGGCTAAAGTCTCCCCTAGACTGCGAATCTGAGGCCCTCGAACTCTGCCCCTGGCCTGACTGAAAAGAACGGTCAACCCTCCTATCTGAGAATCTAGGAGGTGCACTAGTCACTGACTGACCTGAGTGCCTAGAATATGTCCGTCTCGGTCCCCCTCGGTACTCACTGTTCTCCCCCATAAATCTAGCCCTCTTACCTTGTCTTCTGTCACCATCACGATCACTTCTCTGCTGTCGTTGTCGTTCCTCGAGGTTCGGAGCATGGGCCTGCATCCGGGAAATATCCATCCCGTCTTGCAAAGAGGCTGTCAGGCAATCTCTGAACAAGTGTGGTCCTAAACCACTCACAAATCTATAGACTCGGTCCCCCATGTCAGCCACCATAGTCGGAGCATACCGGGTCAATGAGTTGAATTGCATACTATACTCTCGGGCACTCATGCTTCCTTGTTTCAAATTCAAGAACCTGTCAGCTCGAGCTCGGCGGACTTCAGGTGGCAAGTAGTGACGAATAAAGGCATCTACAAACTCTTGCCACATGGGAGGTGGTGCATTCTCCCCTCTTGTTATCACCCAATTCTTATACCATAGTACCGCCACGTCGCGAAGTCTATATGAGGCCAACTCTACAGGTTCAGTCTCAAAAGCATGCATAAGTGTTAACGTCCTCAGTATTTCATCGATAAAACCTTGTGGGTCCTCATCTGTCTTCGACCCAAAAAACTCTGGAGGATTTAGAGTAAGGAAATCACGGGCTCTTGTACTAGCTGAACGATCACTTGGGCCCGCATTCTGTCGTTGTACCTGAGCGGCAACCAACTGCGTCAATAAATGTATAGCCTCGGACACCTGTTGACCCGAAGCACCCGGTGGAGGAATCAGAGCTGAGGCTCCTCCCTGCTCTTCTACATTGGGCACGGCCTCACTTTGCGATTCACTTTCCTCTACCCCCGCCGGAGGCTCCCTTTCTGCCCGCTTCTTCGTCGTAGCTTTGCCTTTCTGGGCAGCTGTAGCTTTTCCTTTCGGCAACATTTTTCTGAAACCCTAACGCACTTTTAGGAATGATATAATCCTATACATGGCTCTATCGCACGATTTCATGAGAAGAAGGATGGTCATTTTCCTAAATGCCCTGTAGCCTCTTATTTATTAGCGTGGCGCGCAACACACCATAAACAAGACTCTACTAGACACGGCTCGTAGACACTTCCTAGGGCGAACTGCTCTGATACCACTTCTGTCACGACCCGACTAGGGGCCGCGACAGGTACCCGGAGCTATTTACCGAGCACCGCTCACTCTAATACTTATCATGCTCATTTAATCCTCTTTTTATCAATTTTACATACCAATTGTACGAAAATCATATTTAATCAAATATATAAATACTTTATATACATTAGCCCCTTGGCCATCAAAATAATACACATACGTATGAAAACATCTTGTGAGACCATCTAACCCACACTGCGTATCTACGAGCCTCTACTAACATAATGAATACATGGGCGGAACAAGACTCCGTCATGCCCAAAATATGCATATATGAATGTACATCAAAAGAATAGTCATAAGCACCTCCGAACAATGGACTGCTATCTATGAGCTGACAGCTACTGAGGACCTGGGCCAAGCTCTCCTCCCTATCTACCTGTGGGCATGAACACAGCGTCCGAAGAAAGGACGTCAGTACGAATATTGTACCGAGTATGAGAGGCGTACATATGGAAAGGAAACATTAGTAATATGGGAATAACATCAACATGAGACATATGGATCTGACTGATAATCATGAATGAAGTAATGCATGCTATCTTACTCATACTCATCATCATAACATGTATGCATCATATGCAAGCTACCCGTCCATGTCGGAACGGTGTGATAATCAATAATATTAGCCCGCGTCCAGGCCTCCCGCGTCCGGGGTACCATCTCATTCCGCCCACTAGTGGTGTCTACCCACGTTCGTAGGTCGTGGTGTATCCGTATCGCCGCCCGCCAAAGCTGTGTCTGCCCGGCCAACTAGGCCCGGTGTGAAATGCCCATGACATGCTCAATGTAAATGCTCATCGTAGCATGCTTATCATAAAATACTTATCTTATCATAATGCGTATATTTGACTCATGATCAACTTTACTCTATTAGGGTGACGTAAGGTCGTGATCCCCCGATTACATTATGGAACCGTCATGGACATTCTGCCTCACCTTGAAAGGTCTAGTACATAAGGTGAGTGTGGGCAAGGAATAACATCATCATCATTCTAGTGTCATCATATCGTATAACTTATCTCATATAGACATTCATAAGTATAAGCTTTTAACTTCTTAGAATGTAAGAACTCATGAAAGAAATAGGGATTCAAGTTAAAAGAATCATGCCTTTAGAAGGAAGGACTAGCCTCACATACCTTGGTCGTTTAGCTAAGATATCGCTCACTTGTTCTCCGTCGATATCACTTCGTTACCTTCATAAGAGAATTTGTATCACCATTAGTAAACTAACTATAAGAACGCGTCGCAAATTCTAGGAGAAGTTGGACAACGCTTCCTTCTCTCATGCCATTTTTCTCATGTTCTATATCAACTCCCAATGTTCATAATATTATTCGCAATATCATAATCGACAGTCGTCATTTACGTACATTTGGCAAAATCCACCATTTTCCTCCAATTTTCCCTTATTTCTACTTCTAGCTCATCCTTGCGTTTTCATGCATTTAATGCTTGTTTCATGATAAAAACATCATTTATAACGTATTTGTATTCACAACACTTCAATATTCATAGTTAAATTCCATTATCATTCATTTATGTCACTATTCACTCAATAATGACCCATTTTTATGTTCTTCTACATTTCAAGTGTCTAAGCTTTCCAATACTTCAAACTATATGGAATAATCATAAAACTTACCTTGGATGATGGTTGAACAATCCTTAAGTTGAAATACTTCAATTAGCCACAACCCTAGTTCCACCTTCTTGGGAATTTCTTGACTTAGAAGATCCTTTGATGTGTTCTTACACTTGATTCCATGAAATTAGTGTTGTTTGTCTTGATATTCTCTTTAATTCCCTTGAATTCTTGTGGAGGAATTATTTGGAATGTTATAGAGGTCTCTTGAGTTGTTGGGTGAATAATGAAGTAATATGAAGCCTAAGTCCCTTTTTAAAATCACAAAATCTGATCTTTAATGAATTCTTGTCGGGGTGAACAGTGGTCGTAAACCACCATATACGGACCGTATTTTGATTTATGGTCCGTCCACTGTGGTCGTTTTTAAGCATTCCAAAAACAGAAAGGTTGGCTGGGGATTATGGCAATTTCCGACTGAGGTTTACGGTTCGTAAACCAGTTTACGGGCCGTCCTCCAAGTCGTATTTAACCATTCAATGACAGAAAGTTTTGGCTGATGGACATGGTAGTTTACGACCTGGTTTACGGTCCGTAAACCAGTTTACGGGCCGTAAACTGGGTCGTATTTAACCATATTCAACATTTACAGAAAGTTGAGATTTTTGACAATCTGGAGGACGACTGCACTATACGGTCCGTAAATCACTTTACGGGCCGTATAGTGCCATATACGACCACTGGACAGAAAATTTTCCGCGACTTTCTTATTTTCCAAAAATTCTTAATTAGCCATTCCCGACTTAATAAAACATCATTCACTCAACTTTTCATCATTCCACTCATCATACGAGTACGGAGAAATTTTCGAGGTGTAACAAGACCAGATGTATGACCATACATACGGTCCGTATAAATAGTACGGACCGTATGTTGGTCCGTATAAACAGGGTCGGGCAGATTTTAAGTTTAAGTATAAGGGACGTCTTTCATTTCATTTTTATTCAACTTTCACTCTACACTTCAAGAAACATCTAGAACCCTATCTACTCTTCAAATACAAGAGAAATCAAAGGAAAACCAAGATCAACAACATCAAATTCATGAAAACAAAAGTGTGAAACCTAACTAAAGTTCATCCTCCTCAAAGAAAACCAAAAGAGGTGAGATAGGGTTTTAGTGCTAAGGAGAAACTCCTCTCAATACTTGTTCAACCATCATCCAAGGTAAGTTTCATGACCATATCATTTTGTTTAAGGTATTGGAAGGTTAAGATACGCAAATCGTAGAAAAGCATAGTAAATGGGTCATAAATGAGTGAATAGTGCCATGGGTGAGTGGTAGTTGAATTGGATCATGAATGTCAATGTGTTGAGGTTGCGACTACGTTGTAAATGATGTTTAAAAAATGGAATAAGTATTATACACGCGAAATAGCGATAATGGGTTATAAGTACAAATGTGGACAAATTGGAGAAAAATGGTGAATTGTGGTTAATGTATATGAATGACGATTGTTGATTTCGATATTGTGAATGTTGTTGTGAACGCTTGAGAGTTGATATAGAAGGTGGGAAAAGTAGTATAAACAAAGGAAACGTTTCCCAAATTTCTCTAGAATTAGTAACTTGTTTTTATAGTCGATTAACTAACGTTAGTACGAATTCTCTCTTGAAGGTAGAGGCGTGATATCGAAGGAGAGCAAGTGGATGCTAGATTGATTAGACGATAAAAGTATGTAAGTTTTATCTTTTCTTTCAAAAGGCATGAATCCTTCAAGTCTTATATAATCCTTCTCAAAATGAAGCCTACGAGTCCTTCTATACATGGAACTACATATGAATATGATGGTAATGATAACGAGCTAGAGTATAGCGATTCAACAAGTTGTGGTACGATGTTATCTTTTTAACACTCGCCTTATGCTCTATTACCTTCAAGGCGAGGCACGATACTCATAAACGTTCATAATGTAATCGGGGTTTACGACCTTACGTCACCCCGATATGGTGTGATTGCCCTTAAAGCCTAACGTATGCTCTTAATGCTAATGTATGATATGTCCATAAGATGATGCTATGTAATGAAATGTGTAAGAATGATGTGTTATGATTGATTTTGTGATGATACGATTCCACCGTGCCTAGATGGTCGGGCATGTCACCGCTAAGGTGGGCTGCATATGATTCCACCGTGCCTAGATGGCCGGGCATGTCACCGCTAAGGCGGGCTGCGATGTAACACCGAGCCTAGAGGGCCGGGTATGATCACCACTAGTGGGCGGCATATGATGGTTACCCGGACGCGGGTCAACGACGAGGACCATAATGAGATGATTTATGTGATGTGAAGAAATGTATACTATGATTATGTAAAATGTAATATATGTAAGTAATGTGATTGCCTATGACACTTGTGCAGGTTATATCTTTGTCTCATGACTCATGATCTTCCTATTATGCTTGTCTCCTTCTTGCCTTACATACTCAGTACAATGTTCGTACTGTCGTCCGTTTTCTTTGGACGCTGTGTTCATGCCCACAGTTAGACAGGATGGCGAGCTTGAGCCAGACCCGTAGAAGCTGATAGCCGATCGAAAGCAATCCTTTGTTCCGGAGGTGCTTGATTATTCTTTTGTGTATATTTGTACATTTTGGGCTCGACGGGGTCGTGTCCCGTCTATGTGTTTTGTATTCCAGTAGAGGCTCGTAGATACACGATGCGGGTTATGTGGTCTCACAAGGTTACTATGATGTATATGTATAAAAACCATTATTTTGATAGCCTAAAGGCTTATGCTTATAAAGATATTACGTTTTGACTTGAAAAGTGATTTTTCTTGTAACATGAGAATAAAATTGGCAAAAGGTTATTAAATAAGCATGATAAGAAATAGAATGAGATGTGCTTGGTGATTAGCCCCGGGTGCCCGTCGCGGCCCCTAGTTGGCTCGTGACAAAAGTGGTATCAGAGCAGTTCGGTCCTAGGAAGTGTCTACGAGCTGTGTCTAGTAGAGTCTTGTTTACGGTGTGTTGCGCGCCACATCAATAAACAAGAGGCTACAGGGCATTTAGGATAAATGACCATCTTTCTTCTTATGAGATCGTGCGATAGAGCCATGTATAAGATTTTATCCTCCCTTATGGTGTGTTATGATTTCAGAATGCCGCCAAAGAGGAAAGCCGCAGCCGCCCAGAAGGGCAAGACTACGACAAAGAGGCGGGTAGAAAGAGAGCCTCCAGTGAATATTGTAGAGGGTGAATCGCATAACGAGGCCTTGTCTAATACTTCCTCTACCCCACCCAATGGGGGAGAACAAGGAGGAGCTCCAGCTCCAATTCCTCCCCCGGCTGCTTCTGGTCAATAAATGACCGAGGCCATCCAGTTATTGACACAATTAGTTGCAGCACAAGCACAACGACAAAACATGGGTTAAAGTGATCGGGCCGCAAGTACCAAAGCCCGTGAATTTATAAGTCTAAATCCTCCGGAGTTCTTCGAGTCAAAGCCGGAAGAAGACCCACAAGGTTTCATTGGTGAGATGTTAAGGACTTTGAAGATTGTCCATGCATCCGAAACCGAATCCGTGGAGTTGGCATCTTACAGACTCCGGGATGTGGTAGTGTTATGGTACAACAATTGGGTATTATTAAGAGGAGAGAATGCGCATCATTGGGTGTGGAAAGAGTTTGTAGATTCTTTTATTCATCACTATTTGCCACCCGAGGTCCGCCGAGCTAGAGCAGATAGATTTCTAAATTTGAGGCAAGGAATATGAGTGCCCGGGAGTATAACATGCAATTCAATTCTTTGGCTAGATATGCTCCGACCATGGTGGTTGACATGGGAGATCGGGTACATTGATTTGTGAGTGGCTTAGTGCCACATTTATTCAGAGATTGTCTGACAACTTCCTTGCAAGACGGGATGGATATCTCCTGAATACAGGCTCATGCTCAGAATTTGGAGGGGCTACAACAACAACAAAGAGGTGACCGTCATATTGATAGAAAGCAAAGCAAGCGGGCCAGATCTGTGGGGACAGGTAGCGACTATAGAGGGGGATCGAGGCAGACTTATTCCCAACATTCAGGCCAGTCAGTGACTAGTGCGCCTCCCCGATTCGCAGATAGGAGATTTGATCGCTCTTTTCCTTTAGGACAGGGTCAGAGTTTGAGAGCTTTGGGTTCTCATTTTGGGGGTGATTACAGTCCGAGGGGACCACCAGTTCCACGATGTTGCCGGTGCCGGAAGTTGCATTCAGGGCCGTGTCGTCAGGACACCGATGCTTGTTATGTTTGCGGACAGATCGGGCATTTGATGCGAGATTGTCCCTCGCGGTATGGCAGAGGTGGGGGTTCAACCCAAAGGCTCAGCAACGGATTCCTCATCAGCACGCCCAGCGGGGCAGACCCCCCAGATGACAGCAGGCCGAGGGAGAGGCCGAGGGGCAGCATCTACTTCAGGTGCCACTCAGCCCCGTGTATATGCTTTAGCCGGACGGCAGGATCTCGAGTCCTCTTCGGATGTGGTTACAGGTATATTGTCTATATTCTCCCGTGATGTGTATGCGTTGATAGATTCGGGTTCTACATTCTCTTATATTACTCCATATGTTGCTGGTTGTGTTGGGGTGAAACCCGAGTCAATTAAACCCTTTGAGGTACTCACTCTGGTTGGTGATCCCGTGATAGCAAGACAAGTGTACAGACATTGTGTCATTGTGATATGTGATTGAGCTGAAAATGGTAGATTTCGATGTAATCATGGGTATGGATATGTTGGCCTCGTGTTATGCAAATGTTGATTTCCGAGCGAAAATGGTTCGATTTCAATTTCCGGGAGAGCTCGTGCTTGAATGGAAAGGTAATGCAGCATCGCCAAAGGGTAGGTTTATTTCCTGCCTCAAGGAAAGGAAGATGATAGCCAAGGGTTATGTTTATCACTTAGTCCGGGTTCATGACACCGAGGCAAAGCCGCCAACTTTTCAGTCAGTTCCGGTAGTGAATGAATTCCCAGATGTGTTTCCAGATGAACTTCCAAGTCTTCCACGAGAAAGAGAGATTGACTTTCCCATTGATGTGTTACCGGACACCAAGCCCATTTCTATTCCTCCTTATCGAATGGGCCCGGCAGAATTAAAGGAGCTAAAGGCGCACTTGAAAGACTTGCTCGAGAACAGATTCATTAGACCCAGTTCATCACCGTGGGGAGCACCGGTCTTGTTTGTACGAAAGAAAGACAGTCCCCTGCGAATGTGCATCGACTATACGCAACTGAACAAGGTGACGATAAAGAACAGATATCCTCTTCCAAGAATTGATGACTTGTTCGACCAGTTGGAAGGTGCCAAGTGGTTTTCTTAAATAGATTTGATGTCGGGTTGTCATCAAGTGAGAGTTAGAGAAGCAGATATTCCAAAAACAGCCTTCAGAACGAGATATGGCCACTATGAATTTCGGGTGATGTCATTCGGGTTGACTAATGCTCCGGCCGTGTTTATGAATCTGATGAACAACATATTCAGGCCCCTCTTGGATCTATTTGTGATAGTATTTATTGATGATATCATAGTGTATTCTCGCACGGAATCAGAACATGCAGATCATTTGCGAATTGTTCTTGGCATTCTTCGAGCCCGAGAATTGTACGCGAAATTTTCAAAATGCGAGTTTTGGCTAACTTCCGTAACATTTCTGGGTCATGTTATCTCAGATGATGGCATTCGAGTCGACACTCAGAAAATTGAAGCTGTGAAGACTTGGCCAAGGCCTACGACACCTACAGAAGTTCGTAGTTTTTTGGGTTTGGCAGGTTATTATAGAAGATTCGTAGAGGGCTTCTCATCCATTTCAACCCCATTGACGAAGCTAACCTAGAAGTCAGCCAAATTTCAATGGGACGATGCTTGTGAGCATAGTTTCCAAGAGTTGAAGAACAGATTGACCTCAGCTCCGGTCTTAACACTTCCAGAAGGGTCGGATGGCTATGTGTGTATTGTGACGCTTCGGGCGTCGGGTTAGGATGCGTATTGATGCAGCATGGAAAAGTTATTGCATATGCTTCGAGACAATTGCAGAAACATAAAAAGAATTACCCAACTCACGATCTCGAATTGGCTGCGGTCATTCATGCCTTAATAATGTGGAGACATTATTTATATGGTGTGCACGTTGATATCTATACAGATCACAAAAGTCTTCAGTACATTTTCAAACAGAAGGAGTTGAATTTATGGCAGAGGTGGTGGTTAGAATTATTGAAGGATTATGATGTGAATATTTTGTATCACCTTGGAAAGGCGAATGTAGTAGCCGATGCGCTTAGCTGACGATTGATGGGCAGTTTACGTGAAATCCCTCCGGAAAGGAAAGAGATTGTTCAAGAACTTGACCGATTAGCTAATCTGGGAGTGCGTGTAATTGATTCGGATGATGCAGGTATTAGTGTCAAAGATTCCACCATTTCGTCCTTGGATCGGGAAGTAAGAAAACGGAAACATGAAGATCCTCAATTGCGCCACTACAGAGACACATCCCACGGGAAAGAAAAGTCTCCGTTCGAATTTTCAATGGATGGGATTCTTAGTTATCGAGGCAGGCTATGTGTGCCGAATGTGGCGGAATCGCGCCGACGAATTCTAGAAGAAGCACATTGTTCACGGTACTCAATCCACCGAGGTGCGACCAAAATGTATCATGATCTCAAGATGATGTACTGGTGGGATGGCATGAAGAGAGACATAGCAGAATTTGTAGCACAATATCCAAATTTCCAACTAGTAAAAGTTGAACATCAGAAGCCAGGAGGCTTATTGCAAGCAATAGAGATACCCACCTGGAAATGGGAAGTGATCAACATGAATTTCATCGTGGGATTACCTCGTTCACGTGGCATAAATGACTCTATATGGGTGATTGTGGATAGATTGACGAAAGCAGCCCATTTTCTTCCAGTTAGGACTACATACTTAGCCGAAGATTATGCGAGGTTGTATCTCAGAGAAATTGTGCGACTCCATGGAATTTCATTGTCTATTATCACCGATAGAGGAGCACAGTTTACAGCCAAGTTCTGGAAGTATTTTCAAGAAGGTCTAGGCACTCAAGTGAAACTTAGCACGGCATTTCATCCACAAACCGATGGGCAAGCCGAACGCACTATTCAAACTTTGGAAGATATGCTACGAGCGTGTGTGCTGGATTTCGGTGGTAGTTGGGATGATCATTTGCCGCTAATCGAGTTTGCATTCAACAATAGCTACCATTCTAGTATACAAATTGCTCCATATGAAGCTTTATATGGAAGGAAATGTAGATCTCCAATTGGATGGTTTGAAACAGGGGAATCACAATTAATAGGCCCCGAATTGATTCAACAAGTAGTTGAAAAGGTCAAGGTGATCCGAGATCGGTTGTTGATAGCTCAAAGTAGCCAAAAGTCTTATGCGGACAACAGTCGGCGAGACTTAGAATTTCAAGTTAATGAGTGGGTATTTCTGAAAGTGTCACCAATGAAAGGGGTGATGAGATTTGGCAAAAAGGGGAAGCTAAGTCCTACATACATTGGACCCTAGAAGATTACACGCAATGTGGGACAGGTAGCCTATGAATTGGATTTGCCTTCAGAGCTTGAATCAGTCCATCCAGTCTTTCACCTTTCGATGCTCCGTAAGTGTGTTGGAGATCCCACAAAGATTGTCCCGATAGATGATCTACGTTTGATGAGGTGCCTATTGCCATTATAGATAGGCAAGTGCGAAGGCTTCGAAATAAGGAAGTAGCGTTAGTCAAGGTAGTGTGGCGAAACAACAATCGGGCATAAATGACTTGGGAAGGGGAAGAGAGAATGATTTTCAAGTACCCACACTTATTCCAACCCCTAGGAGAAATCCAAGATGAAACACCAACAATATAAGGTATGTATACTTTATCTTTATGCTTTTGGTCGTGTGTGGCTATAGATATGTTGATATTGTGATGAAGCCCTATGAGGCGATGATATTATGGGTTGCTGTGACAGGTTGGTAGTGCCAAGTTACAGGGGAAACTCTGGCGAAATTTTCGTAGAATCCCGAGTGTTTAACATTCGAGGACGAATGTTCCAAAAAGGAGGGAAGAATGTTACACCTTGGAAAATCCCCCATACATGTACAGTGAATAGGCTAACAGAGGACATAGCATATGCGATGTATTGACGAGTAAGAAAGAGTATTAGATGGCTCTTAATGAGATTTTAAAGGCATACGAGGCACAGAGAGAAAGTTGTTAAGGAAAGCAAAGCCATATATTGTGTATTGGATAAGAATTTCGAGCAACAGGTTTATGATGGCATAATGATGTCTTAGAGGAGAGTAATAACGCCCCTAAGATTGATATTGAGATGTTAAACAAGTACCAAGAAGGTTCCATAAGGATCGGAGATCAAACGAGTCGACGAGAACGAAAATGAAATCACAGGGCATTATACGGCCCAACCTACGGACCATACAAATTGTACCAGCCGTATGTTGGACCGTATAATTGGCTAAGGAGGCCACTAGCCACTAGACCAGATGTATGACCGTACATACGCTCCGTATAAATAGTACGGACCGTATGTTGGTCCGTATAAAGAGGGTCGGGTCATAAATGAGTGAATAGTGCCATGGGTGAGTGGTAGTTGAATTGGATCATGAATGTCAATGTGTTGAGGTTGCGAATACGTTGTAAATGATGTTTAAACCATGGAATAAGTATTATACACGCGAAATAGCGATAATGGGTTATAAGTACAAATGTGGAGAAATTGGAGAAAAATGGTGAATTGTGGTTAATGTATATGAATGACGATTGTTGATTTCGATATTGTGAATGTTGTTGTGAATGCTTGAGAGTTGATATAGAAGGTGGGAAAAGTAGTATAAACAAAGGAAACGCTTCCCAAATTTCTCTAGAATTAGTAACGCGTTCTTATAGTCGATTAACTAACGTTAGTACGAATTCTATCTTGAAGGTAGAGGTGTGATATCGAAGGAGAGCAAGTGGACGCTAGATTGATTAGACGATAAAGGTATGTAAGGTTTATCTTTTCTTTCAAAAGGCATGAATCCTTCAAGTCTTATATAATCCTTCTCAAAATGAAGCCTACGAGTCCTTCTATACATGGAACTACATATTAATATAATGGTAATGATAATGAGCTAGAGTATAGCGATTCAACAAGTTGTGGTACGATGTTATCTTTTTAACACTCGCCTTATGCTCTATTTCCTTCAAGGAGAGGCACGATACTCATAAACGTTCATAATATAATCGGGGGTTTACGACCTTACGTCACCCCGATATAGTGTGATTGCCCTTAAAGCCTAACGTATGCTCTTAATGCTAATGTATGATATGTCCATAAGATGATGCTATGTAATGAAATGTGTAAGAATGATGTGTTATGATTGATTTTGTGATGATACGATTCCACCGTGCCTAGATGGCCTGGCATGTCACTGCTAAGGCGGGCTGCATATGATTCCACCGTGCCTAGATGGCCGGGCATTTCACCACTAAGGCGGGCTGCGATGTAACACCGAGCCTAGAGGGCCGGGCATGATCACCACTAGTGGGCGGCATATGATGGTTACCCGGACACGGGTCAACGACGAGGACTATGATGAGATGATTTATGTGATGTGAAGACATGTATACTATGATTATGTAAAATGTAATATATGTAAGTAATGTGATTGCCTATGACACTTGTGCAGGTTATATCTTTGTCTCATGACTCATGATCTTCCTATTATGCTTGTCTCCTTCTTGCCTTACATACTCAGTACAATGTTCGTACTGTCGTCCGTTTTCTTTGGACGCTGTGTTTATGCCCACAGTTAGACAGGAAGGCGAGCTTGAGCCAGACCCGTAGAAGCTGATAGCCGATCGAAAGCAATCCTTTGTTCCGGAGGTGCTTGATTATTCTTTTGTGTATATTTGTACATTTTGGGCTCGACGGGGTCGTGTCCCGTCTATGTGTTTTGTATTCCAGTAGAGGCTCGTAGATACACGATGCGGGTTATGTGGTCTCACAAGGTTACTATGATGTATATGTATAAAAACCATTATTTTGATAGCCTAAAGACTTATGCTTATAAAGATATTACGTTTTGACCTGAAAAGTGATTTTTCTTGTAACTTGAGAATAAAATTGGTAAAAGGTTATTAAATAAGCATGATAAGAAATAGAACGAGATGTGCTTGGTGATTAGCCCCTGGTGCCCGTCGCGGCCCCTAGTTGGGTCGTGTCAAAAGTGGTATCAGAGCAGTTCGGTCCTAGGAAGTGTCTACGAGCTGTGTCTAGTAGAGTCTTTTTTATGGTGTGTTGCGCGCCACATCAATAAACAAGAGGCTATAGGGCATTTAGGAAAAATGACCATCTTTCTTCTTATGAGACCGTACGATAGAGCCATGCATAAGATTTTATCCTCCCTTATGGTGTGTTATGATTTCAGAATGCCGCCAAAGACGAAAACCGCAGCTGCCCAGAAGGGCAAGACTACGACAAAGAGGCGGGTAGAAAGAGAGCCTCCAATGAATATTGAAGAGGGTGAATCGCATAACGAGGCCTTGTCTAATACTTCCTCTACCCCGCCCAATGTGGGAGAACAAGGAGGAGCTCCAGCTCCAATTCCTCCCCCGGCTGCTTCTGGTCAACAAATGACCGTGGCCATCCAGTTATTGACACAATTGGTTGCAGCACGACAAAACATGGGTTCAAGTGATCGGGCAGCAAGTACCAAAGCCCGTGATTTTATGAGTCTAACTCCTTCGGAGTTCTTCGAGTCAAAGCCGGAAGAAGACCCACAAGGTTTCATTGGCGAGATGTTAAGGACATTGAAGATTGTCAATGCATCCGAAACCGAATCCGTGGAGTTGGCATCTTACAGACTCCGGGATGTGGCAGTGTTATGGTACAACAATTGGGTATTATCAAGAGGAGAGACTGCGCATCCTAGGGTGTGGAAAGAGTTTGTAGATGCTTTTATTCGTCACTATTTGCCACCCGAGGTCCGCCGAGCTAGAGAAGATAGATTTCTAAATTTGAGGCAAGGAAATATGAGTGCCCGGGAGTATAGCATGCAATTCAATTCTTTGGCTAGATACGCTCCGACCATGGTGGCTGACATGGGAGATCGGGTACATAGATTTGTGAGTGGCCTAGGGCCACATTTATTCAAAGATTGTCTGACAGCTTCCTTGCAAGACGGGATGGATATCTCTAGAATACAGGCTCATGCTCAGAATTTGGAGGGGCGACAACAACAACAAAGAGGTGACCGTGATATTGATAGAAGGCAAAGTAAGCGGGCCAGATCTGTGGGGACAGGTAGCGACTACAGAGGGGGATCGAGGCAGACTTATTCCCGACAATCAGTCCAGTCAGTGACTAGTGCGCCTCCCCGATTCGCGGATAGGTGATTTGATCGCTCTTTTACTTCAGGACAGGGTCAGAGTTTGAGAGCTTCGGGTTCTAAGTTTGGGGGTGATTACAGTCAGAGAGGACCACCAGTTCCACGATGTTGCCGGTGCCGGAAGTTGCATTCAGGGCCGTGTCGTCACGACACCGATGCTTATTATGTTTGCGGACAGACCAGGCATTTGATGCGAGATTGTCCCTCGCGGTATGGCAGAGGTAGGGTTCAACCCAAAGGCTCAGCAGCGGGTTCCTCATCAGCACGCCCAGCGGGGCAGACCCCCCAGATGACAGCAGGCCGAGGGAGAGACCTAGGGGCAGCATCTACTTCAGGTGCCACTCAGCCCCGTGTATTTGCTTTAGCCGGACGGCAGGATCTCGAGTCCTCTCCAGATGTGGTTACAGGTATATTGTCTATATTTTCCCGTGATGTGTATGCGTTGATAGATTCGGGTTCTAAACACAAGTTGAACCCACATCAATGCACATAGAATCCGCATAAGGTCTATGTCATGATCCTAACTTAACCAAATGTTAAAGAATTTATTGCATATTATAATATCATCTTCATAAAAAAAACAATCTTTTGAAAAAAAAAGGCTTTCCCTCTTTTCCAGTTTTATTACAAATTTTTAAATCATTATACATCATCTAAACTAGTCCAACCACTTTTCTTAAGACACATCAAAACAAATACAGCAAAGCCAGGCTATTAATCCTAGTGAACAACTAGTAAATACACCAGTAATTTTATTTTTTAAGATCCAATAGACTCAACAAAATGGCAAGGAAACCAAGATGTGTACACGTAAGAGGTTGCACCCCATAGGCTTATGAGGAATGCCATGACAATCTCTTATTTGGGAAGAAAGATACCATGGTTCAAGCATTCAATCCTCTCCTAAGATGTCTTTAAAAGACCTTCTCCATCTAGCTAAGTGGTTTTTAAACCTCAACCTCTACACTTATGATCCTTTTATTACCTTTTAACACATACCAAGAGACTGGACTGTTCACAAATCAAAGGCAAATATTTTCTTAAGTTCTCAACTATTGTTTTCTCTCCTTTCCCTTTTATCCTCTTCTTTTACTTAGACTAGAATTATAAGGCTTTTATTGTTTGTTTCCATCTTTAAGCTTACCCAAATTGAAGACCAGGGGTTATTATTACTACATTATCCATTTGTGCACACAGAATAGCAAAGAAAGAATTCATGTCTCAAGACGAAAGCCTCAGTCCCCAAACTATTCAAGACTTGGACAAATCAAGACCAAGCTGCTTCATTTTATTCTTCTTTTAACACTTAAACTTATAAAATTGGAACACTTATGATCATTTATCAAATTAAGACCCATACATAGATGAATAGCAACACAGATGCAAGAGTATGGTGTATCAGTCCATTTTCATAATAAACTCACTTCATCCTTTAGATAAAATAACTAATGGGGGCAGGACCAACAAAATGATATCACAAATAGGAGAATAGACTTCTTTCCTAGACACCATTTCATTCCTTTTTTTTTATATTTTTCAGTTTCAACATGATCATGACTAAGTTACAGATTGATATCTATCCTATTATCTAGTTATCAATTAGATTAACTCTAATTAATCTTCAAATGGGAACTTAGTCCTATGGTTCCTAAAGTTAATCACTTCCTTTCCTTTTCACTTTTCCCCTTTACTCTGCACATTTGGGAGTAGATTATTTTCAGGTGAGGGGTTTATGACATGGACTACACAGAACAAGTTATGGACTCTATAGGTTTAAAGCAAACAAATCCAGATAAGAAACTAAGCCTTGATCAATCCCAAGAAAAGAACAGATTTCACATTAAGGTCCCTTAGTTACATTAGTTCTAGGATTTGACACAAACCATAGATAGTTAGTGCACCATTGCTACAAATCACAAGTAATCACACATAGTCTAGCCTACATTAGATGATAACACAATCACAGATACTCCCATGAACAGTCTACCAACCCACAAACTTAAAAATGAACTTGATAACCCTTTGTCCTAGTATTAATTGACAAACAAACAATCCATTGATTTATCTTGTCTTTAACTCTATTCTAAGTGAGCAAGATCATTTAAGAGGAAAGGAAAGAATAAATAAGGAAATCTACTGATATATCTTCAAAGGTTCAGCAAACATGTTTAAATCCTACCTAAGTGTTTATTTACTTATTTATTTTAAAAGAAAGAGAACACATCAGGAGTTGTGTCCAAACCAACTTGTCAAGTACAAATTGTTATGTCCCGTGTTTTCGCATAATTGGAAATCTTAAAAATAATTAAGACTTGTATGTTATAAGGCAATATTTTGATTTTTGTTAATATGCATATGTTGTTTGTGGAAAAATTGGTGTGGGAGTATAGAGGAAGTCCAAGGGAAAAATTGGAATTTCGGAAATTAGTTTCGGAAATTACAAAACGAGAGTTTTAACGAATTGGGCTCAATAAAATTAGAGAAAATTGAGGCCCAAACCACAAAGGTGGCCGGCCATGATTCATGGCTAGCCCAAGCCCATGAATTAAATAGGTCATGTGATTCTCATGTGACCATTAATCAAGTAAGCATATTATATATACATGCTTATCTATAGAAAGTTCAAGAAGGAAAAAATCATCAAAACCATTGAAGAGCCAAGAAGGCCTCTCGGCCGAACCCCCCTTCAACAAAAAATAAAATAAAAATTCCAAGCTTTGATTCTAATCTTAAAATCTTGTTCTTCTCGTATTCGTAGTGTATGCAAGACGCTCTCCGACGTGATACAATTAGTTAAGCGAAAGAACCACGTTTGCGGCAAGTCGGAATTTCAAGAAAAAGGTAAGATTTCTATGTTTTTATGTTATGAAATGGGTATATATGCTATAGTGACTAGAGTTGCATGAAGATTATGGAATTGTGTTGTGCTTGTGAGTGGCCGTGTATGTGTGTGGGGTTGTGCATGGCCGTGTGTTGTACTATAGTGTAGGGGGAGATGGATTGGATCCTATTTGGTTCGCTAGTTGTGTCGTTGTTGCATTTATGACGTAAATAAAGGTTTAACGAAGAGAGTTGGCATTGAAGTTGGTTGTATGTTGATATGGGAAATTATGTGATTTTATATGATTTTTATATAATTGTGAAAGTAAGATTCTAAATGTGAATTACGGATATTGTTAATGAATTTGGAAGGAAACAATGTGAGTTAGCAGGTTCGTCGTAGTTGTTGACGTTTCGGATAGAATATGGAAAGTGGCGGATTGCTTGAATTCATGTATATTGCTTGGAATATTATTGGAATACGTTTGGATAATCTTGAATGAGAAAATGAATACGATAATGTTGATGTTAGTTTGATGTTGTGCAGTTCGAATGATAGTCGTCACTTTATGTAGAAAAGAAGAATATTGATGCTAGAACTCATTTTGTTGTGATTCTTGATTCATTTGGTATTGTTGGGTTGTTGTTGTTGAGATATTGAGCCGAGCTAAGCCTCGGGGATGTTATATGAATAGGGGAAGTGCTGCCGAAATTTCGGTAGACAAATATAAGTTAAATGAATTCTTGAAGTCTTGAAATTCCTAATTGGTAACTTTGACCATTTGTAGATTCTGAGCGAAACGGGATTTGAGTTTTGACGGGCGTAAGAAGCTTATAAGGTATGTAAGGCTACCCATTCCTTCTTTTGGCATGTCCTAGGCATACTAGGTCGACTTTTGAGCCCCGGAGGCAATTCTGTTCATGGAAATCCGAATTGGAAATCGAGTACTATTCATTCAATTGAATTGAATTATAAAACTCATATTTTGTTGAAATGTAATCAAAGGTCCGAAATTTATGCAAATGTAACCGAATTGCTTCGAAACTTCCATGTATGATTCCATAGACCCCGAATGCCCGTAATTCATGTCCGCCACCTCGACTTGACCCGAGGTGGGCCCGCTAACCCCGAGATTCCTTTGTTTACTCTATTAGGCTCATTTTTGTATAACGTCGGCAAAGAATCTTTGTTATCAATTTGGCCATCATAAAATAATGTTTTGATTGCCATGATATTCTAAATTATATTTTGAGCTATAAATATCATTTTGGAAATACTATTGTGAAATGAGCCCCATATTGACCGTTAAATTAACATATGATTTTCTTAAGTTTCAAAAGGTGTTTTAATAGATAAATTGCATTGTTTGCTCACGACTCTGCTCGTGCCCTTATTATGACTTCGTTCACCGGTTCCCGGGCCGGCTATGGTTCGTGCGCGCTATGATAAATTCGGCCGTATGCTGTGTTACAGTTCCCGAGACCTCGTCATAGGGCCGGGTTCGGTTTGGAGTTATGATGTGATATGGCTGGTGATATGTTATGATGATATGTGTATTCGGGGATGTACGGAGATTTGAACCTTCTGGTGTTATGCTGTGTGTGGCACCAGCGTCGGAGTGGTGACCACGTTCCTGAGCTTTTGCATGATTTTATCTGCATTATGTACATATGTTTTCAGTACAGATTTTGATATACCGTTCAGTATTTCCCTTTTGTATCCTGTTTGTGTTCAGTTGTGGCTTATATTTCCGTACTCTATGCTTTACATACTCAGTACATCTTTCGTACTGACCCCCTTTCTTCGGGGGCTGCGTTTCATGCCCGCAGGTACAGACGCCGGTGATCCCACACTGTAGGCTCCACTTTCTGTTATTTCAGAGTGCTCCCCTTTGATCCGGAGCCCACTTCTGGTACATATATCTTTTGTTATGTATATGTTATTGTACAGTTGACTATTTGGGGTACGGCGGGGCCCTGTCCCGTCATATGTCTTTGTTTTGATGTATAGAGGCATGTAGTCATATATGTGGGTCGAGGGTCCTATGTGTGTCTGTTTTGGCTACGATCTGTGTCTTGATGCGGTCCGTCTGTTATGGTGGCCAAGATGGCCCTTATGATTATATTTGTACATATGACCGGCGATGTGCATTCCGCCGCTCCCTTCTGTTCTGATATGATATTGTGGTACGCGTGACCGCTTAAGACAAGTTTTGATTTAAACTATGTTTAAAACGGCTATTATGAAATTTGAGCTAAGTTTGGGTTTGATAACTGGATATGTGAATCGGTCTAGGTGCTCAAGCAGGGTGCCAATCGCGGCCCACGGGGCTGGGTCGTGACAAAAGTGGTATCAGAGCAGTTGTCCTCGGAATGTCTACAGGCCGTGTCTCGTAGAGTCTTGTTTATCGGTGTGTTGTGCACCACATCTATGAACAGGAGGCTACAGGGCATTTAGGGTGTTACCTTTCTTTGAAATCTTAGATCGTGCGATAGAGCTGTGCTATTAGGACGATTCTGATCTGATTTGATATTATGTTTGCAGTGATGCCTCCGAAGAAGGCAACGGCGGCCCAGAAGGGCATGGCAGGGATAGCAGGGACCAGTCAGGCACAGCGAGTTACCCGGGCTCGTGTTTATGATTTGCCCGAGGTTGTGCCCCATTCAGAGGGATCCGCTACACCACCACCGGTAGAGCCTGGAGCAGGTCCATCAGTAGCTCCAGGGGCCCGAGTACCCGTACCCGAGCCTCCAGCTCCTCAGCCAGGGGCGGAGGACAGGACGCTGAGAGAGGATGTGCAGTTATTGACCACGTTGGTAGCGGGGCAGGCTCGCAGACGCGGGCGGAGAGATGACGATGATGATGACAGGTGTGATAGCCTGAGGGTTCGAGAGTTTCTATTATGTGGCACCCCCAGAGTTTTTCGGGTCTAAGCCCGACGAGGACCCCCACGACTTTATTCGGGGGATGCGGCACTCATTAGATTTGGTCAGGGCTTCAGAGACCGAGTCTGTCGAGTTGGCCGCGCACAGATTGTGGGATGTTGCTGCTAATTGGTACGAGTCCTGGGAGCTATCCAGGGGTGAGGGTGCTTCCCCAGCTACTTGGGACGAGTTCGTGGCTGCTTTTACCCGCCACTTTTTGCCCCCAGAGTTACGGCGGGCGCGGGTTGACCGATTTTTGCATCTGCAGCAGTGGGGTCAGAGCGTTCGTGAGTATAATATGGAGTTTGATTCTTTGGCCCGGTATGCACCTGCCATAGTAGCAGATATGGCCGATCGGATGCACAGGTACGTGATGGGGTTCGACCGCTACTTGATCGATGGCTGTATGGCGGTGGCATTGCAGACAAACATGGATATCGCCCGACTGCAGGCTTATGCTCTGGGTATGGAGGACCGACACAGGGCCGATTATTCCAGTAGAGATCGGGACAGGAGGCCGCCCAAGAGGGCCAGGTCTGCAGGATATTCTGGAGATTCTCGAGGCGGACAGCCTCAGCAGCAGCAGTCAGGCAGATGTTTTCTTCCGTCAGGCCGGGGTACACAGTCAGCCGGCAGGAGATTTGACGGTGCAGGATCGTCTGGGGCCGGTTAGAGCTCTCTCATTGCGGGAAATCACATCCAGGGGAGTGTTACCGAGTTACTGGGGCCTGTTTTTCATGCGGCGGTCAGGGCCATATTATGCGAGATTGTCCGTTGGCAAGCGGTTCGGGTAGTGTAGCTCAGCCGACGGGATCAGCCGCTGGGTCATCATCTACTCCATCAGTTGTACGCCCTGCGGGGCGAGGTATGCCGGCACCGGCGGGACCTGGTCGAGGCCGTGGCAGTGCTTCAGGTTCTAGCGGTCCCTCGAACCGCATATACACATTGGTCAGCCGCCAGGATCAGGAGGCTTCACCGAATGTCGTCACAGGTACATTACTGGTTTTCTCCCGATCTGTATATGCACTGATTGATCCTGGTTCTACTTTGTCATATATTTCCCCGCTCGTTGCTAGTAAAATTGGGATAGTGTCTGAGCCTATAGAGCCATTTGAAGTAGCTACACCGGTTGGGGACTGTATTATAGCGAGGCAGGTATATAGGGATTGTTCTGTGACTATATATGATCGCTGCACTAAAGCTGATTTGGTAGAGTTAGATATGCTGGAATTCGATGTCATTATGGGCATGGACTGGTTAGCTTCCTGTTATGCTAATTTTGACTGCCGGAAAAAGGTAGTCCGTTTTCAGTTTCTAGGGGAACCAGTTATAGAGTGGTTCGGGTATACAGCGTCGCCGAGGGGTAAGTTTATTTCGTACCTCAAGGCTAAGAAGATGATTCAGAAAGGTTATATCTATCATTTGGTTCGGGTGCACGATACTACAGCCGAGACACCTACTCTTCAGTCTGTTCCGATTGTTAACGAATTCCCAGATGTGTTTCCAGATGAGCTTCCGGGTCTTCCGCCTGAACGAGAGATAGATTTCACTATAGAGTTATTGCCGGATACGCAGCCTATATCTATTCCTCCGTACAGAATGGCACCGGCTGAATTGAAGGAATTGAAAGAGCATCTGAAAGATCTGTTGGATAAAGGCTTTATCAGACCCAGCACATCACCCTGGGGAGCGCTGGTATTATTTGTAAGAAAGAAAGATGGGTCACTGCGAATGTGTATTGATTATCGACAATTAAATAAGGTGACTATAAAGAATAAATATCCCTTCCCCCGGATTGATGATTTGTTTGATCAGTTGCAGGGTTCCAAATATTTTTCAAAGATAGATTTGCGCTCGGGTTATCATCAGGTGCGAGTGCGAGAATCAGATATCCCGAAGACTGCTTTCAGGACCCGGTACGGGCATTATGAATTCAGAGTGATGTCTTTCGGGCTGACTAATGCTCCAGCGGTATTCATGGATCTGATGAATCGGGTATTTCGGCCTTTTCTGGACATGTTCGTGATTGTGTTTATCGATGATATTTTGATTTATTCACGATCAGCAGAGGAGCATTCAGATCATTTGAAAACAGTACTTGGCATTCTTCGGCAACAGGAATTATATGCTAAATTTTCCAAATGTGAATTCTGGTTAACGTCTGTGGCATTCTTGGGGCATATTGTTGGAGCAGATGGTATTCGGGTCGATACGCAGAAGATTGAAGCTGTACAGAAT
Organism: Lycium barbarum; assembly: GCF_019175385.1. NCBI lineage: Eukaryota > Viridiplantae > Streptophyta > Magnoliopsida > Solanales > Solanaceae > Lycium > Lycium barbarum. The sequence continues at coordinate 75,678,204 of NC_083340.1, read as the reverse complement.
TGGCCCAGGCCTACTACACCGACAGAGGTACGCAGTTTTCTGGGGTTAGCCGGATATTATCGAAGGTTCGTGGAGAATGTTTCTTCTATAGCAGCACCACTGACGAAGCTTACTCAGAAAGCAGCGAAATTTCAGTGGACTGATGCCTGCGAGCGCAGCTTCCAGACGTTGAAAGAAAATTTAATTACAGCACCAGTATTAGCTCTTCCAGAAGGATCAGACGGGTATGTTGTCTATTGTGATGCCTCTGGTATTGGGATAGGTTGCGTATTGATGCAGCACGGTCGAGTCATAGCCTATGCTTCTCGGCAGCTCAGACCGCACGAGAAAAATTATCCCACTCATGATCTTGAGTTGGCCGCGGTGATTCATGATTTGAAGATTTGGCGGCATTACTTATATGGGGTCCACGTTGATATTTATACGGACCATAAGAGTCTCCAGTATATTTTTAAACAGAAAGAACTAAATTTGCGGCATAGAAGATGGCTTGAATTATTGAAAGATTATGACGTTGATATTCTGTACCATCCTGGGATAGACAATGTGGTAGCGGATGCACTTAGCCGCAAGTCCATGGGCAGTTTGGCTGATGTACAACCTGGTAAGAAGGACTTAGTTCGTGAAATTTATCAATTAGCCAGCCTTGGAGTCCGTTTGGCAGATTCTGGAGATACTGCAATTTCTGTTCGGGCGGTTGCTGAATCATCAATTATAGAAGAAGTAAAGCGGCGTCAGTTCGAAGATCCTATTCTGGTTCAGTACAGGAATGTAGCCCTTAATAAAGAAAAGACTCCGTTTGAAATTTCGCCTGAAGGGGTATTATTATATGAAGGCAGATTTTGTGTACCGGATGTTGCAGGCCTACGGCGGCAGATCATGGGCGAGGTGCATAATGCACGGTATTCCGTTCATCCTGGTTCCACTAAAATGTATCATGATCTCAGGTGTTTGTATTGGTGGGACGGTATGAAGAAAGATATTGCTGAGTTCGTTGGTCAGTGCCCAAATTGCCAGCAAGTTAAAATTGAACATCAGAAGCCCGGTGGATTATTACAGGAGATGGAAATTCCATCCTGGAAATGGGAAATGATTAATATGGATTTCGTTATTGGGTTACCGCGCACTCCACGCAGGTATGATTCTATTTGGGTTATTGTTGACAGATTGACGAAATCAGCCCATTTTCTCCCAGTCCGGACTACTTATTCGGCTGAGGACTATGCTAAATTATACATCAGAGAGATAGTCAGACTTCACGGGGTCCCTGTATCTATTATTACTGACCGAGGTGCCCAGTTTACGGCAAATTTCTGGAGGTCATTCCAGGAGGGATTAGGGACTCAGGTGAGCCTTAGTACAACATTTCATCCTCAGTCCGACGGGCAGGCCGAGCGCACTATTCAGACGCTGGAAGATATGTTGCGGGCCTGCGTTATTGATTTTAGGGGCAGCTGGGATGATCATTTGCCGCTTATTGAATTTGCTTATAATAATAGTTCTAATTCCAGCATTCAGATGGCACCGTACGAAGCACTTTACGGTAGAAAATGCAGATCTCCGATTGGTTGGTTCGACGTGGGCGAAACTAAATTAATTGGGCCAGATGTGATCCAGGAAGCAGTAGATAAAGTGAAACTTATTCGGGAGCGATTATTGGCTGCACAGAGTCGACAGAAGGCATATGCCGACAGACGACGTCGACCATTAGAGTTCCAGATTGGCGACTGGGTATTTCTGAAAGTGTCGCCCATGAAGGGTGTTATGAGATTCGGTAAGAAGGGTAAGCCGAGTCCGCGGTATATCGGTCCATATCAGATCATTCGGAAGATAGGCGAGGTCGCCTATGAGCTAGACTTACCATCCGATTTGGAGGCAGTACACCCGGTATTCCATGTAGCCATGCTTCGGAAATGTATTGGTGATCCTTCCAGAATATTCCCAGTGGATGATATTCAGGTAACGGAGCATTTGTCTTACGAAGAGCAGCCTATAACTATTCTGGATCGACAGGTAAGGAGACTGCGCACTAAGGAAGTGCCTTCTGTTAAAGTCCTGTGGCGCAACAACAATCGGGAAGAAATGACCTGGGAGGCGGAGGATGAGATGAAGAAGAAATACCCCCACTTATTTCCTACGCCCACAGGTAATCTAAATTTTTAAGTTTGTTGTATTAATTGACGGATGAATTACGCGTGCTATCTATAAAAGAGACTCCCGTTATGCTTATAAGACTAATTTAACATTCGGGGACGAATGCTCTTAAGGGGGGGAGGATGTTATGTCCCGTGTTTTCGCATAATTGGAAATCTTAAAAATAATTAAGACTTGTATGTTATAAGGCAATATTTTTATTTTTGTTAATATGCCTATGTTGTTTGTGGAAATATTGGTGTGGGAGTATGGAGGAAGTCCAAGGGCAAAATTGGAATTTCGGAAATTAGTTTCGGAAATTACAAAACGAGAGTTTTAAAGAATTGGGCTCAATAAAAATAGAGAAAATTGAGGCCCAAACCACAAAGGTGGCCGGCCATGATTCATGGCTAGCCCAAGCCCACGAATTAAATAGGTCATGTGATTCTCAAGTGACCATTAATCAAGTAAGCATATTATATATACATGCTTATCTATAGAAAGTTCAAGAAGGAAAAAATCATCAAAACCATTGAAGAGCCAAGAAGGCCTCTCGGCCGAACCCCCCTTCAACAAAAAAATAAAAATGAAATTCCAAGCTTTGATTCTAATCTTAAAATCTAGTTCTTCTCGTATTCGTAGTGTATGCAAGACGCTCTCCGACGTGATACAATTAGTTAAGCGAAAGAACCACGTTTGCGGCAAGTAGGAATTTCAAGAAAAAGGTAAGATTTCTATGTTTTTATGTTATGAAATGGGTATATATGCTATAGTGACTAGAGTTGCATGAAGATTATGGAATTGTGTTGTGCTTGTGAGTGGTCGTGTATGTGTGTGGGGTTGTGCATGGCCGTGTGTTGTACTATAGTGTAGGGGGAGATGGATTGGATCCTATTTGGTTCGCTAGTTGTGTCGTTGTTGCATTTATGACGTAAATAAAGGTTTAACGAAGAGAGTTGGCATTGAAGTTGGTTGTATGTTGATATGGGAAATTATGTGATTTTATATGATTTTTATATAATTGTGAAAGTAAGATTCTAAATGTGAATTATGGATATTGTTAATGAATTTGGAAGGAAACAATGTGAGTTAGTAGGTTCGTCGTAGTTGTTGACGTTTCGGATAGAATATGGAAAGTGGCGGATTGCTTGAATTCATGTATATTGCTTGGAATATTATTGGAATACGTTTGGATAATCTTGAATGAGAAAATGAATACGATAATGTTGATGTTAGTTTGATGTTGTGCAGTTCGAATGATAGTCGTCACTTTATGTAGAAAAGAAGAATATTGATGCTAAAACTCATTTTGTTGTGATTCTTGATTCATTTGGTATTGTTGGGTTGTTGTTGTTGAGATATTGAGCTGAGCTAAGCCTCGGGGATGTTATATGTATAGGGGAAGTGCTGCCGAAATTTCGGTAGACAAATATAAGTTAAATGAAATCTTGAAGTCTTGAAATTCCTAATTGGTAACTTTGAGCATTTGTAGATTCTGAGCGAAACGGGATTTGAGTTTTGACGGGCGTAAGACGCTTATAAGGTATGTAAGGCTACCCATTCCTTCTTTTGGCATGTCCTAGGCATACTAGGTTGACTTTTGAGCCCCGGAGGCAATTCTGTTCATGGAAATCCGAATTGGAAATCTAGTACTATTCATTCAATTGAATTGAATTATAAAACTCATATTTTGTTGAAAAGTAATCAAAGGTCCGAAATTTATGCAAATGTAACCGAATTGCTTCGAAACTTCCATGTATGATTCCATAGACCCCCAATGCCCGTAATTCATGTCCGCCACCTCGACTTGACCCGAGGTGGGCCCGCTAACCCCGAGATTCCTTTGTTTACTCTATTAGGCTCATTTTTGTATAACTTCGGCAAAGAATCTTTGTTATCAATTTGGCCATCATAAAATAATGTTTTGATTGCCATGATATTCTAAATTATATTTTGAGCTATAAATATCATTTTGGAAATACTATTGTGAAATGAGCCCCGTATTGACCGTTAAATTAACATATGATTTTCTTAAGTTTCAAAAGGTGTTTTAATATATAAATTGCATTGTTTGCTCACGACTCTGCTCGTGCCCTTATTATCACTTCGTTCACCGGTTCCCGGGTCGGCTATGGTTCGTGCGCGCTATGATAAATTCGGTCGTATGCTGTGTTACGGTTCCCGAGACCTCGCCAGAGGGCCGGGTTCCGTTTGGAGTTATGTTGTGATATGGCTGGTGATATGTTATGATGATATGTGTATTCGGGGATGTACGGAGATTTGAACCTTCTGGTGTTATGTTGTGTGTGGCACCAGCGTCGGAGTGGTGACCACGTTCCTGAGCTTTTGCATGATTTTATCTGCATTATGTACATGTGTTTTCAGTACAGATTTTGATATACCGTTCAGTATTTCCCTTTTGTATCCTGCTTGTGTTCAGTTGTGGCTTATATTTCCGTACTCTGTGCTTTACATACTCAGTACATCTTTCGTACTGACCCCCTTTCTTCGGGGGCTGCGTTTCATGCCCGCAGGTACAGACGCCGGTGATCCCATACTACACTTTCTGTTATTTCAGAGTGCTCCCCTTTGATCCGGAGCCCACTTCTGGTACATATATCTTTTGTTATGTATATGTTATTGTACAATTGACTATTTGGGGTACGGCGGGGCCCTGTCCCGTCATATGTCTTTGTTCTGATGTATAGAGGCCTGTAGTCATATATGTGGGTCGAGGGTCCTATGTGTGTCTGTTTTGGCTACGATCTGTGTCTTGATGCGGTCCGTCTGTTATGGTGGCCAAAATGGCCCTTATGATTATATTTGTACATATGACCGCCGATGTGCATTCCGCCGCTCCCTTCTGTTCTGATATGATATTGTGGTACGCGTGACCGCTTAAGACAAGTTTTGATTTAAACTATGTTTAAAACGGCTATTATGAAATTTGAGCTAAGTTTGGGTTTGATAACTAGATATGTGAATCGGTCTGGGTTCCCAAGCAGGGTGCCAATCGCGGCCTACGGGGCTGGGTCGTGACAAAAGTGGTATCAGAGCAGTTGTCCTCGGAATGTCTACAGGCCGTGTCTCGTAGAGTCTTGTTTATCGGTGTGTTGTGCACCACATCTATGACCAGGAGGCTACAGTGCATTTAGGGTGTTACCTTTCTTTGAAATCTTAGATCGTGCGATAGAGTTGTGCTATTAGGACGACTCTGATCTGATTTGATATTATGTTTGCAGTGATGCCTCCGAAGAAGGCAACGGCGGCCCAGAAGGGCAAGGCAGGGATAGCAGGGACCAGTCAGGCACATCGAGTTACCCGGGCTCGTGTTTATGATTTGCCCGAGGTTGTGCCCCATTCAGAGGGATCCGCTACACCACCACCGGTAGAGCCCGGAGCAGGTCCATCAGTAGCTCCAGGGGCCCGAGTACCCGTACCCGAGCCTCCAGCTCCTCAGCCAGGGGCGGAGGACAGGACGCTGAGAGAGGTTGTGTAGTTATTGACCACGTTGGTAGCGGGGCAGGCTCGCAGACGCGGGCGGAGAGATGACGATGATGATGACAGGCGTGATAGCCTGAGGGTTCGAGAGTTTCTATTATGTGGCCCCCCAGAGTTTTTCGGGTCTAAGCCCGACGAGGACCCCCACGACATTATTCGGGGGATGCGGCGCTCATTAGATTTGGTCAGGGCTTCAGAGACCGAGTTTGTCGAGTTGGCCGCGCACAGATTGCGGGATGTTGCTGCTAATTGGTACGAGTCCTGGGAGCTATCAAGGGGTGAAGGTGCTTCCCCAGCTACTTGGGACGAGTTCGTGGCTGCTTTTACCCGCCACCTTTTGCCCCCAGAGTTACGGCGGGCGCAGGTTGACCGATTTTTGCATCTGCAGCAGAGGGGTCGAAGAGTTCGTGAGTATAATATGGAGTTTGATTCTTTGGCCCGGTATGCACCTGCCATAGTAGCAGATATGGCCGATCGGATGCACAGGTACGTGATGGGGTTCGACCGCTACTTGATCGATGGTTGTATGGCGGTGGCATTGCAGACAGACATGGATATCGCCCGACTGTAGGCTTATGCTCTGGGTATGGAGGACCGACATAGGGCCGATTATTCCAGTAGAGATCGGGACAGGAGGCCGCCCAAGAGGGCCAGGTCTGCAGGATATTCTGGAGATCCTCGAGGCGGACAGCCTCAGCAGCAGCAGTCAGGCAGATGTTTTCCTCCGTCAGGCCGGGGTACACAGTCAGCCGGCAGGAGATTTGATGGTGCAGGATCGTCTGGGGCCGGTCAGAGCTCCAGAGCGCCAGGTTCACAGATAGCCAGAGGTCCCAGCCAGCCCAGACCACCCAGGCCCCGTTGTTCTCATTGCGGGAAATCACATCTAGGGGAGTGTTACCGAGTTACTGGGGCCTGTTTTTCATGCGGCGGTCAGGGCCATATTATGCGAGATTGTCCATTGGCAAGCGGTTCGGGTAGTGTAGCTCAGCCGACGGGATCAGCCGCTGGGTCATCAGCTGCTCCATCAGTTGTACGCCCTGCAGGGCGAGGTATGCCGGCACCGGCGGGACGCGGTCGAGGCCGTGGCAGCGCTTGAGGTTCTAGCGGTCCCTGGAACCGCATATACACATTGGCCAGCCGCCAGGATCAGGAGGCTTCACCGAATGTCATCACAGGTACATTACTGGTTTTCTCCCGATCTGTATATGCACTGATTGATCCTGGTTCTACTTTGTCATATATTTCCCCGATCGTTGCTAGTAAAATTGGGATAGTGTCTGAGCCTATAGAGCCATTTGAAGTAGCTACACCGGTTGGGGACTGTATTATAGCGAGGCAGGTATATAGGGATTGTTCTGTGACTATATATGATCGCTGCACTAAAGCTGATTTGGTAGAGTTAGATATGCTGGAATTCGATGTCATTATGGGCATGGACTGGTTAGCTTCCTTTTATGCTAATGTTGACTGCCAGAAAAAGGTAGTCCGTTTTCAGTTTCCAGGGGAACCAGTTATAGAGTGGTTCGGGTCTACAGCATCGCCGAGGGGTAAGTTTATTTCGTACCTCAAGGCTAAGAAGATTATTCAGAAAGCTTATATCTATCATTTGGTTCGGGTGCACGATACTACAGCCGAGACACCTACTCTTCAGTCTGTTCCGGTTGTTAACGAATTCCCAGATGTGTTTCCAGATGAGCTTCCGGGTCTTCCGCCTGAACGAGAGATAGATTTCACAATAGAGTTGTTGGCGGATACGCAGCCTATATCTATTCCTCCGTGCAGAATGGCACCGGCTGAATTGAAGGAATTGAAAGAGCAGCTGAAAGATCTGTTGGATAAAGGCTTTATCAGACCCAACACATCACCCTGGGGAGCGCTGGTATTATTTGTAAGAAAGAAAGATGGGTCACTGCGAATGTGTATTGATTATCGACAATTAAATAAGGTGACTATAAAGAATAAATATCCCCTCCCCCGGATTGATGATTTGTTTGATCAGTTGCAAGGTTCCAAATATTTTTCAAAGATAGATTTGCGCTCGGGTTATCATCAGGTGCGAGTGCGAGAATCAGATATCCCGAAGACTGCTTTCAGGACCCGGTACGGGCATTATGAATTCAGAGGGATGTCTTTCGGGCTGACTAATGCTCCAGCGGTATTCATGGATCTGATGAATCGGGTATTTCGGCCTTTTCTGGACATGTTCGTGATTGTGTTTATCGATGATATTTTGATTTATTCACGATCAGCAGAGAAGCATTCAGATCATTTGAAAACAGTACTTGGCATTCTTCGGCAACAGGAATTATATGCTAAATTTTCCAAATGTGAATTCTGGTTAACGTCTGTGGCATTCTTGGGGCATATTGTTGGAGCAGATGGTATTCGGGTCGATACGCAGAAGATTGAAGCTGTACAGAATTGGCCCAGGCCTACTACACCGACAGAGGTACGCAGTTTTCTGGGGTTAGCCGGATATTATCGAAGGTTCGTGGAGAATGTTTCTTCTATAGCAGCACCACTGACGAAGCTTACTCTGAAAGCAGCGAAATTTCAGTGGACTGGTGCCTGCGAGCGCAACTTCCAGACGTTGAAAGAAAAATTAATTACAGCACCAGTATTAGCTCTTCCAGAAGGATCAGACGGGTATGTTGTCTATTGTGATGCCTCTGGTATTGGGATAGGTTGCGTATTGATGCAGCACGGTCGAGTCATAGCCTATGCTTCTCGGCAGCTCAGACCGCACGAGAAAAATTATCCCACTCATGATCTTGAGTTGGCCGCGGTGATTCATGATTTGAAGATTTGGCGGCATTACTTATATGGGGTCCACGTTGATATTTATACGGACCATAAGAGTCTCCAGTATATTTTTAAACAGAAAGAACTAAATTTGCGGCAGAGAAGATGGCTTGAATTATTGAAAGATTATGACGTTGATATTCTGTACCATCCTGGGATAGACAATGTGGTAGCGGATGCACTTAGCCGCAAGTCCATGGGCAGTTTGGCTGATGTACAACCTGGTAAGAAGGACTTAGTTCGTGAAATTTATCAATTAGCCAGCCTTGGAGTCCGTTTGGCAGATTCTGGAGATACTGCAATTTCTGTTCGGGCGGTTGCTGAATCATCAATTATAGAAGAAGTAAAGCGGCGTCAGTTCGAAGATCCTATTCTGGTTCAGTACAGGAATGTAGCCCTTAATAAAGAAAAGACTCCGTTTGAAATTTCGCCTGAAGGGGTATTATTATATGAAGGCAGATTTTGTGTACCGGATGTTGCAGGCCTACGGCGGCAGATCATGGGCGAGGTGCATAATGCACGGTATTCCGTTCATCCTGGTTCCACTAAAATGTATCATGATCTCAGGTGTTTGTATTGGTGGGACGGTATGAAGAAAGATATTGCTGAGTTCGTTGGTCAGTGCCCAAATTGCCAGCAAGTTAAAATTGAACATCAGAAGCCCGGTGGATTATTACAGGAGATGGAAATTCCATCCTGGAAATGGGAAATGATTAATATGGATTTCGTTATTGGGTTACCGCGCACTCCACGCAGGTATGATTCTATTTGGGTTATTGTTGACAGATTGACGAAATCAGCCCATTTTCTCCCAGTCCGGACTACTTATTCGGCTGAGGACTATGCTAAATTATACATCAGAGAGATAGTCAGACTTCACGGGGTCCCTGTATCTATTATTACTGACCGAGGTGCCCAGTTTACGGCAAATTTCTGGAGGTCATTCCAGGAGGGATTAGGGACTCAGGTGAGCCTTAGTACAACATTTCATCCTCAGTCCGACGGGCAGGCCGAGCGCACTATTCAGACGCTGGAAGATATGTTGCGGGCCTGCGTTATTGATTTTAGGGGCAGCTGGGATGATCATTTGCCGCTTATTGAATTTGCTTATAATAATAGTTCTAATTCCAGCATTCAGATGGCACCGTACGAAGCACTTTACGGTAGAAAATGCAGATCTCCGATTGGTTGGTTCGACGTGGGCGAAACTAAATTAATTGGGCCAGATGTGATCCAGGAAGCAGTAGATAAAGTGAAACTTATTCGGGAGCGATTATATGCTGCACAGAGTCGACAGAAGGCATATGCCGACAGACGACGTCGACCATTAGAGTTCCAGATTGGCGACTGGGTATTTCTGAAAGTGTCGCCCATGAAGGGTGTTATGAGATTCGGTAAGAAGGGTAAGCTGAGTCCGCGGTATATCGGTCCATATCAGATCATTCGGAAGATAGGCGAGGTCGCCTATGAGCTAGACTTACCATCCGATTTGGAGGCAGTACACCCGGTATTCCATGTAGCCATGCTTCGGAAATGTATTGGTGATCCTTCCAGAATATTCCCAGTGGATGATATTCAGGTAACGGAGCATTTGTCTTACGAAGAGCAGCCTATAACTATTCTGGATCGACAGGTAAGGAGACTGCGCACTAAGGAAGTGCCTTCTGTTAAAGTCCTGTGGCGCAACAACAATCGGGAAGAAATGACCTGGGAGGCGGAGGATGAGATGAAGAAGAAATACCCCCACTTATTTCCTACGCCCACAGGTAATCTAAATTTTTAAGTTTGTTGTATTAATTGACGGATGAATTACGCGTGCTATCTATAAAAGAGACTCCCGTTATGCTTATAAGACTAATTTAACATTCGAGGACGAATGCTCTTAAGGGGGGGAGGATGTTATGTCCCGTGTTTTCGCATAATTGGAAATCTTAAAAATAATTAAGACTTGTATGTTATAAGGCAATATTTTTATTTTTGTTAATATGCCTATGTTGTTTGTGGAAATATTGGTGTGGGAGTATGGAGGAAGTCCAAGGGTAAAATTGGAATTTCGGAAATTAGTTTCGGAAATTACAAAACGAGAGTTTTAAAGAATTGGGCTCAATAAAATTAGAGAAAATTGAGGCCCAAACCACAAAGGTGGCCGGCCATGATTCATGGCTAGCCCAAGCCCACGAATTAAATAGGTCATGTGATTCTCAAGTGACCATTAATCAAGTAAGCATATTATATATACATGCTTATCTATAGAAAGTTCAAGAAGGAAAAAATCATCAAAACCATTGAAGAGCCAAGAAGGCCTCTCGGCCGAACCCCCCCTTCAACAAAAAAATAAAAATGAAATTCCAAGCTTTGATTCTAATCTTAAAATCTAGTTCTTCTCGTATTCGTAGTGTATGCAAGACGCTCTCCGACGTGATACAATTAGTTAAGCGAAAGAACCACGTTTGCGGCAAGTAGGAATTTCAAGAAAAAGGTAAGATTTCTATGTTTTTATGTTATGAAATGGGTATATATGCTATAGTGACTAGAGTTGCATGAAGATTATGGAATTGTGTTGTGCTTGTGAGTGGTCGTGTATGTGTGTGGGGTTGTGCATGGCCGTGTGTTGTACTATAGTGTAGGGGGAGATGGATTGGATCCTATTTGGTTCGCTAGTTGTGTCGTTGTTGCATTTATGACGTAAATAAAGGTTTAACGAAGAGAGTTGGCATTGAAGTTGGTTGTATGTTGATATGGGAAATTATGTGATTTTATATGATTTTTATATAATTGTGAAAGTAAGATTCTAAATGTGAATTATGGATATTGTTAATGAATTTGGAAGGAAACAATGTGAGTTAGTAGGTTCGTCGTAGTTGTTGACGTTTCGGATAGAATATGGAAAGTGGCGGATTGCTTGAATTCATGTATATTGCTTGGAATATTATTGGAATACGTTTGGATAATCTTGAATGAGAAAATGAATACGATAATGTTGATGTTAGTTTGATGTTGTGCAGTTCGAATGATAGTCGTCACTTTATGTAGAAAAGAAGAATATTGATGCTAGAACTCATTTTGTTGTGATTCTTGATTCATTTGGTATTGTTGGGTTGTTGTTGTTGAGATATTGAGCTGAGCTAAGCCTCGGGGATGTTATATGTATAGGGGAAGTGCTGCCGAAATTTCGGTAGACAAATATAAGTTAAATGAAATCTTGAAGTCTTGAAATTCCTAATTGGTAACTTTGAGCATTTGTAGATTCTGAGCGAAACGGGATTTGAGTTTTGACGGGCGTAAGACGCTTATAAGGTATGTAAGGCTACCCATTCCTTCTTTTGGCATGTCCTAGGCATACTAGGTTGACTTTTGAGCCCCGGAGGCAATTCTGTTCATGGAAATCCGAATTGGAAATCTAGTACTATTCATTCAATTGAATTGAATTATAAAACTCATATTTTGTTGAAAAGTAATCAAAGGTCCGAAATTTATGCAAATGTAACCGAATTGCTTCGAAACTTCCATGTATGATTCCATAGACCCCGAATGCCCGTAATTCATGTCCGCCACCTCGACTTGACCCGAGGTGGGCCCGCTAACCCCGAGATTCCTTTGTTTACTCTATTAGGCTCATTTTTGTATAACGTCGGCAAAGAATCTTTGTTATCAATTTGGCCATCATAAAATAATGTTTTGATTGCCATGATATTCTAAATTATATTTTGAGCTATAAATATCATTTTGGAAATACTATTGTGAAATGAGCCCCGTATTGACCGTTAAATTAACATATGATTTTGTTAAGTTTCAAAAGGTGTTTTAATATATAAATTGCATTGTTTGCTCACGACTCTGCTCGTGCCCTTATTATCACTTCGTTCACCGGTTCCCGGGTCGGCTATGGTTCGTGCACGCTATGATAAATTCGGTCGTATGCTGTGTTACGGTTCCCGAGACCTCGCCAGAGGGCCGGGTTCCGTTTGGAGTTATGCTGTGATATGGCTGGTGATATGTTATGATGATATGTGTATTCGGGGATGTACGGAGATTTGAACCTTCTGGTGTTATGTTGTGTGTGGCACCAGCGTCGGAGTGGTGACCACGTTCCTGAGCTTTTGCATGATTTTATCTGCATTATGTACATGTGTTTTCAGTACAGATTTTGATATACCGTTCAGTATTTCCCTTTTGTATCCTGTTTGTGTTCAGTTGTGGCTTATATTTCCGTACTCTATGCTTTACATACTCAGTACATCTTTCGTACTGACCCCCTTTCTTCGGGGGCTGCGTTTCATGCCCGCAGGTACAGACGCCGGTGATCCCATACTACACTTTCTGTTATTTCAGAGTGCTCCCCTTTGATCCGGAGCCCACTTCTGGTACATATATCTTTTGTTATGTATATGTTATTGTACAATTGACTATTTGGGGTACGGCGGGGCCCTGTCCCGTCATATGTCTTTGTTCTGATGTATAGAGGCCTGTAGTCATATATGTGGGTCGAGGGTCGTATGTGTGTCTGTTTTGGCTACGATCTGTGTCTTGATGCGGTCCGTCTGTTATGGTGGCCAAGATGGCCCTTATGATTATATTTGTACATATGACCGCCGATGTGCATTCCGCCGCTCCCTTCTGTTCTGATATGATATTGTGGTACGCGTGACCGCTTAAGACAAGTTTTGATTTAAACTATGTTTAAAACGGCTATTATGAAATTTGAGCTAAGTTTGGGTTTGATAACTAGATATGTGAATCGGTCTGGGTTCCCAAGCAGGGTGCCAATCGCGGCCTACGGGGCTGGGTCGTGACAAAAGTGGTATCAGAGCAGTTGTCCTCGGAATGTCTACAGGCCGTGTCTCGTAGATTCTTGTTTATCGGTGTGTTGTGCACCACATCTATGACCAGCAGGCTACAGTGCATTTAGGGTGTTACCTTTCTTTGAAATCTTAGATCGTGCGATAGAGCTGTGCTATTAGGACGATTCTGATCTGATTTGATATTATGTTTGCAGTGATGCCTCCGAAGAAGGCAACGGCGGCCCAGAAGGGCAAGGCAGGGATAGCAGGGACCAGTCAGGCACATCGAGTTACCCGGGCTCGTGTTTATGATTTGCCCGAGGTTGTGCCCCATTCAGAGGGATCCGCTACACCACCACCGGTAGAGCCCGGAGCAGGTCCATCAGTAGCTCCAGGGGCCCGAGTACCCGTACCCGAGCCTCCAGCTCCTCAGCCAGGGGCGGAGGACAGGACGCTGAGAGAGGTTGTGTAGTTATTGACCACGTTGGTAGCGGGGCAGGCTCGCAAACGCGGGCGGAGAGATGACGATGATGATGACAGGCGTGATAGCCTGAGGGTTCGAGAGTTTCTATTATGTGGCCCCCCAGAGTTTTTCGGGTCTAAGCCCGACGAGGACCCCCACGACATTATTCGGGGGATGCGGCGCTCATTAGATTTGGTCAGGGCTTCAGAGACCGAGTTTGTCGAGTTGGCCGCGCACAGATTGCGGGATGTTGCTGCTAATTGGTACGAGTCCTGGGAGCTATCAAGGGGTGAAGGTGCTTCCCCAGCTACTTGGGACGAGTTCGTGGCTGCTTTTACCCGCCACCTTTTGCCCCCAGAGTTACGGCGGGCGCAGGTTGACCGATTTTTGCATCTGCAGCAGAGGGGTCGAAGAGTTCGTGAGTATAATACGGAGTTTGATTCTTTGGCCCGGTATGCACCTGCCATAGTGGCAGATATGGCCGATCGGATGCACAGGTACGTGTTGGGGTTCGACCGCTACTTGATCGATGGTTGTATGGCGGTGGCATTGCAGACATACATGGATATCGCCCGACTGTAGGCTTATGCTCTGGGTATGGAGGACCGACATAGGGCCGATTATTCCAGTAGAGATCGGGACAGGAGGCCGCCCAAGAGGGCCAGGTCTGCAGGATATTCTGGAGATCCTCGAGGCGGACAGCCTCAGCAGCAGCAGTCAAGCAGATGTTTTCCTCCGTCAGGCCGGGGTACACAGTCTGCCGGCAGGAGATTTGATGGTGCAGGATCGTCTGGGGCCGGCAGAGCTCCAGAGCGCCAAGTTCACAGATAGCCAGATGTCCCAGCCAGCCCAGACCACCCAGGCCCCGTTGTTCTCATTGCGGGAAATCACATCCAGGGGAGTGTTACCGAGTTACTGGGGCCTATTTTTCATGCGGCGGTCAGGGCCATATTATGCGAGATTGTCCATTGGCAAGCGGTTCGGGTAGTGTAGCTCAGCCGACGGGATCAGCCGTTGGGTCATCAGCTGCTCCATCAGTTGTACGCCCTGCAGGGCGAGGTATGCCGGCACCGGCGGGACGCGGTCGAGGCCGTGGCAGCGCTTGAGGTTCTAGCGGTCCCTGGAACCGCATATACACATTGGCCAGCCGCCAGGATCAGGAGGCTTCACCGAATGTCATCACAGGTACATTACTGGTTTTCTCCCGATCTGTATATGCACTGATTGATCCTGGTTCTACTTTGTCATATATTTCCCCGATCGTTGCTAGTAAAATTGGGAAAGTGTCTGAGCCTATAGAGCCATTTGAAGTAGCTACACCGGTTGGGGACTGTATTATAGCGAGGCAGGTATATAGGGATTGTTCTGTGACTATATATGATCGCTGCACTAAAGCTGATTTGGTAGAGTTAGATATGCTGGAATTCGATGTCATTATGGGCATGGACTGGTTAGCTTCCTTTTATGCTAATGTTGACTGCCAGAAAAAGGTAGTCCGTTTTCAGTTTCCAGGGGAACCAGTTATAGAGTGGTTCGGGTCTACAGCATCGCCGAGGGGTAAGTTTATTTCGTACCTCAAGGCTAAGAAGATTATTCAGAAAGCTTATATCTATCATTTGGTTCGGGTGCACGATACTACAGCCGAGACACCTACTCTTCAGTCTGTTCCGGTTGTTAACGAATTCCCAGATGTGTTTCCAGATGAGCTTCCGGGTCTTCCGCCTGAACGAGAGATAGATTTCACAATAGAGTTGTTGGCGGATACGCAGCCTATATCTATTCCTCCGTGCAGAATGGCACCGGCTGAATTGAAGGAATTGAAAGAGCAGCTGAAAGATCTGTTGGATAAAGGCTTTATCAGACCCAACACATCACCCTGGGGAGCGCTAGTATTATTTGTAAGAAAGAAAGATGGGTCACTGCGAATGTGTATTGATTATCGACAATTAAATAAGGTGACTATAAAGAATAAATATCCCCTCCCCCGGATTGATGATTTGTTTGATCAGTTGCAAGGTTCCAAATATTTTTCAAAGATAGATTTGCGCTCGGGTTATCATCAGGTGTGAGTACGAGAATCAGATATCCCGAAGACTGCTTTCAGGACCCGGTACGGGCATTATGAATTCAGAGTGATGTCTTTCGGGCTGACTAATGTTCCAGCGGTATTCATGGATCTGATGAATCGGGTATTTCGGCCTTTTCTGGACATGTTCGTGATTGTGTTTATCGATGATATTTTGATTTATTCACGATCAGCAGAGGAGCATTCAGATCATTTGAAAACAGTACTTGGCATTCTTCGGCAACAGGAATTATATGCTAAATTTTCCAAATGTGAATTCTGGTTAACGTCTGTGGCATTCTTGGGGCATATTGTTGGAGCAGATGGTATTCGGGTCGATACGCAGAAGATTGAAGCTGTACAGAATTGGCCCAGGCCTACTACACCGACAGAGGTACACAGTTTTCTGGGTTAGCCGGATATTATCGAAGGTTCGTGGAGAATGTTTCTTCTATAGCAGCACCGCTGACGAAGCTTACTCTGAAAGCAGCGAAATTTCAGTGGACTGGTGCCTGCGAGCGCAGCTTCCAGACGTTGAAAGAAAAATTAATTACAGCACCAGTATTAGCTCTTCCAGAAGGATCAGACGGGTATGTTGTCTATTGTGATGCCTCTGGTATTGGGATAGGTTGCGTATTGATGCAGCACGGTCGAGTCATAGCCTATGCTTCTCGGCAGCTAAGACCGCACGAGAAAAATTATCCCACTCATGATCTTGAGTTGGCCGCGGTGATTCATGATTTGAAGATTTGGCGGCATTACTTATATGGGGTCCACGTTGATATTTATACGGACCATAAGAGTCTCCAGTATATTTTTAAACAGAAAGAACTAAATTTGCGGCAGAGAAGATGGCTTGAATTATTGAAAGATTATGACGTTGATATTCTGTACCATCCTGGGATAGACAATGTGGTAGCGGATGCACTTAGCCGCAAGTCCATGGGCAGTTTGGCTGATGTACAACCTGGTAAGAAGGACTTAGTTCGTGAAATTTATCAATTAGCCAGCCTTGGAGTCCGTTTGGCAGATTCTGGAGATACTGCAATTTCTGTTCGGGCGGTTGCTGAATCATCAATTATAGAAGAAGTAAAGCGGCGTCAGTTCGAAGATCCTATTCTGGTTCAGTACAGGAATGTAGCCCTTAATAAAGAAAAGACTCCGTTTGAAATTTCGCCTGAAGGGGTATTATTATATGAAGGCAGATTTTGTGTACCGGATGTTGCAGGCCTACGGCGGCAGATCATGGGCGAGGTGCATAATGCACGGTATTCCGTTCATCCTGGTTCCACTAAAATGTATCATGATCTCAGGTGTTTGTATTGGTGGGACGGTATGAAGAAAGATATTGTTGAGTTCGTTGGTCAGTGCCCAAATTGCCAGCAAGTTAAAATTGAACATCAGAAGCCCGGTGGATTATTACAGGAGATGGAAATTCCATCCTGGAAATGGGAAATGATTAATATGGATTTCGTTATTGGGTTACCGCGCACTCCACGCAGGTATGATTCTATTTGGGTTATTGTTGACAGATTGACGAAATCAGCCCATTTTCTCCCAGTCCGGACTACTTATTCGGCTGAGGACTATGCTAAATTATACATCAGAGAGATAGTCAGACTTCACGGGGTCCCTGTATCTATTATTACTGACCGAGGTGCCCAGTTTACGGCAAATTTCTGGAGGTCATTCCAGGAGGGATTAGGGACTCAGGTGAGCCTTAGTACAACATTTCATCCTCAGTCCGACGGGCAGGCCGAGCGCACTATTCAGACGCTGGAAGATATGTTGCGGGCCTGCGTTATTGATTTTAGGGGCAGCTGGGATGATCATTTGCCGCTTATTGAATTTGCTTATAATAATAGTTCTAATTCCAGCATTCAGATGGCACCGTACGAAGCACTTTACGGTAGAAAATGCAGATCTCCGATTGGTTTGTTCGACGTGGGCGAAACTATATTAATTGGGCCAGATGTGATCCAGGAAGCAGTAGATAAAGTGAAACTTATTCGGGAGCGATTATTGGCTGCACATAGTCGACAGAAGGCATATGCTGACAGACGACGTCGACCATTAGAGTTCCAGATTGGCGACTGGGTATTTCTGAAAGTGTCGCCCATGAAGGGTGTTATGAGATTCGGTAAGAAGGGTAAGCTGAGTCCGCGGTATATTGGTCCATATCAGATCATTCGGAAGATAGGCGAGGTCGCCTATGAGCTAGACTTACCATCCGATTTGCAGGCAGTACACCCGGTATTCCATGTATCCATGCTTCAGAAATGTATTGGTGATCCTTCCAGAATATTCCCAGTGGATGATATTCAGGTAACAGAGCATTTGTCTTACGAAGAGCAGCCTATAACTATTCTGGATCGACAGGTAAGGAGACTGCGCACTAAGGAAGTGCCATCTGTTAAAGTCCTGTGGCGCAACAACAATCGGGAAGAAATGACCTGGGAGGCGGAGGATGAGATGAAGAAGAAATACCCCCACTTATTTCCTACGCCCACAGGTAATCTAAATTTTTAAGTTTGTTGTATTAATTGACGGATGAATTACGCGTGCTATCTATAAAAGAGACTCCCGTTATGCTTATAAGACTAATTTAACATTCGGGGACGAATGTTCTTAAGGGGGGGAGGATCTTATGTCCCGTGTTTTCGCATAATTGGAAATCTTAAAAATAATTAAGACTTGTATGTTATAAGGCAATATTTTGATTTTTGTTAATATGCCTATGTTGTTTGTGGAAATATTGGTGTGGTAGTATGGAGGAAGTCCAATTGGAATTTCGGAAATTAGTTTCGGAAATTACAAAACGAGAGTTTTAACGAATTGGGCTCAATAAAATTAGAGAAAATTGAGGCCCAAACCACAAAGGTGGCCGGCCATGATTCATGGCTAGCCCAAGCCCATGAATTAAATAGGTCCTGTGATTCTCATGTGACCATTAATCAAGTAAGCATATTATATATACATGCTTATCTATAGAAAGTTCAAGAAGGAAAAAATCATCAAAACCATTGAAGAGCCAAGAAGGCCTCTCGGCCGAACCCCCCTTCAACAAAAAAATAAAAATAAAATTCCAAGCTTTGATTCTAATCTTAAAATCTTGTTCTTCTCGTATTCGTAGTGTATGCAAGACGCTCTCCGACGTGATACAATTAGTTAAGCGAAAGAACCACGTTTGCGGCAAGTCGGAATTTCAAGAAAAAGGTAAGATTTCTATGGTTTTATGTTATGAAATGGGTATATATACTATAGTGACTAGAGTTGCATGAAGATTATGGAATTGTGTTGTGCTTGTGAGTGGCCGTGTATGTGTGTGGGGTTGTGCATGGCCGTGTGTTGTACTATAGTGTAGGGGGGGATGGATTGGATCCTATTTGGTTCGCTAGTTGTGTCGTTGTGGCATTTATGACGTAAATAAAGGTTTAACGAAGAGAGTTGGCATTGAAGTTGGTTGTATGTTGATATGGGAAATTATGTGATTTTATATGATTTTTATATAATTGTGAAAGTAAGATTCTAAATGTGAATTATGGATATTGTTAATGAATTTGGAAGCAAAACAATGTTAGTTAGTAGGTTCGTCGTAGTTGTTGACGTTTCGGATAGAATATGGAAAGTGGCAGATTGCTTGAATTCATGTATATTGCTTGGAATATTATTGGAATACGTTTGGATAATCTCGAATGAGAAAATGAATACGATAATGTTGATGTTAGTTTGATGTTGTGCAGTTCGAATGATAGTCGTCACTTTATGTAGAAAAGAAGAATATTGATGCTAGAACTCATTTTGTTGTGATTCTTGATTCATTTGGTATTGTTGGGTTGTTGTTGTTGAGATATTGAGCCGAGCTAAGCCCCGGGGATGTTATATGTATAGGGGAAGTGCTGCCGAAATTTCGGTAGACAAATATAAGTTAAATGAAATCTTGAAGTCTTGAAATTCCTAATTGGTAACTTTGACCATTTGTAGATTCTGAGCGAAACGGGATTTGAGTTTTGACGGGCGTAAGACGCTTATAAGGTATGTAAGGCTACCCATTCCTTCTTTTAGCATGTCCTAGGCATACTAGGTCGACTTTTGAGCCCCGGAGGCAATTCTGTTCATGGAAATCCGAATTGGAAATCGAGTACTATTCATTTAATTGAATTGAATTATAAAACTCATATTTTGTTGAAAAGTAATCAAAGGTTCGAAATTTATGCAAATATAACTGAATCGCTTCGAAACTTCCATGTATGATTCCATAGACCCCGAATGCCCGTAATTCATGTCCGCCACCTCGACTTGACCCGAGGTGGGCCCGCTAACCCCGAGATTCCTTTGTTTACTCTATTAGGCTCATTTTTGTATAACGTCGACAAAGAATCTTTGTTATCAATTTGGCCATCATAAAATAATGTTTTGATTGCCATGATATTCTAAATTATATTTTGAGCTATAAATATCATTTTGGAAATACTATTGTGAAATGAGCCCCGTATTGACCGTTAAATTAACATATGATTTTCTTAAGTTTCAAAAGGTTTTTTAATATATAAATTGCAGTGTTTGCTCACGACTCTGCTCGTGCCCTTATTATGACTTCGTTCACCGGTTCCCGGGCCGGCTATGGTTCGTGCGCGCTATGATAAATTCGGCCGTATGCTGTGTTACGGTTCCCGAGACCTCGCCATAGGGTCGGGTTCCGTTTGGAGTTATGCTGTGATATGGCTGGTGATATGTTATGATGATATGTGTATTCGGGGATGTACGGAGATTTGAACCTTCTGGTGTTATGCTGTGTGTGGCACCAGCGTCGGAGTGGTGACCACGTTCCTGAGCTTTTGCATGATTTTATCTGCATTATGTACATATGTTTTCAGTACAGATTTTGATATACCGTTCAGTATTTCCCTTTTGTATCCTGTTTGTGTTCAGTTGTGGCTTATATTTCCGTACTCTATGCTTTACATACTCAGTACATCTTTCGTACTGACCCCCTTTCTTCGGGGGCTGCGTTTCATGCCCGCAGGTACAGACGCCGGTGATCCCACACTGTAGGCTCCACTTTCTGTTATTTCAGAGTGCTCCCCTTTGATCCAGAGCCCACTTCTGGTACATATATCTTTTGTTATGTATATGTTATTGTACAGTTGACTATTTGGGGTACGGCGGGGCCCTGTCCCGTCATATGTCTTTGTTTTGATGTATAGAGGCCTGTAGTCATATATGTGGGTCGAGGGTCCTATGTGTGTCTGTTTTGGCTACGATCTGTTTCTTGATGCGGTCCGTCTGTTATGGTGGCCAAGATGGCCCTTATGATTATATTTGTACATATGACCGGGGATGTGCGAATTCGCCGCTCCCTTCTGTTCTGATATGATATTGTGGTACGCGTGACCGCTTAAGACAAGTTTTTGATTTAAACTATGTTTAAAACGGCTATTATGAAATTTGAGCTAAGTTTGGGTTTGATAACTGGATATGTGAATCGGTCTAGGTGCCCAAGCAGGGTGCCAGTCGCGGCCCACGGGGCTGGGTCGTGACACAAATAACCACAATTAAGACTTTGACAAAGGGCTTCACGTCACAAGAGGGGCAGTTCATGACAGATTAGCAAAGTATAGGACTTCTAACTGTAATCACAAGCACATATTACAAGTAAACTACCCACATTCATCTAAATCAACACATAGACTGTCAAGACCCAAACCGATGAGTCGTGACGAGCGTCTGACCTCTAGCGACTAAACACCGCTATACTCATATCTGAATCTTACTAAACATCAAGGGCCCTTAATGGCATAAACTGATCTCATAAAAGGAAATATCAAAACTCTGTACAATATGCATATATACACAAAATGCGGAAGAAGAGTGCTAGCCAGCTGGGCTGCTACATATACTGTACACAAAAGAATAGAAGCCGACAAGGCTACATCGTCTGACTACTACATACAATTGTCTACAGACCTCTATTGGAATGAAAGCAGTAGAAAGGACGGGACAGGGTCCCGTCATACCCATATGCATACACATCTCAAAAGGGTGGCATACCAAAACTGACTACAGCTCCGGATCAAAAGGAGCATACTGACCACTGCTAGATCTAGAGGTCCTACTGAGCTGGACCACCTGTCTGTCTACCTGTACCTGCGGGCATGAACGCAGCCCCGTAGCAACGGGGAGTAAGTATGAATAATGTACTGAGTATGTAAGGCATAAAAACAACATATGTATATATACAAGAGTCATGAATAAGATCTAAACTCATAAGCTGAAATGACTATCTGCATGTACTTGTATGAACTAGTATCATCATGTATCTGCATAAATCTATGTAACTGACAATGCCACTATGGGTGCCTAACATGCATGCTCATGCCTATCAATGAAGGTCGTACATCTATATAACGCCTGATATATGTGTGCATATAACGCCTGTCTATTTTCTCATATCATAGCGGCCACTCTGCGACCATCATCATATACATTGCTGCGGTACTTGCAGCCTGATTCTCATATCATCACCATAATGGTAATGCGTATATAATGCCTCTATCTCTTCTCATACTTTACATATATCTAATATTCGCGTATATAACGCCTTCTAGTCACGGGTCAATGTACATAGATATATAATGAATGTAATGCATGAATAAACTGTATGCATAGTACATAAAACTGGACCCATGAACCGAAGGGTCACTCATAAACTAGATGCATGAACATAAAAAACTGAAGGACTTCTAATGCTTCTAAGAGTAGAGTAATATGGAAGTCCGCTTACTCGTTTGTCGGTTCATATCATAAGATCATGCTAAAATAAGGAAAGGATAGCCTTAACATACCTTGACGTATATCAAATTGTCCAACTTCTACCTCTCGAACTTGCAAGTCTACAATCAAGATAACGAAGGCCTTAATTAGACCATTTACTTCGCTTACTTGTTGCTCCCAAACGCACACGCAAATATACGTGGTCGTACAAGTAATATAGACTGTTAAGTCCAGATATCGATCCCACAGAGACTTAGATTCTACTGTTAAACTAATTCAAATTCGAATGAAACTATTCAAGAAAGTGAAAATCAAGATTGTTTGTGGTACTAAACTAAAATTGAAAAGTAAACAATTTGTGATGGGTGTTTTTATGACTGGGACTACGTTGACAAAGATTGTAAGAAATTTCAGATGAGAGAAAGATCTAGGGTTATGGCGTTCTACAATCCAGATGATCTTCAGACAATTCCACCTATTTTATTTCCTGGGTTACTAGTTGACGGGTTAATTATGCTTTATGATATTCTCTCGAACTACTCACAAGCCTGTAGTTGTTACTTTAATGCCTATATCTCTATGGTCATTAGATGTAACAAGAACGCCTTTATTTTACCGTATTCAACTAAGTAGGGCTAAAGGGTATATCTCTATCCTCAGTAGCGAAATGATGAAATCGAACAAACTCTATTTATTCTTATTACGTACGTGAATTCCCTTTCTCAAGTTCAATCCACGCACCACAGATAGTGTCTAACTATTGGCCAGATAATCAAACAATTAAAACCAAGAATAAATAAGCAACCCACAATATGGAAAATCAATAGATAATAATCGTCATCCAATCAACTTTCAAGTCTTTCGCCACAACCCTAGAACTAGGAGATTTAGCTACTCATGATTCGATCATAGGCAAAAGAAGCTATGAATAAACTAGGGTTGAAAAAGATGAAAAATAAAATAACCTAGAGAAATAAAAAGGAGAACGGTGGCTTACAAATCCTTGAATAATCCCAGAATACCGTTCTCGGCTATAAAAACGTGTATATATAGGCTAGGGTAAAAATAATAAATAAGGAATCCAAATCCTAGTCTAATCGGGAAAACGTCCGCAGAGTCCCTCTTTCCTTCCGCATCGCGGAAGGATCGCCCAATGGTCTGTAGCTTCACGCCTTCTTTACGCGATGCGGATCGATCGCCTGACTTTCTGGAGCTTCTCGCAATCCTTCCGCGATGCTGAAGGAAGGCGAGGATCTGCAGTCGATTAACTCTCCTTTTAGTTCGTCCTTTGCGGTCATCGACTCGTCACCTCAGCCAATCGACATATGCTACGAAATCCAATCATTTCAAGCACATTTTCCATCGCTTGTCGTCATCGTACCTATACATATGAAATGTAACGACAAAATTTCAAATACGACGGTTTCGTCATGAATTAAGCGATAACAGTCATAAGAAGAAGTTGTAATACGACACAAAACATGATATTTGTGCCAAATATCACCACCCCCCACTTAGACTTTGCTCGCCCTCGAGCAGACACAAACCAATTGACTACACTTCTAGCTCACTCATTCAAACAGGTCTGCAACGGGATTCGGCTAGTATGGCTAACTCGTGAAGAAAAATTTTCAAATACAAACCCACGACCCAGATTGCGAAAGCCATGCCAAAGGTTTTAAAAGCCTCAGTTTCAGCAACAAGTACTTCTTTTCAAAGAAAACATTTCGAATTTCAAAACAGTTGACTCAACGACACCACTTTAACGCATATAGGCAACCTTATGATCAAGAAATCAACACTTCACCTCTCTATTGCTAATTATGTGCCCTCACCACAACAAAATAGTCCATATCTCATCAAGAATCATATGTTTAACTCAATGGACCTGAAATCAATAAATACACTCACTCTCACAAAGAACGTCACATGTAATGTACGACATACCATATGCTTGCCCGTAGTGTAACCACTCTACCAATACAAGTAAGACGAACCTAGAATCAAGTAGCACTTCGAGGGTTGTAATGTAGGCTACGGGACGGGTAGGAATTATTTGGATAATAGTGACTAACCTCCCTAAGCACTTTAATACTTATACATTTGTCATTCTTGCACGATTTCTTTATTAGCCCTTATTCAACACCAACCAACCTTTAAATTTCTCCCAATTCACCCCATTTTCTTTGTTTAAGCACCACTCTTTTTAAAATCACACAAGTTAGAAGGGAAACTTTTTCGCTACATTTTTTTCTGTCTTTTTCAGATTTTTTTTTCAATTCCCAACTAACACGTGAATTAGTTCTGTTCATTCGGTGCTCCCATTGTCTTCCTAGATTACAGTTAACAACCATTTCCCCTCTTTTCGCCTCCCAACTCCCATTATGCATGTAATTAGATTAAAGTGCTTCTAGAGTGTTTTGGATCAAACATTGAGTGTTATAGAACAAAGGGGTAAGGTTAATTAACTGCTATCAAAGAAAAGGCTAAAGGCTCAAAGGGGTTAACTAGGGTGTCATTTGCACGCTGGTAGGATAAATGTTTAGGCTTTTTAGTGACTAACCAAAGAAACGCCTCTATCACTTTCTAGGCTCAACCCAACTTCATTTCGCTTTGTGAACACACAGGGCAAGTTCTAGATGTCAACACCAAACATGGATTCAAAAACGAAACCTTACTCACACATGGCACACAATTAACGCAAGAGGGATCTGGTTGTCCCTCGAATCAAACAACAATGACAGTCAACAATGCTAAGTGGGTCATACGAGTCAACACAACAACCATTTTCAAGTACTTCCAAGAAAAGTGATACAATTTCACGGCATGCTTTCTCACAACATTTCAAGGTCACTCAGATGCCAATACTTCACCTATCCCGTGCTCCTAGCATTTGAATACACCTAGCCTACGGACTAATTTTCCCTCAAGCAGGTTGTTATCCACCCATCATAAGGAACATCCCTTCTTATGACTATAAAAGAAAAAATCTACCTACACCCGGTTCAAAGGCCCACCCTCAGGAAAGAACCGAGGCCATAAGAAAACCAAAGGGGGTGGATGATGAATGCCTACTAATGGGGGACTTACGAAATTATCAAAGAAAAATAAAGAAAAATAAAATCTTTTTGAAATTTTCCACTTTTTCTATATATTTTTTTTCGACACTAAGATGTAAAACGAAAAAAAAAAAACCTAAGGCATACTAATCATCATCCGCAACCTCAAAACATGTTGTTACAAACCAGGGACGTATTTTCCCACCCCACACGTAAAACTATGCAATGCCCTCAATGCATGTATATTTGAAATCAAATAACGCTCCAGCAACGTAAGAAATACTCCCTGGGGCCCACTAGGGCCTAGGTAGCAACATGTTCTCATCATCAAGGGGCGAATGACCCCACACTTAAAACTCTGGCATGCTCCTCAGCTTTCAACTTTGGGTACTCAGACTTCCCCTAATCGTCATGGCATGACATGAATCAACTTTTTCCTCCACCTCGAACTTATGAATTTCACCCCTAATTTTGCATCCAATTTTCTATCACTCTTCTAGGGCGGTGGTGTGAAAATAAAAGAACCAATCAATAGATATCGTTTCTTGAACTTCTTGGCCCTTAAGTGAGGAATGTCGCTTTGTCTTTTCGGTGTGGCAAATTTCAGGATGTAAGGCTCTTGTTTCTCATCTCTACAATTCTTCATCGGCGTGGAGGGCTCGATTTCCATGTCGCCAACCAAACATAATGTAGAAATGTGTTTAGAATGAGGACCAACACGCCCCAACTCTAAAACTGCATTATTTTTTACATCCTCACTTTTGTACACTTCCTCAACAATGACATCATCAACAAAGATCCGATCGAATGGTTGGAGTTCCTCTATCTGCTCCACATGCAGGCCACTATCCAAGGTAATATGTAGTTGGGCATCAGACACCTCAACCTTTTTATTCATTTGTGCCTGCAAGCCATGGATATCTGAGCCAAATTGGTCTATCTCTTATCCGAGCTCAGTTCTACCTTCTATCAGTTGTGTAGCCATGTTTGTAAGACCATCACGGAGAAACCCATGAAATTTCATTTGTTGAGCTTGTTCTGTTAGCCAAGATTGACTCACTATCTCTGCTTCTTCAAAGCTATCTACTTGTGGGAACTCGCTCTCTTCTTCTGTTTGAGGTCCGTCTTGAGTATTGGCTAAGCCTATAACTTGTAGATCATTACAAGTTTCTGCCTGCATCTCTGTGAGGTTTGCACGAATCCTCTCTATGGCTTTCCACATTTCTGCATTTTGCTCTCTCATTAATGCATCATGCTCCATCATTTTCTCCCCTATTTGCTTCATCATATCGCTAACCTGAGCTAGACTTTCCGCATCCTCCACTTCGTTACTACTGTCTACATCACAAATAACAGGAGAATCATAATATGGGCTCGGGGATGGGGAGTGATAGTTAGGACAACCATTCCAATGACCGTCTTGACCACTACATATATTACAAATATTCCACTCAAAAGATTGGGAAGGTGCACACAACCCATTCCCGGAAATATTTTGACAGTGTTGCCACAAGTGGGGTCCCCCACAAATCAAACAAGGATCACCAAAATAGGAACAACCAATATTCGACCAATTTTTACTCCAAGATGCCATATCAAGCAAACTAACCAAAATATTAAATTAAAAATAAAATAAAATAAAATAATAATAAATAAATAAAAACTTGAATAGAAATTCTAAAATCCAAATTAGAAAAACAGTAATATTGCTAAGTCCCCGGCAACGGCGCCAAAAACTTGTTGCTCCCAAACGCACACGCAAGTATACGTGGTCGTCCAAGTAATATAGACTGTTAAGTCCAGATATCGATCCCACAGAGACTTAGATTCTACTGTTAAACTAATTCAAATTTGAATGAAACTATTCAAGAACGTGAAATTCAAGATTGTTTGTGGTACTAAACTAAAATTGAAAAGTAAACAATTTGTGATGGGTGTTTTTATGACTGGGACTATGTTGACAAAGATTGTAAGAAATTTCAGATGAGAGAAAGATCTAGGGTTATGGCGTTCGACAATCCAGATGATCTTCAGACAATTCCACCTATTTTATTTCCTGGGTTACTAGTTGACGGGTTAATTATGCTTTATGATATTCTCTCGAACTACTTACAAGCCTGTAGATGTTACTTTAATGCCTATATCTCTATGGTCATTAGATGTAACAAGAACACCTTTATTTTATCGTATTCAACTAAGTAGGGCTAAAGGGTATATCTCTATCCTCAGTAGCGAAACGATGAAATCGAACAAACTCTATTTATTCTTATTACGTACGTGAATTCCCTTTCTCAAGTTCAATCCACGCACCACAGATAGTGTCTAACTATTGGCCAGATAATCAAACAATTAAAACCAAGAATAAATAAGCAACCCACAATATGAAAAATCAATAGATAATAATCGTCATCCAATCAACTTTCAAGTCTTTCGCCACAACCCTAGAACTAGGAGATTTAGCTACTCATGATTCGATCATAGGCAAAAGAAGCTATGAATAAACTAGGGTTGAAAAAGATGAAAAATAAAATAACCTAGAGAAATAAAAAGGAGAACGGTGGCTTACAAATCCTTGAATAATCCCAGAATACCGTTCTCGGCTATAAAAACGTGTATATATAGGCTAGGGTAAAATTAATAAATAAGGAATCCAAATCCTAGTCTAATCGGGAAAACGTCCGCAGAGTCCCGCTTTCCTTCTGCATCGCGGAAGGATCGCGCAATGGTCTGTAGCTTCACGCCTTCTTCACACGATGCAGATCGATCGCTTGACTTTCTAGAGCTTCTCGCAATCCTTCCGCGATGCTGAAGGAAGGCGAGGATCTGCAGTCGATTAACTCTCCTTTTAGTTCGTCCTTTGCGGTCATCGACTCGTCACCTCAGCCAATCGACATATGCTACGAATTCCAATCATTTCAAGCACATTTTCCATCGTTTGTCGTCATCGTACCTATACGTATGAAATGTAACGACATAAGTTCAAATACGACGGTTTCGTCATGAATTAAGCGATAACAGTCATAAGAAGAAGTTGTAATACGACACAAAACATGATATTTGTGCCAAATATCACTTACTAACCATTTTAAATACGGATAGAGCTTAACAAATTATGGGCAATATTTCCCTCATAAGCTTAACAACCCTTCAATTTCCCATTCACTCCAATATCAACCATAACAATAATAACAACACTTATATATCAAAAACATACTCAAATCTACCCCCAATTAGCTCTTAAAATAACCCCAAGTCACTATCTTGTCCTTCATCAACATACCACTTCCCCAAATACCTTCTCTTTACTTAAATCGCTAAAACTTTTGATAATAAACTCAAATACAAGGGTAGAAATCATTTACATACCTTGAGAGGTCAAAACTACAAAGAATCACTTCAGCCCCAACTCCCTAAGCTTCACAACCTTGAAGAAACCCTAGGAGCAACCTTCTCCTTCACAAGCTCGGGTTTACGGGGTCCGGGTCTTGTCCAATCTTCACTAACATGATGGGAAATATTGGGAGAGAATATGTTAGGTTTTTTCTGATTTGGAAAGGAGAAACAATATGAAATAGGTTCGTGAGCCACATATTTATACTCGGAATTAAAAAGGCTACAACGGTCCTGTTCGACGAGCGGGTCGATAGCCCGTCGACGTGTCGATGGTCCGTCGACATGCTTCGTCAACCTGTGCCTGCAGATGCAACGCTGCGGGACCCTATCGATGCCGCACATCAACGGTCTGTCGACCATTTCGACGACTTGTCGACGATGACTGGTGTCCTACAGATTTTTTTTTATTCAGCTCAGATCGCGTTGATTCGATTCGTTCAACTTGTAACTCTGTAAATTTCTAGGAATATCTGCTAGTACCCTTGTACACATGATAAGGCACTTTCTATCTCCAAAACTCAGACACGAATCTCAATTCCAAGGGCATACCCGACTAGGAATCCATAGGTTCTACTACCACGAAAATGAGGGGTGTAACATAGGTTGTCTTATCTTTTTTAAAATAAGTTGAACTTCCCTATGTTGACTCTACTTAGGATCATAATCAATGAACTTACAAAGCATTCAAGAAGGAAGGAAAAGGGAAAGGGATTTTCAAAGCATTTCACACACACTTCCTTATAATAAAAATAGAACCTTAAGATAACATGATCAAGCAAAACCAATAGGTGGTTCAACCAGCCTACCTCTTAAAAGAATTTCACCATAACATTTACACTAATTCCTAATGTGTTTGCATCAAGTAAAACACATGTTAAGCATAGAACCAAATAAGGCACACTTAGCAAATACGCACCATCATTAAATGACATTAAACCATACCTAACTTATAAACACACTTAAACTAGGCGGAATACTAAATAACAAAATGAAATGAATTAAAGTTTACCTTTTGTGTGCTCTGCCAAGAAAAGAACGGATTTGGGAGCCTTTGTACTTCCAAACCTCAGCAACCCAGCCACACACGAAAAATAAATGAAGTAAGGACCAATATTTTAACTAAAAATCCAACTATTTAGTCTAGGTTTTAAAATTCTTTTTACCAAGAAGTTATTTCAAAAAATCTGAGTTTTTCAACTTCTTTCACTATTACACCCCGTATCTTCAAAGAAGCACTTATCAAATTTGAAACATAAGTATGTTGAGTTATGGTTAAGTAAAACCACTTTGGAATGTAAGAAGAAAGCATTATTAAGTATATTTAATGAGTGAAGAAGTTACAAAAGGTATACCGGGAGGTTTTATAAGGAAATGAGTGGAATAAATGGAGTAGTCCGACTTTGGAGAAAGGATGGGTAAAGTTTTATGTGAAAAATTTTATCCAACTTGAGGGATGAATATCTCTTAGCATATGAAGTGTTTTGAAGTGAAACAAGAAGCCTAAAATGAATTTCGTCGAGTCTAGTTTCCAACGAAACAAACCGCTCGTCGATAGGACATCAGATTAGAGAATTATGGACGTTACAAGTTCTACTGACAGAGTAGAAACGCGTGCTACAGTGACTGCTACAGTGACTGCTACAGTGACCCCAACCCGAATTTGACCCCCTATATAAAGGGTAAAACCCCTTTTTTCACCAGATATTTTCCCAGGAAAACTCAGAAAATAGATGAGGGTGTGAGGATATCAAAAATTGAGTGATTTTTAAAGTGGCGAAATATTAGTTTAGGTTTGGATAGCGCACAGTTGTGATTGTGATATCATTTTACGGTGGATTTGGTTTGGATTCTAGGCGTACAAGGAAAATTATTATCGTGTTAGCAAGATAGAGGTATGAATCTCGTATTAGTAGTATTAATTTTGGTTTATTTACAGAAATAGAATTTGTGAGATAGCCATATAACAATTTTGTTGGCAAAAGAACAGGATAAATGTTATATGGGAGGTTTATAGAGTATTTGGTATTGAGAATGACATGGTTGATGTTGGTCTCGTTGTTGTTATTGTTCGTTACTGAATTGTAACTTCGAGTTAGACATATAAACAAGGGAGATGCTGCCCGAATTTTGGCAGAATTTAAAAGGGATTAATTTAAGGGCTAAAGGTTAGCGTATGATAATGGTCCTAACAGTAGTATTAATTTTCTTAAATTTAGATTGACGATCTTGGAAAGACAAGCGTGCGGTAATTAGAGTAAGGCGACTGGAAAGGTATGTAAAGCTATCCTTTCTTTCTTCTTTGGCGTGAATTACACAAAGTGAACAAGCGACAAACACATGTGACTCCAATGAACTCTAGTTCTCAGTAGTACTTGACATGATAGTTATCTTTGGTTCCCCAAGTGTTAGTTCATCCTACGTATTCTCTCGAATCCCAAATGATGATTCATTTTGTACATGATTTCCCTTAATACTAAGTGTTCTCACCTCGATAATCACTCTTTCAAAAGATAGCCTGAGATAATATGATTGTGCATTCACAAAAGAGTCTTCATACCGGATTATAAGTTACTAATGAAAGCTTGGCATTAATATGCATTTTCATTGCATCATTTCACCGAGTCCCTTACTCAAGGGCTAGGTACGGTATATATTTACATGACCGAGTCTATTACCAAAGGTCCGGGTACGGTATATATTTACATGACCGAGTCCCTTACTAAAGGGCCGGGTACGGTATATATTTACATGACCGAGTCCCTTACTAAATGGCCGGATACGGTATATATTTACATATCCGAGTCCCTTACTAAAGTGTTGGGTACGGTATATATTTATATAATCGAGTTCCTTACTAAAGGGCCGGGTACGGTATATATTTATATAACCAAGTCCCATAATGGGCCGGGTACGGAATACAGAGTATATATATGCATGACTCACCACATAAGGTACAGATGCATTGGTATCCCTTAATTATCATACTTATCTCCTGTCATCTTTTCACTCAGTCATGATCTTCACTACTGTGCTTCATGCTTGACATATTCTGTACAATTTCCGTACTGACCCCCTTTCTTCAGGGGCTATGTTTCATGCCCGTAGGTACAGACACTCAGTTTGGTGATCCTCCAGCTTAGGACTTCTGCTTGAGGAGCTCCATCGTTCCGGAGCTTGAGTCATTTTGGTACAGATCCTTTTGATATAGACTTATGCATATCCGGGGGTACGGCGGGGCCCTGTCCGCCATACTTCACTGTTATACTCTTACAGGTCTGTAGACATGTGTGGGTTGTATATATGTTTTGGTCACCTATATCAACGTAGTTCATTTTGGATACTCCTGTATATAGTGGCAGCCTTGTCGGCTTGCATATTTGGTTATGTTTTGGTTAGCTGTGACTCCTTAGGAGAGAAGTTCATTCTGATATATGACACTGTGAGTCTACAGCATGCTTTTAAAAATTTCCATATTGTCCTTGGTTTCATTTTGATTATATCTAGCAGGTTCGTATACGAGTGTCCAGCTCGGGCACTAGTCATGGCCCATCGGTTTGGGTCGTGACAAAAGTGGCATCAGAGCAGTTCATCCTCGGAGTGTCTACAAACCGTGTCTAGTAGAGTCTTGTTTATCGGTGTGTTGTGCACCACATCTATAAATAGAAAGCTATAGGACATTTAGGATGTCGTCTTCCCTTCTTACTCTAGATCGTGTGATAGAGCTATGTTATCAGGATAATCCCTCTCTAACGAATGGTTGTGTCTTCAGCTGTGCCTCCAAAGAAACGACAGCTGCCCAGAAGGGAAAATCAGTAGTAGGAGATACTAGTCAGACTCGGAGAGTTACTAGGGCCCGTGCCCAATTTATGCTTGATAATATAGTCCAGTCAGCGAGCTCTGCTACACCGTTACCTCCAGAGGAGCTTAGATCAGCAGCAACTCCAGTTCGGTGAGGTAGCACCACCGCCAGCTCCCGGGGCCCCAGTACCTGAGCCTCCAGCTCCTCAGCCAGGGGCGGAGGACAGGGCCATGAGAGATACAGTTCAGTTGTTGACCAGATTAGTGGCAGGGTAGGCTCGAGCAGGAGTTGACTATGCGGATAGGTCTGTTAGCTTGAGGGTTCGCGACTTCTTGACTTGTGATCCTCCAGAGTTTTTAGGGTCAAAGCCCGAGGATGATCCACAGGATTTTATTCAGTAGATGCAGCGTACATTGAGGATAATAAAGGCTTCTGAGACTAAGTGTGTTGAGTTGGCTTCGCATCGATTGCGGGATGTAGCTGTTAATTGGTACGAGTCTTGGGAGTTATCTTGGGGAGAGGGTGCTCCTCCAGCGGTATGGGATGAGTTTGTGGAGGCCTTTCTTAGCCACTTCCTGCCTTTAGAGATGAGGCGAACTAGAGTTGATAGATTCTTACATTCGAGGCAGAATGGCAGAAGCGTTCGAGAGTATAGTCTTGAGTTTGATTCGTTGGCTAGATATGCGCCGACCATTATAGCTGATATAGCAGATAGAGTGCATTGTTATGTGATGGGACTAGATCGTTATCTGATTGATGGTTGTATGGCAGTGGATCTTCAACCAGGTATGGATATTGCTCAGGTACAGGCATACACACAGGGGGTAGAGGATCGACACAGGGGACGTCAGCCAGATAGAGATCATGACAGAGGCCAGCATAAGAGGGCTAGATCAGCAGTTTATTCGGGTGAGTTTCGAGGGGAGCAGCCTCAGCAGCATATTAGATATTCTTCCCAACCTGCACAGAGTGCACCCCCACGATTCACGGGTAGGAGATTCGACCGCACAGGGTATTCAGAATTCAGTCAGAGCTCCAGGGCTTCAGGTTTACAGATGAGCAGGGGTTTGAGTCAGTCGAGGCCACCTTTGCCCCAGTGTTCTCAGTGTGGTAGGCCCCATTTTGGGGAATGTCGTTTGGCTACAGGTGGATGTTTTTCTTGCGGCCGTCAAGGCCATATGATGAGAGAGTGTCCTTATAGAGGTAGTAAAGGTGGTATGGCTCAGCCTACTGGGTCAGTTGCTGGTTCATCTTCTTCTATAGCTATGCGCCCTACGGGGCAGGGTATTCAGACATCAGCAAGCCATGGTAGAAGTCCCGGCGGATCTTCCAGTTCTAGGAGTCCTTCAAACCGCATATATGCTTTGGCTAGTAGGCAGTATCAGGAGGCGTCACCGAATGTGGTTACAGGTATATTATCAATTTTCTCTCGGGACATATATGCATTGATAGATCCAGGTTCTACCTTATCATATATATCCCTCTTTGTTGCTAGTAGAATCGAAATAGAACCTAAGTTGATAGAACCATTTGAGGTAGCTACACCAGTAGGAGATTTTGTCATAGCTAAGCAAGTATATAGAAATTTTTCGGTAGTTATATATAGTCGTCATACCATAGCGGATCTGATAGAGTTAGACATGACTGAGTTTGATGTTATTATGGGTATGGATTGGTTAGCTTCTTGTTATGCTAATGTTGATTGTAGAGAAAATATAGTTCAATTTTAGTTCCTGGGAGAGCCGATTATGGAGTGGAGAGGGAATACAGCATCGCCGAGGGGTAAGTTTATTTCATACCTCAAGGCAAGGAGATGTTTAGAAAAGGCTATATTTATCATCTAGTTCGAGTGCATGATATGAAAGCAGAGGTACCGGTTTTTCAGTCAGTCCCGGTAGTTAATGAATTCCAAGATGTATTCCCAGATGAACTTCCAGGTCTTCCTCCTGAATGAGAGATAGAGTTCACTATAGATGTATTGCCAGACACTCAGCCCATATCTATCCCTCCTTATAGAATGGCACCTGTAGAGATGAAGGAATTAAAGGAGCAACTGAGGGACTTGTTATAAAAAGTCTTCATCAGGCCTAGTACATCACCTTGGGGAGCACCGGTACTATTTGTGAGGAAGAAAGATGGGTTGCTGCGGATGTGTATTGATTATAGGAAGCTGAATAAGGTAACGATAAAGAATAGGTATCCCCTCCCCATAATTGACGATCTATTTGACCAGTTGCACGGTGCTAAGTGTTTTTCCAAGATAGACTTGCGGTCAGGTTATCATCAAGTGCGGGTAAAGGAGGCGGACATTCCGAAGACGGCATTCAGGACCCGATACGGGCATTATGAATTTACAGTGATGTCTTTTAGGCTGACTAATGCTCCAGCGGTGTTTATGGATTTGATGAACCGGGTATTCAAACCATTCCTAGATACGTTTGTTATTGTATTTATTGATGATCTTCTTGTTTATTCACGTTCAGAAGAGGAGCATGCAGACCATTTGAGGACGGTACTTAGGGTAGTTTAGCACCAGAAGTTGTATGCTAAATTTTCTAAGTGCGAATTCTGGTTGACCTCAGTAGCATTCTTAGGGCATATTATTAGAGCTGACGGTATTCAGGTAGATACACAAAAGATTAAGGTGGTAAAGACTTAGCCCAGACCTACGACACCTACTGAGGTACGTAGTTTTCTGAGGCTAGCAGGATAATATATGAGATTCATAGAAAAGTTTTCCTTGATTTCCGCGCCTTTAACAAGGCTAACTCAGAAGGCAACTAAGTTCCAGTGGACTAATGCTTGTAAGCAAATCTTCCAGTTGCTGAAAGATAAGTTGACTACGGCTCCAGTTCTAACTCTCCCTGAGGGATCAGATGGCTATGTTATTTATTGTGATGCTTTAGGTGCTGGACTAGGTTGTGTATTGATGCAGCATGGCAGAGTTGTAGCCTATGCCTCCATACAGCTCAGAAAGCCCGAGAAGAATTACCCTACTCATGATCTGGAGTTAGCAACAATGATTCATGCCTTGAAGATATGGAGGCATTATTTATATAGTGTTCATGTTGATATCTACACTGATCACAAGAGTCTCCAATATATCTTTAATCAGAGAGAGCTGAATTTAAGACAGAGACGGTGGCTAGAGTTACTAAAGGATTATGATGTTGATATTCTATACCTTTCAGGGAAAGCAAATGTTGTAGCAGATGCTCTCAGCCGTAAGTCTATGGCTAGCTTGACAGATGTGCAGCCAGAAAGGAATGAGATGGTTCGTGAGATTTCCCAGCTAGCTAGCCTTGGAGTCCGTTTGGCTAATTATGGAGATAGTAGAGTTTCTGTTCGAGAAGTTGATGAGCCCTCTATCATAGAAGAGGTAAAGAGACATCAGTACGAGGACCCGGTTCTGGCACAGTATATGGATACAGCTCTTCAAAAGAAGAAGACCCCATTCGAGGTTGCACATGATGGAGTGCTACGGTATAGAGGCAGATTGTGTGTACCTGATGTTGCAGGGCTACGACGCCAGGTTATGGGAGAGGCACGTTATGCCCGTTATTCTATTCATCCGTTGTTAAAGAAGATATATCATGATCTCATATGCTTATATTGGTGGGATGGCATGAAAAGGGACATAGCGGAGTTTGTTGCTCAATGCCCGAATTGTCAACAAGTCAAAATAGAACACCAGAAGCCTGGAGGATTACTGTAGGCTATGAAAATTTCGACATGGAAATGGGAAGTATTTAACATGGATTTTACTATAGGATTGCCTCACACTCAGTAGAAGTACGATTCAATATGGGTCATAGTTGATAGGCTTACAAAGTCTGCCCACTTCTTGCCTGTCAGAACTACCTATTCGGCCGAAGACTATGCGAAGCTCTTTCTTAAGGAGATTGTATGAGATAGAAGAGCGCAGTTCACAACTAACTTCTGGAGATCTTTCCAGGAAGGATTAGGGACTCAGGTGAGTCTTAGTACTGCATTTTTTTCCTCAGACAGATGGGCAAACGAAGCGTACTATACAGACACTTGAGGACATGCTGAGGGCTTGTGTAATTGACTTTAAGGGTAGCTGGGATGATCATTTACCTCTTATCGAATTTGCATATAATAACAGTTATCATTCCAGTATTAAGATGGCTCCTTATGAGGCTTTATACGGGCGGAGATGTAGATCACCTATAGGGTGGTTTGATGTTATTGAGAATCGATTTGTAGGCCCAGATTTAATACAGCAAGCAGTCAACAAAGTGAAAGTGATTTAAGAAAGGTTACTAGCGGCGCAGAGTCGACAGAAATCCTATGCAGATAATCAGCGTCGCAAGCTAGAGTTCGAGGTAGGAGATTGGGTTTTCTTGAAGGTTTCGCCTATGAAGGGGATGATGATATTTCACAGGAAGGGTAAATTAAGCCCTCGATACATTGGGCCATATAGAATTATTCGTACAGTGGGTAAGGTAGGATATGAGCTAGAGCTACCTTCTGATTTGGAGTCTGTACATCTAGTATTTCATGTGTCCATGGTCCGTAAGTGCATAGGAGGTCCCTCAAGAGTCATACCAATGGCTATATTAGATGGGCAGGTTCGCCAGCTACAAACTAAGGATGTAGCTTATGTTAAGGTAATTTGGAGAAATAATAATATCAAGGAGACGACTTGGGAGGCGGAGGAGGAGATGAACACTAAGTACCCGAACTTATTCCCGTTGTCCCAGGAGGCCCAGGTTGAGACCTCATAATCCCAGGTATTGGATTTATTTAAAGCTATTGTTTTTTTTTAATCAAAGCCAATCAGCCTGATGCTGATGGAATTTATTAAAATGAATAATAGTATTTACAGAAAAAAGAGAAATATAATGGAAAGAAATGAAGGAAAAAAGAAAATCTATACAACTCTATCCTAGGAAATGAAAGAAAAGCCTAGTCCTTGTTTGAGCAGCCAAGTGTAACAATGAAAAACTGCAAACAAGAACACTCCTTCTTTGGATTGATGCCATTATCAGTCACCTCAAGCTCTCACCAGGTGCTATGGTATCAAATATCACTGAAGATCCTTCAAGAAGCAGTGTAGTATGAAGTTCCTCTTAGTTACTGTCCTTATGCTGTCCTTATGCTGTCTTTATGCTGACCTTATGCTGTCCTTATAATCAAGTTTACACAATCAGTCATGTGGAATGTATGTAACTGGATTAGGTAACTAAAGAAATCCTGTTAGTAGGATGAACATTCCTTTTAATACCACACACTAACAAGGATAACCTTAGTCATCCAACCAGGACTACAACAATCCTATGAAGCTGTTATCATGAGCCTTTTGTTTGTGTAACTCCAACTTGTGTCTTCACTTGTTTGCATGATCAGCTGCATGTGATCAGTCTGGTTCTCTATTTCTGTATAACTTTGTTCTGAAATTAGGCAGCATCATTTTATCAGCATTGAGAATCTTCTTTGCACCTGTTGGGAATTCAGCAAAAGAATGAAAGTTAATTGTACCTGCAAAATCAAAAACTAGGTTAGCTAAAAAATCAGCAAGTGCATTGCCTTCCCTAAGGATATGAGCAAACTGCACTTGGCCCTTATTCCTCCAGAAGTTGATCTTATTAACTGTCACGACCCCACTAGAAGTCGTGACGGGTACCCGATACTACTATACCGAGCACCTTTTATCTCGCATCCTACTTTTACTACTGAGTGGTCCGTATGGGCGATACCGTTATTGCTTTACTCAACACCATCATTAATAGCATACTCGTAAACAAGTGTCAGTAAACTTTACTAATATATTATACAGCGATAGAGACGAACAAGATTGTGAAACATCTGACTGTACATATCTGTCTACGAGCCTCTAAACAAAAAACATATATTCACAAAGAGGGTCGAGTTCTTCCGTGCCCAAATACATACACGAAAGTAGTACCGATAAACAGAAGCTCCGGAACAACTGGAGCGCTCTCAATGTACCGCTGGTGGAGCTCTTAGGGATCGACCGCGTCTACCTGCTTACCTGTGTGACATGAAACGCAGCGTCCACAAGAAGGACGTCAGTACGAGTAATGTACCGAGTATGTAAGGCATGAATAATATTGTACGAGAGATACATAGCATGAATAATGACATAAAGAAAATATAGAACATATCATGAGATAGAAGAGCAACCTGTACATTCGAGTGCCTCATAGGTCGGATGCCATGCATGCTTATCTATCCTTTGAAAACATTTATTTTTCATATACATAGAAAATAGAACATATTATATTACCGAGTAATATCGGCTCCCATTCATGTAACCAACTATATCCCGCGTCCGGGACAATATTGACCGATGTGGGATTTGCCTGAACCAATGTGGGATTTGCCTAAACCAATGTGGGATTCGCCTAAGGCAAGCCTTACACTCACTCCCCTTTGGGACTCAGCGTTCTTGCTGAGGTTTTCCCCACCACTGGGTTTGCCCCACCATTGGGTTTGCCCCACCACTGGGTTTGCCCCACCGCCGGCTCTGATACCAACTGATCAGGTGACTACGCGTCTATAGCGCCTCACCTTTTCCCTTACCACATATACATATACATAAATCATGTTCACGTATCATATACATATATCATGTAAGCAGCATGCAAGAGAGCCCAAAGAATGTTATGTCTCTATCGGAGTGACGTAAGGTCGGTAACCTCCGAATATATTATGGAAGACTCGATGGATAAGTATACTTACCGACACCTGAAGGCTCAGAAACAAGTTTCGGGTCAATCCGACTTAGTATAAGAAAGTTATGGGCGTTTGAAGTACAGAACCTTCTACAAGCGTTTCAAAAGCTATTTTTGGAAAATCAAAGCAACGATCATATCAAGTACCTTTCGGATTTCGTTATGGATCAAATCAAATATAGCTTTTGGAACCATATGTACATATCTAAATATATCAAAGACTCAAAGGAATAATCAAACGTGCTTTCATTTGAAAATCAAGACATTAGTCAAATCAATTATCTCTCGAATGCCATTCGGAAACATATCAACCGAACTTTGGACATCGTAGATAGGCATCAAAACCATATGAAACAGCTTATGGAAATCAAGAACGTTAGCCATCCTAGTGGCTCTAAGAATGGGAGTTTCATTGAAATCATACATATACTTTGTCTTGTTGGTTTCACAAAGATCATGCCAAAAGAAAGAAAGGGTAGGCCTTACATACCTGCTCCACGTCCTATTAGCTACGCTTAATTGTCCAAGCTCGCTATCGCTAGTCTACATTCAAGAAGATTCACATAATCGTTACATTCATCATCATATACTTGTCTTAATCCTTCGAATGAATTCATTTATATTCTGCCGAAATTTCGGCAGCATTTCCCTTGTAAATACACCATCCCCGAGAATATAACTCGGCCAATTTCATCAACAACAATCCGAGAATTCAACTCGGCCAAATTATCAACAACAGTACCAACAATCATACTAACAACTTCAACAATCAATCCAAAATATATTCTAGCATTAGCAACCTTCGTCACACAATTCAACGACATTTCATTTATATTCAATTCAGTCACATATAATCCAACTAACACCAATGATCCCACATTCAAGTATTAATACAAAATCTTTCTACCATGATTCAAGAATACTTCAAACAATTCACATAACATTCAAAACAACCCAATCAACATACTACTTCACCCGAGAC
The DNA here is from genome assembly GCF_019175385.1 of Lycium barbarum. NCBI lineage: Eukaryota > Viridiplantae > Streptophyta > Magnoliopsida > Solanales > Solanaceae > Lycium > Lycium barbarum. The sequence goes on along the minus strand of NC_083340.1, from coordinate 75,637,733 downwards.
CTTCCAAATTCAACAAGAACAATAACAGCACATTTCCTTTTTTCAAGTTCATAAACCATACCAACAATTTACACACTAACAACATCATTTTCCATGAATATAAGAAATGATCTTTAACATCACATTAGCTTCCAAACAACTCTCCAACACTTACAACTTTAACTAGAATCATTAAACTTTCATTCCCCTCATAGATTCCATTACAACAACAACAACCAAAATACTAAGTAAAATTGATTCATTTTCTTCCACACCACACCATATCCACACGACCACACACTACATATACACGGCCACATATAACATCCCTATTTTCATGAATTTCATCCACTTTTACATACTACAACATACATAATCATCCGTAACATATAAGAAAAGGATTAAACCTTACCTTTTTCCCTTAACTTCTCACTTGTCTAGAATTGTAACTTGTAAGAATAGATGTTTTACTTGCTCCAATGACCACTTCACTTTGCTAGGGACCTTTCAATGGGTTGTTTAGCTAGAAGAAAATAATTTTTGATCATTTTTTTCCAAGGTTCTTGTTTGGTTGGGGTATGGCCGAATGGCCTCTTATTTTTTTTCCTTCTCTTTTTGTTCTCCAAGCTTCTTAAAATTTCCAAGTGATAAGATGAAGATTATGATGACTTAGTCATCTTTTATCTTATTCATTAAGCCTCTATGTGGGCCTAAGCCCACTCCATTTGGATGGCCAAGTGGCCCATTAACTCAAGCCCATTTTTTTTTATTTTATTTTTGTTTTGTAATTCATGAAAATTTATCTTCCAAATTCCAAATTTGCCCTTAGCCTTCTTCCATATTTTCTATGAGCCATCTTCCGAATTTCCCTTTTTTCCCCTAGCCTTTCTTAATATTCCCACTTCAAAATTTTTATAAACAACTTGTGTATTAAACAAGGTCAAAATATAGCCCTGTCCTTAACTTCTTGCAATTGTCTTGATTTATCCGAATGTGCAAAAATGTGGGATATAACATTAACTTCCATACTAATCTTCCATGGGATCTCCCATCTCCCTTGAATAATGTTTATCATGGACAGAGAATCCGATTCAATCATTACAGGCACCAGATCATTTTTAATACAGTATTCAATTCCATCGATTATAGCTACAGATTCTGCTGTGATGTTAGTTGTATCAGCTATTCTTCTTGCCCCAGCATATATCAGGTTTCCAACCTCATCTCTAATGCAGAATGCAGCTGAACTCAATCCTGGATTACCCCTAGAGGCCCCATCTGTATTGTACTTGAACCAGCCAGCATCAGGAAATTGCCATTGCACCATCTTATATGCTATTCTAGGCCTGTAATCGTCCAAGTATTTCACCAGTTGAGGACATTCATGTGGAACTTGTCTCAACCAAGGATATAATGTCTTCACCAGTTGCTGCAGATTATAGTTGATCCCATGTATGACCTTTAGTTTATTCATCTTACCCCCATGCATGATAGTATTTTTCCTCTTCCATAGTTGCCAGCATATGAATGCAGGTGCAGCCTGCATGACTGCTTTGAGTTTTGTAGGAGCTTGCATATACCACCATTGTACTATTGTCTGATGAATCTGGATCCTTGGCATAACTATCCCCACAGCTGCATTGTAATGCTGCCAAATTTCTGCTGCAAACTCACCTGTAAGGAATAGATGTTGAATTGTCTCCTCCTGCTGAGAATTCAAACAACATCTACATCTAGATACAATGCTTATGTTCATTCTCTTTAGTACATCATACACTGGTAATTTGAACTTCCACAACCTCCAAAGGAAGAATGATATTTTGAATGGAACTCCTTTGTGCCACAACTTTGAAAAGTTATCTGCTGTTTCAGCCTTTCTCCTGAGCGTATTCCAAGCACTCCCTATAGTGAAGTCTCCTGTAGTGCTAGCCATCCACCATGCTTTATCTTTCTCCTCTGAATGCTCCACTATGCTCAATTGTTGTAGGATATAATCATACACATTACTTAGCAGTTTGGCATGCAATTTCTGTGCATCCCAGCTATCTGCATTCATAAAGTGTGATACTTCCTCAATGCTAGTGTCAATCTGAAAATCTGGTGGTATTACCTGTTTGAGTGGACCAAGTTTAGTCCAATTATCTTCCCATACATCACATGCTCCATTTTTAGGTTCCCACCATATCTGATAATCCACCTGTTCTCTTGCCTAGCATTCTTTTCCACACTTGTGATCCACCTTTCCACTACACTTCTGTAGGCTTCTTCTTCTTGTAGTATTTATTCCACATAAAGGTTGACCATAATGTATTTGATGTTCTAAATTTCCACCATAGTTTGGCAAAAAGGGCCTTAGACACATCATCTGGAGATCTGAATCCTAATCCTCCTTCTTCTTTTGGCAAACAAATCTTGTCCCAAGAGGACCAGTGCCTGCTTTTACCTTCTTCCTTAGTACTCCAGTAAAACCTTGCAAAGATTTTATGAAGCTCATTAATGGTGTATTTTGTGGGAACAACAGCTGACAGCATATATATTGGAATAGTCTGAAGCACACTATTGATAAGAACTGCTTTTCCACCAAAGGAGAGCAGCTTGCCTTTCCAATTTTGCAGCTTGTTTTTCACCTTCTTGATAAGATCATTGTAGTATCCCTTTTTCCTCCTTGAATGAAATATAGGACATACCAAGTATGTTAATTGAAATTGATCCCTTTTAAAGCCAGTACTCTGCTCCACCTGCTGAGATAGTGCACCAGAAATCTTGTCATGCATATAAAAGGCACTCTTGCCTTTATTGATCAGTTGACCAGAGATTGCCTCATACTCCTGCAGTATCTTCATGATTCTCTTCAATGACTCTCCTTCTGCAGATGCAAATATTATAGTATCATCTGCATATGCCAGATGATTGATATTTTGACTCCATTTAGGCATGCCATAGCCCACATACTCAGCATTGTCAAATTCTGCATTTAGAGCTCTTGATAACACCTCTGCTGATAACATAAACAATGCAAGTGAAAGTGGATCACCTTGTTTAACACCCCTAGTTGAATGAAAAAATCCTTTGGCCTGACCATTGAAGAGGATGGAATACCAGTAATTTGCAATCAACCTCAGAATCATGTCAATAAATTGACTAGCAAATCCCATTCTGCTAAGTAACTTTATCAAATATGACCAAGATACTCTATCATAGGCTTTTGCCATGTCTAATTTGATCACCACATTTGCTGGTTTGCCCCTTTTTCTGATGTCTGTCACTATTTCTTGTGCCAACAGCACATTCTCAATAATGCTCCTCCCTTGAACAAAACCTGCTTGATTAATAGAAATCAACTGTGGTAACAAAATCTCCAATCTATCATGAACAACTCTTGACATCACTTTGTTGATAAAGTTACTTAAACTTATAGGTCTTAAGTCTGAGTAACTTTGAATCAACTCCTTTTTTGGTAGTAACACAAGATTTGTGTGAGTGACTGATTTTGGAATAGTATGACCCTGAAAGAAAGCCACCACCATCTTGTATACATCCATGACAATTATGTCCCAACATGTCTGGTAGATCACTCCAGGAAAACCATCAGGTCCACTAGCACTTGCTCCACTAAGGTTGAAAACAGATTTTTTGACTTCATCAACACTAGGCATTTGACAAAGAAGATCATTTCTGTCTTGGTCAATCAAAACATGAATGAGTGACAACAAATTTTCATCTCCAATTAACTCTTCTTGTGCAAATTGTTGAGAGTAAAAGTGCACAGCCTCATCTGCCATTTGATCTTCATCCTCAATCCATGAACCATCTGAGTTTTGAATTCTTTTGATCTGCAATTTCTTCCTTCTTCCCTTTACTAGATTATGGAAAAATCTAGTATTTTTGTCTCCATCTACAAACCAATCCAGACCTGATTTTTGTCTCCAGTACTCCACTTCATAATGCAAATATCTTTTAGTCTCAGCCAGAGCTTTCTGCAAAACCACTCTATTTACTTGGCTTGGATTTTGTTCAAACAATTGTTCCTTTAACCCCACTATTTCCTCCCTTATGATCAACTGCTTGATATATCACCAAACACTTCCCTACTCCATTTGGATAACACTCCTTTTAGTTTTTTCATCTTGCTTTTGAAGTTTATGAAAGGATCATCATGCTCCCAAATGGACCAATTCTGCCTGACTGTATCTAGGAAAGTTGCATGTTCTATCCAGAATGATAGAAATTTAAAAGGTCTAACCAGATTTTGATGCTTGTCCCCATAGGTACACATAAGTGGAGCATGATCTGAACCAGTTCGTGCAAGATGTTCCACTTCAATGTGTCCAAAGTTATCCAGAAGCAATGAATTCACCAACATCCTATCCAATCTCACAAAAATACATGTTGCATCTGCTCTACCATTCCACCAAGTGAAGGGACTACCCTTAAAATTTACCTCTTCAAGCTCACAGGAGTTTATGCAAAAAGAAAAGTCTTCTATATCCTGGGGTTGAACAGGATTACCCCCTATCTTTTCTTCATCATTCAACACCACATTGAAATTTCCTCCTATTAACCAGGAACAAGATAAGGTATTGGAGAGATGATATATATCCTCCCATAACTCTATTGTCACGACCCAACCCCGTGGGCCGTAACTAGTGCCCGAGTTGGACACTCATACACACTTACTTACCAAATCGGTGTACAAATATATTTAGCACACATTGGCATATACAGATGCGAAGAACAGATGTCGTCTTAAGCGGTCACATATAGCAAACGTATCACACGAAAGCCGGTAAGGCTGGCATCAAACACATTGCCCAAAGATATATACATAGGTATACACAGACATACAGGCCGTTTCGGCCATCCTAGCAGATAGGACCGCTTAAGACGCGAATCAACGGACATAGCTGCACAATAACGACCCATGACCCACATATATGTCTACAGGCCTCTAACAAAGATAACAGAATCATATGACGGGACAGGGCCCCGCGGTACCCCTGAATATATACATAAGGATATACAACGGAATAGTCTATACCAAAATATGGGCTCCGGAACAAGGGAGCACTCCAAAGCATGTAAAGCATAGAGCAATATGAACAGAATCATGAGCGGAATAAATAGTGCAGAATATTAGTACAGAAAGTAAGCACGATATGCAAAGTAATAAAAACAACTTACTGGAAACACAGACCATGCATGCCAAGAACGGTATCCGGTCCCTTGCGGGACCCGGGGAACGTGGCGCCACCCTGCCTTTGGCGCCACACACATCATACTCCAGAAGTTTTGCTCCGTAATCTCTGACACACATCATAATATCACATCATAGTATCACATCATATATGGTTCGGCGAACCACAAACACATTATAACACCGTAACACATCTAACTCCGGAATATATATATGGCACCCGGCCCTCAAGCGGGGGACCCGACGAACCGTACGCACGATACATACCGGCCCGGGACTGGGCGAAAGAAGTAATGACACATGTACGAGCAGAGTAGTGAAGGATAGGTACACTTACCGGCCTCTGAAGGCTCAGAAACGAGTTTCGGGTCAGTCCGACTTAGTATGAGAAAGTTATGAGCGTTTGAAGTACAAAACGTTCTATAAGCGTTTCAGAAGCTAATTTTGGAAAATCAAAGCCATAATCATGTCAGATACCTATCGAATACCGTTATGAATCAAATCAAATAGAACTGTTGGAATCATATGTACATATCGTAATATATCAAGACTTAATAGAATAATTGGACGGGCTTCTATATGCAGATCAAAACATTAGTCATATACCTTATCTCTCAAGTGCTAATTTGGCAACATATCAAATAGATCTTCGGACGTCATAGATACTGATCAAAATCACATGAAACGGCTTATGGAAATCAAGGATACTAGCCATCCTAGTGGCTCTAAGAATGAAACTTTCTTTGAAACAATACATATACGTCATTTGTTCATTTCATAAAGATCATGCCAAAGGAAAGAAAGGTAAGCCTTACATACCTTGCCCGCTTTCTACGCTAGTCTGAGCTTAAGTTTTTGGCTTCGCAAGATCTACAACAATAGTCATACATACCAAACATTAGCCATAAACACTTAAGAGTCCAATTCTAAACCAACATTTAATCTACTGAAATTTCGGCAGCATTTCCCTTTAAATGCTACATCCCCGAGAATTCAACTCGGCCAAACATACAACAACAAATCCGAGAATTCAACTCGGCCAACTTAGCAACAACAATGCCAATAATTATTTCTACAATATCGACAATCAATTCAAAACACATTCCAACGTTCACAACTCCTTTCTACAAACTTTGACGACTTTCCATTTACATTAAATTCATACTTGCGCACATTTTCAAGTTCTAATCCGAAACCATTCAATCAATATTCAAGAGTACTTCAACCAATCCATACTATATTCAAGACAATCCAACCAATATGCCATTCCACCCGAAACTTCCCAAATGCAATAACAACAACAACAACACATTTTCTCTTTTCAAATTCATGAATTATACTAACAATTCACACACTAACAACATTACCTTCCATAACTACAAAGATGACATTAAAATCACATTAGCTTCTTAAGACAACTCTCCAACACTTACAACTTCAACTAAAATTATTAAACTTTCATTATCAACATAGAATCCACAACAACAACAACTAAAACACTAAATAAAATAACCGAATCATTGTTCCTACACCACACATGCACACGGCCACAACCCTACCTCCATATTTTCATTCATTTTCACACACTACAACATTCACAACCATCCATAACATAGAAAAGAAGGTTGATTCTTATCTTTTCTCCTTAGCTTCTCACTTAGCTTGATTATAAACTTGCACCAAAGAGAAGTCTTCTTGATTTAACAATTATGCCACGTTTAAGAGGACCCTTGAATTAGTAGGAATACTAGAAAAATATATTTTTTGGAATCAAAATTCAAGGCTTCCAATTTCTCCCTCTTGGCCGTATGGCCTTCTTATTTTTGGTCTTCTCCCCAAGTTTCTTGATTCTTCTATAGTTGAATAATAAATATGACCATTAAGCCACCTTTATGTACATATATAATTTGTCCATGTGGGCCAAAGCCCATCCCAACATAACTGGCCACTTGGCCCATTTCTCTCAAGCCCATTTTTTTTTTTGCTTTGTAATTCATGAAAAAAAATTATTCTCCAAATTCCAAATTTTCCCTTAGCTTTCTTCAATATTACCATGGACCGTCTTGTGAAATTCCCTTTTTGCCCCTAGCCTTCCTTAACATTTCCACATCCATAACTCTTATAAACAACTTGCGTGCTAAACAAGGTTAAAATATAGGCTTGCTCTTAACCTCCCGCAATTATCTTAAATTATCCAAATGTACAAAATGCGGGATATAACATCCTTCTCCCCCTTTAAAACATTCGTCCTCGAATGTTGAACTGACCTCATGGGGTATTGTAATACTTCCGGGGGTCTCTTTTGTGGAAGACTAGATATACTGCTTTTAACTCAGTGGCAACTCTGATTCATGGGTGACTTTGCCAGTACAAGTATAATAGTTATATTCCCTTCCAAGGCTAGCTTATCAATATCCGAAACGTATATACGTGATATTACTTTGCCATTTCTCATCCTTCGCAGTCCAACTATTCTCATGACAACTTATGATTTGAGTTCAGTTAATTCCTTAACTCGCAACATTTTTGGGTTCTCGTCGCGATTTTTCCTCGTTTCCTTGCCTCACATCCCTCGATGCCAATATACTTGTCTGTAACTTCCTTGGATTGGTGATCGTTCCATCAATCGTTATTCCTTACTGGCTCTCCGAGGGCTTCCTATAATTACATTTGGGCATAGCTTCACGTTAATTATACCATCCTATGGCGTATACCTTCATGTTAAGTATAATTAATGGTCCATGAACTCTTCTCTAATACCCGGTGGCCTCTTTTTTTATCTTCTATTCATATAAGCAGCGTGCTTCCTTTCTTCGAGTAGTTATTAACTACCAACCGTTGTTACCTCCTTCTAACCGTTGTCATGCGGGGCGTCCTTTGGATTTGTTACCCTTTTCATTGACTTTGCGGATTTAGCTTGTATACTCTTCTTACTCTCTTTACTACCCTTTTTGGCACACCTTTGCATAACTAGGTACCACACAAGTTCTGCTCGGTACGGGGAATTAAATCCATGATCAAGGAATATCGAGACTTGTGTCAGCATAAGGCATCCTCTCTACATGTTTGCCATATTTTCCCTATATCTACCTCATCGTACACTCGTTGTCAATTTATTTCTACGTCCTTTCGTATCCTTTACGATGTACCAACATACCCCGAACTCTGGCCCCGAGCTAATAAGTCTCCTTTTTGGGGGCTTGAATTGTCATGGTTCCTCTTGGGTCTAATATGTTCTCCCCCCCCCCCCCCCCCTTTATTAAGGGGATCTGTATACGCCTATGTCCCTTAAGTGGCTATCGCTTTTCTGCGATCTTCTTACAATTGAAGTTTCTCCATCGCGGAGTCTGTCATGTCTATCTCCTCGATAACTACGTTCTCGTATTTAATCGATTTGCTATTACTAACTTATTAAAGTATCCTCCGTACTCCCATATGCTTGTCCTATTTTCACCGTTAATCTTCCTCAAGTTTGTTTCTCTTTTTTGTCCTATTCTATCACACTCTAGTTCTTTTACCGACCTGTCTTTCAAATTTCTACGCAAATAATTTCATGCTTTGCCCGTCGGCTCTTTTGGGGCTTTGCTCAATCATGTTTCTTACTTTTCACTCTTTCCGACATTTTGGTCTCCTTACCTTCCCTTTACTCACTCCCTCTTTCCTTTCCAAATGTCGTTGTATTTGAATCTTCCAATCTTAACCTGTAGTGAAGTCAGTATCAGTCTACCTTATAACATCCGTACCATCCCTCTCGCTTTGTCTCTTGAATTCCGTTCAGTTAACGTCTTCCATACATTGCAACTCTGGTTGGTAGGGTCCACTTATCGATCGATACAGTCACAAATGGGATGTTATATGCATACATATACATTTATTACCATTTTGTTTACAAAACATTTCCCAAATACTATTCAAACTTACTCTGATTCCAAAGCTGCGTTGCGCTTTCTCCCTCCTCACCAACTTAGTCTGCCTTAGCCCACACGACCTCTTTAAGGTTTCTAACCACTCCACATGCTCTAGTTTCCTTTAGGTTACCCCAAATTCCCATTTGTCTCTTATATTTACATTTGTGGAAATTTTTAGCATACTTCCCAGGGGGGTCACCCATCCCAAAATTGCTCTGGCCCTAGCACGCTTAACCTCGAAACTTTAGTGCATTTCGATACGTTAATGCTGGTATAATTGCACCCACTACCCCACACGACCTTTATCACGTAATTTAAGGCAAGTCGGGGTCTTAACAATTTCCAACACGTTCTCGTAGTGGGTCCCACCCCGATCTAGAGAGGGTCCTTTTGCTTTTCTGACTATACAATTATAGTGTTGCCCTTTTGAATCCTCAATATTCACTTCCATCTGTACATATGATTACCTTTCATCCGGGGTTCCTAGATTCACACTGGTGGCGGAGACATCTCAGTCGTCGTTACTTATAACCATTGGGTCATCGACCCTTTTTAAATTTCCGTTTGCCGTCATTAAATAGTACTCTACAGAAGTTACACATACATAGAAAATTCCAAAGTGAACTTATATACCTATAGCCGATCAGTCTCGGGTCTGATCTGGGGAGCTGTCATGTGAAGTGTGCTCCTCATCATCGTCTGTCTGCCATCCGCTCGTCTGACTCCCGTCTTTGCTCGCATCTGAATCGGAAGAGTACAGATAACTAGGCAATTCCTGGTTTACTGACGGCCAGGATAAGGGACTTGAGTAGTCCGTAACACTCACCGGGGAGGCCTGCCTAACATAGTGCTCCACCACAGGAGCAGCTGGCATGGCCCCAAAAATCTCCTCCTCCGGTGTACCAGAAAAATGCTCGGATGGATCTGTATCGTAACTATCCTCCTCCCTAGGGGTAAGAAACTCTGGAGGAATCGTCGCCGGATCCTCCGAGGGATCTGTATCATAACTGCCCTCCATGGGATCCTCTACTCTGGGGGTCAAAAACTCTGGAGGAATTGTTGCTGGGTCCTCCGAAGGATCAGTCTCAATCGAATAGCTGGGGCTACTCTTACTCGGTCCTGGCGATATCCTAGGGGCCTTCTTAGCGCCCCCACTATCTGAAGCTGTCCTTTTTATCTTTCGTCAATCTACAATCACCTGCACGAAGAGGATCAGAAACGATTTCCCAAAATACTGACACTATCGCTCTTTTTGGAGCCTCGCTGTAGACACAACAATTCGTTGGAAGGGAACCATCCTAATAAATACAGCTCTATCGCCACGATCTAAGATAAGAAGGAAGGGTAACATCCTAAATTTCCTGTAGCCTCCTGTTTATAGATGTGGTGCACGACACACCGATAAACAAGACTCTACTAGACACGGCCTGCAGACATTCCGAGGACAAACCTGGCTCTGATACCACTTGTGTCACGACCCAACCCCGTGGGCCGTAACTAGTGCCCGAGTTGGACACTTATACACACTTACTTACCAAATCGGCGTACAAATATATTTAGCACACATTGGCATATACAGATGCGAAGAACAGATGTCGTCTTAAGCGGTCACATATAGCAAACGTATCACACGAAAGCCGGTAAGGCTGGCATCAAACACATTGCCCAAAGATATATACATAGGTATACACAGACATACAGGCCGTTTCGTCCATCATAGCAGATGGGACCGCTTAAGACGCGAATCAACGGACATAGCTGCACAATAACGACCCATGACACACATATATCTCTACAGGCCTCTAACAAAGATAACAAAATCATATGACGGGACAGGGCCCCGCGGTACCCCTGAATACATAAGGATATACAACGGAAGAGTCTATACCAAAATATGGGCTCCGGAACAAGGGAGCACTCCAAAGCAGCAGAATGGATAGCCTAAGCTGTCGGGTCCCTCACATGGACGTCTGTACCTGCGGGCATGAAACGCACCCCCCGAAGGAAAGGGGGTCAGTACGAAATATGTACTGAGCATGTAAAGCATAGATCAATATGAACAGAATCATGAGCGGAATAAATAGTGCAGAATATTAGTACAGAAAGTAAGCACGATATGCAAAGTAATAAAAACAACTTACTGGAAACACAGACCATGCATACCAAGAACGGTATCCGGTCCCTTGCGGGACCCGGGGAAAGTGGCGCCACCCTGCCTTTGGCGCCACACACATCATACTCCAGAAGTTTTGCTCCGTAATCTCCGACACACATCATAATATCACATCATAGTATCACATCATATATGGTTCGGCGAACCACAAACACATCATAACACCGTAACACATCTAACTCCGGAATATATATATGGCACCCGGCCCTCAAGCGGGGGACCCGGCGAACCATACGCATGATACATACCGGCCGAGGACTCGGCGAAAGAAGTAATGACACATGCATGAGCAGAGTAGTGAGAAACTAAATGCACATAAATCAAGACTCGATGGATAGGTACACTTACCGGCCTCTGAAGACTCAGAAACGAGTTTCGGGTCAATCCGACATAGTATGAGAAAGTTATGAGCGTTTGAAGTACAGAACGTTCTATAAGCGTTTCAGAAGCTAATTTTGGAAAATAAAAGCCATAATCATGTCAGATACCTATCGGATACCGTTATGGATCAAATCAAATAGAATTGTTGGAATCATATGTACATATCTTAATATATCAAGACTTAATAGAATAATCGGACGAGCTTCTATTTGCAGATCAAAACATTAGTCATATCCCTTATCTCTCGAGTGCTAATTTGGCAACATATCAAATAGATCTTCGGACGTCATAGATACGGATCAAAATCACATGAAACGGCTTATGGAAATCAAGGATACTAGCCATCCTAGTGGCTCTAAGAATGAGACTTTCTTTGAAACAATACATATACGTCATTTGTTCATTTCATAAAGATCATGCCAAAGGAAAGAAAAGTAAGCCTTACATACCTTGCCCGCTTTCTACGCTAGTCCGAGCTTAAGTTTTTGTCTTCGCAAGATCTACAACAATAGTCATACATACCAAACATTAGCCATAAACACTTAAGAGTCCAATTCTAAACCAACATTTTATCTACAGAAATTTCGGCAGCATTTCCCCTGTAAATGCTACATCCCCGAGAATTCAACTCGGCCAAACATACAACAACAAATCCGAGAATTCAACTCGGCCAACTTAGCAACAACAATGCCAATAATTATTTCAACAATATCGACAATCAATTCAAAACACATTCCAACATTCACAACTCCTTTGTACAAACTTTGACGACTTTCCATTTACATTAAATTCATACTTGCGCACATTTTCAAGTACTAATCCGAAACCATTCAATCAATATTCAAGAGTACTTCAACCAATCCATACTATATTCAAGACAATCCAACCAATATGTCATTCCACCCGAAACTTCCCAAATGCAATAACAACAACAACAACACATTTTCTCCTTTCAAATTCATGAATTATACTAACAATTCACACACTACCAACATTACCTTCCATAACTACAAAGATGACATTAAAATCACATTAGCTTCTTAAGACAACTCTCCAACACTTACAACTTCAACTAAAATTATTGAACTTTCATTATCAACATAGAATCCACAACAACAACAACTAAAACACTAAATAAAATAACCGAATCATTGTTCCTACACCACACATGCACACGGCCACAACCCTACCTCCATATTTTCATGAATTTCACTCATTTTCACACACTACAACATTCACAACCATCCATAACATAGAAAAGAAGGTTGATTCTTATCTTTTCTCCTTAGCTTGATTATAAACTTGCACCAAAGAGAAGTCTTCTTGCTTTAACAATTATGCCACATTGAAGAGGATCCTTGAATTAGTAGGAATACTCGAAAAATATATTTTTTGGAATCAAAATTGAAGGCTTCCAATTTCTCCCTCTTGGCCGTATGGCCTTCTTATTTTTGGTCTTCTCCCCAAGTTTCTTGATTCTTCTATAGTTGAATAATAAATATGACCATTAAGCCACCTTTATGTACATATATAATTTGTCCATGTGGGCCAAAGCCCATCCCAACATAACCGGCCACTTGGCCCATTTCTCTCAAGCCCATTATTTTTTTTTTGTTCTTTGTAATTCATGAAAAAAAATTATTCTCCAAATTCCAAATTTGCCCTTAGCTTTCTTCAATATTACCATGGACCGTCTTGTGAAATTCCCTTTTTTCCCCTAGCCTTCCTTAACATTTCCACATCCATAACTCTTATAAACAACTTGCGTGCTAAACAAGGTTAAAATATAGGCTTGCTCTTAACCTCCCGCAATTATCTTAAATTATCCAAATGTACGAAATGCGGGATATAACATCTATCCTATCAGAAGCACTACATTTAGCATATACTAAATTAGTAATAAGATACTGATTCAAATCTTGTAAAAATAGCTTCAAAGTAATATGCTAAGGGGAATCCATCCGAACTTCTTCATCTATATTACCAGCCACAAAATACCAGATTTTACCATTACAGTTGGCATTGGCTAAGCACATGCCCAACCTTCTTCTATACTGGTTAATTGTCCTGACCTGTTGAAAAGGTTCCATGAGAGCAATCAAAAAGAATTTGTGATGTCTGTTTAACATTTGAACCCTCTGAAAGGTTTTTTGTGTCTTCACTGACCTAATGTTCCAAATGAATGACTTCAACATCATTTAACATTAGATTTAGTAGCATTCCTCTTTGGTACCACACTGAGTGGAATTTGCTTGTCAATAGCATTCTTCTTGCCTTTCTTCTGACCCTTATTGTTAGACTTGCTATTAGGAGATATATCTGCCTGCTTAAGAATGTTTTCCTTATTTTGTTTAATATTCTCTTCCTTGTCTTCTTTGTGTAGATCTCTGACATCCTCCTCTACCTCCCAACCATCTATATTATGAGAGATCAGGTCATGTAATTCTTTGACTGGGGAAGATTTTCTACAAAATGTCACTTGATGCTGGTCAGTCTATGAAATCACCATATCCTTTTCTGATGAGGAATGATCTGGTGGATCTGCATCTTGCTCCACATACAATTGCTCCTCATCCACTACTGTTGCCTCTATGGATTGCACATTTTCCTCCATTTTTTCTTCTCTTTGCTCAGGAATCTGAGTTATCACTGAGTGAGAACCCTCTGAAGGTTCTTTTACTCCATGTAGTCTTGTATCCTCAAAATCCACATGCTCATCATGTTCTTGATGATCATTTTGTTTCTGCATCTCCTCTTTGTCTGGATTATCTAATGTTCCTTTTTCTGCTGTATTGGTGCCTACTTCTCCATCAGTTTTACCATGTTCTCCATCTTTTTGTTGGTTTTCTCCTGTATTCAATTCCTTTTCTGCTTCATTGGTGCCAACATGTTTTGGTTCTTCCACACTGTCCCTTTTACTGGAGTCTCCCTCAGTATTACTTTGTACTCCATCATCATATTGGCTTCTTCCTACTATCAATTCCTTTTCCTCCACCTCATCAGCCAAGGAGCTATGAAATTCTTTTTCCTGAGTAGTGCCTGGCATAACTTCCTGAGCATCTGGTTGAGTGATATCTGCATTATTCAGCCTTGTCTCCACCTGGTGACTTTGTCCATCCTTGTAGTCATTAACATTATAAGTCTCCCCCTCATCTTTGAATGTACTTGTACTTTGTATCTCTCCTTCCTCCACAGTGTTTAGTACATCAAACTTGTTTTGCACCATCACCTGTAGTTCTGAATCATCATCAATCTTTGTAGCACCTTGTTCACCTTTTCTTTCATTCCCCTTATCAGAAGTATTAGTTTTTGGGACATACTTCATCATATGATAATTTCTGCCATGATACCATCTACGTGCCTCCTGCTTGCCTTTATCTTTAACAACTTGTGCCTCTTGATTTCCTATATCCTTCACCCCTTTATCTGATCCTGTAACCTCAACATTTGTTGTTTTCTTCAATTCAGGATGAAGGATTCTACACTTATATCTAGAATGGCCTTGAACCTTACATTCAGTGCAGTATTTTGGAAGGAAATCATATTGAATTTTGACTTTCATCTTCCTGATGTCCTTTGTATCCTCATTCTCTATTTCCAACATCAGAAACTGAGGTAATTCAGTAAGGAGATCAACTTGGACCTTAACTCGAGCACAACTAGGTCGAGTTTTATTTATAGTTGCAAAGTCCAATTGTAAAGGCTTTCCAACAGCAGAAGACATGGTAAACAATGATTCTTTGACAAAGAAAGTAGGTAATAAGTTTGGAAAAGAGATCCACGCCATTGACTGAGATGTTTCTTCATCAACTTTGAACCTAGAATCATAAATAAGAGGCCTCATCTGATATGTAACACCATCTTTGGCCTTCAAATAATATGCACCTCTAGACGTAAGATTGATAAAATCTTCCATCAAAGAGCATCTGATCAAAACATGTCTTGGCCTAAATAATCCAACCTTGCAGTCACCTTTTAATCCACATTGTGATGGTATAATGCTACGTAGCTCATCCAGCTCCGGCCACCAATGGGAAAATTTGCCAATTACTGCATGTCGAAGGTCTTCCAATATCTCCATTCGTTTGAGTTCAGCCTCGGTCCACTTCACCATTGGAATACCATCAGCATACGTTAGATTCTTCCTAGGTATAGGTTCACATTGCTGCTTCATTGCTGCACATATTTCCTCTCTACCCGTTAATGTATTGGCAAAGCTTTTTAAAGAATTAGAGTATGTAGAATAGTTTACGTTAGGGTTTGAAGAATTAGGGTTTGGTTGAGACGAAGAAAAAGGTAGTATATTGGATTGAGGTAAGGGTGGGAATATGATGGAGGAGGTTAGAGGAAGAGGCTGGTCAGCCGCCAACGACGGCTGACCAGTGGCCGGAATGGCCATATTACGGCTAGGTTAGGGTTTGTAGTATTAGGGTTTGCATGAATTTGGAGGAGAGAGAAGAGAGCGTTTTCCAGTCTCTATGTGTATAGAAATTGACCCAATGTTTTCTATTTATAGCTATTGTGATTGTCGGGTGAGGCCATATTATTGTATATTTTAATATGTGGCCCTGTGTGGCATTATTTTGGGTTGCTATGCAGGATGGTAGTGGTATAATTACAGGGGAAACTCTGGCAAAAGTTTCTTAGGATTCCTAAGAGTTTCAACATTCGAGGACGAATGTTTTTAAGGGGGGAAGCATGTTACACGCTGTATCATCGAAGAGGCACTTATCAAATTTGAAACATAAGTACGTTGACTTATGGTTAAGTAAAACCACTTTGGAATGTAAGAAGCAAGCATTATTAGGTATATTTAATGAGTGAAGGATGTACATAAGGTATACCGGGAGGTTTTATAAGGAAATGAGTGGAAGAAATGGAGTAGTCCGACTTTGGAGAAAGGATGGGTAAAGTTTTGTGTGAAAATTTTGGTCCAACTTGGGAGATGAATATCTCTTAGCATATGAAGTGTTTTGAAGTGAAACAAAAGCCTAAAATAAATTTCGTCGAGTCTAGTTTTTAGAGCACTAAACCACTCATCAATAGGACATCGAAGTAGAGAATTATAGACGTTACAACTTCGGCTGACAGAGCAGAAAAACATGCTACAGTAACCGACTTGCTACAGTACTGCTACAGTGACCCTGACCCGAATTTGACCCCCTATATGAAGAGTAAAACCCCTTTTTTTCACTAAAATTTTCCCAAGAAAACTCAGAAAATAGATGAGGGTGTGAGGATATAAAAAATTGAGTGTTTTGTCAAGTGGCGGTAATTAGTGTAAGGCGACCGGAAAGGTATGTAAAGCTATCCCTTCTTCCTTCTTTGGCATGAATTTCATGAAGTGAACAAGCGACGAACACATGTGACTCCAATGAACTCTAGTTCTCAGTAGTACTTCACATGATAGTTGTCTTTGGTCCCCCAAGTGCTAGTTCATCCTATCTATTCTCTCGAATCCTAAATGATGATTCATTTTGTACATGATTGCCCCTAATACTAAGTATTCTCACCTCGATAATGACTCTTTCAAAAGATATCCTGAGAAAATATGATTGTGCATTCACAATAGAGTCTTCATACCGGATTATAAGTTACTAATGAAAGCTTGGCATTAATATGCATTTTCATTGCATCATTTCACCGAGTCCCTTACTCAAGGACCGGGTACGGTATATATTTGCATGATCGAGTCCCTTACTAAAGGGGCGGGTACTGTATATATTTACATGACCGAGTCCCGTACTAAAGGGCCAGGTATGGTATATATTTACATGATTGATTCCCTTACAAAAGGGTCGGGTACGGTATATATTTACATAACCGAGTCCTTTACTAAAAGGCCGGGTACGGTATATATTTACGAAACTGAGTTCCTTACGAAACTGAGTTCCTTGCAAAATAACTCTAATTTCTTTAAATTATGAACTGACTATTTTAATTGTGGCCAAGACAAAAAATATATAAAACTATCAATTTTGCAGTAATTATCACTTAATAATTAGCCTAATTAAAACATTTAAGGGCAATTATACCTATTTTTAACAAATCATGCAGATTATATAAAAAATCAGAAGTTTAAAAAGGTTAAATAGTTAATTAATTAAATTATTTAAATCACTCAAACTTTCAAAGATAAAAAAAACGAAGTATTTGCAAAATTTGACTTCTTTAATAATCAAATAAATAAAACCCTTCCTCTTTTTTTTTCCTTGTTAATTAAATTTAACAAAATCTCATAAAATATCATGAAAATACTCATTAATTTCTAAATAAATTTAAGATGCATGAAAATCCCCTTTTTATTAATTTAAGGGAAAGGAATATTGATCTTGACAATTTATAAAAATCATTTAACGCTTTTAAAATGCTCAGCTCATTTATTTATTATGTGGGGACTCTAAGTGATTCAAATAAATTATGAGAGATCAAAACTTAGGTGTCAACAACTGACCCTTCGGTGTTCGGGGATGGCAGGACCATCCCTGAGCAACGAAATTTGACTAACCCTAATGTTTTACTGACCCGACTCATTTTACCGTTTATCTCTATGCAATTTTCACATACGTGGCCGGACCCTGGACCCTGGGTTTCCTACATATCTCATGTCATATGAGAATTTAGGCCGCTTGTTGTTCGACTCAACAAAAGACCTTCAAGTGATCTGGAAGAAACTATCCGGGGATCCCAATATTGCGATTGGGTTTCTCCAGAAGACTGTTAGAATGTACCGACTCTCGACGCTTGAGTTTTCCTACATATCCCTGGTTCCTCAAAATCAGGTCACATGTAATTCGACTTGCTGGAGAATAATATATCCCTTTTGCGGGAGTACCTTCAGACTTCCTGGTGTGTATCCGACCAGTCGCGGTTGTTAGTGGAAAAAATAAAAACAAGACAAGTTGTGGCTGAGTCTGAGATTGGATGGCTTCCAAATCCTAGCCGGAGAGCTTGACTCTCATGGGCACCCAATCTTGACCGGCCGCCTAAGAAAAAGTTTCACGTTTGCTCCATAATTTGTCTGGATCTGGTTCAGCAACCGGCTCCTTTCTGGGCAGCCGTGTGCTCCTCTCCTGAACTTGACAATATGCAGATATTCTTGTGGAAATTTATATAAATTGCCCTCTCGGCTTGTTTGAAAGAATGGCCCTCTTGGTTATTTGTATGAATGGCCCTCTTAGCTTGTTTGAATGAATGGCCCTCTCGGCTGTTTTGTATGAATGGCCGTCTTGGCTGTTTTTCTGAATGTACCTCTTGGTTGTTTTTCTGAATGGCCCTCTCGGCTTGTTTGTATGAATGACCCTCTTGGCTGTTTGTATGAATGGCTCTCTTGGCTTGTTTGTGTGAATGGACCTCTTGGTTGTTGGTATGAATGGCCCTCTTGGCTTGTTTGTATGAATTGCCCTCTTGGTTGTTTCTATGAATGGCCCTCTTGGCTTGTTTGTATGCATGATCCTCTCGACATGTAGATGAAAATTATGGCCCTTGTGGCTAAATAATCTTTCTTTCGTTCATTGTATTGGTTGTTGAACCTTATGGCCAGATATGGCCTTTGTGCTTGTCATGACCCTTTTGGTCGCATGTATCTTTATGCCCATCCATTTTGACCCTCTTGGTCTGATGCATCTTTGTCGTTCATTCCTTGTGTGACCCTCTTGGTCGGATCTATCTTGACGCTCATTTGGTCCGTGACTCTCACGGTCAGATGTCTCTTCAATACCCATTCTCTGTTGTGACCCTTTTGGGTCTTTCTCCACCATTTGGGCTTTGTCATTCGCCTTTGCTGTGAGTAAGCTGGTTGGTGGTGTATCCGCTGTCCTGTAGAAGGAAAAACCTGCATCCACAAAACAATTGTGAGTTTCCTAAGTAGCCGATTAGCGTCGCCGTCTTCCCGCTTGGTGTCTCCTCCTGATGCTCCTCCGGACCCCTTGGGCTCGGTGTTTCGAGAGATTTTTCTGGGACGCAATTATGCTATATATATTATTATTATTTTTGAAAATTCAAAATAAAAATTTATAAAACGCATGTTATTTCTTCTTAAAGTAAATATTTTCTTTGTTTTGTGTCATGACGTGTATTCTCTTTGAACGAGGTTTTCTTGTTCTTCCTGGAGGCATGATTGTTGACTTTCATATTGATAGAACTTTTGAGATCTTTCTAAAAAATTCTGCATCGGTTTTAGGAATCGCTCTGGGTGTCCCTTGTGTTGTCTTTCTAAGCGAGAATATTTTAGTCCCTCCTCAAAACTTTTGTCCCCGTGTATGGATTTATTTGTCCTTATCTAGGTTGACCGCTTTGATAGGAATTTTTGAGGTTTCCTTGGGGTTTTTAGTTTTTCTTTTTATGACGATCGAGCTTGAGAGCACCTACGTATCTTGTCGCAGCAGGAATTCAGGTCGAACGTAGTTCGGAATAAAGTATTTGAGTTTTGGTTTACTAATAAAGCAACCGGGTCCAGTATGGACTGCCTAAGTATCCCATCATGGGGAATTCAGGTCATTGCGTAGATGATTTATTTTTCTCTTATTCTAGTACGATTACAAGCAAAAGGTATGATTACAAGGAAATAGCAATACGATTACAAGCAAATAGAATCCTAAATGTAGTATCTCTTGAGTGCGTCCGCATTGATGGCCTTGGGCCACTCTTATCCGTCCATCTAGGCTAGGACCACGACTCCTCCTGAGAGTACTTTCGTGACCATGTATGGTCCTTGCCAGTTCGGCATGAAACTTTATATTCCTCTTGGTGAGGGAAGACTCGCTTGAGTACGAGTTGTCCAATTTGGAAAAGTCAGGTTCTAACCCGTTTGTTGAAGGCACGGGACATCCTTTGTCTATATAGCTATCTGTGGCACACCGCTACCATTCTCTTTTCCTCTATCATGGCCAGTTGTTTATAACGATTTCTAATCCATTCTGCATCTTTTAGCTCTGCCTCTTAGATGATCCTAAGTGAAGGGATTTCCACTTCTGTAGTTATGACCGCTTCTGTACCGTAAACGAGGAGGTATGGGGTTTCCCCAGTGGAAGCTCTGGTTGTTGTTCTATATCCCAACAGAGCATAAGGCAGCTGCTCATGCCAATTATTGTAGTTGTCGACTATCTACCTCAAGATTCTTTTGATGTTTTTGTTGGACGCTTCTACGGCTCCATTCATCTGTGGCCGATAAGTAGTAGAGTTCCTGTGAGTGATTTTGAATTGCTCACAAACATCTTTCATCAAATGGCTATTCAGATAAGCACCATCCGTGATGATGGATTCCAGCACACCGAAACGACATATCAGATTTTTTCTGACGAAGTCGGCTACGACTTTCTTGGTCACTGATTTGTGGGAAGTTTCTTCCACCCATTTAATGAAGAAATCTATGGCGACTAAGATGAAGCGATGGCTGTTGGAAGGCAGAGGCTCGATGGATCCTATGACATCCATTCCCCATTCCACGAAACACTAGGGGAGCTCATTACATGTAATTTTGTGGGTGGAACCTTGATCAGATCCCTATGTATCTGACACTGATGGCACTTTTGCATGAATTTACAGGAGTATGTAAATCGGAGTCCCTGAGTACCAACAACTCATGTATGTTCATGTCCAGCGCCATCCTGAGGCCTAGGATACATGCTTCGTATTCCGCCATGTTGTTGGTACATCTAAAGTTGAGTTCTGCGGACATTGGGTAGTGTTGACCTGTTTCCGATATCAACATTGCTCCGACGCCTGACCCTTTGTAGTTGACTGCTCTATCGAAGAACAGTCTCCAACCTGAATATGATTCTGCCACCTCTTCTCCCATGGCCATAACTTCCTCATCTGGGAAGAAAGTTCGTAATGGTTCCAGTTCGTCATCCAAGGGACTTTCTGCCAGCAGGTCCGCTAGGGCTTGTCCTTTGATTGCCTTTTGCGCCACGTACACGATGTCGAATTCGCTTAGCAGCCTTTGCCATTTAGCCAATTTTCCTATGGGCATCGATTGCCGGAAGATATATCTTAGCGGATCCATTCTAGATATGAGGTGAGTGGTAAATAACGATAGGTAATGCCTCAGTTTTAGGGCAATCCAGGTCAAAGCAAAACAAGTCTTTTCTACGAGCTTATACCGCGCTTTGCAGGAGGTAAACTTCTTACTTAAATAGTAGATGGCATGTTCCTTTTTGCCCTCTTCATCATGCTGCTCGAGCATGCACCCGAAAGCTTTCTCTGATACCGACAGATACAGTAATAGAGGACTCCCTAGCCCGGGTGTCACCAAGAGGGGAGGATTGGAGAGGTATATCTTGATCTTGTCGAATGCCTCTTGGCACTCCTCTGTCCAATTTGTGGGCGTGTCCTTCTTGAGAAACATGAGGATTGGCTCTATAATCACAGTTGACTGTGCCATGAATCGCCTAATGTAGTTCAACCTTCCCAAGAAGCTCATGACTTCTTTCTTAGTTTTGGGAGGCGGTAGCTCCTGAGTTGCTTTAATCTTGGTAGGGTCTAGTTCAATACCCCTACGACTGACTATGAACCCCAGCAATTTATCTGTAGGCACTCTGAATGCGCACTTTACAGGGTTCAGCTTTAGATTGAATTTGCAAAGTCTGTCGAAGAACTTGCACAAATGTACAGTATGCTCTGAGCTTTCCTTTGATTTTCTAATGACATCTTCCACATAGACCTCAATCTCTCGATGCATCATATAATGAAACAAGGTATTCATAGCTCTCATGTATGTGGCGCCGGTATTTTTAAGTCAAACAAAGGTAGTCATAGCTTTCCCTTCAGTTGTTTTATTACGATTAATACTGAAAAGGTGAGGCAAATCGAATTTAGGTTGATTACTATTTGTTACGCTTAGTTAGTTAGAAAATCTTCATTACCATTATTTAATAAAGGTAGTAGTTTTAGGTAGATCGAGGCTTTTCATTAATTTAAGAACAACTGGCTACAACTGTAGTCCTGGTTCGGAACAACGTCGGACCATTTCCATTTTTAAACATTACGAAGTAATTTGGAAAAGGCGACCATTCGAGCCTCAGCCGATGTCGCTTCTTTCTTAGCAAAAGGTTTAAAGAAAATCCATCTCTCTGCCGAGGAGCCAAGAGAGGGGTGGATGTCCAATTGTTTAGGCGCTCTCCCGGCCTTAGCCTGCGTATATTGGGCGTCTCCTGACTCTCTTCAATGACCACGTAGCATCCCTCTTCTTAGAACAGTGACTTGAGACTCCCATCCGTTTCTTCTTCATTCAACATCGACATCTTTCTGGGGAATGACCGGTACAGACCCAGAATTGGATAGAGTAAGTTCATTGTTCTGGGCTCTCTCTTTATTCCTCTTGTGAGCTCGTCTTTGCTAGGAGTATACCCTAAATCGAAGTGGTAATTCTCTTTTGGGATTAGAACAGGCTCTGTTATCCCGGCGAGGTCCCTTTCTAGACCCTTTCCTGTTTCAAAACCACTCCTCAGCATGGTGGAGGCGATCATTCTATAAACTACTTGCATAGGCTTACCAACCTCTTCCTCTGCATGAGTAGCTCTAACTCGTTCCACTACATGAAATTTTGGTGAGTAAGGGCTCCCTTCGACCACATGAACGATGTTGTAAGGATACTTCTGAATATCCTTCTCAGCTGCCACCACAATTTCCTATCCTTGCCGTTCAAATTTTATGGCCTGGTGCAGAGTTGATGGGATTGCACCGGCAGAGTGTATCCAGGGCCTTCCCAAGAGCATAATGTAGTTGGCAGTGATTGTCATTACTTGGAATTTTGCTGTGAAGGATGCAGGTCCAACCTGGATTTGCAAGTCTATCACTCTAAGGGAATCACTTAGAGATCCATCAAATCCCCTGACGTTTGTCCCACTCTGGTGAATCTTGCCTACGTCACAACCAAGCTGAGTCAGTGTGGTGACAGGGCAAATATTGAGGCCTGATCCATTGTCCACTAGCACCCTCTCTATTGCTTTACCATGGCATTCCACGATGATGTTAAGGGCTCTGTTGTGAGCGATTCCTTCTGCCGGTAAATCCTCTTTTGAGAAGCAGATTTTATGTTCTCCGATGATATGGGCTACTAGTCCAGCCAAATCTTCAATGCTTGAACCAGTTGGTAGGTGTGCGTCATCCAACACTCTCATGAGAGCTTGCCTATGTGATGAGGAGCTGGCTAGTAATGACAACATCGATATTTGTGCTGGTGTCTTCTTCAAATGTTCAACAATGGAGTAATATTTTGGCTGCATGCGCCACCTAAAATCCTCCGCTTCTCCTTCAGTTACTGCCCTCTTTTGGGTATTTTCCTTCCTTGCAGCATTCTGATCTAAATCCTTAGAAGCGTAACACCTCCCTGAACGGGTCATGCCTTGGGCCATAGCTGCTTGTACCATGATTGGCTTCGTGGGAGCAACTTGTTGTTCCACCTAGCTACCATGGGTGTTGGAATCAAGTCTTTGAATCTCGATGTTGCTTTCGCGGCTCCTGGCACCGGGACCAGAACCTTGAAATTTGGACGCTTCTGGAGCATGAGAAAGGTTATTGTGTGTTCCAGGGATTTGACTGCTCTGGGGATTAATGCTCTGCTAGATTCCCAGTCCACATTCTTTTCAATCATATGGACTCCATTGTTTCTATAGTTGGGCAACGGGTTTGTGTTTACATTTAGAGCTGCGATTTCCAAGACGATTTGCCTCTTGTCAATCAGATCTTGGATTTTATGTTTGAGATTTATACAGTCTTCTGTGCTGTGCCCATTTCCTCCTAAATGATAGGCACAACTCTGATCAGCCCTATAAAATATATTTCTCGACTGTGCTGGTTTTAGTCGGACCTTCTGAATCAAGCCTATGGCCAATAGTCTTTCGAAGAGCCAAGCCCTAGGCTCGAGGAGCGTGGTGAATTCCCTTGCCGGCCTCTTCTCGAAATTCGAATGTAGAGCATTGTATGTTGGGGGTGGCGGTTGATTTTGGTAATTCTGGGGCGGTTAATATGCTTGTAGTGGGTTATTTGGGCAGTAATTTTATTGGGGTGGTGCTTGGTAAGCGAGAGCAGACACACAGACACTAGGCAGAGCCGTGTAAGCGGGTAGAGTGGTAGTGAAGCTTAGTTGTGCGTACTACACAAGTGTTGGATAATTTGTGAGGGATGTAGTTATGTGGGTGGGTAGTGGTTCTTTCGGACTTGGGTTTGGAATGTTGGATATGCTTGCCACGTCCTTTTTCTTCTTGCCGAAGATTCCTGCAGTAGCTTGTCCAGATGCTTTGTTGAAGACGCTAACTATTTTTTCAGATTTGAGACCATCTTCTATAGCCTCTCCCATTTAGACCAATTAAGCAAACGGTCTTCTAGTCATGACAACATTCTATCATAGAAATCAGGCTCCTGGGACTTGATGAACATAGAGATTATCTCTCTTTCACACATTGGAGGCTGCACACGGGCTGCCTCAGCCCTCCACCTGCTGGTAAACTCCCTGTAGTTTTTTGTTGATTTCTGCTTGACCTTTTCAACATAATAGCGGTCTGGTACTGTTTCGACATTAAAGTGGAATCTTTCCATGAAGGATTCTGCCATGTCCTCCCAGGTGTGCCATTGACGCATATCTTAAGTTGCGAATCATTCAGCGGCTTCTCCTGTCAGGCTATGACTGAATAGTCACATGATTAGAGATTCATTTTCCTTTACTCCGACCAATTGGTTGCAGTAGGATAGGAGGTGTGCCTTGGGATTCCCTGCTCATTGAACATCTCAAAATTTGGGATTTTGAACCCTTCTGGCAAGTCCAGATCCGTATGCATGTATAGATCATCAAAGCTTTGGCCTGTAGCCTTTCTTGTAGACCTGTTGGATTTCTCCAGTAATTCTTCCATCTTTTTCTCCATATATCTCTTTCCCGCTTATCTTGTTCGGCTCTCCAGGCCCTTTCCATTTCTTCATAATGGTCTAGCTCCTTATGCCCCGGAGAGCATTCGTTGGGAATGTTGGGAGTGAAGAACGAGACTTGGTGGGTGGTATGTTTGAGCGGGGTAGTGGTGTTTTGCCCAGTTGGTGGAGCTGGAGCATGTAATTGGCTTGTTGGATTAATGTGAACAGGATGAGGAACCTAGTAAGAAGGGACTGAGTGAGTGATCCCCGGGATTTGAGTGTATTTTATTGGAGAAGGTGTGCGGTAAGAGGGACTAATATTGTTTTGGTTGGTGGAGCTTAAAGGAGGTGGGATGGTTCATGGTAGGTATATAGGAAAGTGATCAGGGATTGGTGAGCTCACGGAAGGGAATGGAAGAGGAGGCCTTCTTTCCTCTGTCGAGGCATCCTTGCCTATATTCGTTTCCTCATTCCTGGCTACCTTTTCTTGTAGAGACCGTAACAGCAGTCAGTAGTGTTGCAATAACATCTTCTTGAGATGATACCTCTTGTGGGACTTGGGCATCACCACCACAGAGAAAGAGCTCAGTTCCATTCTAGGGAGTACCAGTCATCTTCTCTTTGCCTTTCTCTGCGAGGGATGCTAACGTGGCTTTGGATCTTGTAAAGTATTCCATCTTTCCGTACTATGCTAATCGGTCTCGTTCTATAAGACAAGAATAACGCAACGATAGACAAAGTTAGTTACTTTACATAAAGTATAAAAGCAAGATATCACAAATTGATATTTAAAGTGCACATAGCCTATAAAGTAATCTATTAAGCTTGAACACTTTTGATCCTATGTTCTAAAGGTTCGGATGTTTATGGGCTTTTGATGTTTGGGTGGATCTTGGTCCAATTGGCTTAATGGTTGACTTACTCTGGCAAACCCTTCCTTGTTAAGGCATGGTTCTTTGGCCAAACTCTTAAATCCTCTATATGAGTATGTTATCTTCAAATGATTGATATTCCGAGCTCATAAGCTCACGATCCTTAACATGTACTACGATTGTACTACGCCCCTCACAAGACAAGTAAGCCTAAGATATGGATGTAGCAACAATGACGATGATAATAATAATGATGCTAAAGGTGCCTACGGGCTATTATATTCACATGTGCCTATGAAGGGCTATAATGACACCCCGAGCTTATAATACCGGGTAGAATATATGTATATGGAGGTATATATGTATATGATTATGTATAAAGTATGTATACGATTATGTAACGCGCACACACATCTGCAGATGGTACGATAACCCTGAAGCCTTGGTAGGGCCAGGTAGAAATAACATTGAGCCTTGATTGGCTAAGTATGTATGAAACACCGAACCTTATGGTCGGGCACGCTATGTATGTATATATGTGTATGGCTATGTATATAATATGAATATGAATGTGATAAGACTATGTATACGAATGCGAATAAGGACATGTATATGAATATGAGCACAAGTATGGTACGAGTACTATTATGGAATACAGATGACGACGTAGGTGTACAAATACGTATGAAAAATGGAAAGTCCTACGAAAGGTAAGTAAGTGTCATGACGATGACATTGTTGTCTCCCCTCCTACGCTATTTCTTCTGTTATGTATTATGCTTATGTATATATCGATGTTGACCATGCTTTATATACTCAGTACATTCTTCGTACTGACGTCCTTTTGTTTGTAGACGCTGCGTCATGCCCGCAGCTGCACAGGGAGACAGGCTTGATCCACAGCTGCTTATCCAGAGATTGCATAGCAGAGCTCCATTTCTTTCGGAGTCGTAGCTTTTGGGTACTTATTCTTTTGTGTATATAATTATGGGCATAGCGGGGTCCTATCCCGCTCATACGATATGTCATACTCTTAGAGGCTCGTAGTCATGTGTATGTGGGTTGAGATGTTCGGCCATGTCGGCCCATGTTTTGTATATCTTTTGTTGGCCTCGTCGGCCTTGTACTTATGATGTGGCATAGATGCCTATGATATGTTAAATGATGATGGTCGTCTAATGGGATCAATATGATTAACGATAAGAGAAGCACAAATTGACTTATGGTTTACCTAGATGTTATGTTATGTACGATAAGGGGGTGCCCGGGTGGGGTAGCACCGAGTGCTCGTCGTGGCCCCCTAGCTGGGTCGTGACAAAAGTGGTATCAGAGCAGTTCAGTCCTAGGATGTGTCTACGAGCCGTGTCTAGTAGAGTCTTGGTTATGGGTGTGTTGCGCGCCACACTTATAAACGAGAAGCTGCGGACATTTTAGGAATATATGACCTTCTTTCTTCATAAGAATCGTGCGATAGAGCTATGATGTTAGAAATTCTTGTTCCTAAATCGTGTGTTGTGTATTTCAGAGATGCCTAAAAAGAAAGAGGCTACAGCATCCCAAAAGGGCAAGACGGTGGCAGAAAAGCGAGCTGAAAGAGCACCGCCACCGGTAGTACAGGAAGATGAGTCGCAGAGTGCGGCTCAATCTCAATCCTCCCAGACAGTGCCTATTATCGAGGAGCACGTGGGAGCCTCAGCCCCAGCTCCAGCTCCTCCACCGAATGCTTCGGGCCAAGATGTGAGAGAGGCCATAAATTTGTTGACTCAGTTGGTTGCGGCCCAGACTCAGAGGCCAAGCGCAGGGCAAGGTGACAGGGCTGTTAGTGCAAGGGCCCGTGACTTCATTGCTTTGAAACCCCCGGAATTCTTTGGGTCGAAACCGGATGAGGATCCCCAGGACTTTATTGATGGTTTGCTAAGGACGCTCCGGTTGATACATGCTTCAGACACTGAGTCGGTAGAGCTAGCGTCCTATAGATTGAGAGATATCTCGATCCAGTGGTATACAGTATGGATGGCTTCGCGGGGAGCCAATGCACCTCCGCCGGTGTGGCAAGAGTTTGTCGATGCTTTTCTCCGTCACTACATGCCTCCAGAAGTTCGGCGAGCTAGGGCCGATAAATTCTTGAATTTGAGGCAAGGTAACATGAGTGCTACAGAGTATAGTCTCCGCTTTAACTCCTTGGCCAGGTATGCTTCTGTTATGTCCCGTATTTTCATACGTCGGGACGTTTTAAAATAAGCACGACAAGTTAAAGGCAAGACTATCTTAAGATATGAAGTAGAGATTTTAACTTCCGGTTTCGTGTCGAGTCACAATTTATTCACAATTCTCGTGTGGCATTAAACTAGTAATGGAAAATTGGTATTAAACTAACCATAATTGGATTAATAAGTGGGATTGGAAAGACCAAAAATCAGTCCATTAAATGGACAAAGCTAGCCGTGTAGCTTGAGTGGAATAGTCAATGGTTATTGACCCAAAATAATGTAAGGCACATGGCCAAGTCATGGAGGGAACATAGACAAAACAAAAATCTGATTCCATAGCACTAACAAACTCATTCCAACATCAACAAGTCAAGAAATATAGTGATAGAGAGAGAGAGTCTCTCGGCTAGAGCTAGCCGAGAGTGAAGGTGCCAACTTCTCCAAAAAAATTCAGTTTTTCCTAAGCAATCCAACTCCATGGAAGGTGTGTTAACATGTAGCATCCATTGATATAGCAAGAACAAGTGTTAAAATTCAAGTAGTGAAAGTGAAGGCTAGCCGATTGAAGTGTCAAGATTGAAAGGTAAGAATGTTTGTTGTTCTTGTGTTGCATGATGATTTGAATGTATAGTTCATGCATGTTGTTGTTGGATTGTGGTTGTAGTTGAAGTAGAGAGTGAGCCGTGTGTGAGGTGAGTTTATGACTGATTTCATTGTGCATGTATTGTTAGTGAATTGAATATGTATCAACATATGTAAATGAACAAAGATTGTGGGAGTTTGGTTGTGATGTTGCATGTTGGCTATTGGACTGTTTTTGCTCGAGTTTAAAATGAATCATGTGTTGAAGATTCTGATGAAGTCATGCTTAATCTTGTTGAATATGTATTGGAAATGAATTGAATGCATTGTAGTTGGATAAACGAATGAAAATCATGAAGTTGGAGTAGTTGTGATGAAACCGGGTAGGGGGCTGTTTTGGACGAATTCATGGACTGTTTTGGGCTATAATTTGATTGTTGTTGTTGTGGACATTGTAGTGTATTGTATGCATGTTGAATATGTAAATTAAGGTGTTCAAGAAACGAATTATGTTGAGGGGTAAGGGCAGTCCAAAAACCGTGGACAGTTTTAGGGATTAGAAGTGAAATTGTGTGTGTTGAATGTTGGTTTTTGTTGCAAACGTGTAGTGAATGTAAAATGCCATGATTCAAGTTAAAACTGAACTGATTGTGGGCTGTTGTAAGAGTGAAGATGATGCTAAAACAGTTCCAAGATTTCATGAAAGTAAAGTCATGAAAAGTGTTGTGTTGTTGCAAGTTAAAACTGGAAAATTGCTAAGTAAGAATGGAAATGATGTGTGTGTTGGGTTGCCGTGTGTATGAGACTGTTTTGGGTGGTGTAGGGACTGCCCAAGTTCCCTAAGTCATGCTTAAACAAGTTTTGATCAATATATGAAAGAACGACTAGCCATGTTAGCTTGTAACGCTAGTTGGGTTAAATGCGAACGAAACGTCGTTTAATTGTTAGAAAGGAGTTGTGAATGTCACAATACGTGTTGAATGCCCTTGTAGACTAATTGTAGTTCTTCACATCTTGATATAGGATAAGTATTGTTGGGCAGCAAGTACAAGTTAGAATACAACTAAACGCAAAAGGTATGTAAAGCCTATTCCTTCTTTCTTTTGGCATGTCCTAGACGTAAGAATGAAACGATATGAATTTTGGGGTAAATTCTATTCTCTAGTTTCATGTATGGCTTATGAATCTATATTTCACTAATGTTATTGTCATGTACCTACAGTATGAGTGACTAATGAACGATGCATGAAAGTTCCTATACTTAAAGAATTGCACAACTAAAGACATACTTGACTTCCAAAAGCTATACCATATTAAAGTGACATATGTACATGAAGTCTAAAACGTTTCTTGTAATAGTTTGTTATGAGACTTGAAATGAACTGAAGGTGAACATTATTTTGACACTTAGAGCGGGTTAGTTGCTTATCCCTTGAGTCTAAAAAGATGATTTGCATATATGTGGTTGCTTATTATTCTGCTCGTGCTTACCGCTATATCCTTCACTGAGTCCCGGGCCAGGGTACGTTTTCGTGCGCACATTTATTATATTAATCACCGAGCCCCTCACTAGAGGGCCGGGACACGTTATGTATATATATATGATGATGATATGATGATGTGATGATATGATGATGATATGATGATATGATGATATGGAGATGATGGTGGCCAGGAGGGCATATTCCTTATTACCGAGTCCCTCAGGAAAGGGCCGGGACACGTCTATGTTTATGTTATGATGCTATGATTTTAAATTACCGAGTCCCTCATAAAAAGGGCCGGGACACGTCATGTATGTTTTATACAGAATGATTATGCAGCTTTGACTACAAAACTCTATAATAGCAATGATATGAGAATGATACAGATGAAATATGTTCAAAGGCAAGTTTTATGAAATTCTGTTGTTGCAATGCATCCTATGTACCGTGTCTCAATATAAGTCTATACTATGTTTCAAGCTTTACATATTCAGTACATATTCCGTACTGACCCCCTTCCTTCAGGGGGCTGCGTTCATGCCCGCAGGTACAGACGCTCGTTTTGGAGATCCGCCAGCTTAGATCATCTTTCAGCTATTTTGGACTGCTCCTTTGTTCCGGAGCTAGCTTGTGGTATAACCTCCTTATGTTGTGTCCGTATGTGTTTATTTGGGTACGGCGGGGCCCTGTCCCGCCACATAATACGGTCGTTACTCTTAGAAGTCTGTGGACATCGGTGTGGGTCTGTTTACAGTTGTTGATGCGTTTTATGTTTTGACTTAAGTTTGGGGCGTACCCAGTCGTAATGGCAGCCTTGTCGGCTTGCATATGTGTGTATGTTTGGTATTTTGTATATCGTGGCAGCCTTGTCGGCTTGCTTAGGAATATATATAAATGTTGTTGTTTGATAAGTGCAACTCCTCGGGAGATGGATGACTAAGGCATACAGAACTTGACAAATCTAAATAACTCACTATCTTCTTACATACAAATGAGATCATGACATGCTAATTATAAATTATTAGAGTTAACAGATAAATATGAGTGTCCAATTCGGGCACAAGTCACGGCCTACGGGGTTGGGTCGTGACAGCTTCGGCCATGGTAGCAGATATGGGTGACCGGGTACACCGATTTGTAAAGGGCCTAGGGCCCCATCTGATGGACAAATGCTTGACTGCATCCCTTCAGGACGGTATGGATATTGCACGCATTCAGGCACATGCTCAAAACTTAGAGGAAAGCCTACAGCAGCGGAGAAGTGAACGTGAACAGGATAGGGGACATAGCAAGAGGGCCAGATCTTCGGGCCCAATAAGTGAGTCTAGAGGCGGACACAGGCAACAGTTCCCTAGACATTCGGGCTATTCTATGACCAATGCACCTCCACGGTTTTCAGGCCAGAGCCTTGATTGATCTACTCATCCCGGACTGAGTCAGAGTTATTCGGGGTCCCAGTTTAGAGGTGATTCAGGCCAGTCAAGGCCACCTATACCACGATGTTCCCAGTGTGGGAAGTCGCATTGGGGTCAATGTCGATTGGGTTCAGATGGTTGCTATTCATGTTGTCGACCGGGCCATATTATGCGTGATTGCCCCTCAGTGCATGGTAGAGATAGGACCCAGCCATCAGGGTCGGTAGCCGGATCTTCGGCATCTGTACGCCCTACGGGGCCAGGTTCACATGCGCCAGTCGGCCATGGTAGAGGTAGAGGCAGAGTTCCCAGTACTAGCGGTCCTCAGCACCGTATTTGTGCTTTGGCTGGACGCCAAGATCTTGAGTCTTCTCCTGATGTGGTCACAGGTATATTATCGGTATTCCCTCATGATGTATATGCTTTGATTGATCCGGGCTCCACATTATCTTATGTTACTCCATATATTGCGGGTTGATTTATAACTGAGCCGGAGTCTATCAAGCCTTTTGAGGTGTCTACACCCATGGGTGAATCGGTAATAGCTAGCCGAGTATATAGGAATTGTGTGATTGTGATTTGTGATGGTCGTACCATGATTGATTTGCATGAGCTGGAGATGGTAGATTTTGATGTCATTATGGGCATGGATTGGTTGGCTTCTTGTTATGCCAATGTTGATTTTAGAATGAAGATGGTTCGTTTCCAATTTCTGGGAGAACCAGTCTTAGAATGGAAAGGAAATTCGGCATCACCAAAAGGTAGGTTTATTTCCTATCTAAAGGCAAGAAAGATGATCACGAAAGGGTGTATTTATCACCTAGTGCGAGTTCAATATGTAGAAGCTGAGTCGCCGACTCTTCAGTCAGTTCCAGTAGTGAATGAATTTTCGGATGTGTTCCCGGAAGAGCTTCCAGGCCTTCCTCCCGAGCGGGAGATTGATTTTGCGATTGATGTGTTGCCAGACACTAAACCCATATCTATTCCTCCCTATAAGATGGCACCCGCAGAGTTGAAAGAGTTGAAGGAGCAATTGAAAGACTTGCTCGAAAAAGGCTTCATTAGGCCCAGTTCATCCCCGTGGGGAGCCCCTGTATTGTTTGATCAATTGCAAGGTGTCAAATGGTTTTCAATAATTGATTTGAGGTCCGGGTATCACCAAGTAAGAGTTAGGGAGAAAGATATCCCTAAGACAACTTTCAGAACAAGATATGGCCATTTCGAGTTTCGAGTAATGTCGTTTGAGTTAACTAATGCCCCGGCAGTGTTTATGGACCTAATGAACAATGTATTCAAACCTTTTCTGGATCTATTTGTAATTGTATTCATCGACGACATCTTAGTGTATTCTAGATCCGAGGACGAGCATGCGGATCATTTGCGAATTGTCCTTGGAGTTCATCGAGCTCGAGAGTTGTTTGCAAAATTCTCCAAGTGTGAGTTTTGGTTGAACTCGGTATCATTTCTGGGCCATATTGTTGCAACTGATGGTATTTGAGTGGATAGCCAAAATATCGAGGCCGTGAAGACTTGGCCAAGGCCCACGACCCCTACGGAGGTTCGTAGCTTTTTGGGCTTAGCAGGTTATTACAGAATATTTGTTGAGGGTTTCTCTTCTATTTCTGCGCCACTCACCAAGTTGACTCAGAAGTCAGCTAAGTTTCAATGGACAGATGCTTGCGAGCGTAGTTTCCAAGAGTTGAAAGACCGATTGACTTCAGCCCCAGTCTTGATACTTCCAGAGGGATTGGAAGGATATGTTATTTATTGTGATGCTTCAGGCATCGGGCTAGGCTGTGTATTGATGCAAAATGGTAAGGTGATTGTGTATGCTTCTAGACAATTACGGAAACATGAGCAAAATTATCCTACCCATGACTTAGAATTGGCCGCGGTGGTCCATGCTTTAAAGATATGGCGACATTATTTGTATGGTGTCCATATGGATGTTTATACAGATCATAAGAGCCTTCAGTATATCTTCAAGCAGAAAGAGTTGAATTTGCGACAACGACGATGGTTGGAGTTGCTAAAGGATTACGATGTTGAAATCCTGTACCACCCCGGAAAGGCAAATGTTGTGGTTGATGCTCTTAGCCGTAGGTCGATGGGAAGTCTAAGTGATGTACGACCAGAAAAGAAAGAGATGACCCGTGAGCTTCAAAAGTTTGCGAGCCTAGGAGTCCGAGTGGTGGACTCAGGTAGCAGCGGAGCTACTATTCAGAATTCAGCAGTTTCATCGCTAGTAGCGGAAGTAAAAGAGTGACAATATGAGGATCCCATGCTAATGCGGTACAGAGATACACTCCCTCAGAAGGAGGAGTCATCATTTGATATTTCGGAAGACGGAGTTCTCCGATGTCGAGGCAGGTTATGTGTTCCCGATGTGGTAGGTCTACGTCGCCAAATATTGAGGGAAGCTCATTGTTCCCGTTACTCCGTTCACCCCGGAGCGACGAAAATGTATCATGATCTTAAGTCTATATATTGGTGGAACGGGATGAAGAAAGACGTAGCGGAATTCGTAGCTCAGTGTCCTAGTTGCCAACAAGTGAAGATAGAACACCAAAAGCCGGGTGGCTTGTTGCAAGCTATAGAAATCCCAACTTGGAAGTGGGAAGTGATTAGTATGGATTTCATTACAGGGTTACCCCGTTCTCGACGTAAGTATGATTCCATATGGGTGATCGTGGATAGACTCACAAAGTCAGCGCATTTCTTACCGGTCAGAACGACCTATATGGCAGAAGATTATGCCAAGCTTTATCTTAAAGAGATAATGAGACTCCATGGCGTTCCGGTATCTATTATCTCCGATAGAGGAACTCAGTTTACAGCCAAGTTTTGGAGGTCTTTCCAAGAGGGTCTAGGGACCCAAGTGCGCCTTAGCACGGCATTTCACCCACAGACCGATGGGTAAGCTGAACGTACTATTCAGACTCTTGAAGATATGTTACGGGCATGTATGATAGATTTTGGAGGATGACCATTTGCCACTCATTGAGTTTGCTTACAATAATAGTTATCATTCTAGCATTCAAATGGCGCCGTATGAGGCTTTATATGGGCGAAAGTGTAGATCCCAAATTGGGTGGTTTGAAACCGGAGAAACTAAGTTGATAGGGCCAGACTTGGTCCAGCAAGCAATAGAGAAAGTCAAGCTCATACAAGATCGGTTGTTAGCGGCTCAAAGTCGCCAGAAGTCCTATGCTGATAATCGTCGAAGGGACTTAGAGTTCCAAGTTAAGGATTTGGTATTCCTGAAAGTGTCGCTAATGAAAGGCGTTATGAGATTTGGCAAAAAGGGGAAGCTCAGTCCCCGGTATGTCGGACCCTATGAGATTGTGCGCAAAATAGGCAAAGTGGCCTATGAGCTAGATCTACCTACAGATTTGGAGCCAGTCCATCCAGTATTTCATGTCTCGATGCTTCGGAAGTGTGTTGGAGATCCTACGAGGATCGTCCCAGTGAATGATATTCAAGTGACAGAAAAGCTAACTTATGATGAAATACCCATTTCCATATTAGATAGGCAAGTACGGAGACTTAGAAACAAAGAAGTGGCCTCAATTAAAGTTCTGTGGAGAAATAACAATCGAGAGGAAATGACATGGGAAGCAGAAGAGAATATGCGATCCAAATACCCACATTTATTTCAGCCCTTGGAAGAAGTCCAAGATGAAACGTCAAAATCATAAGGTATGCATGTTTTCCCTTTTATACATTTAGGTCGTGTGTGGCCAAATTTCTAGTGTTGTTGTATTATTGCCCTGTGAGGCATTGTTATTGTGGGTTGTTGTGACAGGGTGGTAGTGCCACATTATAGAGGAAACTCTGGCGAAATTTTCATAGAATTCCCCAAGCCTTTAACATTCGAGGACGAATGTTCCTAAGGGGGGTAGAATGTTACACCTAGAAAAAATTTTCGTTGGTACGCAAGAGAATGAAATAGTGATGAATATGAGTGCACGATGTCTATGAGCAAGAAACGACGTTGATGAGCTTAGGCGGGATTTCGAAAGTATCCGATGTGAGACGAGGAAGTTGGCTGAGTTAAGATGAGATACAAGGTGAGCAATGCATGTGCATAGACGGGGGTGATTAAAATGAGAAGTCTAAGAAATATGGGAAGTTGCAGAATTGCAACTGCCCAGTGGTCGTAAATCGCAAAATACGGACCGTAAAGTGCAATACGGTCCGTAAACTGGCAGTCGTAAACTGCCATGCAAAAGCTTCAGCTTTCTTCCCAGTGGTCGTAAAGTGCAAATACGGACCGTAAACTGCCAGGTCGTAAACTGGCATGCCAAACTTCAACTTTCTGCCAGCTGAGGAAAAGGTATAATACGACCTGGTGGACGGACCGTAAAGTGATTTACGGCCCGTAAACCATGGTCGTAAACAACCATGAAGGCAGCCCAGCTTCTGGTTCTGGAAATGGTTAATTACGCCCATGGAGGACGAGCCGTATAGTGGAATACGGGCCGTAAACCTCCATGGATGACCACTGTTCACCCAGCACAGATTTTTCAATTCATTAAATATGAGGATCAAGACTTGTCTTATTTCATTACAACATTACACCACTTCTCTCTAAAACTTTTCTCTACTTTTATTATATGAGTTTTGAAGGATTATAAGCCATCAATAACATTAAGATAAGTGAATCAAGGATAAGGGAATCATCAAGGATCATCGAAGTCAAGAAATCCAAACGGAGAAAAACTAGGGTTTTGCTCAAAGTCCTTATTATCAACCAATGCTTGTTCCTACAACTTCTAAGGTAAGATTCATGATTTTTACAAGATGTTTAAGGTATTGGAGAATTAAAATACATGGATTGTAGAAAATGTGGTCAACTAGGTCATGAATGATGAATAGTGACATTTTGACAAATAGTTTGAATTGGGTTATGAATGTTGTTTTGTTGTGATATGAATGTGTTATAAATGGTATTAAGATCATGAACTAGACACTTTAGACGAATGGACGAAGTTGGGTGTTATGACCATGAATGTGGGTGAATTAGAGGCAAATTGAGGAATCTAGATAATGTGGATAATGTGAATGACTAATGGCCATTGTTATGATATTAATGAAGGTATAAACGCTAGCATTGGAAGGGAACGTGCAAGTGTAGAATAGTTCGACGAAAAGGTATGTAAGGCTAACCCTTCTTTCATAAGGCATGGTTCTTTGGCCAAACTCTTAAATCCTCTATATGAGTATGTTATCTTCAAATGATTGATATTCCGATCTCATAAGCTCACGATCCTTAACATGTACTATGATTTTACTACGCCCCTCACATGACAAGTAAGCCTAAGATATGGATGTAGCAACAATGACGATGATAATAATAATGATGCTAAAGCTGCCTACGGGCTATTATATTCACATGTGCCTACGAAGGGCTATAATTACACCCCGAGCTTATAATGCCGGGTAGAATATATGTATATGGAGGTATATATGTATATGATTATGTATAAAGTATGTATACGATTATGTAACGCGCGCACGCATCTGCAGATGGTACGGATAACCCTGAAGCCTTGGTAGGGCCAGGTAGAAATAACATTGAGCCTTGATTGGCTAAGTACGTATGAAACACCGAACCTTATGGTCGGGCACGCTATGTATGTATATATGTGTATGGCTATGTATATAATATGAATATGAATGTGATAAGACTATGTATACGAATGCGAATAAGGACATGTATATGAATATGAGCACAAGTATGGTACGAGTACTATTATGGAATACAGATGACGACGTAGGTGTACAAATACGTATGAAAAATGGAAAGTCCTACGAAAGGTAAGTAAGTGCCATGACGATGACATTGTTGTCTCCCCTCCTACGCTATTTCTTCTGTTATGTATTATGCTTATGTATATATCGATGTTGACCATGCTTTACATACTCAGTACATTCTTCGTACTGACGTCCTTTTGTTTGTGGACGCTGCGTCGTGCCCGCAGGTGCACAGGGAGACAGACTTGATCCACAACTGCTTATCCAGAGATTGCATAGCAGAGCTCCATTTCTTTCGGAGCTGTAGCTTTTGGGTACTTATTCTTTTGTGTATATAATTATGGGCATAGCGGGGTCCTGTCCCGCTCATACGATATGTCATACTCTTAGAGGCTCGTAGTCATGTGTATGTGGGTAGAGATGTTCGGCCATGTCGGCCCATGTTTTGTATATCTTTTGTTGGCCTCGTCGGCCTTGTACTTATGATGTGGCATAGATGCCTATGATATGTTAAATGATGATGGTCGTCTAATGGGATCAATATGATTAACGATAAGAGAAGCACAAATTGACTTATAGTTCACCTAGATGTTATGTTATGTATGATAAGGGGGTGCCCGGGTGCTCATCGCGGCCCCCTAGCCGGGTCGTGACAAAAAGGCAGGTGCTGCCCAGATTTCTGTTTTGGAAACCCTACATGTACTGCTGTTAGTATTTTGAGCATGTCTTTTTCTACAAAACTGCTATAGGATTGTTTTGAATTTATCTGAAACCCCAAGACATATATCTACAACTTTCATTAAGGCCAAAGGTCTATTTTTTCCGTTTACCCCTTTGAAACTGAGGGATAGTACAAGACAGTAGTACTGTCCATAATTCCTATTTTGATAGTTTAGGCTGATTTTCACTGATTCCAAGTTTAGTTTCGACGTGCTGAAACTATTGAACTTAAGTAGATATTTGATTGTGTATTTAAGGTATATATGATCTTGTACAAGCTAAGAGGAGTTGTTTGACGAAGTGGACTTTGGTTGGTCTATGGCGTAGACGATTTGAACTCCTCGAGTTGTGGTAGAACTTATTGTGCTGTAAAACGCCAAGGTTTGTGTATAAACTTGAGCTTGGAATATCTTTATTTTCTGGAATTTTTTAAGTATCTTGATGGGTTGTTTCCTTACTCTTCATCTTATATCATTGTATGGTTATTATCTCAAGTATTGCAAAACGTTCGCTAAATCGCCCACTTGTACGAATTGCTTGATCATTTTACATTCTTGTTGGGAATTTGTGCTTCTTGTTGTGGTGACTTTGTCATAGATATCGGCATGCCTCTCGATTCGGATCTTGCCCATCTTGACTTTGGATGTACATAACGTCTTGATGATGGATTTTCGTCCATTTTCGAGTACGAGTGGAAAGCCACTTTCAACATGGCTCTTGATTCTCTTGACTATTAGGTGACGACCCTTCTTGATTTGGGGCTTCGTTCCATCTTGATATTGATTGTGCTTGGTGTGATGGCATGACGTACATATTGGGCGAAATTGGTTAATTGACAAACTCTCTTGAATTGAAGTATAAGTTTTCTTGATACTTGAACCTTCGAATATTGATTTCCACATTTGGAAACTCTTCAAGGTTTTGATATTTGATACTTTGATATACTTGTTTACTTGATTTATTGTTATCTTATTGAGCTACCTACGACGGATAAGGGAATTGGAGAATCTAGTGGCTCCAAGCCCAAAGTTTATACACCACTAAGTTTTATGCTTAGCGATAGTTGTTTTCTATCATAGGTAATGTACGAGAAGAGATTTGAAGATGGCCATTTGGAGTAGACTTTTTAGGAACCTTAGTGAAGATCACATTTGCATATGCATCTAGGTCTTGTAAAATTTTGGGGACTTGCACATGATCCATATGCAATACTTATGTATGAAATTTTGGAGGCTTGTTGGACACAAGACCATATGCTTGTAACTTGAACTTAGTGACTTGTTTTGCTATTTTAGGGTGTGCTTCCAACCCAAGTCATGCCATGTACTGGGTTCACAATTTGTCTTGTAATTATGTACCAAGGAAGATACTAGTTTTTGTGATAATCGCAAGTTTGAGTTTCGTGTATCTTATGGACTCGCAGTGGTGTTGATTTGAAAATATAAATTTCAAAATGAAGTTTCTTAAATGTGTTGACTATTTGAGAAGGGTATTACGATTTTAAATTGATACTCTGATATTGTATTTCATCTAAGAAATTTTTTGGAGGGTACAATGGAAACAAAACGTCGCACTTTCAACCCTTTTCGTATTGGCCTATTTCCACTATTAAATATTTTTGTGAATATATTTTGGCATAAATTTCTTCCAAACGTTGTAAGTGTGAAATTGGCTTTTGTTTCGTAAGTGGTATCCTCCCAAAGAGGATGCTACAAGTTTTGGTATCAGAGCCTAGGTTTGTGATTCTAGGACTTTTGTTGTGACTTGTTAGTATACTTGTTCCTTTTTTTTTACATGTTTTGTTGAGTGTATTGCGCATATGCATCATGTACAGGTCCCTAATGCAATGTGATCTTCCCCTATGTAGGAATTAAGTTATGGCCTATTCTTCCTCTTATAGACCTACGGAAGCCGCTCGTGAGGGTTTAAATAACTCTAATGCCCAACCCCAATTACCAGAAAGGGTTGGAGAACATTTTTTTTATTCTAATCTTCTTTTGTACTATTGGATCTGAAGTGGGAAATGATCAAGGTACAAGAGTTGGGCCACATCCTCAAATGAGTCATAGTACTCATGCTATTGATCCTCCTTTTCAACAAATGGCTAATTTCTTTCGTCACAGGGCTAGAAGAATGCCCGACCCTAATGAAATGAACTTTGAGAAAATGAGAAAAATGGGTGGAGTTGAGTTTGAAGGAACTGTTGATCCTACAGATGTCGAGCAGTGGTTGGAG
Organism: Lycium barbarum; assembly: GCF_019175385.1. Classification (NCBI taxonomy): domain Eukaryota; kingdom Viridiplantae; phylum Streptophyta; class Magnoliopsida; order Solanales; family Solanaceae; genus Lycium; species Lycium barbarum. The sequence goes on along the minus strand of NC_083340.1, from coordinate 75,596,978 downwards.
CGCATGGAAAGAGTATTTGAGCAATTAGAGTGTTCAGACGCTACCAAATTTAAGTATGTTGTCTCACTGTTGTAAACAGATACTTATGACTGGTGGGTAAGTGTACCGAATGCTAAGGAAAAACCTCCTGTTCTTACTTGGAATGATTTTATGAAAGAATTTCACATGAAGTATGTCCCACCTGCTTATCATGACGCAAAGAAAAAAGAGTTCTTGAATCTAGAGCAAGGGAGTATGTCTATTGCTGAATATCAACAGAAGTTTCTCAGGCTTTCTCATTATACTAGTGGTATTATTGAGAACGAAAAAGATACGTGCAGGCGATTCGAAGATGGTTTGAATAATTCCATTAGAAAATCAGTGGCGGTCCTACAACATGAAAACTTTTGTAAATTAGTTTCAGCTGCTCTTACTTAGGAAATGATCGACAAGGAACAAGCTAGTAGAAATGAAAACAAGTTTAGAAAGGCTGATGCAAATTCAGGAGGTCCATCTAAAAGGGGAAGTTTGACAATTCCAAAGCTAGTACTGTTCAAAAGTCAGCCTAGCATAAGCAAAATAGATCAAATTTCTCTACTGCTAGCACTCCAAGCTATGGCCAAGGTAAGACTCGTATACCCACTTGTGCACAATGTGGAAAGAATCACTCTGGTACTTGTAGGAGAGCTTCTGCTGCTTGTTTTAATTGTGTGAGCTTCGATCATAAAGTGAAGGATTGTCCTAATCCTAACCCTACTTCTTCTCCACGTACGGAAGGCTCAGTTCAGAAACCTATTACCATTCCTTCTCAAGGGAATAGAGGTGCAAGATCTAGAACCATGCAAACAGCAAGTGCAGGTGGATCCAATCAAGCTAGTGGGTCAAGAGCTACAGCACAAGCTTATTCTATGAGACAGAGGGATGACTAAGATGGAGCAGACGTGGTTGTTGGTAAATTCCACTTATTTGGCTTACGTGTTGTTACATTATTTGATCCTAGTTCTACACATTCCTATGTTTTCTCATCATTGGTTTTTCCAAAAATGTCAAATCTGTGAGACTTGATTGTGGTGTGCTTGTCCAATGTCCTTTGGGTCAACAGGTTGTTTGTAATCAAATCTATCGAGGTTGTCCCTTGGTGATTCAAAATCTAGTCTTCCTTGCTGATTTCGTTGAAATGCCTTTCCAAGACTATGATGTTATCATCGGTATGGATTGGCTTCATAGATACCATGTGGTTGTTGATTCTAGGTCGAAGCATGTGACCTTTAGAGCTCCTTCATTTTCACACATCATTGTTCAAGGTGACAGATCATTGACATCTAATATTATCTCTGCGGTTGTGGCAAGAAAGATGGTTAGTCAGGGTTGTGAAGCTTATCTTGCTCATATATTTGATACACACCTGGAAAGTCCAAGCCTTAAGGATATACCATTGGTATGTGAATTTCCCGATGTTTTCCCTGAAAATCTTCTTGGATTGCCCCCGGAAAGGGAAGTTGAATTGCCTATAAAGGTTATTCCTGGAACTACTCCTATTTCTATAACTCCTTATCGAAGGGCTCCAGCAGAATCGAAGGAGCTGAAAAATCAATTGCATGAACATCTTGAGAAAGGTTTTATTCGCCCAAGTGTTTCTCCCTAGGGAGGGAGCTCCTGTTTTATTTGTGAAAAAGAAAGATGGAACTCTTAGGCTTTGTATTGATTACCGACAACGTAAAAAGGTAACAATTGAGAATAGATATCCACTGCCTAAGATTGTTGATTTATTTGACCAGCTAAAGGGTGCTAGGTTGTTCTAAAAAATTTACTTAATGTCTGGGTATTACCAACTACAGGTAAGTGAACAAGATGTCCCTAAAACTGCCTTTAGGACTCGGGATGGTCATTATGAATTCTTGGTGATGCCATTCGGGTTGACAAATGCTCCTGCGACATTCATAGATCTGATGAATCGCGTGTTTAAGCCTTATCTCGATCAATTTGTGGTGGTCTTTAGATATGACATTTTAATATATTCCAAGAATAGTGAAGATCATGAAAAGTATCTCAGGATTGTTTTGTAAATTTTGGAAGAGAAAAGGCTTTATGCTAAGCTTTCCAAATGTGAATTTTGGCCTGGTGAAGTGGCTTTTCTGGGACATGTTGTGTCAACTGAAGGTGTGAAGGTGGATCCTAGTAAGATTCAAGCTATTGTTGAATGGAAACCACCTAAAAGTCCAACTGAAGTAAGAAGTTTCTTGGGCTTAGCCGGATATTATAGAGGGTTTGTCAAAGGCTTCTCCATTATAGCCTCTCCTGTGACTAAACTCTTGAGGAAGGATGTCAAGTTTGTATGGGATGACAAATGCCAAGAGAGCTTTGAAAAGCTCAAATCCTTATTGACACAAGCTCCTATACTTACTCTTCCAACTGAAGGGAAAGAGTATGTGATATATAGTGATGCTTCTCATCATGGTTTGGGTTGTGTTCTGATGCAGGAAGGGAAAGTGGTTGTGTATGCCTCTCGAAAATTGAAACCATATGAATTGAACTATCCTACTCATGACCTTGAGCTCACTGCCGTAGTGTTTGCTTTGAAAATTTGGAGGCATTACTTATATGGCAAAAAGTGTCACATATTTACTGATCATAAGAGTTTGAAGTACTTGGGTACACAGAAAAAGTTGAATTTGAGACAACGTAGATGACTTGAACACATTAAAGATTATGATTGCACGATTGATTATCATCCGGGTAAATCCAATGTGGTGGCAGATGCTCTAAGTCACAAAGCCTTTGCTAGTTTATCTCTAAGTCATTTGCCTTTTTTCTTAAATTAAGAGCCATGAATGCTTGTCTTGCATTTAATTTTGATGGCTCTATTGTTGATAGTTTGCAAGTCAAGCCAGTTCTACTTGAACAGGTGAAAGAAGCACAGAAGTTAGATGAGAAGTTTGTGAAATTGATCAAAGAAGTTCAAACTGGAGGAAAGCTTGATTTTAAATTAAGGGAGGATGGTGTTATATTTTATCGAAATAGGTTATGTGTTCCTAAAGATGACAACTTGAGGAAAGAAATTTTGAATGAAGCACATACTTCACCATATGCAATGCATCCTGGAGGTACTAAAATGTACCAAACCATCAAAGAACACTACTGGTGGAATGGTATGAAGCAAGACATTGCCTAATTTATTTCTAAATTCTTAGTTTGTCAACAAATAAAAGCCGAGCATCAAGTCCCAACTGGTTTGTTACAACCCTTACCGATACCTTAGTGGAAATGGGAAAGGATAACTATGGACTTTGTTTCTGGGCTTCCACGCACTCAAAGATATCATGATGAAATTTGGGTTATAGTTGATAGGCTAACCAAAAGTGGTCATTTTCTGGTCATCAAAATGGACTACCCACTTGAACGTTTAGCAGAATTGTAGGTTAATGAGATTGTGAGGCTGCATGGAGTTCCTATTTCTATTGTATCTGACCGTGACCCAAGGTTTACATCTAGATTCTGGACTAGCTTTCAAGAAGCTTTGGCACTAGGTTGAACTTTAGTACTTCTTTCTATCCTCAGACAGACGGCCAGTCCGAGAGGGTGATTCAAATCCTGGAAGATATGCTTCAAGCTTACATTATGGAAGTTGAGGGTAGTTGGGACAGACACCTAGCCTTGATAGAATTCTCTTACGATAACAGCTACCAATCAAGTATTGGCATGCCTCCCTACGAAGCATTATATGGGAGAAAGTGGAGAAATCCTCTTTGTTGGAGTGAAGTTGGTGAAAGAAAATTTGTTGGTCCTGAGATTGTGCAACAACCTGAAGATAAGGTAAAAATCATCAAGGATCGTCTAAAAATTGGGCTGATCTTAAGAGGCGTGAAATTGAACATCAAGTGGGAGATAAGGTATTTTTAAGGTTTCTCCATGGAAGAAGATTATGAGGTTTGGCCAAAAAGGAAAACTTAGTCCTCGATTTATTGGACTATATGAAGTATTTGAGAGAGTTGGTCCAGTTGCATATAAACTAGCTCTTCCACCAGAGTTAGATAAGATCCACAATGCCTTCCATGTTTCTATACTTAGAAGATATCGCTCAGATCCATCTCTTGTTCTTCCTGTTAAATCCATTGAGGTCAGCCCTGACTTGACATATGAAGAGGAACCTATCCAAAACTTCACGCATGAGACAAAAAACCTTAGAAACAAGAAAATCCCATTAGTAAAAGTCCTTTGGAGAAATCATTTTGGCAAAGAGGCCACCTGGCAGCGAGAAGAGGATATGCGAATTCAATATCCCCATTTGTTTTGAGACTAGCATAAGGTAAATTTTGGGACGAAAGTTTTTAAGGGGGAGAGAGTTGTAACACCCCAATAGTTTTTTTTTAGCGAATACTTGAATTTTCGATTTATCATATCTTGATAGTAAGGGTATATTTTACTTTGCACTTCCTGAATGTGAACTTGACGACATTTGAAACTTGTTTGAAGCGTTATGGTGTAGTTATGTAAGATACTACTATTATTATCTTAGTAAATTATTTGATGGATTAGATAGATATTTATAAAAGTGGGCAACCCCTTTTTATTTTATTTTATTATTTTTCATCCTTATCTTAATAAGTAAGATATGTACAGTTTTGGCTCTTATCCTCTCCACCACCACTCCAATTTCGTTTTCTCCAAGGAAACAAGACACCAAAACCTCTATCCTCTCATAATATTCATCCTCTAAATCAATCATCAAGACTTGCTTTGGTTGAGCCCCAAGCAACTCCACACGATTGAGGTAAGTTACAAACCCGTTTTTGGACTGGACTGCTGTTAGTGTTTTCAGTATAATTACTTGTATAAAGCTTAGTTTTAAGTGATTCAAGATGTTATAGAAAGCTATTTCATATCCCTACAACTTTCGTTCAAGCTCCAAAACCCAGGTTTGATTGTATTTACTCGAAAAGGGGTGATGAAGAACAGGGCAGGTGCTGCCCAGATTTCTGTTTTGCAAACCCTACATGTACTGCTGTTAGTATTTTGAGCATATCATTTTCTACGAAACTGCTATAGGAGTGATTCGAATTTCTTTGAAACCCCAAGACAAATATATACAACTTTAATTAAGGCCACAAAGTCTATTTTTGCCGTTTAACCCTTTGAAACGGAGCGACAGTACAAGATAATAGTATTGTCCAGAATTCCCTGTTTTGATAGTTTAGGCTAATTTTCACTGATTTCATGTTTAGTTTCGACGTGCTGAAACTATTGAACTTAAGTAGATATTTGACTGTTTATTTAAGGTATATATTCTCTTGTACAATCTAAGAGGAATTGTTTGACGAAGTGGACTTTGGTTGGTCTATGGCGTAGACGATTTGAACTCCTTGAGTTGTTGTAGAACTTGTTGTGTGCTAAAACGCCAAGGTTTGTGTATAAACTTGAGCTTGAAATATCTTTATTTTATGGAATTTTTGAAGTAGCTTGATGGGTTGTTTCCTTACTCTTCATCTTATATCATTGTATGGTTATTATCTCAAGTATTGCAAAACATTCGCTAAATCGCCCACTTGTACGAATTGCTTGATCATTTTACATTCTTGCTGGGACTTTGTGCTTCTTGTTGTGGTGACTTTTTCATCGATATCGGCATGCCTCTCGATTCGGATCTTGCCCATCTTTACTTTGGATTTACATTTCGTCTTGATGATGGATTTTCATCCATTTTTTAGTACTAGTGGAAAGCCACTTTCAACATGGCTCTTGATTCTCTTGACTATTGGGTGACGACCCTTCTTGATTTGGGGTTCGGTCCGTCTTGATATTGATTGTGCTTGGTGTGATGGCATGACGTACATATTGGGCGAAATTGGTTAATTGACAAACTCTCTTGAATTGAAGTATAAGCTTTCTTGATACTTGAACCTTCGAATATTGATTTCCACATATGGAAACTCTTTAAGGTTTTGATGTTTGATACCTTGATATACTTGTTTACTTGATTTATTGTTATCTTATTTAGCTACCTACGACGGATATGGGAATTGGAGAATCTAATGGCTCACAGCCCAAAGTTTATACACCACTAAGCTTTATGCTTAGTGATAGTTGTTTTATATCGTAGGTAATGTACGGGAAGAGATTTGAAGATGGCCATTTGGAGTAGGCTTTTTGGGAGCCTTAGTGAAGATCACATTTGCATATGCATCTAGGTCTTGTAAAATTTTTGGGACTTGTATGAAATTTTAGAGGCTTGTTGGACCCAAGATCATATGCTTGTAACTTGAACTTGGTGGCTTGTTTTGCTATTTTAGGGTGTGCTTCCAACCCAAGTCATGCCATGTGCTGGGTTTACATTTTGTCTTGTAATTATGTTCAAAGGAAGCTACTAGTTTTTGTGATAATCGCCAGTTTGAGTTTCGTGTATCCTATGGACCCGCAGTGGTGTTGATTTGAAAATATAAATTTAAAAACGAAGTTGCTTAAATGTGTTGACTATTTGAGAAGGGCATTACCATTTTAAATTGATACTCTAATATTTTATTTCACCTAAGAAATTTTTCGGAGGGTACAATGGAAAAAAGAACGTCACATTTTCAACCCTTTTTCCTATTTTATTTCCGCTATTAAATATTTTTGTGAATATCTTTTGGCATCTATTTCTTCCAAACGTTGTAAGTGTGAAATTAGCTTTTATTACGTAAGTAGTATCCTCCCAACGGGGATGCTACATGTTTCCAGACGTGCTTCCAGGTCTCCTGCCAGAGTGAGAAATTGACTTCAGTGTAGATGTACTACCTAGTACTCAGTCGATATCCATCCCTCCTTATAGGACGGCCCCTGCTGAGTGGAAGGAGTTGTAGGAATAGTTGAAAGATCTACTAGAGAAGGGCTTTATCAGACCTAGTACGTCACAGTTGGGAGCCCCAGTATTGTTTGTAAGAACAAATGATGGTTCGCTACAGATGTGTATCAACTATAGGCAGTTGACTAAGGTGACAATTAAGAATAGGTTTCCACTTCTGACGATAGATTATTTATTTGATCAACTGCAGGGTGCTAGATATTTCTCGAAGATAGACTTGAGGTCAGGTTATCACTAGGTCAGGATCAGAGGGAAGGACATTCCGAAGACAGCATTTAGGACTAGATATGGTCATTTCAAATTCCTTGTTATGTCTTTCGGGTTGAATCATGCTCCAGCTGTATTCATAGACCTGATAAATCGCATATTCAGACCCTTCCTAGACCTTTTCGTGATTGTGTTTATAGACGATATTCTGGTTTATACTCAATCAGACACTGAGTATGCAGATCATTTGTGTGCGATACTCAGAGTCCTTTAGGACCAAAAGTCGTATGCGAAATTCTCCAAATGTGAATTCTGGCTAAACTCTGTGGCTTTCCTAGGGCATTTTGTTTCAGATGAGGGAATCAAAGTGGATACTCAGAAGATAGAGGTTGTGAAGACTTGACCTCAACCCACGAAGCCGACAGAGGTTCGTAGTTTCCTGGGTTTAGCAGGGTATTACAGAAGATTTGTGGAGGGCTTCTCTTCTCTTTCTTCCCCATTAACGAAGTTATCTCAGAAGGCAGCCAAGTTCTAATGGACAGATGCTAGCGAGCGGAGTTTTCAGGAATTGAAAGATAGGTTGACTTCAGCACCAGTCTTGGCGCTTCCGGATGGATCCGAGGGTTATGTTGTCTATTATGATTCTTCGAGGGTCGGATTGGGTTGCGTACTGATGCAGCACGAAAAGGTGATTGCTTACGCTTCTAGATAGCTCAGGAAGCATGAGAAGAACTACCCGACTCACGACCTAGAGTTAGCAGCCGTGATTAATGCAATTAAAATCTGGAGACATTACTTATATGGCGTTTATGTTGACTTCTATATATATCATAAGAGTCTTCAGTATATCTTCAAGCATAAGGAGCTAAACTTGCGGCAGAGGCGGTGGTTAGAATTGCTGAAAGATTACGACGTTGATATTTTATAACCCCCGGGGAAAGCAAATGTGGTAGCAGATGCCCTCAACCGCAAATCTATGGGTAGTTTAGCATACCTGCGGGCTGGAAAAAGGGAGTTGGCTCATGAGTTTCTTCAGCTAGCTAATTTGGGGGTCAGAGTGATAAATTCAAGAAATACGAGAGTTACTATTCAGACTATAGCAACATCATCATTAGTAGCTGAGGTAAAAGGGTGTTAGTATTAAGACCCTTCATTGACCTATTACAAGGATACAGCTCCACAAAATAAGAAATCACCATTCGGGATTACTGGAGATGGAGTACTCAGGTATCGAGGTTAGACGTGTGTACCCGATGTTGCGGGGTTACGTCAGAAGATTATGGCGGAGGCTCATTCCTCCCGCTATTCTATCCATCCAGGGTCAACAAAGATGTATCGCGACATCAAAAAGGTTTATTAGTGGGATGGAATGAAGAAGGATATAGCAGGGTTCGTGGTCCAGTGTCCTAATTGTCAACAGGTAAAGATTGAACATCAGAAGCCCGACAGATTATTACAGGCTATGGATATTCTGACTTGGAAGTGGAAAGTAGTTAATATGGATTTTATTTCGGGCCTACCCCGGGCTCAGTGTAGGTTTAATTCTATATGGGTAATTGTTGATAGACTAACAAAATCAACACATTTTCTACCTGTTAGGACTACTTACTCCGCCGAGGATTATGCAAAGCTTTATATTAAAGAGATAGTCCGACTTCATGGTGTTCCTGTATCCATTATCTTCGACAGGGGTTGCAGTTTGCGACAAACTTTTGGAGATCCTTTCAGGAGGGTTTGGGGACTCAAGTGAATCTTATCACAGCATTTCACCCCCAGACAAATGGACAGGCTGAGTGCACTATTAAGACCCTTGAAGATATGTTAATGGCATGTGTGCTATATTTTGGAGGTAATTGGGATGACCATTTACCACTTATTGAATTTGCATACAATAATAGTTACCACTTCAGTATTCAGATGGCCCCGTTTGAAGCTATATATGGGAGAAAGTGTAGATCACCAATTAGATGGTTTGAAGTAGGAGAGACGAAGCTAGTAGGGGAAGATCTAATCCAGCAAGCAGTGGAGAAAGTTAAGCTTATTCAGGATAGATTATTAACAGCCCAAAGTCGACCGAAGTCTTACACGGATAATCGCCGACGAGACTTGGATTTCCAAGTTAATGACTGGGTATTCCTGAAGGTGTCACGAATGAAAGGAATTATGAGATTTGGTAAGAAACGTAAGCTTAGCCCTCGATACATCGGACCCTACAAGATTGTACGCAAAGCAGGCCAAGTAGCCTATGAGTTAGATCTACCTTCAGAATTAGGGACAGTCCATCTTGTCTTTCGTGTGTCAATGCTTCATAAGTGTGTTGGAAATCCTTCTAGAGTGGTACCTGTGAATGATGTCCAGATGACTGAGCAACTATCCTACGAAGAAGTTCCCATTGCAATCCTGGATAGACAAGTTCGGAGGCTAAGAACTAAAGATGTAGACTCAGTTAAAGTTCTTTGGAGAAATAATAATAGGGAAGAAATGACTTGGTAAGCTGAAGACGATAAGAAGTCTAGATACCCACATTTGTTTCCATTCCCAGAAGAAGTTCAGACAGAGACACCCTTGTCTTCAGGTGCGTAATGCTTTTCTTTTTATAGTTTCTTGGTCATGTGGGGCTATTATTGTCGTCGTTGTTGGAGCCCTGTAAGGCAATGTATATTTTGGATTATTGTGACAGGATGGTAGTGGTACAATTACAAAGGAAGCTCTACCAAAACTTCCATAGAATCTCCGAGAGTTTAACATTCGAGAACGAATGTTTTTAAAGAGAGGAGAGAATGTTACACCTCAAAATTTTTCGCGTAGTTTGCGTCGTGAGTAAAGAAGTGTAAGCTCGATGAGGTCATGGAACCCTTATAAGGTTAAGGAATACTCTTAACAAGTGTTAACCAAGTTTCTAAAGGTTTCAGGATCAAGCAAATCGAAGAAAATAAGTTTGTTGAAAATTAGGGAAATTTGGCAAAGTTTTGGATAGAAACTTTGGGTCAACTTCAGAGAGGTATATCTCCTGGTATATCAGGAGTTTTAAGGTGTTTCGAGAGCCTAAAATGAAGTTCGTCGAGTGTAGTTTCCAACACAACAAACCATTCATCAGTGCGATATCGGAGTAGGGAGTTATGGGCATTTTAAAATGGACCCCTGGAAGCCCGCGAACCTATGCAAAAATTCTAGAAGCCACTTAAAAGGCTCACCAAATTCGGCCCACCAGCCCACCCGATTTTGGACCACTATTTATACCCCCATTAGTCACCTAAATTACCTTATTTTTCACCATTTCTCATCCCCACACTTCTATAGAACCTCCCACAACATTCATCCAATATTCTTACACCAAAACATAACAAATTTAAGAGTTCCTACATCAAATTAGGCTCGGGTTTGTAAGATTAACAACGAATCTTGCCGAATCAAAGAAGGGCCACGAATTTGGGACTCATATTTTCACCAAAATAGAACCTTCTAGACCCTAGGAGCTCTCTCCAACACTCCAAACCATTCCAAATCAAATCAAGAGAAGATCAAGCCATAAAATCCTTAACTAGTTCATGGAAGGAGCTTGTTTGTACTTCTAATTGAAGTTGTGGTGGATAAGATTTAGGGTGAATTGTGTGAGGTGAAGTTCTTCAAGTTATAAGGTATGTTTTTCATCTTTATTTTGATGCTAAGTCATTTCTTTTTAGGATTTTAATGGCTTAAAGTAAAGAAAAACATGGCATAAAGGCCGTAGATAGATATGTTGATATTGCTGGCTTATGGACTGATTTGCGAAGGAAGTTTCAGACTAATTTGTATATGTTTATCATGTAGTATCTTGATTATGTTATGGTTGATGTTGCTAATGATGTTTGGGAGTTGTTTTGGAATTTGGAGGAAGTAGATAATATAGGGGAAATGTTGTCCGATTTTCGTTGGCTCATTTATTAGTCTAGCTTGATCTTATGAGAGTTTTAATGGCTTGACCTCTGTATGAATTATCTTGAATGTAGATTAATAATTTCGGAAGGATAAGCGTTAAGTAGTTAAGGAAACGACAAGGTATGTTAAGGTTGTTCCTTCTTTTCTTGGCATGATTCCATATATGGTAAAAAAATGTAATGAACTTTATGACTGGGGATTTGTCAAAGTAGAGCTTGTCATATTATTGCATAGTTTTCGAGTGTTATGTTATTCTTTCCGAGGGGCATTATCTCCTCCCTATGTCCTTGAGTTCTTAGAGAGACCGCAGAGGCATGTTATAGTATCAGTATTTTCAGCATATGTATGATATACATATTTTTTCTTTTGCCTGGCCACTTGGTCAGTGAGACACTTTCTTTTGCCTGGCCTACGGGTCAGTAAGATAGATTGTCTGGCCGATAGGCCAATGAGATTTTACAGTTGCCTGGCCGCTTGGTCAGTGAGATATATGATAGTATTATTTTGCATTTCACATGAGACAGGTCTGTCACGACCCAGCTAGGGGCCGCGACGGGTACCCGGAGCTAGTTACCGAGCACCGCTCACTCTATTACTTATCTTGCTCATTTAATACTCTTTTATCAATTTTACATACCCATTGTAGGAAAGTCATATTTAATCGAAACATAAATACTTTATATACATTTGCCTCTTGGCCATCAAAATAATATACATACATATGAAAACATCTTGTGAGACCATCTAACCCACACTGCGTATCTACGAGCCTCTACTAACGTAATGAATACATAGACGGAACAAGACTCCATCATGCCCAAAATATGCATGTATGAAGGTACATCAAAAGAATAGCCATAAGCACCTCCGAACAATGGAGTGCTATCTATCAGCTGACAGCTACTGAGGACCTGGGCCAAGCTCTCCTCCCTGTCTACCTGTGGGCATGAACACAGCGTCCGAAGAAAGGACGTCAGTACGAATATTGTACCGAGTATGAGAGGCATACATATTGAAAGGAGACATCAATAATATGGGAATAACATCAACATGAAACATCTGGATCTGACTGATAATCATAAATGAAGTAATGCATGCTATCTTACTCATACTCATCATCATAACATGAATGCATCATATGCAAGCTGCCCGTCCATGTCGGAAGGGTGTGATAATCAATAATATTAGCCCGCGTCCAGGCCTCCCACGTCCGGGGTACCATCTCATGTCGCCCACTAGTGGTGTCTGCCCACGCCGATAGGTCGTGGTGTATCCGTATCGCCGCCCGCCGAAATGGTGTCTGCCCGGCCAACTAGGCCCGGTGTGAATGCAATCATGACATGCTTATGTAAATACTCATAGTAATATGCTTATCATAAAATACTTATCTTATCAAAATGCGTATATCAGACTCATGATCAACTTTACTCTATCGGGGTGACGTAAGGTCGTGATCCCCCGATTGCATTATGGGACCATCATGGACATTCTGCCTCACCTTGAAAGGACTAGTACAAAAGGTGAGTGTAGGAAAGGAATAACATCATCATCATTCTAGTGTCATCATATTGTATAACTTATCTCATATAGACATTCATAGGTATAAGCTTTTAACTCCTTAGAATGCAAGAACTCATGAAAGGAATAGGGATTCAAGCTAAACGATTCATGCCATTAGAAAGAAGGGATAGCCTCACATACCTTGGTCGTTTAGCTAAGATATCGCTCACTTGTTCTCCGTCGATATCACGTCGTTACCTTCATAAAAGAATTCGTATCAACATTAGTAAACTAACTATAAGAACGCGTCGCAAATTCTAGGAGAAGTCGGACAACGCTTCCTTTGTTCATACTACTTTTCTCATGTTTTATATTAACTCCCAACATTCATAATATTATTCGGAATATCATAATCGACAATCGTCATTTACGTACATTTGGCAAAATCCACCATTTTCCTCCAATTTTCCCTTATTTCTACTTCTAGCTCATCCTTGCGTTTTCATGCATTTAACGCTTGTTTCATGATATAAGAATCATTTATAACGTATTTGTACTCACAACACTTCAATATTCATAGTTAAATTCCACTATCATTCATTTATGTCACTATTCACTCAATAATGACTCATTTCTATGTTCTTCTACATTTCAAGTGTCTAAGCTTTCCAATACTTCAAACAACATGGAATAATCATGAAACTTACCTTGGATGATTGTTGAACAATCCTTAAGTTGAAATACTTCAATTAGCCAAAACCCTAGTTCCACCCTTTGTGGGATTTCGTGACTTGGATGATCCTTTGTTGTGTTCTTACACTTGATTTCATGAATTTGGTGTTGTTGGTCTTGATGTTCTTTTGATTCTTTGGGATTTCTATAGATGAAGTATGTGGAGAGGTCTAGAAGTTTCTTGAGTTGTATGGATGAATAATGAATTGAATTGAAGTCCAAGTCCCTTTTAATAATCACAAAAACTGATATTTAATGAATTCTTGTCGGGATGAACAGTGGTTGTAAACCACCATATACGGACCGTATTTTGATTTACGGTCCGTCCACTGTGGTCGTATATAACCATTTCAAAGACAGAAAGTTTTGGCTGATGGACATGGTAGTTTACGACCTGGTTTACGGACCGTAAACCAGTTTACGGGCCGTAAACTGGGTCGTATTTAACCATATCATCACTTTGACAGAAACTCAGATTTTTGGCAAGCTGAAGGACGATTGCACTATACGGTCCGTAAATCACTTTACGGGCCGTATAGTGCCATATACGACCACTGGACAGAAAATTTTCAGCGACTTTCTTATTTTCCAAAAATTCTTAATTAGCCATTCCCGACTTAATAAAACATCATTCACTCAACTTTTCATCATTCCACTCATCATACAAGTACGGAGAAATTTTCGAGGTGTAACATTCTTCCCCCTTTGGAACATTCGTCCTCGAATGTTCGACACTCGGGGATTCTGGAAAAATTTTGCCAGAGTTTCCTTTGTAATTTGGATACTACCTTTCCATTACAACAACCCACAATATCTTCGGCTCTCAGTGCTATATCACAATATCAACACATTTATGGCCACACACGACCAAAAACATAAAATTAAAACATACATACCTTACACCATCGACGTCTCATCTTGAATCTCTTCTGGGGATTGGAACAAATGGGGGTACATAGATTTCATCTTCTCCTCCGCTTCCCAAGTCATTTCTTCCCGATTATTGTTCCGCTATAGAACTTTGACTTAAGCAACCTCTTTATTCCGAAGCCTTCGTACTTGTCTATCCAAAATGGCAATGGGCATTTCCTCGTATGTTAGCTTCTCTGTTACTTGCACATCATCAACCGGAACTATTCTTGTTGGGTCTCCAATACACTTGCGGAGCATCGAAACATGGAACACTGGATGCACAGATTCGAGCTCTGAAGGCAAGTCCAATTTATAGGCTACTCGACTCACCTTGCGAATGATTTGGTAGGGTCCGATATATCTGGGACTTAGCTTTCCCTTCTTGCCAAATCTCATCACTCCCTTCATCGGCGATACCTTCAGGAACACCCAATCGCCCACTTGAAATTCCAAGTCTCGTCGGCGATTATCTGCATAAGACTTTTGGCGACTTTGAGCTGTTAACAGTCGGTCTCGAATCACTTTAACCTTTTCAACTACTTGTTGGATCAAGTCGGGGCCTATCAATTGTACTTCTCCGGTTTCAAACCATGCAATTGGAGATCTGCATTTTCTACCATATAAGGCCTCATACGGGGCCATTTGAATGCTGGAATGATAGCTGTTGTTGTAGGCAAATTCGATAAGAGGCAAATGCTTATCCCAACTACCACCAAAGTCCAACACACACGCTCGTAGCATATCTTCCAAGGTCTGAATAGTATGCTCGTCTTGTCCGTCGGTCTGCGGATGGAACGCCGTGCTGAGCTTAACTTGGGTACCTAGACTGTTATGTCCCGTGTTTTCGTATAATTGGAAATTGAGAAAATAATTACGACTTGTGTGTTATAAGGACATAATTTGATTTTAGTGAATATGACTATGTTGGTTATGGAATCATTAATGTTAAGACATCGGGGAAGGCCGAGGGTAAATTTGGAATTTTGGAAATTAGTTTCGGGAATTACAAAACGGGACGTTTTGTGAATTGGGCCAAGAAAAATATAACACAATAATTGAAGCCCAAAGAGTTAGAGGTGGCCGGCCATAGTATTGGTCCAAGCCCACTTTTAAAGGGTCATGTGCTATGCACATGACCCCTATATGGATATATACTAGAGCAACACTTAGAATTTATCAAGAAAAATTTCATTCCCACTTTGACTCAAGAAAAGCTCTCGGCCGAAGGAGAGAATAGGGAGAAAGAAAAATTTCCCAAGCCTTATTTTTGATCCAAAAATCATAAGTTCTACATAGTTGTGAAGTGCTCAAGACCCTCTTCAACGGGGTATAATTGGTTTGGCACAAGAACTACGTTTGCGACAAGTCGGGGTTTCAAGAAAAGGTGAGAATTCTTACCCTTTTATGTTATAGAATTGATATGAATATGCTAAGGATTGGAAATAGACGAGAATCCCGTAACTTGGATGTAAATAGAAAGTCGTGGGTGTGTGTGTATATGGTGTGTTGGTCGTGAGCCATAGGGAGTAGAAAGTGAGGTGAATTGATCTTGTTTAGTTGGTATAATGTGTTGTTGTGATTCTTGTGTCGTAAATGATTGCTTGATGAATTAAATTGGCTTTGGAAAATGATTTCGGATACTATCGGAAAGCGTATACCTTCAGTATCATTATGTATATCATTGTATATTTAGGGTGCTAGAGACTTTAAATGTGAATTTATAATGATGTTAATGAATTCGGAATGAAACGACGCAAGTTAGAACCTTCGTTATAAGTTTTGATGTACTTGAAGGAATTAGGGAAAGTAATGAATTTTGGACGATTTTGTATATAGTTTGGAATATGTTTGGGATGTGTTTGAATAATCGCGAATGAGTAAATGAATATAATGATGTGGATATAGATTTGGAGTTTTGAAAGTTTGAATGAAAGTTGCCAACTTAGGTAATAAAGTAGAACTTTGAAGCTAGAATGGTTTGATTGTGGCTTGTGTTGTTTGGTGACGTGTGGGCTGTTGTGATTGATGTATTTTGGGCCGAGCTAAGCCTCGGGGATGTTAGATTTATAGGGGAAATGCTGCCGAAATTTCGGTAGGCAAAAATGAAGTTAAAGGCATTTTTAAGCCTAAGAATCTCAATTGGTAACTTTGACCATTTGCAGATTTCGGACGAAACGGGACTTGACTTTTGGGAGAGCATACGACGTCTGTAAGGTATGTAAAGCTTCCCACTCCTTCGTTTGGCATATCTTAGTATGATAGGCGAATATGAGAACTTCCGGAGCATTTCTGCTCCTCGAAACCCGATCCACAGAAAGGTTACTATTCATTCAATTCAATTGAAGCCTAAGGGCTCTATTTTGGCTAGAATGCCACCACTCGTCCGAAACCTATCGAAATGTGGTTGGGTAACTTAGAAATGATTATGTATGACCCTTTGGCCTATAAATGTTCGGAAAATATGTTCGCCACCTCAATTTGGCTCGAGGTGGGCCCGCTACCCCGAAACGCCCTAATTGTCTTATTGGGCCATCTTTGTGAATAAAGTTTGACATGCTACTTTCGAGTTTGGAACTTCCTCCTACGGGATATGTTTTAAATATTACGATGCGCTAAGTTACGTTTTGAGCTATACGTACTATTTTGGAAACGTTTTGTGAAATGAAACCTTATATCGACTAAGTATTGGAATTACTTTGTATTATGAAATGACTTACGAGATTACTCTGTTTTGAGAGGCTATTTTGAAGTATGATTTGCATTTGTTTGCTCACGACTCCGCTCGTGCCTTATTATGACTTCGTTCACCGGTTCCCGGGCCGGATTTTGATTCGTGCGCCTTATGATAATTCGGCCGTATGCTGTGTTACGGTTCCCAAGGCTTCGCCATAGGGCCGGGTTCCGTTTGGAGTTATGCTGTGATATGGCTCGTGATGCGATACGCTCACCTATGATTATGCTTGTGTTCGGGGATGTACGGAGATTTGAAACCTTCTGGTGTTATGCTGTGTGTGGCGCCAGCGTCGGAGTGGCGACCACGTTCCTAAGCGTTGGCATGATTTCATTTGCATTATGTATACGTATATGATTTCGATATAGATTTGGACCTACCCATTTGTACTCCACTTTGACATTTGATTTGCTATCGGTTTTGATCCATATTTCTGTACTCCGTGCTTTACATACTCAGTACATATTTCGTACTGACCCCCTTTCTTCGGGGGCTGCGTTTTATGCCCGCAGGTGCAGATATCGGTGATCCTCCGCAGTAGGCTTCACTTCTTGCTATTCCGGAGTACTCCTATTTGATCCGGAGTCCACTTTTGGTACAGACTCTTTTTGCTTTGTATATATTCGGTATATTTGACTATTTGGGTACGGCGGGGCCCTATCTCGCCATATGTCTTTGTTTTGAGTTCGTAGAGGCCTGTAGTCATATATGTGGGGTGAGGGTCCTATGTATGTTTGTCTGATTTTGTTTTCTGGTCTTAAAGCGGTCCGTTTGTTATGATGGCCCCAAATGGCCCTTATGCTTATGTTTGCACTTTTGGCCGACGATGTCTACTCCGCCGCTTCGTTTGTATTTGATATGATATTTTGATTTGGCACGACCGCTTAAGACATATTTTGATATAAATTATGTTCGATATGATTTCGAAAAATTATGAAATAAGTTTGAATTTGAAAATGAATGTGCGATTCGGTCTGGGTACCCAGGTAGGGTGCCAGTCGCGGCCCACGGGGCGGGGTCGTGACAAAAGTGGTATCAGAGCGGTTTGTCCTCGGAATGTCTACAGGCCGTGTCTCGTAGAGTCTTGTTTATCGATGTGTTGTGCACCACATCTATAAACATGGAGCTACAGGGCATTTAGGATGTTACTTTCTTTGGAATATTAGATCGTGCGATAGAGCTGTGCTATTAGGATGATTTTGACCTGACTCGCCCTTGTGTTTGCAGTGATGCCTCCGAAGAAGGCAACGGCGGCCCAGAAGGGCAAAGCGAGGATGGGAGAGGCTAGCCAGGCACAGCGAGCTACCCGGGCTCGTGTTTATGATTTGCCTGAGGATGTGCCTCATTCTGAGGGGTCTGCTACACCCCCACTAGTACAGCCTGGAGCAGGACCTTCAGCAGCTCCAGAGGTCCGTGTACCCGCACCTGAGACTCCAGCTCCTCAGCCAGGGGCGGAGGATAGGACCCTGAGAGAGGCTGTACAGTTGCTGACTACATTGGTGGCAGGACAGGCTCGCAGACGCGGGCGGAGGGACGACGATGACGATGACAGGCGGGACAGCCTGATAGTTCGGGAGTTTTTGTTATGTGGCCCTCCAGAGTTCTTCGGGTCTAAGCCCGACAAGGACCCCCATGACTTTATTCGGGGGATGCGACGCTTACTGGACTTGGTCAGGGCTTCAGAGACCGAGTCGGTTGAGCTGGCTTCGCACAGGCTTCGAGATGTGGCTACCCACTGGTACGAGACTTGGGAGCTGTCTAGAGAAGAGAGGGTGCCCCTCCAGCCACTTGGGATCAGTTTGTGACAGCATTCACCTGCCACTTTTTGCCCCCAGAGTTACGGCGGGCGCGGGCTGATCGATTCTTACGTCTGCAGCAGAGGGGTCGGAGTGTTCGCGAGTATAACCTTGAGTTTGATTCTCTGGCCCGATATGCACCGGCCGTGGTAGCAGATATGTCCGATCGGATGCACAGATATGTTATGGGATTGGACCGGTATTTGGTTGATAGCTGTATGGCAGTGTCATTGCAGGCAGACATGGACATTGCCCGACTTCAGGCCTATGCGATGGGTATGGAGGACCGTCGCAGGTCTGATCCTGCTGGCAGAGATCGAGATAGAAGGCCGCCCAAGAGGGCTAGGTCCGCAGGTTATTCTGGAGATTCTCGAGGCGGACAGCCTCAGCAGCAGCAGTCAGATAGGCATTTTCCTTCGTCCGGCCGGAGTACTCAGTCAGGCAGCCGGAGATTCGATAGTATAGGACCGTCTGGGGCCGGTCAGAGCTCCAGAGTGGCAGGTTCGCAGGTATCCAGGGGCCCCAGCCAGGCCAGACCACCCAGGCCCCGTTGTCCTCATTGCGGGAAGTCTCATCCCGGGGAGTGTTACCGAGCGACTGGAGCTTGCTTTTCGTGTGGTCGTCAGGGCCAATTTATGAGAGACTGTCCATTGGCTAGCGGTTCTGGTAGTGCTGCTCAGCAGACAGGGTCAGCCGCCGGTTCATCTTCTGCTCCATCAGTTGCATGCCCTGGAGGGCGAGGTGTGCCAGCACCGGCAGGACGCGGTCGAGGCCGCGGTGGCGCTTCAGGTTCTAGCGGTCCCTCGAACCGCATATATGCTTTGGCCAGCCGCCAGGATCAGGAGGCTTTGCCAAACGTCGTCACAAGTACATTACTGGTTTTCTCCAGATCTGTATATGCATTGATTGACCCTGGCTCTACTTTATCATATATTTCCCCGCTCGTTGCTAGTAAGATTGGGATAGTGTCTGAGCCTATAGAGCCATTTGAGGTAGCTACGCCAGTTGGGGATTTTATTGTAGCGAGACAGATTTATAGGGATTGTTCTGTGACCATTTATGATCGTAGCACTAAGGCTGATTTGATAGAGTTAGACATGCTTGAGTTTGACGTCATTATGGGCATGGACTGGTTGTCTTCCTGTTATGCTAATGTCGACTGCCAGAAAAAGGTAGTCCGTTTTCAGTTTCCAGGAGAACCAGTCATAGAGTGGTTCGGATCTACAGCATCGCCGAGGGGTAAGTTTATTTCATACCTCAAGGCTAAGAAGATGATCCAGAAGGGGTATACCTATCATTTGGTTCGTGTGCACGATACTGCCGCGGAGGTACCTACCCTTCAGTCTGTTCCGGTCGTCAGTGAGTTTCCAGATGTATTTCCTGATGAGCTTCCTGGCCTTCCGCCTGAGCAGGAGATTGATTTCACTATAGAGTTGATGCCGGATACGCAGCCTATATCTATTCCTCCGTACAGGATGGCACCAGCTGAGTTGAAGGAGTTGAAAGAGCAGATGAAAGATTTGTTGGATAAGGGCTTTATCAGACCCAGCACATCACCCTGGGGAGCGCCGGTATTGTTTGTCAGAAAGAAAGATGGGTCATTGCGGATGTGTATCGATTACCGACAGCTTAATAAGGTGACTATAAAGAATAAATATCCCCTCCCCCGGATTGATGATTTGTTTGATCAGCTGCAGGGTGCTAGACACTTTTCAAAGATAGATCTGCGCTCAGGTTATCATCAGGTGCGAGTACGGGAGTCAGATATCCCGAAGACTGCTTTCAGGACCCGGTACGGGCATTATGAGTTCAGAGTTATGTCTTTCGGGCTAACTAATGCTCCAGCAGTATTTATGGATCTGATGAACCGGGTATTTCGGCCTTTTCTGGATATGTTTGTTATTGTGTTTATCGATGATATCTTGATTTACTCGCGATCAGCCGAGGAGCATTCAGATCATTTGAGGACGGTACTTGGCATTCTCCGTCAGCAGAAGTTATATGCTAAATTCTCTAAATGTGAGTTCTGGTTGACTTCTGTGGCATTCCTGGGCCATATTGTCGGCGCAGATGGTATTCGGGTCGACACGCAGAAGATTGAGGCTGTGCAGAATTGGCCCAGGCCTACTACACCGACAGAGGTGCGCAGTTTTCTGGGATTGGCTGGGTATTATCGCAGGTTTGTGGAGGATTTTTCTTCTATTGCAGCACCACTGATGAGGCTTACCCAGAAAGCAGCAAAATTCCAGTGGACAGATGCCTGCGAGCGCAGCTTTCAGATGCTGAAGGAGAGATTGATTACAGCACCAGTTTTGGCTCTTCCAGAGGGATCTGACGGGTATGTTGTCTATTGTGACGCCTCTGGTATTGGGATAGGATGTGTATTGATACAGCACGGTCGAGTCATAGCCTATGCTTCCCGGCAGCTCAGACCGCACGAGAAGAACTATCCCACTCATGATCTTGAGTTGGCCGCGGTGATTCATGCTTTGAAGATTTGGCGGCATTATTTATATGGGGTCCATGTTGATATCTATACGGACCATAAGAGTCTCCAGTATATTTTTAGGCAGAAGGAACTAAATTTGCGGCAGCGGAGATGGCTTGAGCTACTAAAGGACTACGACGTTGATATTCTGTACCATCCGGGGAAAGCCAATGTGGTAGCTGACACACTTAGCCGCAAGTCCGTGGGCAGTCTGGCTGATGTTCCATCTGATAAGAGAGATTTGGTTCGTGATATTCATCAGCTGGCCAGCCTCGGAGTCCGTTTGGTGGATTCTGGAGATTCTGGGATTTCTGTTCGTCCAGTTGCTGAGTCATCTATTATTCAGGAGGTAAAGCAGCGCCAGTTTGAGGATCCTCTTTTGATTCAGTACAGAGATGTGGCCCTTAATAAAGCAAAGACTCAGTTTGAGATCTCGCCTGACGGAGTATTATTATATGACGGCAGATTCTGTGTACCGGACGTTGCGGGCTTACGGCGGCAGATTATGGGCGAGGCCCATAATGCACGGTATTCTGTTCATCCTGGTTCCACTAAGATGTATCGGGATCTCAGGTGTTTGTATTGGTGGGACGGCATGAAGAAAGATATTGCTGAGTTTGTTAGTCAGTGCCCGAACTGCCAGCAAGTTAAGATCGAGCATCAGAAGCCCGGTGGATTATTACAGGAGATGGAGATTCCAGCCTGGAAATGGGAGATGATTAATATGGATTTCGTTGTTGGATTACCGCGCACTCCACGCAGGTACGACTCTATCTGGGTTGTTGTTGACAGACTGACGAAATCAGCCCATTTCCTTCCGGTTCGGACTACCTATTCGGCGGAGGACTATGCCAGATTGTATATCAGAGAGATAGTCAGACTTCACGGAGTCCCTATATCTATTATTACTGACCGAGGTACCCAGTTTACAGCAAATTTCTGGAGGTCATTTCAAGAGGGATTAGGGACTCAGGTGAGTCTCAGTACAGCTTTTCACCCTCAGTCCGACGGGCAGGCCGAGCGCACTATTCAGACGCTCGAAGATATGTTGCGGGCCTGCGTTATTGATTTCAGGGGCAGCTGGGATGATCATTTGCCGCTTATAGAGTTTGCCTACAATAACAGTTATCACTCCAGCATTCAGATGGCTCCGTACGAGGCCCTTTATGGCAGGAGATGCAGATCTCCTATTGGCTGGTTTGACGTGGGCGAGACTAAGTTGATTGGGCCAGATGTGATCCAGGAAGCTGTAGATAAGGTGAAGCTTATTCGAGAACGGTTATTGGCTGCTCAGAGTCGACAGAAAGCTTATGCAGATAGACGACGTCGACCGTTAGAGTTCCAGATTGGCGACTGGGTATTCCTGAAGGTGTCGCCCATGAAGGGTGTCATGAGATTCGATAGAAAGGGTAAGTTGAGCCCCCGGTACATTGGGCCGTATCAGATCGTTCGAAAGATAGGCGAGGTCGCCTATGAGCTAGACTTACCATCCGACTTGGAGGCCGTACACCCGGTGTTTCATGTGTCTATGTTGCGGAAATGTATCGGTGATCCTTCCAGGATATTCCCAGTAGATGATCTTCAGGTGACGAAGCAGTTGTCTTATGACGAGCAGCCTGTATCTATTCTGCATCGTCAGGTGAGGAGGTTGCACACTAAGGAGGTGCCCTCTGTCAAAGTCCTGTGGCGCAATAATAACCGAGAAGAGATGACTTGGGAGGCGGAGGATGAGATGAAGAAGAGATACCCCCATTTATTCCCTACGCCTCTTGTAATCTAGACTTTTGTATTTGTTGTACCAGTGAACGGATGGACCATGTGTGCTATATATAAAATGGTTTTCCCGTTATGTTTGTGAGCCTTCATAAGATTTATTTAACATTCGGGGACGAATGTTCTTAAGGGGGAGAGAATGTTATGTCCTGTGTTTTCGTATAATTGGAAATCGAGAAAATAATTACGACTTGTGTGTTATAAGGACATAATTTGATTTTAGTGAATATGACTATGTTGGTTATGGAATAATTAATGTTAAGACATCGGGGAAGGCCGAGGGTAAATTTGGAATTTCGGAAATTAGTTTCGGGAATTACAAAACGGGACGTTTTGTGAATTGGGCCAAGAAAAATATAACACAATAATTGAGGCCCAAAGAGTTAGAGGTGGTCGGCCATAGTATTGGTCCAAGCCCACTTTTAAAGGGTCATGTGCTATGCACATGACCCCTATATGGATATATACTAGAGCAACACTTAGAATTTATCAAGAAAAATTTCATTCCCACTTTGACTCAAGAAAAGCTCTCGGCCGAAGGAGAGAATAGGGAGAAAGAAAAATTTCCCAAGCCTTATTTTTGATCCAAAAATCATAAGTTCTACATAGTTGTGAAGTGCTCAAGACCCTCTTCAACGGGGTATAATTGGTTTGGCACAAGAACTACGTTTGCGACAAGTCGGGGTTTCAAGAAAAGGTGAGAATTCTTACCCTTTTATGTTATAGAATTGATATGAATATGCTAAGGATTGGAAATAGACGAGAATCCCGTAACTTGGATGTAAATAGAAAGCCGTGGGTGTGTGTGTGTATGGTGTGTTGGCCGTGAGCCATAGGGAGTAGAAAGTGAGGTGAATTGATCTTGTTTAGTTGGTATAATGTGTTGTTGTGATTCTTGTGTCGTAAATGATTGCTTGATGAATTAAATTGGCTTTGGAAAATGATTTCGGATACTATCGGAAAGCGTATACCTTCAATATCATTATGTATATCATTGTATATTTAGGGTGCTAGAGACTTTAAATGTGAATTTATAATGATGTTAATGAATTCGGAATGAAACGACGCAAGTTAGAACCTTCGTTATAAGTTTTGATGTACTTGAAGGAATTAGGGAAAGTAATGAATTTTGGACGATTTTGTATATAGTTTGGAATATGTTTGGGATGTGTTTGAATAATCGCGAATGAGTAAATGAATATAATGATGTGGATATAGATTTGGAGTTTTGAAAGTTTGAATGAAAGTTGCCAACTTAGGTAATAAAGTAGAACTTTGAAGCTAGAATGGTTTGATTGTGGCTTGTGTTATTTGGTGACGTGTGGGCTGTTGTGATTGATGTATTTTGAGCCGAGCAAAGCCTCGGGGATGTTAGATTTATAGGGGAAATGCTGCCGAAATTTCGGTAGGCAAAAATGAAGTTAAAGGCATTTTTAAGCCTAAGAATCTCAATTGGTAACTTTGACCATTTGCAGATTTCGGACGAAACGGGACTTGACTTTTGGGAGAGCATACGACGTCTGTAAGGTATGTAAAGCTTCCCACTCCTTCGTTTGGCATATCTTAGTATGATAGGCGAATATGAGAACTTCCAGAGCATTTCTGCTCCTCGAAACCCGATCCACAGAAAGGTTACTATTCATTCAATTCAATTGAAGCCTAAGGGCTCTATTTTGGCTAGAATGCCACCACTCGTCCGAAACCTATCGAAATGTGGTCGGGTAACTTAGAAATGATTATGTATGACCCTTTGGCCTATAAATGTTCGGAAAATATGTTCGCCACCTCAATTTGGCTCGAGGTGGGCCCGCTACCCCGAAACGCCCTAATTGTCTTATTGGGCCATCTTTGTGAATAAAGTTTGACATGCTACTTTCGAGTTTGGAACTTCCTCCTACGGGATATGTTTTAAATATTACGATGCGCTAAGTTACGTTTTGAGCTATACGTACTATTTTGGAAACGTTTTGTGAAATGAAACCTTATATCGACTAAGTATTGGAATTACTTTGTATTATGAAATGACTTACGAGATTACTCTGTTTTGAGAGGCTATTTTGAAGTATGATTTGCATTTGTTTGCTCACGACTCCGCTCGTGCCTTATTATGACTTCGTTCACCGGTTCCCGGGCCGGATTTTGATTCGTGCGCCTTATGATAATTCGGCCGTATGCTGTGTTACGGTTCCCAAGGCTTCGCCATAGGGCCGGGTTCCGTTTGGAGTTATGCTGTGATATGGCTCGTGATGCGATACGCTCACCTATGATTATGCTTGTGTTCGGGGATGTACGGAGATTTGAAACCTTCTGGTGTTATGCTGTGTGTGGCGCCAGCGTCGGAGTGGCGACCACGTTCCTAAGCGTTGGCATGATTTCATTTGCATTATGTATACGTATATGATTTCGATATAGATTTGGACCTACCCATTTGTACTCCACTTTGACATTTGATTTGCTATCGGTTTTGATCCATATTTCTGTACTCCGTGCTTTACATACTCAGTACATATTTCGTACTGACCCCCTTTCTTCGGGGGCTGCGTTTTATGCCCGCAGGTGCAGATATCGGTGATCCTCCGCAGTAGGCTTCACTTCTTGCTATTCCGGAGTACTCCTATTTGATCCGGAGTCCACTTTTGGTACAGACTCTTTTTGCTTTGTATATATTCGGTATATTTGACTATTTGGGTACGGCGGGGCCCTGTCTCGCCATATGTCTTTGTTTTGAGTTCGTAGAGGCCTGTAGTCATATATGTGGGGTGAGGGTCCTATGTATGTTTGTCTGATTTTGTTTTCTGGTCTTAAAGCGGTCCGTTTGTTATGATGGCCCCAAATGGCCCTTATGCTTATGTTTGCACTTTTGGCCGGCGATGTCTACTCCGCCGCTTCGTTTGTATTTGATATGATATTTTGATTTGGCACGACCGCTTAAGACATATTTTGATATAAATTATGTTCGATATGATTTTGAAAAATTATGAAATAAGTTTGGATTTGAAAATGAATGTGCGCTTCGGTCTGGGTACCCAGGTAGGGTGCCAGTCGCGGCCCACGGGGCGGGGTCGTGACATAGACCTACTTGGAAGGACTTCCAGAACTTGGCTGTGAACTGTGCCCCTCTGTCTGTGATAATGGCCAAAGGAATACCGTGAAGTCGTACAATCTCCTTGAGATACAATTTAGCATAATCTTCCGCTGAATATGTGGTTCTAACGGGGAGAAAATGAGCTGCTTTCGTGAGTCTATCCACGATCACCCATATAGAATCGTACTTCCCTTGCGTACGGGGTAATCCTACCACAAAATCCATATTAATTTCTTCCCATTTCCACGTAGGGATTTCCATTGCTTGCAATAAGCCTCCTGGATTTTGATGCTCGGCCTTCACCTGCTGGCAATTTGAGCACTGTGCTACAAATTATGCTATGCCTCGCTTCATGCCATCCCACCAATATATCGATTTAAGATCATGGTACATCTTAGTTGCACCTGGATGAATAGAATACCGGGAATAATGTGCTTCCTCTAAAATCCGTTGGCGCAAGTTTGCCACATTCGGTACACATAGCCGGCCTCGATATCTAAGAACCCCTTCTATGGAAACTTCAAATGGAGACTTTTCCTTTTCCTGAGATAGATCTCGATAGTGGCTTAACTGAGGGTCTTCATATTGCCGTTCCTTTACTTCTAGATTCAATGATAAAACTGTGGGGTCATTGACGGTAATATCTGGATCTCCTGAATCAATTGGTCATACGCCGAGACTTGCTAACCGATGGACCTCACGAACCATTTCTCGCTTTTCCGAAGGAACTCCACACAAACTACCCATCGATCGGCGGCTAAGTGCATCCTCTACTACATTCGCCTTCCCTGGATGATATAGAATGTTCACATCGTAATCCTTCAGTAATTCTAACCATCGCCTTTGCCGCAAGTTCAACTCCTTCTGTTTGAAAATATATTGAAGGCTTTTGTGATCCGTATAGATGTCCCCGTGGACGCCATATAAGTAGTGTCTCCACATTTTCAATGCATGAATGACTGCAGCTAGCTCAAGATCATGAGTGGGATAATTCTGTTCATATTTTCGCAACTGTCTCGAAGCATATGCAATAACATTCCCATTCTGCATCAATACACATCCTAATCCCACACCGGAGGCGTCACAATATACTACATAGCCATCTGATCCTTCTGGAAGTGTTAGCGCTGAGGTCAACCTGTTTTTCAACTCTTGGAAGCTACGCTCACAGGCATCACTCCACTGGAATTTAGCTGACTTCTGGGTTAACATTGTCAATGGGGCCGAAATAGATGAGAAGCCCTCTACAAATCTTCTATAATATCCTGCTAAACCCAGAAAACTACGAACTTCTGTAGGCGTCGTTGGTCTTGGACAAGTCTTCACAGCTTCTATTTTCTGAGTGTCGACTCGGATACCATCATCTGAAATAACATGGCCTAGAAATGCCACTGAGTTTATCCAAAACTCGCACTTCAAAAACTTTGCATACAATTCCCGATCTCGAAGAACGCCAAGAACAATTCTTAGATGATCTGCATGTTCTGATTCTGTGCGAGAATATACCAGGATATCGTCGATGAACACTATCACAAAGAGATCCAAGAATGGCCTAAACACATTATTCATTAAATTCATGAACACTGCCGGGGCATTCGTCAACCCAAACGACATTACTCGAAACTCTTAGTGATCATATCTTGTCCTGAAGGCAGTCTTGGGAATATTCGTTTCCCTAATTCTCACCTGATGATAACCCTATCTCAGATCTATCTTGGAGAACCATTTAGCACCTTGCAATTGATCGAACAAGTCGTCAATTCTAGGAAGGGGATATCTGTTCTTCACCGTCACTTTGTTCAACTGTTTGTAATCAATACACATTCATAACGAACCGTCTTTCTTCCTTACGAACAAGACTGGTGCTCCCCATGGCAAGGAACTAGGCCTGATGAAACCCTTGTCAAGTAAATCTTTTAGATGTGCTTTTAGCTCCTTCAACTCTGCTGGAGCCATTCGATAAGGAGGAATAGAGATAGGCTCGGTGTTTGGTAATACATCAATAGCAAAGTCGATTTCCTTTTTTGGAGGAAGGCCTGGTAACTCGTCGAGAAACACATCTGGGAATTCGTTCACCACCGGAACAGATTGGAAAGTTGTCACTTCCGCTTCCGTGTCATGAACCTGAACTAGATGACAAATATAACCTTTGGCTATCATCTTTCTCGCCTTAAGGTAGGAAATAAACCTACCCTTTGGGGAAGCTGTATTACCCTTCCACTCAAGTATGGGCTCTCCCGGAAATTGGAATCGAACTACCTTTGTCCGGCAACAAACATTAGCATAGCACGATGCCAACCAGTCCATACCCATAATTACATCAAAATCTATCATTTCAAGTTCAATCAAATCAGCCCTTGTCTGACGATCACATATAATGACTACACAGTTCTTATATACTTGCCTCGCTATTACAGGATCACCAACCGGAGTGAATACCTCGAAAGGTTTAATTGGCTCGGGTCTCACCCCAACACAATCAGTGATATACGGAGTAATATATGAGAAGGTAGAACCCGGATCAATCTGAGCATATACATCACGGGAAAATATAGTCAAGGTACCTGTGACGACGTCTGGGGAAGACTCAAGATCCTGCCGCCCAGCTAAAGCATACACACGGGGCTGAACAACACCTGAAGTGGATGCTCCCCCTCTACCTCTGCCGCTGTCTGCTGTAGTCTGAGTAGTCTATGCTGTCGGGCGCACTGAAGAAAACCCCGCTGCTGAACCTGTGGGCTGAGTCCCTGCCCTATCTCTCATCATATGACCAACCTGCCCGCAAGCATAACAAGCATCCGAACCCTGACGACACTGTCCGGAATGTAATTTGCCACACTGGCTACACCGCGGTACTGGAGGTCTTCTCTGGCTGAAATCTCCCCTAGACTGTGAATCTGAGGCCCTCGAACTCTGCCCCTGGCCTGACTGAAAAGAACTGTCAAATCTCCTTTCCGAGAATTTGGGAGGTGCACTGGTCGCTGACTGAACTGAGTGCCTGGAATGCGTCTGTCTCGGTCCCCCTCGGTACTCACTGCTCTCCCCCATGGATCTAGCCCTCTTACCTTGTCTTCTGTCACCCTCACGATCACTTCTCTGCTGTCGTTGTCATTCCTCGAGGTTCTGAGCATGGGCCTGTATCCGGGAAATATACATCCCGTCTTGCAAAGAGGCTATCAGGCAATCTCTGAACAAATGTGGTCCTAAACCACTCACAAATCTATAGACTCGGTCTCCCATGTCAGCCACCATAGTCGGAGCATACCGGGCCAATGAGTTGAATTGCATACTATACTCTCGGGCACTCATGCTTCCCTGTTTCAAATTCAAGAACCTGTCCGCTCTAGCTTGGCAGACTTCAGGTGGCAAATAGTGACGAATAAAGGCATCTACAAACTCTTGCCACACGGGAGGTGGTGCATTCTCTCCTCTTGTTATCACCCAATTCTTATACCATAGTACCGCCACGTCGCGAAGTCTATATGAGGCCAACTCCACGGATTCGGTCTCAGAAGCATGCATAAGTTTCAGCGTCCGCAACATCTCATCGATAAAACTTGTGGGTCCTCATTCGGCTTCGACTCGAAAAATTCTGGAGGGTTTAGAGTAAGGAAGTCACGTGCTCTTGTACTAGCCGAACGATCACTTGGTCCCGCATTCTGTCGTTGTGCCTGAGCGGCAACCAACTGCGTCAATAAATGTATGGCCTCGGACACTTGTTGACCCGAAGCACCCGGTTGAGGAATCGGAGATGAGGCTCCTCCCTGCTCTTCTACATTGGGCGCGGCCTCACTTTGCGATTCACTTTCCTCTACATTTGCCGGAGGCTCTCTTTCCGCCTGCCTCTTTGTCGTAGCTTTGCCTTTCTGGGCAGCTGTAGCTTTCCCTTTCGGCGGCATTTTTCTGAAACCATAACGCACTTTTAGGAAGAACATAATCCTAGGCATGGCTCTATCGCACGATCTTATGAGAAGAAGGATGGTCATTTTCCTAAATGCCCTGTAGCCTTTTGTTTATTAGCGTGGCGCGCAACACACCATAAACAAGACTCTACTAGACACGGCTCGTAGACACTTCCTAGGGCGAACTGCTCTGATACCACTTCTGTCACGACCCAGCTAGGGGCCGCGACGGGTACCCGGAGCTAGTTACCGAGTACCGCTCACTCTATTACTTATCTTGCTCATTTAATACTCTTTTATCAATTTTACATACCCATTGTAGGAAAGTCATATTTAATCGAAACATAAATACTTTATATACATTTGCCTCTTGGCCATCAAAATAATATACATACATATGAAAACATCTTGTGAGACCATCTAACCCACACTGCGTATCTACGAGCCTCTACTAACATAATGAATACATAGACGGAACAAGAATCCGTCATGCCCAAAATATGCATGTATGAAGGTACATCAAAAGAATAGCCATAAGCACCTCCGAACAATGGAGTGCTATCTATCAGCTGACAGCTACTGAGGACCTGGGCCAAGCTCTCCTCCCTGTCTACATGTGGGCATGAACACAGCGTCCGAAGAAAGGACGTCAGTACGAATATTGTACCGAGTATGTGAGGCATACATAATGAAAGGAGACATCAATAATATGGGAATAACATCAACATGAGACATCTGGATCTGACTGATAATCATAAATGAAGTAATGCATGCTATCTTACTCATACTCATCATCATAACATGTATGCATCATATGCAAGCTGCCCGTCCATGTCGGAACGGTGTGATAATCAATAATATTAGCCCACGTCCGGGGTACCATCTCATGCCGCCCACTAGTGGTGTCTGCCCACGCCCGTAGGTCGTGGTGTATCCGTATCGCTGCCCGCCGAAGAGGTGTCTGCCCGGCCAACTAGGCCCGGTGTGAATGCAATCATGACATGCTTATGTAAATACTCATAGTAATATGCTTATCATAAAATACTTATCTTATCAAAATGCGTATATCAGACTCATGATCAACATTACTCTATCGGGGTGACGTAAGGTCCTGATCCCCCGATTGCATTATGGGACCATCATGGACATTCTGCCTCACCTTGAAAGGACTAGTACATAAGGTGAGTGTAGGCAAGGAATAACATCATCATCATATTGTATAACTTATCTCATATAGACATTCATAGGTATAAGCTTTTAACTCCTTAGAATGCAAGAACTCATGAAAGGAATAGGGATTCAAGCTAAACGATTCATGCCATTAGAAAGAAGGGCTAGCCTCACATACCTTGGTCGTTTAGCTAAGATATCGCTCACTTGTTCTCCATCGATATCACGTCGTTACCTTCATAAGAGAATTCGTATCAACATTAGTAAACTAACTATAAGAACGCGTCGCAAATTCTAGGAGAAGTCGGAAAACGCTTCCTTCGCTCATACTACTTTTCTCATGTTTTATATTAACTCCCAACATTCATAATATTATTTGCAATATCATAATCGACAATCGTCATTTACGTACATTTGGCAAAATCCACCAATTTCCTCCAATTTTCCCTTATTTCTACTTCTAGCTCATCCTTGCATTTTCATGCATTTAATGCTTGTTTCATGATATAAGCATCATTTATAACGTATTTGTACTCACAACACTTCAATATTCATAGTTCAATTCCACTATCATTCATTTATGTCACTATTCACTCAATAATGACCCATTTCTATGTTCTTCTACATTTCAAGTGTCTAAGCTTTCCAATACTTCAAACAACATGGAATAATCATGAAACTTACCTTGGATGATGGTTGAACAATCCTTAAGTTGAAATACTTCAATTAGCCAAAACCCTAGTTCCACCCTTTGTGGGATTTCTTGACTTAGATGATCCTTTGTTGTGTTCTTACACTTGATTTCATGAATTTGGTGTTGTTGGTCTTGATGTTCTTTTGATTCTTTGGTATTTCTATAGATGAAGTATGTGGAGAGGTCTAGAAGTTTCTTGAGTTGTATGGATGAACAATGAAATGAATTGAAGCCCAAGTCCCTTTTAATAATCACAAAAACTGATCTTTAATGAATTCTTGTCGGGATGAACAGTGGTCGTAAACCACCATATACGGACCGTATTTTGATTTACGGTCCGTCCACTGTGGTCGTATTTAACCATTTCAAAGACAGAAATTTTTGGCTGATGGACATGGTAGTTTACGACTTGGTTTACGGACCGTAAACCAATTTACGGGCCGTAAACTAGGTCGTATTTAACCATATCATCACTTTGAAAGAAACTCAGATTTTTGGCAAGCTGAAGGACGATTTCACTATACGGTCCGTAAATCACTTTACGGTCCGTAAATCACTTTACGGGCCGTAAATCACTTTACGGGCCGTATAGTGCCTTATACGACCACTGGACAGATAGTTTTCCGCGACTTTCTTATTTCCCAAAAATTCTTAATTAGCCATTCCCGACTTAATAAAACATCATTCACTCAACTTTTCATCATTCCACTCATCATACAAGTACGTAGAAATTTCCGACGTGTAACAAGGTCAGGTGAGATATTCCGGGCATCTTTTAGCCTCCAGATTGTATTGTTTCAGTTTAGTTTCAGTTATCGCTTGCCTTACATACTCAGTACATCTTTCGTGCTGACGTCCCTTTTACTGGACAGAAAGTTTTCCGCGACTTTCTTATTTTCCAAAAATTCTTAATTAGCCATTCCCGACTTAATAAAACATCATTCACTCAACTTTTCATCATTCCACTCATCATACAAGTACGTAGAAATTTCCGACGTGTAACAAGGTCAGGTGAGATATTCCGGGCATCTTTTAGCCTCCAGATTGTATTGTTTCAGTTTAGTTTCAGTTATCGCTTGCCTTACATACTCAGTACATTCTTTCGTGCTGACGTCCCTTTTTTTGGGGGCCCTGCATTCATGCCTGCAGGTACAGATCGATAGACCACCTAGTAAGCAGGATCTGATATCAGTTGATTGGTGAGCTTCCTTTTGTTCGGAGTTGCCAGGTCTTTGGAGTCTCTCTCTTTTGA
Organism: Lycium barbarum; assembly: GCF_019175385.1. Lineage (NCBI taxonomy): Eukaryota > Viridiplantae > Streptophyta > Magnoliopsida > Solanales > Solanaceae > Lycium > Lycium barbarum. The sequence continues at coordinate 75,564,001 of NC_083340.1, read as the reverse complement.
TTACAGATTGTATAGGCCGAGGTCCTGTCCTGACCATGGTATAGTCATACTTTCCCTAGAGGCTTGTAGATAAGTTCTGTATATAGTATGTCCGTGTGATAGCCTTGTCATCTTGTATATGTCTGTTGGATACTGTTGGTTTTGTACAATTAAAGCAGCCTCGTCGGCTTGCTCAGTTGTGTATATATATTTTTAGTGTGTGTGCCAGTTTAAACGAGACAGTCAGTATTTTTATATATATACCCAAATTTAGTCATTATCAGTTTAAGTTAGGGGTTACTAACTAGAGTTTCAGATTTATAGTGGTTCACTCGGGCCTAGTTTTGCATCGAGTGCCAGTCACGCTGCTCCCGATTTGGGGCGTGAGAGAAAGTGATTTGTATGAATACAACATGACCAAGGCTAATCTTAAACTAAGCAATTACAACGCTGGCAGTCCCATGTAAATGACACAAGTCTTAACAATGTTGAATTAAGTAAATATGGTAAGGTACAAGGCACACGAGGATAAGAAAAAAAAGCAGTCTCTAGATATGGTACAATCGTAACAGGTTTGGCATTTATGAAATATATGTTGAACTATCTAAGCATAATCCTCCAATGAGCCAAGATATTTTATGGGCAAATCAAGTGAAGATTGTTGTCATTTTTTAGAAATTATGTTCCAAAGTCTAGGTGATCCTCCTAGAGAAGTCAAAGAATTAACAGAAGGAACCAAACTGTGAACTTAACAGGTATGGTATGATCAAACAAAGTAGGTGAAAATCCAAGTCCTTTTTAAATGAAACAGCCCTTTACTGATGTGGTGCTATATCACTCCTCAATAGAAACCAATTTAAGGTGCAAACAAAAATGATAACTAAACCAGGATTATTTGTAGAAAGACAACTGCCAAGAGACTCTCAAGTCCAAATGATCCCATGTAGAATATACAACACAGGTATAGCAATTACCTCTTCATACATAACTTAAACAAGTAGAAAAGGCAAAGTCCCATGAATGCACAGAAATTTCATATTTTTTAAGTTCAGAGTTTGGAATTTTCCAGACCTTTGCTCCTGATTCTATTACATTTGTAGAAAGGTCCAATTTTGTTTTAAAAGGATGTATCTAATTTAGTCATGGCCTACTCTTAATCTTCATTTTTTCCAGAACTGGACAAGTACCACATATCCTTGACTAACTTTTAATGCTACACAAAAGGAGGACACATTCTTCCAACATAACTAGATTAAGTTCAGTTTTATCTTTTACTTGGACTTTAGATTAATGGACACAAAACACAATTCAAAAAAAAAATTGATGGAAGAAAGCATGACTTGTTGTCTAAAGCATCACAACGAAAAGGGTCAAATATACCCCTCAGCCTATACTGCTCCCTTGAATGAATGCAAATCATTGACCTCCTTATTTTAAGATATTATTATGACTTACGATACAAGGAGAGTACATACCCTCATATAAAGGTTGTGTGAACACCTACCTTGGCTATGCATAGGTCATCTATCTTGTTGTGGGCATCATATGAATAACTCTGTATGGCCTCTGTAAATATTAAATCTGCTACTCACCCCTATTTACATTGTATCAGTACTAAGGTTTACTAACTCTATATCCATGTGCCTAAACTGTGTCTTGGCTATTCCCTATCTATGTCCTGCAACTTGCTCTTGAATCCCTCTATGTCTGTGTGCCTTTACCTATTTCGTTTGCACCGTGTCTACTTGATTCAAGACCATTTTAAACTATGGGACCTCTATGTACCTGCTTATTGTTGTGATTTTTTGGTTCAATCTAACTTTGGTCATATGGTGTCCATGTATGCTACTTCATCCTTATCTAAATGTCACGACCCGACTCGGGGCCGCGACGAGCACCCGGTGCTAGCCCACCTGAGCACCCTCATAGCTTACTCTTAAACTTACATCTAGGTGAGCCGCATAGTTATACATACATTTCCATTCATTCGTCAACTAGTCCCAATTGGACAACAGTACATTTATATCACCATACGCATCTATGCCACATCAATGTACGTGGGCCAACGTGGCCGACAAAATGATATACAAAACATAGGCCGACAAGGCCGTACATGTCTAACCATATACACATGACTACGAGCCTCTAGGAAGAGTATAACATATCACATGAGCGGGACAGGACCCCGCTATGCCCATAATTATATACACAAAAGAACAAGTACCAAAAAGCTATGGCTCCGAAGGAAATGGAGCTCCGCTATGTAATCTCTGAATAAGCAGCTATGGATCAAGTCTGTCTCCCTGTGCACCTGCGGGCATGACGCAGCGTCCACAAGCTAAAGGACGTCAGTACGAAGAATGTACTGAGTATGTAAAGCATGGTTAACATCAATATAGAAGCATCATAGACAATATATGAAGTGGCATAGGAGGGAAGACAATAATATCATCATCATGGCACTTACCTGTCTTTCATAGGAACTTCCATTTCTCATGCGTATTTCGTAATAGTGCTCGTATCTGTATACATGCCCCTATTCGCATACATATACATAGTCTTTTCACATTCATATTCTTATTATATACATAGCCATACACTTATATACATACATATCGTACCCGACCATAAGGTTCGGTGTTTCATACGTACTTGGCCAACCAAGGCTCAATGTTATTTTTACCTGGCCCTACCAAGGCTTCAGGGTTATCCGTACCATCTGCAGATGTGTGCGCGCGTTACGTAATCATATACATACATATATATATACATCCATATACATATATTCTACCCGGCATTATAAGCTCGGGGTGTCATTATAGCCCTTCATAGGCACATGTGAATATAATAGCCCGTAGGCACCTTTAGCATCATTATTATTATCATCGTCATCACTATCATCATCGTTTTCGCTACATCTCTATCTTATGCTTACTCGTCAATGGGGTGCGTAGTACATTCGTAGCACGTATCGAGGGTCGTGAGCTTATGAGCTCGGAGTGTCAATCACTTGAATACAACATACTCATATAGAGGATTTAAGAGTTTGGCCAAGGAACCATGCCTTATGAAAGAAGGGTTAGCCTTACATACCTTTTCGTCGGACTATTCTACACTTGCACACTTCCTTCCAATGCTAGCGTCTATACCTTCATTAGTATCATAACAATGGCCATTAGCCATTCACGTTATCCACATTATTTAGACTACTTAATTTGCCTCTAATTCACCCATATTCATTGTCATAACATCCAACTTCTTCCATTCGTCTAAAGTGTCTAGTTCATGATCTTAGTAACATTTATAATGCATTCATATCACAACACAATAACATTCATGATTCAATTCAAACTATTCCTCACAATGCCACTATTCATCATTCATGACCTACTTGACCATATTTTTTACAATCCATGTATTTCAACTCTTCAATACCTTAAACATCACGTAAAAATCATGAATCTTACCTTAGAAGTTGTAGGAACAAGCTTTGGTTAATAATACTCCACTTTGAGCAAAACCCTAGTTTTTCTCCATTTGCATTTCTTGACTTGAATGGTATTTAATGGCTTGCTTACACTTGATTCACTTGTTTATGTTGTTGGTGGCTTATAGTCCTTGAAAACTTATGAAATAAATGTAGTGAGAGGATTCTAGAGAGAGGTGGTGTAGTGTAGAAATGAAATAAAATAAGTCTCGATCCTTCTATTTAATGAACTGGAAATCTGTGCTGGGGTGAACAGTGGTCGTCCATGGAGGTTTACGGTCCGTATTTCAGTTTACGGACCGTCCCTCGTGGTCGTCTTTAACCTTAAGCAGCGCCAGAAACTTTAGGCTGCATGCATGGTGATTTACGACCATGGTTTACGGGCCGTAAATCACTTTACGGTCCGTCCTCCTGGTCATATTTTACCATTTCTCCACTGGGCAGAAAGTCGAAGCCTTGCATGGCAGTTTACGACCTTCCAGTTTATGGACCGTATACCAGTTTACGGTCCATATTTTGCACTTTACGACCACTGGGCAGTTTTGCCAACTTTCAACTTTTCTAATTTCTCGACTTTTCATTCTAATTATTCTCGTCCATTTACGCACATTGCTCATGAAACATTATACACTCGCACTCCTCGCACACATCACTAGTTCGTTCACTTGCGTATCAACGGGAAATTTTCCGAGGTGTAACATTCTACCCCCCTTAGGAACATTCGTCCTCGAATGTTAAAGGCTTGGGGAATTCTATAAAAATTTTGCCAGAGTTTCCTCTGTAATGTGGTACTACCACCCTGTCACAGCAACCCACAATAACAATGCCTCACAGGGCAACAATACAACAGCACTAGAAATTTGGCCACACACGACCTGAATGTATAAAAGGGAATCATACATACCTCATGATCTCGACGTCTCATCTTGGACTTCTCCCAATGGCTGAAATAATTGTGGGTATTTGGAACGCATATTCTCTTCCGCTTCCCATGTCATTTCCTCTCGATTGTTATTTCTCCACAAAACTTTAATTGAGGCCACTTCTTTGTTTCTAAGCCTCCGTACTTGCCTATCTAATATGGCAATGGGTATTTCATCATAAGTTAACTTTTCTGTCACTTGAATATCATTCACTGGGACGATCCTCGTAGGATCTCCAACACACTTCCGAAGCATCGAGACATGGAATACTTGATGAACTGACTCCAAATCTGGAGGTAGATCTAGCTCATTGGCCACTTTGCCTACTTTGCGCACAATCTCGTAAGGCCCTATATACCGGGGACTAAGCTTCCCCTTTTTGCCAAATCTCATAACGCCCTTCATTGGCGACACTTTCAAGAATACTCGATCTTTCACTTCAAACTCCAAGTCTCTTCGGCGATTATCCGCATAGGACTTTTGGCGACTTTGAGCCGCTAACAACCGATCTTGTATGAGCTTGACTTTTTCTATGGCTTTCTGGACCAAATCTGGCCCTATCAACTTGGCCTCTCCAGTTTCAAACCACCCAATCGGGGATCTACACTTTCGCCCATATAAAGCCTCATACGGTGCCATTTGAATGCTAGAATGATAACTGTTATTGTAAGCAAACTCAATGAGTGGCAAATGGTCATCCCAATTTCCTCCAAAATCTATCATACATGCCCGTAACATATCTTCAAGAGTCTGAATAGTACGTTCAGCTTGCCCATCGGTCTGGGGGTGAAATGCCGTGCTAAGGCGCACTTGGGTCCCTAAACCCTCTTGGAAAGACCTCCAAAACTTGGCTGTAAACTGAGTTCCTCTATCGGAGATAATAGATACTGGAACACCATGGAGTCTCACTATCTCTTTAAGATAAAGCTTTGCGTAATCTTCAGCCACATAGGTCGTCCTGACCGGTAAGAAATGAGCTGATTTAGTGAGTCTATCCACGATCACCCATATGGAATAATATTTACGTGGAGAACGGGGTAAGCCTGAAATGAAATCCATATTAATCACTTCCCACTTCCACGTCGGGATTTCTATAGCTTGCAATAATCCACCCGGCTTTTGGTGCTCGATTTTCACCTGTTGACAATTAGGACATTGAGCCACGAATTCCGCTATATCTTTCTTCATACCATTCCACCAATATACGGACTTAAGATCATGATACATTTTCGTCGCTCCAGGGTGAATGGAGTAACGGGAACAATGAGCTTCTCTCAAAATCTGATGGCGTAGACCTGCCACATCGGGAACACATAATCTGCCCCGGCATCGGAGAACTCCGTCTCCTGAAATATCAAACGATGACTCCTCTTTCTGAGGGAGTACATCTCTGTATTGCATTAGCGTGGGATCCTCATACTGTCGCTCTTTTACTTCCCCTACTAGCGATGAAACTGCTGAATTATGAATAGTAGCTCCGCAACTACCTGAGTCCACCACTCGGACTCCTAGGCTAGCTAACTGCTGAAGATCACGGGCCATCTCTTTCTTTTCTGGTTGTACATCACTTATACTTCCCATCGACCTACGGCTAAGAGCATCAGCCACAACATTTGCCATTCCGGGGTGGTACAGGATCTCAACATCATAGTCTTTTAGCAACTCTAGCCATCGTCGTTGCCGTAAATTCAACTCTTTCTGCTTGAAGATGTACTGGAGACTCTTATGATCTGTATAAATATCCACGTGGACACCATGTAAGTAATGTCTCCATATCTTTAATGCATGGACCACCGCGGCCAATTCTAAGTCATGGGTAGGATAATTCTGCTCATGTTTCCGTAACTGCCTGGAAGCATACGCAACCACCTTGCCATGTTGTATCAATACACAGCCTAGCCCAACACCTGAAGCATCGCAATAAACAACGTATCCTTCCAATCCCTCTGGAAGTGTCAGAACTGGGGCAGAAGTCAATCGACCCTTTAACTCTTGGAAACTACGTTTGCAAGTGTCTGTCCATTGAAACTTGGCTGACTTCTGAGTCAACTTTGTAAGCGGTGCAGAAATAGAAGAGAAACCCTCAACAAATCTTCTGTAATAACCTGCTAAGCCCAAAAAGCTACGAACCTCCGTAGGGGTCGTGGGCCTTGGCCAAGTCTTCACTGCCTCAATTTTTGGCTATCCACTCGAATACCGTCAGCTGCAACAATGTGGCCCAGAAATGCCACTGAGTTCAACCAAAACTCGCATTTGGAAAACTTCGCGAATAACTCTCGAGTTCGAAGAACTCCAAGGACAATACGCAAGTGATCCGCATGTTCTGCCTCAGATCTAGAATACACTAGGATATCATCGATGAATACAATCACGAATAGATCCAGAAAAGGCCTGAATACATTGTTCATTAAGTCCATAAACACTGCCGGTGCATTAGTTAACCCAAACGACATCACTCGGAACTCAAAATGACCGTATTTTGTTCTGAAAGATGTCTTAGGGATATCTTTCTCCCTAACTCTTACTTGGTGATACCCGGACCTCAAATCGATCTTTGAAAACCACTTGGCACCTTGCAATTGATCAAATAGATCATCAATCCTCGGAATAGGATATTTGTTCTTAATCGTCACCTTATTTAATTGTTGATAATCAATGCACATTCTCAAGGAGCCATCATTCTTTCGGACAAACAATACAGGTGCTCCCCACGGGGATGAACTGGGCCTAATGAAGCCTTTATCAAGCAAGTCTTTCAATTGCTCCTTCAACTCTTTCAGTACCATTCTATAGGGAGGAATAGACATGGGTTTAGTGTCTGGCAACACATCAATCGCAAAATCAATCTCCCGTTCGGGAGGAAGGCCTGGAAGCTCTTCCGGGAACACATCCGAAAATTCATTCACTACCGGAACTGACTGAAGAGTCGGCGACTCAGCTTCAACATCTTGAACTCGCACTAAGTGATAGATACACCCTTTCGTGATCATCTTCC